>NC_134691.1:181313403-181951528 GCF_050947455.1 Rhinoderma darwinii
TGTGGTAATAACTTTTGGAATGCCTTTATTAATCCAAGCGATTATGAGTTTGGTTTCTCGTGACACATTGGCCTTTATGTTAGTGGTAAAATTTGGTCGATACCTTCAGTGTTTATTTGTGAAAAATAGCTAAATTTATAGAGAATTTGGAAAACTTAGCATTTTTATGAATTTTAATGTATCTGCTTGTAAGGCAGATGGTTATACCACACAAAATAGTTACTAATTAACATTTCCCATATGTCTTCTTTTATGTTGGCATCGTTTTTGAACATTCTTTTATTTTTCTAGAACGTTACAAGGCTTAGAACATAAACAGCAATTTCTCATATTTTCAAGAAAATTTCAAAAGGCTTTTTTTTAGGTACCAGTTCAGTTCTGAAGTGGCTTTGAGAGGCATATATATTAGAAACCCCCATAAAACACCTAATCTTAAAAACTGGACCCCTCAAAGTATTCAAAACTGCATTTAGAAAGTTTCTTAACCCTTTAGGCGTTTCACAGGAATTGAAGAAATGTGGAGGTGAAATTTTGCAAATTTAATTTTTCTTGTAGAAATTCAATTTTAATCACTTTTTTTTCTTTCTGTAACGCAGAAGGTTTTACCAGAGAAACACAAATAAATATATATTTCCCAGATTCCGCAGTTTTGATAAATGTCCCACATGTGGCCCCAGTGTGATACTGGACTAAAACGCAGGCCTCAGAAGCAAAGGAGCACCTAGTGGATTTTGGGGCCTCTTCTTTTTTTTTTTTTTTTTTATTTGAGTATATTTTAGGCACCATACCAGGTTTGAAGAGGTCATGTGGTGCCAAAACTTTGAAAACCTCAAAAAGAACCCATTTTGCAAACTACACCCCTCAAGGTATTCGTTTATGGGCATTGTCACCATTTTGACTCAACGTTTTTTTCACAGGCCAATTCAAATAAGTTCTATGAAATTTTTTTCAAAAAAATGTTTTTTTTTCCAATAATATGTAGTTTTTACAAAAAATTTCTTATTTTCTCAAGGAATAAAAGACACTATTTTGTTGCCCAACTTCTCTGTAGTGCGACAATACCCCATTTGTGGTGATAAACCGACGTTTGGGCCCATGGGAGGGCTCAAAAGGGAAGGGGCGCTATGTGTTCTTTGGAGTCCCAAATTTTGCTGGATTGGTTTTCGGGTGCCATGTTGCATTTGTAGACCCCAAGGGGTACCAGAATAGTGGAAACCCCCAACAAATTACCCAATTTTGGAAACTAAACCCCCCTAAGGAATTTTTCAAAGGGTATAGTGAGCTTTTTGACCTCTCAGGTGTTTCATAAAATGTATTAACATTAGGCCGAGAAAATGAAAACATTTATTTTTTCCAATAAAACATCGCATTCTCTCAAATTTTTATTTCCACAATGGGCTAAAGGAGGAAATGCACCCCATAATTTGTTACGATATTTCTCCTGAGCAGAGAAACACCCCACATATGAATGTAAACTGCTGTTTGGACACATGGCTGGGCTCAATATGGTATTCATCTAGGGTGTTAGTGATAATAATGTTTTGATCTATGAATTAATGCAAAGCTGGTATGAAAAATGTCAATGTAATTTTTTTCATAAATGCTTCATTTATAGGACATATATTTTGCACGTAGCACATTAAACGACAGAAGACCACCCCAATATTGATTTGCCTGTTTCTCCTGTGTTCAGAAATAACTCTGCTTTGGCTGTAATCTGGTTCCTGGCCACAAAGTGGGGTTGAAAATATAAGAGACACCCTGTGGCTTTCAGGGCACAATTCTTGCTTGAGTGATTTTCAGACACCATTTAATTTGCTGAGGTTCTGAAGTGTCAGTACAGTTAAAAAAAATTCAAAAATAATCAATATTTGTAAAAAATATGAATCTAGGGGTATAATGGGGATTTTAGTTATATTTTAAATTGTACAATAATGAGGGTAAATTTTGTTTTAGTTGGTATAATCTGGACAAGACGGGCTACGTTTTCCAGAAAATATAATTAATTCAAATTAGTATGGTACTTCTTAAAACACTCTTTTCTACAGAGGCCAGGTTGTGCTGGACACGTTTCACAATGGTAGTGAATTTCCTTTCTGATGCCTTTTTTGTAACACGCACGGCATCGTTTTGTCGGCATACTTTTTTTTTTTGGGGGGGGGGCGGGACTTCATTAGGAAAGTGCTGTCCGGGCACTATCCTTGAGGCCTCACTTATTGAAGCTGCAGTGGGGCCTGCCTCCTCCTGGTCTCCATATATGAGGGCCATTATTAAATTTTCTTGAAAATCAAGACATTTTCCACCACGGCCAGCACTTCGGTGAAGCACGAGTCCATTATATAATGCTACCTGTGTGAGATGGACCACCTACTTTTTATACCACATGCGAGATTTTCGTATGGCATTGTAGGGCTTGAGTACCTGGTCTGATAAATCAATCCCTCCCATAAGTTTGTTGTGTTCTTGAATACAGACTGGTTTAGGGGCTTCAGTGCCTGTGCCTCCAACGTGGACAGGGGTGCTTCTGTCACAATATATTGTGGTCAGGATTAGCACATCTACACAATACATTGTCGCTATAAAGGGCTCTGCTCTCTAAGCATTTGCCCCAGTAGTGTTTTCGGGAGTCCTCTTTAGTCCTTTCATATTGTGCCACATGCTACCGTACGTCTGCCAGCAATGCATTTAAAAAATAGTTTTAAAAGAATAAAAATTGTCAAGATAAAGTTGTTAATATATTTTGGAAGTAGGGAGAAAGGAAAAGAGTTGTGGTTCCTATTGAAAATTGAAAAAAATAATAAATTTTATTAATATATTTAATTTAAAATATTCCTAAAATGTTTATTTCTCAATGTAGGTCAATTATTCAGCAGTGCAGAGGACCCCTTGTCCTGCACTTAAAGAACAGAATTTGTCTTTTATGCTACTATCATACAACAATATAGTTAGACTTGGTTAATAGCTGAGGTAAGTATAAATTCGATCCCATAGGCATATTGTATGCTCTGTGTGAATCAGTGTTAGCTGTCAATCATTTAAACATTGTATCAGTTTTGTATGCACTGACATTTGTAATGTTTTCTATTTGTAAATAGACTTTGTATCAATTCAATTGCTGTGCAACACGTACTTTATCTATTTCTTTTGTGCTTTGCACTGATTGTTATAAACCTGCTATTGCTGTCTGCTTTTTGTAAACCAGCAAACAGCAGCAGATTGCAATTTGTTGCATATATCAGTGTTAGCTGTTGATTCGTATTTTTTAGGATAATTTGCAACAGTCAATGTTGGTATTGAATTTTAATTGTAATATTTATTTTAAAGGTATTGTTGTCTATCATACAATTTTTCAGCAGTCCACATTTTGTTATAACACGCTGGCTTCCTCTGACAGAAGTAGTAACAGTGCGGTAGCTTGTATGAGTGAGCACTATAGAGAATGCTATGATTGTAGTGTGCTCTAATTTAGTTCCCTCCTTGAATTTGTAAGAGGCTATTCACAGTGGCACTATGCAGTATTTGAGCTGGTTAGCTTGTGTGTTATATAGAGCTTGCAACAACGATCCTCTGTATTGGGATCAGCAGCAAATTTAGCCGCTTGTTTCTCTTTTATTATGGACTGATTGCTGTCTGTTTTCTGTGAAGAGCAGCAAATAGCAGCAGATTACAATTATATAACAGGCTGCTTGTATATATCGACGTGCTATGTTCTGACCAGGACACTTTTATATATCCTCATGTTTTATAAGCATTGTATTTTCAGTTAGGATTACGCTTAATAGTGTGCTTTCTTAGAAAGCTATTTGCTTCTTTATTTCCTTATATCTCAGTTTTTACAGAAAAGGCCGTCAGTGGCAGCATTACTGGTGGTCTGATTAACTTGCTCTGCAAGTCAGCTGTCTTTGTACGCGCTGTCAGGGATTCAACCTGCAGCGCTTGTCAAAATTCAAAAATTCTTAATTCACGTCCCGCTCTCCTACAGGGAGCAGTGCTTTTATAAGTGAGTCTTTGCAGACTTATAGTTCTTGAATTGTTGTTGGTAGCAGCATTGAATTAGGCTAAGACCTTATGCATTGAGTTCATTAATATGACTGGACACCCGACGCGCGTTTCGCCGGCATTCCGGCTTCCTCTTGTATAGCACGTCGATATATACAAGCAGCCTGTTATATAATTGTAATCTGCTGCTATTTGCTGCTCTTCACAGAAAACAGACAGCAATCAGTCCATAATAAAAGAGAAACAAGCGGCTAAATTTGCTGCTGATCCCAATACAGAGGATCGTTGTTGCAAGCTCTATATAACACACAAGCTAACCAGCTCAAATACTGCATAGTGCCACTGTGAATAGCCTCTTACAAATTCAAGGAGGGAACTAAATTAGAGCACACTACAATCATAGCATTCTCTATAGTGCTCACTCATACAAGCTACCGCACTGTTACTACTTCTGTCAGAGGAAGCCAGCGTGTTATAACAAAATGTGGACTGCTGAAAAATTGTATGATAGACAACAATACCTTTAAAATAAATATTACAATTAAAATTCAATACCAACATTGACTGTTGCAAATTATCCTAAAAAATACGAATCAACAGCTAACACTGATATATGCAACAAATTGCAATCTGCTGCTGTTTGCTGGTTTACAAAAAGCAGACAGCAATAGCAGGTTTATAACAATCAGTGCAAAGCACAAAAGAAATAGATAAAGTACGTGTTGCACAGCAATTGAATTGATACAAAGTCTATTTACAAATAGAAAACATTACAAATGTCAGTGCATACAAAACTGATACAATGTTTAAATGATTGACAGCTAACACTGATTCACACAGAGCATACAATATGCCTATGGGATCGAATTTATACTTACCTCAGCTATTAACCAAGTCTAACTATATTGTTGTATGATAGTAGCATAAAAGACAAATTCTGTTCTTTAAGTGCAGGACAAGGGGTCCTCTGCACTGCTGAATAATTGACCTACATTGAGAAATAAACATTTTAGGAATATTTTAAATTAAATATATTAATAAAATTTATTATTTTTTTCAATTTTCAATAGGAACCACAACTCTTTTCCTTTCTCCCTACTTCCAAAATATATTAATTACATTATTTGGTGGTGTACACCTTGTGGTTCCCCATAACTCACTTTGTATATATATAAATAAGTGAGGGTATCAGCAAAATCTATATTTCAAGATAAAGTTGGCAGCTTTTATTCAACAGTGAGTGTATCGTATCCCATACAATTTTTCCGCTTATTCCAAGGGTTGGCGGACATTCTGGGGGCTCGATTTGTGAATCCTTCCCCTCATATATTTTGAAGCGATGTGTATATCCAGATTCACTTCCACACAATTTATAGATTTTGATTCTGTACCTTGCCCTCTTTTTAGGCAGATACTGTCGAAAGTGAAGCCTCCCTTTTGAAGTTAACTAGCGATATGTCAACTACAATCTGTTTTTCGGGGGTGTACACTTCCACAAACTTACTGTTAAAATCTGTGATTATGGGCCTTAATTTATGCAATCTATTAAAATTGGGATCATTTTGGGGTGGGCATCTTGTATTATTGTAATGAATTAATTTCTTGATGGCTTTAATTGGCATACTAGCCATGGCTGTACGATACATTGGGGTGTAGTAAAGTACATCTGTACACCAGTATGCCATAATAGATGGCTTTTTTACAAGTCCCTCGGCTTGTGAATCGGTGCATGCGCAGTTCAGCATTGAAGTTTCACATGTCAAATCGGCTGTACTGCGCATGCGCCGATTTACGTCACACTTATACCCGGATTAATGTGGCGTAATCAGCGCATGTGTAGTAGAGCCGATTCGAGCAGTGAAACTTCAGTGCTGTACAGCGCATGCGCCGATTCAAAAGCAGAGGTGCGCTCAGGGGAATGCCTGGCCCGGTCAATCAGATGAGGAAGGGAGGGATGGACTTTTTAGAGACAGTAGAGATTTTTGGAGCAATGATGATGCCCTCGTTGCTCCAAACAGCCCATTTGCATAAAAAGAAACTTTCTGCAACGGAGTCACACATCTGAAAAAGGAAAGCAGCGTTCTATTCAGGGGAGGCTACACGATCTTACAGTGTTGCTGCTTTTATGGGCTAATTTCTGGTGACAGACTGCCTTTAATCCTTAGACCGCCTTTTTTTTTTTTTTTTTAGTTCTTAATGGCACCATTTAATGTAGAGAAAAATTATTTGTGGGGTAGATTGGGAAAAAAACAGCGATTCCTCTGTTTCGTATTTACGTTGTTTACCGTGCCGTAAAAACAACATGCCATCTTTATTTTGTGGGTCAACACGATTAAAGCAATACCAAATTAATGTATTTTTTATTTTTTTTTTATTTTTTTTATGATGTACTATTTTTACAAATAAAAATAAAATTGTCTCCATATTATGAAAGCCATATTTTCGGTCAATTGAGCTGCGGAAGAGCTTCTTTTTTTGCGGAGTAAGCTATAGTTTTTATCGGTACCATATTTGGGTACATACGACCTTTTTAATCACTTTTTTTTTTTTTTTTGGGGGGGAGCTAAGGTGACCAAAAAACTGCGATTCTGGCATTCTTTTCTTTTTCCATTTTTTTTTTGTCTTAAATAATTATTATTTATTTATTTTTTAAGCCCCCCTTGGGACTGGTACAATATGCTGCAATAACTATGTATTGCAGTGTATTATAGTTTTTACTGGCTCCTATTAAACCCTGCATCTTTATGACAACCATCGGTACTCCACGATCGCGGCGGGGAGGGGGGTGTGGGATGACGGGTGAAGTGCAGTAAAATGTTGGGTGTAACATATAAGCACGCTGGATATGAAGTGGGCTCTGCCTGTGAGCCTGCTTCATACTCCCTGTTCCCGGCCATGATGTATAGTTGCGTCAAATGACGGGAAGAGGTTAACAATGAACAATAGTATTTCTTATGTTTATTTTGTTTGTGTTTTTCCTATAGATTCTAAGTCTGCTGAAAACTTCTCTGCTTGTTCCTTTTTTGTATACCAGAATTTCTCATACAACATCATCTTTTTAACATGCTTTACCCAGTTTATATTAGTTGGCGTCTCTGGCTATGATTAATCTAACCGTTTATAGAGCACTTCCTTATACTTTTTAATCCCTATCATTACCTCCATAAAGTATATCTCGGTATACCGAACCTAAGGTCAACCAGTTTGCGACACTTGAAAATATCACCCGTCTTGTCCCAATATATGAGGATACCAGAGATGGAACCCCAACCTATTAGGTATTTATGGCTTATCCTGTCGATATGTCATTAAATGTCTCAGATGGGAATATCCCTTTAAAGGATCACTCTGGTAAAACAGATGCACTGTTTTGCTTCTAGTGCAAGGCCTGAGTGGGCTGCATAGATTGGCATTCGGGGCCACATTGTGTACCCATAATTTAGGGAATCTAGAGAAGGACCTGATCCTAGCTATTTAGTCAGAGTATAGTATTATTAAAAAAATTGTACAGTAAATTGTTTACTGTAAATTGGACAAGTATTTCGCCATTGCTTTTCAGGCTATTCCCCCTATATTCCTCTACCACTTTTCTTTACAATGATGTGATCTGTAATAAGACTTATGGTACATTGAACAATCACATTCCTCTGTATATGGCTAGATATCAATTACACACCAGTGGGCGTATGTATGAACCCACTGCTCCATGCAAGCAATCGTGATGTCATGTTCGGGAGGCGGCGTGCAAACCTAAAGATTTCCTCGTAATCCAATCCCAGAGAGAGCGGATTTGTTTGACCATGAGATTGTCTGTCTGAATAATAATAGTCAACAAATAACTCAATTTGATCTTCAATAGTACAGTAAACACTCCTGAAATATTTCTATTTTGGACAGTCCATTATTCTTTGGTCGTTTGTAACATAATTATCATTTATTTTACCTATTAACTGTTTTTTTAAGTAGACTTGTAATTGTAAATTATATTTTCTTAATGACCTGATACAAATGGGTTCAGAGTTGAGGAATTTTGAGATTAGAAAAAAGGGACTGCTTTTTTCCAGAAAGAATGCCACCCTTGTCCATAGGCTGTGTCAGGTACTGCAGCTCAGCTACACTCACTTGAATGTAATGCCAGATACCGCCTCTGAACAAAGCAGCTTGTTGAAATTTGTTTTTGAAAGTTAACCGAATTGACCACGTTGTTAAGTTGGAGCGATAGGCACGAGAATTTTGTCTGTGGATCCCAACAATCTGATTTCTATGGCGATAACTCACCTGTCCCTCACCATCTCAGTGGAAAGAGAGAATCGGCCCAGTTGGATTCCAATCCTGTTTCCCCCGTCCATCCATAGAGATACCATGTAAGTTTTGGCCTGACTATTAATTCTGCCTATATCTATGTCTAGAGATTAGACCTCGTGTTTCTTTCAGAGTGGTATTGATGATGGGCTCACCAATAGTGCAGGGACCAGTAACCAGAAAAACGATGCAGGGGGGAAACCAAGTAAAATGCTTCACAGAACAAATTCAATGTTTGTAGTCTATTATGTTTGTGTTTACTTGCCACAATTTATCCCCAAATGTAATAAAACAAGTCACTATACACCATCTACCATGGAGAATAGCAATGCTCCTGTGATTTCTATTTTGCCATGCCTTTTCTATGATATACACAGAGCTCAATAGAGTAACATGGAAGATAAGATCTGAGAACAAGCGTGATAAACTTTTTATATATATATATATATATATATATATATATATATATATATATATATAGAAAGAGAAACAGAGAACACAGTAACGGCACCAGGACTTCAAGGCAGATGAAAAAGCAGGGTGGATTTATTCACCTCAACACAGCAACGTTTCGGTTCAACAGGAACCTTTCTCAAGCCATAAAAAAACTGAACAAAGTGTCAGGTATAAATAGGAGGAGCATACATTAATCAGCAATGAAGTAATTATATGTACAATTCCAATATAACGTGTATATATCTACATCCCAGTGTATCAAAAAGATCGATCGTGAAGTGCACATATTTTTTCAATATCAAACAAACCTAAACAATCTAAAATATATGTTTGGTGAATTTACAGTATTCAAAACCAGTGTAAAATAGGGCAATTAGGATAATTGGAAAGCATAGCGGAGGCCAATTCAATTTTTATATAAATAAACTTACTATTCAGTAATCGGTCCATGCAGGGAGGGAGACATCCACATGTCAGGTTCGCGCGTGTCTACTGCGCAGGCTCCAAAGATGGCGTCCACACCGGATGTTTAGTCCGGTGTAACGCATCGAGGAGCAAATCGTCATTGCGTATGCGCAGAAACGGAACATGTGTTCCATTCCTACTGCGCATGCGTCAACGGCGATATCAATATATAGAATTCAGACCGATTTCAAAAGGGAATCATAAGCATAACTGGACATAGTCCAGATGATTCAAAGGGCGCAACTCAGGAAATTTATCTGATTTTTTTAAAAGAAATGATTTTTTTACACCATAGCGTTCATAAAATAAGGCGAGTGCAATAAAAAAATGACAGTACTGTCAGTAAAACACTGACTCCTATCAAAAGTGATTATCGCAGCTAAAAATCGTCCTAGTTCAGTATGATGTGACTATAGTCACCATTTAGAGTAGATAGTTATAATGATATAAGGGAAAGTTATCATCTCAAACAGGGATATCAAACACTTCCCTAAAAAAAACGCATCACGGAAAAAACGCATAGTCTGAACATAACGGACCAGCATTAGTTATCAATATAAACTCACTTTTATTAGAACGAATATGGTATAAACATATAAAAAGGAGAAGGTTCCACTCTGAATCTCAGCTGAATTATAAAATCTATATACAGACACATATCCAAACTTCCTCACTGCATTATAAATTGAATCGATTAGCCTGAAGACTCTGTTGACTTATATTCCCAATAAAGGGACATTGTAGTCCCAAAGACAAGACCTCTGCTGCTTTCCAACATCTCTCATATTGCTTGACATACAGTTGTGTATCTGGAAAATATTGAAAAAGAAGAAAGGGGAAAATAAATATTAATATACAATATCTGTGTAATATAAAAATGAACATAAAATATGTATATTCAAAAGAGAGGTCAAAATAAGACCTCAAGTTACTTATACATACAAGACACAAATTATACCATCAAGGACGTAGACCGATCTCATCCCTATATTTATTATAAGGGGCAAGTTACCCACTTCTATATCAAATATGTGGGCCACAAGGGTATTCTATATTTAGCCCCTTAGGAGACATAGTTTCCAATCTAAAGATCCACTCTAGCTCTTTTCTTTTAAGAGCCAGACCCCTATCACCACCTCGTCTCAGTTGAGGCACGGAGTCAATAATTCTAAATCTCAACTGTGATAAACTGTGTTTTTTTTCCACAAAGTGTCTTGACACCGGTAAATCCTGTCTCTTAGTATTGATGTTTGATTTGTGATTTCTCATCCTGAGGCGTACTTCTGTGGTGGTCTCACCAACATAATACAAGCCACAAGGACAACTCAACAAATAAATAACATAGGAAGATTGGCACGTAAAGAAACCTTTTGATATTCATTATTTTCCCTGTTTGTGGATCAATAAAAGTACCCCCCTTAATCATATCACATATGTTACATCCTAGACATGGGTAACAGCCATGTTTCGGAGGGGCAAGATACATTTGACCTTTCCGGTTTGACCCAATATCGGCCTTGACCACGCTATCTTTGATCTACCTTTCCTAAATGCCATCATCGGCCTTTCTTGAAATTCCGCAACCTTAGGAAAAGCTCTGCTCAGTATCTTCCAATCTTTCCTCAAGATCTCACCGACCTGTGAGCTTAGAGAGGAAAAAGTGGAGATAAATGGTAAACGGACATTTTTGTTCATAACCACCTGTCCACTGAGGAGATTCTGTCTATCCAACACTACAACCTTTCGTCTATTAAAATCTAGGATATGACTCGGATAACCCCGATCAGAAATTTTTTTGCACATTTGGTTGAGTCTTGAGGATAATTTGTCTTCCTGACTCACCACCCTCTTGACTCTAATCTATAGTCACATCATACTGAACTAGGACGATTTTTAGCTGCGATAATCACTTTTGATAGGAGTCAGTGTTTTACTGACAGTACTGTCATTTTTTTATTGCACTCGCCTTATTTTATGAACGCTATGGTGTAAAAAAAAATGTTTCTTTTAAAAAAATCCGATAAATTTCCTGAGTTGCGCCCTTTGAATCATCTGGACTATGTCCACTTATGATTAGGATTCCCTTTTGAATCGGTCTGAATTCTATATATTGATATCGCCGTGGACGCATGCGCAGTAGGAATGGAACGCATGTTCCGTTTCTGCGCATGCGCAATGACTATTTGCTCCTCGATGTGTTCCACCAGACTAAACATCCGGTGTGGAAGCCATCTTTGGAGCCTGCGCAGTAGACACGCGCGAACCTGACATGTGGATGTCTCCCTCCCTGCATGGACCGATTACTAAATAGTACGTTTTATTTACATAAAAATTAAATTTTGCCTCCGCTATGCTTTCCAATTATCCTAATTGCCCTATTTTACACTGGTTTTGAATACTGTAAATTCACCAAACCTATATTTTAGATTGTTTGTTTGTTTGATATTGAAAAAATATGTGCACTTCACGATCGATCTTTTTGATACACTGGGATGTAGATATATACACGTTATATTGGAATTGTACATATAATTACTTCATTGCTGATTAATGTATGCTCCTCCTATTTATACCTGACACTTTGTTCAGTTTTTTTATGGCTTGAGAAAGGTTCCTGTTGAACCAAAACGTTGCTGTGTTGAGGTGAATAAATCCACCCTGCTTTTTCATCTGCCTTGAAGTCCTGGTGCCGTTACTGTGTTCTCTGTTTTTCTCTATTTCAAATTGGGGAAGTGATTCATCCCCTGGTGACGAGCACATGGCCTGATCTTGGAAATATTGGAGTTCTGTGTTCATCTATCTTTGGATTGTGTATATATAATATATATATATATATATATATATATATGTGTGTGTTAATATAGATAGATAGTGGTTTTGTGTCGTGAGTTCATAAGGAACTGTGAAGAAATACTAATACACATAGCAAACCGCCATAAGTGTTCTTGAGGTTGTCTTTTGACTTTGTTCTAAGCTCTCTTCTTTTTTTAATGAATGTTTTTACAATGTGAACCCAGTCTTCAGATTCTTTGCAGAGAATCACGTAGATAACAACTTTTTTTTAAAAGTGTTGCCAGGAATACACGTTGATGTAATCCTTACCCTTGTGCCGGAAATTCTCCACTCGATCAATTTTTCTCAGGCAGTCGACAATCTGCACCACCTCTTTAAAGGAGCATTAACCTAAAATAGAAGACTATTTGATATAATCGTGAATATGTAAATGTTTCTGGAGTTGTCAGAACTGGATGTCTGTGAGTGAAGGTCCTCTTACATGGCCCGTCCTGGCCGTTTAAACGAGCGCCGATCAACGAGACAGCTCTTTTGCTCCTTTCACAAGGAGCTAGTGTGGGGACGAGCGCTCATTAGTATCATGTCGGCAGCACAGCTCCCTGTTTACACATGGAGATGTGCTGGCGACAACGATAATATTTTAGGCAGATAAAACTATAAGATCAGCAGATGAACAAGCGTTTCATCGGTCATCTGCTGACCGCAGCCCTGTTTACACAGGGCAATTATAGTCAACGAGCGTTATATGAACGAGCAGATGCCCGATAATTGGCCCGTGTAAAAGCTTATGTTCACACAGCTTATTTTCAGCCGTTTTTTTGGGCTGTAAATGCCCTGAAAAACAGCTGAAAATACAGGGGCTGAACGCCTCCAAACATCTGCCCATTGATTTCAATGGGAAAAACGGCGTTACATTCCCAAGGGGCATTTTTACGCGGCTGTTTTTAAAAATGCTTTTCATTGGGTCAATAGAAAAACGGCTCAAAAAACGGCTGTAAAAAATGCATCCATGCTTGATTCTTAAAAAAAAGGCTGAAAATCAGAGGCTGTTTTCCATTGAAAAGCGTTCCGTATTTTACAGCCGTTTTTTTTTTAGCGTGTTTACATACCCTTATAGTAGAGATCATGGGGCTGACATGTTTAGAAATTCCTGAACGTAATCCCATTGACCGTCCTGAGTATACGTTTGGTGCATGCGCCGGTAGCTTTTCCACTGCAAACGCCAATAGTAGGGCATAAACGAGATGTAAACAGAACCTTACACTCTCTTCTAAGATTAGGATGTGGGGAAAGGAATGTAGAAGATAGTAGATGTCCAACTGGAATTGTCCAGGCACAGCCTCTTCGATTTACTAGCATTTGTAGAGGGTACAGCAGTGAATTCCTTACTTATTACCATTGGAAAAACTCTGAAAAATGTTTTCCACTTCAATTCTTATTTCTACCCTAAAGAAGCTTGGTGAAGCGGTGGGTAAAGCATTCTACAGGGTGGGCCATTTATATGGATACACCTAAATAAAATGGGAATGGTTGGTGATATTAACTTCCTGTTTGTGGCACATTAGTATATGGGAGGGGGGAAACTTTTCAAGCTGGTCATGTGACACATCAAACTTATCGAGAATTTCACAAGAAAAACAATGGTGTGCTTGGTTTTAACGTTACTTTATTCTTTCATGAGTCACTTACAAGTTTCTGACCACTTATAAAATGTGTTCAAAGTGCTGCCCGTTGTGTTGGATTGTCAATGCAACCCTCTTCTCCCACTCTTCACACACCGATAGCAACACCACAGAAGAAATGCTAGCACAGGCTTCCAGTATCCGTAGTTTCAGTTGCTGCACATCTCGTATCTTCACAGCATAGACAATTGCCTTCAGATGACCCCAAAGATAAAAGTCTAAGGGGGTCAGATCGGGAGACCTAGGTGGGCATTCTTCTGCGGTGTTGCTATCAGTGTGTGAAGAGTGGGAGAAGAGGGTTGCATTGACAATCCAACACAATGGGCAGCACTTTGAACACATTTTATAAGTGGTCAGAAACTTGTAAGTAACACATGAAAGAATAAAGTAACGTTAAAACCAAGCACACCATTGTTTTTCTTGTGAAATTCTCGATAAGTTTGATGTGTCACATGACCCTCTTCCCATTGAAAAAACTACAGTTGGATACAAAATAGCCGACTTCAAAATGGCCGCCATGGTCAACACCCAGCTTGAAAAGTTTCCCCCCTCCCATATACTAATGTGCCACAAACAGGAAGTTAATATCACCAACCATTCCCATTTTATTTAGGTGTATCCATATAAATGGCCCACCCTGTATAATCTATATTCTGTTCAAGATTTGTCGATTTGCTCTGCCTGACCCCTTGCTAAGCATTATTGAGCAGGCTAAAAAAAATTCCCTAATGTAGAAGTGTCAGCTCTGCTGCTGCTGCCTTCTGGGAATCCCTGACCGATTTCGAGTAACCCCAGGGAACACTGTTTGGGAAATGCTGGGACATTAGATACAAAGTTTATCTTATCTTCTTTACAATATGATTGTATAGCCATATTATAATGCACAGTTCTTATCATGTGCGTTTGCTATTGAACTTGCATTGTGAACTTCTTAAAGTTTTGTTTTTGTTTTTAAAACGTTTAAAAATGATAACTTGGTCAAAAATAGTTTTATGCTAATTTTGTTTTAAACGCCCAAACGGAGCGTTTTTTTTTTTTTTTTTCACCAAGTGGGTGTTGTAGAGAAAAGTGTATGACGCTGACCAATCCGCGTCATACACTTCTCTTCATTCATGCCCAGCTTGTTTCACAGCATAGCCTTATCTCGTGAGGTCACGCTGTGACGTCACTTCCTCCCGCAGGTCCTTCACCGGAGCCATGGAAGACAGAACAGACATCGCCTCCAGCCGCTGCAAATTCGGATAAACGTAATGGCACGGCTGGAGGCGATGTCTGTTGACTCCTCCGTCGCACTGGTGATACCACGCTGGAGGGTGGATCACAGACATCTCGCGAGATCACGCTGTGCTGTGAAACAAGCTGGGCATGAATAAAGAGAAGTGTATGACGCTGATTGGTCAGCGTCCTACTCTTTTTTTCTTTACAACGCACACTTGGTGAAAAGTAAAAAAACGCCCAGTTGGGCATTTAGAACAAATTAGCATAAAACTAAAAATGTTCATAACTTCGTTTTAAAAAATAAACCAATATATTTTTGACCTACAACTGTTATCTGCATTAAATAGCCTATTCGATTAGGTAGGAGATGGGGCAGTTCTAAAATGGTGACAGGGCCTCTTTAACTGTGCTTGACCAGTCCTTCTCTGAAGTTGCCAAATCCAGGACTGTTTGTGCCATGGCCTTTTCATGTATCCAACGTACTAATTAAATCGGCTTGTCCACTAGAAGACTGGCCAGGAATGTCTGATTGCCAAAACATTGAGACTACATGAATCGCTCCATTGTGTTAGTAATGATTTACAATAGAACATGTTTTACATTCTCCTTTCAATGTGTTGGCTTACTGAAGAGCATTCATTGATGAAGACCTATACTTATATAAGTTCACATCCTGTTAGGAATTAAATTTCACTTGGTACAAGGTTTTCTTATCAGTCTGCTAACAATATTTGACTACCAGCCTATTGTATAAATGTCACGTTTAGTTAAACCATTATATTTTATCAATACTGTAGGTCTTTATACATTTTTTCTTTTACATTTAATTCAAGATAAACTTGTATTCCGTCAGTGTCTCATTCCCGATCCCATTTGTACCCACATTTACAAACCTGAATTTACCTTTATATTACGGACTTCATCTTTTACGGACTTGTCATCAATATGGTACCTGCTCTCGGCATTTCTACAGATTGACAGGTGACCACACTAGTTATATATGAGTAACGCACTCTGGCGCTGTCCATGTGTCCTACTGTGTTTGTTGCTAGGTTATGGCTCAGTCTTGGTTATGGACTGCACCCAAAGAGGAACAAAAATTAATTATTATGGACATTCTTATAATTAACTACAACAAGAAATTACCGTTTATCTCAAGGTTTGCCTTTATTTTTTTTAAAGTGACTGTTCATTATATTTAGCTTTTAACATTTTTTTTTATTTTTATTGGTGGTTTTTAGCTACTAGCAGTATTCCAGTGTTAGTCATGGCGATAGGCTAGTGCTTCTCCCCAGTGGCAGTATGTGGGAAATGGTATTCAGACTGTGCTAATGCCTGTGATTAGATGTCCGCATTGTATAAATCATGGCCTTTAAATATTTTTCTACTGGGGCCTCGCTAGACTAGGCATCCCGTGTATGGTAACACGGCCCGCAAAATGCAAAAGAACGGAGATGTTCCATAATTTTCTGAACATTTCTATGGCACGAAAAGGTGTCCGCGTTCAATGAAAGTGAATGGGTCCGTTTTTGCGGTCCGCAAAAACGGAGGTTTTTTTTTACGGTTGTGTGAATGGGGCCTTAGTCTTCTCTCTTCGTCAGCCTGGATCGCTGTGAGAGGAGAGTGAAGAGGGCTATAAGGCCATATTCACACGACGTGAAAAATGCTGTTTAAAGCTAATCAACTGTCCGTTTTTGATTAGTGTCTCGAAATTTAATTCCATTTCTCAGCTGTCTGACCATTTTTAACCGCCATTTGCTATCTGTTTTTCATGGCCGTTAAAAAAATGGATGAGTTTTATTTGTTAGGCCTCATTCACACGGCAGGGTCAGAGTGTCGGCCGGGAAAATCGGCCGATTTTCACGACCGGTTTGCATCCGTTCTGATTCCGTTCCGGGCCGAGTTGCCGTTTTTACCGGCCGATTTGGACCCGATTTGCATCAGTTTTTTCCCTGTCCGTTTTAAAATCGGATGAATTTCATTTAAATTTGTTGCCACACACAGCCCTTTGTAGATAATGCCACAGCCCCCCTGGTAGGTGATGCCACCCAGCCCCCTGTAGGTGATGCCACCCAGCCCCCTGTAGGTGATGCCACCCAGCCCCCTGTAGGTGATGCCACCCAGCCCCCTGTAGGTGATGCCACCCAGCCCCCTGTAGGCGATGCCACCCAGCCCCCTGTAGGCGATGCCACCCTGTCCCCTGTAGGCGATGCCACCCTGCCCCCTGTAGGCGATGCCACCCTGCCCCCTGTAGGTTGCGCCCACCCCCCCCCCCTTCCAGGAGAAGTCACTGACTTCACTGTCCATATATGGACAGTGTAGTCACTGACTGACTTCTCCTGAAGAGGAATTCCCTGCCACACGTCGGGAATTCCGCTTCAGAAGTGAGTGACGTCACTGTGTCCATATATAGACAGTGTAGTCACTCACTTCTCCTGTAGCGGCATCCCCGGCCATAGAGTCGGGGATTCCGCTGCAGAAGTGCGTGACTTCGCTGTGTCCATATATGAACAGTGTAGTCACGCACTTCTTCTGTAGCGGCATCCCCGGCCATAGAGTCGGGGATTCCGCTGCAGGAGTGCGTGACTTTGCTGTGTACATATATGGACAGTGTAGTCACGCACTTCTCCTGTAGCGGAATCCCCAATCCCCGGCCGGGGATTGGGGATTCCGACTCCTACAGCGAGCAATAAAAGACCCTCCTCCTCCTCCTCACATGCACTCTGCACTGTGAGGAGGAGGAGCGAGAGTGCGCGAGCGACGGTAGACCCGGCCATCACTCGGGACACATTCCGGTGATGGCCGTGTATTACCCGGCCCCATAGACTTCTATGGGGGCCGGGCGGCCGGGCACCCGGCCGAAAATAGAGCATGTCCTACTTTTTGACGGCCGGTTTTCCCGGCCGTCAAAAAATCGGTCGTGTGAATAGCCCCATTAGGGGTCTATTATTCCTAATGCAGCCGGGTGCCGGCCGATTTATGAACGGCCGGCACCCGGCCGGGAAACCCTGTCGTGTAAATCCCGTTTTTTTGTTCCAACCCCCTGAAAACACCACAGTGCCCATGTAGATAGTGCCACAGTGCTTGCTCTAGATAGTGCCTACATAGTGCCACACACAATGCCCATGTAGATGGCGCCACAGCCCATATAGTGCCAGACCCTCCCTGTGGATAGCAACATTCCCCCCCTGTAGATAGCACAACCCCCCCCCCCCCCCCCCACCACACCTGTAGATGGTGCTGCCTAAGCTCCCTCTAGGAGTGGAATCCCCGGTCAAAGCATCGGCAACACTCTGGCCGAGGACTCCGCTCCAAGAGGGAGCCCCTAATGTCATTGTCCATATATGGACAGAGCCCTGCTATCTACAGGGAGCTGTAGTCCGGGAATTTCAAAGCCCCGACAGATATGAAAGTGCAGCGCTCCTTCTTTTTTTTTTTTTTTTTTTTGTTGAATCTTCTCCAATTAATAATTAATAGTATATGGGGCTCTTCATCAGGGTACAGGACAGTCACATTAAGTAAACCCTCTTGTGTACTAATGCTTAGGCCTCATCCACACGGCCATGCCCGTGATCACAGCCCGCATTTTCGGCCCGTGCTCCCATACAAAGTAACGGAAAGGCGTCCGCGGCCAATAGAACTGAAAGGGTCTGTAATTGCGGACCGTATTATGGAGATTTTTTACGGTCGTGTGCATGGGTCCTTAAAGGGTACCTCCGTTTTTGGATATACTTTAAAAAAGTATATTCGTAACCATATCAGCCGGAACTGTTGTATAAGGCAATACCCTAATAGAATCTAATTAGCAGAGAGACTTCTCTAGAAATAGTGCAAGGTGGCCAGAGCAATTTCTATACAATCCCTTGGTTAAAGATATATTGCTTGTGAAGGGCAAAAGTTTGTTACTATAATTTAAACTATTGCACATTGCGTCATTCAACGCTGAGACATACAATTACTGCCTTCAGCATAGGCACAATGTTGAAAGGGTTTTCCAGTCTCTAAAAATTGATGGCCTATCCTCAGGATAGACCTTCAATAGCTGATGGGTCCGGCCCCAGGTACCACATGCCGATCAGCTGTGTTTAAGGAGGTGCAGCAATCGTACGAGCGCTGCTGTTCTATTTCTTCTTGCTCACTGTAAATCGTCGACACACGTGTAGCGGCGATTCATAGGCATTGCAGCCCTCTTCTCACGTTCACTTCAATGAGAGAAAAGGCTGCAATAATGTGAATCGCCGCTACATGCGTGTTGACGATTCACAGTGAGCAAGTGGAAAAGAAGGGGAAGCACTCCCTTCAAAACAGCTGATCGGCGGGGGTCCCAGGAGTTGGTCCCTGACCGATCAGCTGTTGATGGCCTGTCCTGAGGATAGGTCATCAATTTTTAGGGACTGGAAAAGCCCTTTAATGTAGAAGCTTTCTGCATGACTGGTGCCTTACTGGCATAGGTAGCAGGAAGCCAGAAATTAAACCATGTCCACTCTTGCTGTATTCACTACCTGTGCAGAGTAGAACAGTAGCCTTATTCATACTGTGCACTAGATCAGTACACAGTGAAAATGTTTTCAGAATCGCCAGATTAACAAGTCAATCATATTACAAACATTCCCGCTATCTCCGTGAATACTACTTGTTCTTGCAGAGCTTACACAACATGCAAGTCATGCAAATCCCCATACAAAAGATAATCTTAATGATCCACAATGCTGAAAATTGTATGTATAGTTGTATCTGTTAATAGTTGTAAAGCTCAGTACCGTGAATACAAGGAGCAATACACCAGATGGTGCACAGATAAAGTTATTTGCTTTTATTTTTATGTATGGAGGGGGGGGGGGGGGTATAGTATTATGTAAAAATAAAAAAACATGGTCTATCAAGTTTAGTCAGGTTTTTTTCTCTCTCTTGCCGAGCTTTGTTTATTGATCAACACACATGTAGCTAAGTATTTAATCTGTAAACTGGTTGGAGAGCAATAATTCCTATCATAAGGCAGCAGGGAAAATAACGAAAAACCTCTCGGGACATGTCACATGAAATGTAAGAATTCTCAGTCTTAAACTAGTAAATACCGAGGGAGACCGGTCAAGTCACCTACTGGTTGTCATTTGGCTTGCTTAAATTTAAATTGCTCAAAAGACTTTCAGGGAAGCAGCTTCCTGGGACTGAGAGTACTATAAATAATAGGTAGACCAAAAGTATTTCTTATGGTCCAATGACTTTTAGTTCATAATGAAAATATTAAAATCCTATGTAAAACCACAGATGGCACATCATGGATTGAGCCAAATTCTGCTCTGGAACATTTGATCAACTTTGATTTGGTCAGAATTTAGCTTAGATGAGCGTTCAGGAGGGACTGGAGAGTGAGCCGACAGGGAGCTGGCTGCCAGAATAAGCCCAGAATAGATTTTGTTTTCATTGACATAATTTTTGGGTACATGGAACTTATTGATTTTAAGTTTTTACTTTTTATACACTAAAAATAGTTTTATTTTGTTCTTTCAGTGCAATTGTTTCTCTTTATTTTTTAATAAAACGTCTATTTTAGTCCCACTAGGGGACTTCATAATGCGACCTTCTAATCACTGATAATAAAGCTTTAGTATACTCCATATACCAAAGCATTACTGCTTGTCAGTGTAAGGGCGGATTTACACGAACGTGTAATACGTCCGTGCAACGCGCGTGTTTTTCTCGCGCGTCGCATGGACCTATGTTAGTCTATGGGGCAGTGCAGACTGTCAGTGACTTTTGCGCAGCGTGAGTCCGCTGCGTAAAACTCACGACAGGTCCTATATTTCTGCGTTTTTCGCGCATCACGCACCCATTGAAGTGGGTGTGTGAAAATCCCGCGCACCACACGGAAGCACTTCCGTGGGACGCGCGTGATTCGCGCAACAGCAGTCAAAAGTATGTTTGGAAACAAAAGCACCACGTGCTTTTCTGTTTATAAACATCCAAACAGAGAGTCATAATGATGGCGGCTGCGCAAAAATCACGCAGCCGCACATCCTATGTGATGACACACGGAGCTGTTAAGTGCCTTTTGAGCACGCAAAATGCTGCGCGTTTTGCGTGCGAAAAACGCACTTCGCTCGTGTAAATCCGCCCTAAAACTGACAGGCAGTCTATTAGGATTTGCTTCTGGCATGGCCTAATAGTCATATAGTCATGGCTTGCTTTGGGGCTTTTGTTAGGCCCCAACTGCCATGGCAACCCATCGGCGGCCAGCTTTCGTGGGCCACTGATGGGTGACTGAAGGAGCCCACTCCCTCTGTTAAACCACTAAAATGCCACGGTCTCTATTCACTGTGGCATGTAAGCGGTTAAACGGCCAGGATTAGAGGTCACAGCTGGGCTCCTGCAGGCATCATGCAGGCGCACAGCTGTGTCCGCTTGATCACCATCACGTACATGCACAGAGGAATGCCAAAAGGGGATCCTTCACATGACATGCATGTTTGTGAAAATGCAATAAGGGGTTAGAACATGTAGTAATTGTTTTTTGTCTTTTGGGGTACGGTTCTGTAATGAAATGTAGATGAATCGGTGACCAGGCACATTTTCAGATTGACAACATAAAGTAGGCAAACAGGGCCAGGACATGCCCACATAATACCAACAATACACAACTTTACATTTACTACATATATAACACTTTCTCCATACACATACAAAACATAGCAACACATACATACTGTATGAGTAAAATACTCATGCGCATATGCACACATACCTACTCACCTTGAATCAGATGTAGAAACCCATACATCTTATTTGTTTGGCCAGCTTAAGCCCAGGAACTTACTTGTAAGCAGCAACTAGCTGGTCGTTGTCCGCAAAGGTGCCTCTTTACATCAGACAAAAGTTGTGAAACGTGAACGATTTCGACTATTACGAACGTTTGCCACTTAAAATTCTAACCAAATGATGGTTAATGAGTGTACAATAAGAGTTTATGAAGATGACGGTCTGCCATCTTCTAAAAATCAGGTCAGCTGTGTTGGAGATATTGGATCTAAGGCTCCATGCACACGACCATGCCCGTAATTACGGGCATGGCCGGCTGCGGCCAGCCGTCCGTATTTACAGGCCGTGCTCCCATTATAAAGTATGAAAATATGGCCCGTAACTACGGCCGATCTTACAGTCGTGTACATGGGGCCTAAGTATTGTAGAAATGCTGAATGTGTCTGGTTCATTCAGACGACCGCACACGATCATCCGGCAATATCCTCTCACAAAGGAGGAGAGTAGGGAAGATTAACTTCAAGCAGTCGTTGCGTTCCTAGGCGGCCGTTACGGTCAATATCATCTAAAATGTTAATAGACAAGTCGGCTTAATGGTTATTTATCGGACGAACGAACGTCCAAATATCGCCTTCTATCTAATGTGTATGGGTACCTTAACTTTCTGCTGGTGGAGGACCGCAGCAATATAGCAAAGTATATTACTGTGGCTTACACTGTTATGAGGACACTATTATGAGCGTTTGTTATTTGAAAACTCTGTACACATAGAGTAGCTCTGCATATATACCTGTCACACTTTCCGGTCTTGAAAAGTTAGCTGATTTCTTCACAATGTAATGGTCACATCTCTTAGATAACAGGCCTATTCCGTACAGAAAATGGTTTCTATTTTTTTTTCCATTAAAGTAAGAACTGAATCACAATGCTTCAGCTAGTAAGGTGCAGTATTCAGGATAATGACCTTGTCGAAGGGTGAATCTGACATGTAATACCGACTTGTGTGTTCACTGTCCATTGCCGTACGCTGATTTTCTTATTTTTTTTGCAACAGATTATTTTCAAACCATAAACGCTGCCATCTTTAGGATTACTGGCCACCAATGTTGAACTGCGATCAATGTTATAAAGTAAAATAGCTGCATGTAAACCGGTGATATGCAAGCTGTTGGGTAATCAGGGCATTTTGGGAGTTGTAGTTTCCCAAAGCTAGAGAGCCACCGGTTACAGACCACTGAAGCAAACTCTAATTGTGCACTTCTTCACAATCCTCAAAATAAACGGATCACAAGTTAGATCTTTGCAGAATTAAGTGATCTTTTGCATATGTTGCATTGCCAAGTTTGTCTTTCTCTGTTTTGTCGGCTTTATAGTATTAGAGATTTTTAGTTCATCCGTACCATGCCCTGGTGTGGTGTAAACAATGGTTCGTATTGTTTTAGATAATATACAAGGGAAAGAAAATACAAACGATTGGTATGAAACGGTAGGCCTGTACTATGGACTAATAGAAAAGCCTTTTCATTGCAGGTCACGTGAAGAGTAACAAAAAAAACATCTAGCCTATCAAAATGTAAGCTTAAAATGCCTCTTATTTAAATGGTAACTCTGGGCGAAACTAAAAATTCAAGTAGAAGCCTATGTCTTTACTATGTCCTCAGAATCTTTCTTGCCTTTGGTACAATACAGCAGAAACTTTGAGGGCCCCATCCACCTGTACTGTGATATCATGGTTTAATTTAGTATTTTTATCCACATATAAAATTACTGAACAGGCCATACTTGCTCAGAAGGGCAGGTTCCTCTACATATATAGCATTTAAAAAAACGTATATAATTACGGTAACAAAAAAATAATATAAATAATATAACTAATAGTGTAGTATTATAGCTCGCAATGGGGTAGTAAATATAAGTAAGTCAAAGGGTTTGTCTCACTAGAGACATTGATGGCATATTGCTCGGATATGCAATTAATGTCCATTGTCGGTTAGGATTATAGCAATTGGACACCCGCCGATTGGACATTCATGGCATATCCTAGCGATATGCCATCAGGGTATTTCCTGAGACATCCCTTAGGCCAGGATCACATGCACCGTTTTAATACAGGTTTGTGACCGTCATGGCTCTATTTTTTTTTTTTTTAGCCAAAGCCAGAAGTTAATCCAAAGGGAAGGAAGGGTATAAAGAAAAGAGCGATGCATCTTTTTTTCTTTTGGGTCCACTCCTGTGTTCAGCTCAAAAAAACTCAGCCAAAAACTGCACAAAAATGTGTGTGTGATTCTGGCCTTGAAGGGGTTTTCCCATCTTGGACATTTATGGCATATCCACAGGATATGCCATAAATGTCCGATAAATGCGGGTCCCATTTCTGGGACCCGCACCTAGCTCTAGAATGGGTCCCCTAAACCCCGTTCTAGCTTACTCTGCTCCGCTGCCTCTCGGCCACTTCCTGGTTAGCTGGTCGGGAGTTACGTAAATGGCATAGAAGTGAATGGGAGTTACTGAAACAGCGTAGCATGGCGAGCTACGCTGTTTCCGGAACTCTGTAGATACGGAAACCACGTAGTTCACTGTGCTATGCTGTTCCTGCAGCTGCCATTCACATCTATGGGCGTTACAGAAACAGCGTAGCTCAGTGAGCTTGACGGTTTCCCTAACGCCGGGAGGTAGTTGAGCCGAGTAAGCTAGAACGGGGTTTAGGGGACCCGTTCTAGAGCTAGGTGCGGGTCCCAGATGTGGGAGCCGCGTCTATCAGACATTTCCAAGATGGGAAAACTCCTTTTAGTTGAGTTTTAAAAAAGGATATCTAAGCCACTGATTACCTGATATTTATTATTTCAGCATTGGCTGCTTTTTGCATTAGAGCACAGCTGTGATCAGTAACTTCAGCTTAGCTGAATGGTAGCCTGTAGTCTGCAGCTGGCCATGCGTATTCGATAAAATTCGGCCTATCGAATGTCCACTGGCGACAGATGTCAGAGAAAAGGAGGATTGGCCATGTTCGATTTCAACATGCCCGATCCAATGTTTCTGCTGGAGATAAGCTTCTTCTGGAGCTGTCTGGCAGTGGCTTGTTCACCTTACCCGATTGAAATAAACATGCACACCCGGCCTAGCCAAGCGTACATGTTTATGGGAAAGTTGGATTAAAAAGCTGTCGGCTGAACCCTCGTGCTATTGATTTTATTTGGCCAGCTTAATGTAGTGTCATGAGGTGCCGATAGACTAACAGAAGGCGCTCCCTGCCTCTGACAAACTTCTGAGATGTCGCTATTAACCACAGCATTAAGGGGTTAACAGAGTAGTGTAGTTAGCACGGGGCAGGGAGGGTGGTGGCCCCGAGCCCAGACGTCATCACGCCGATCTGCGCAGAGCGCCACTTTGCACAGAGCTGAGAAGCCAAGGGATCTCCACTCATCGTGGGAACGGGAATAGGTGGATATATATTTTTTATTAGGCACTATGTGGCATTATGCTGTGTCGTGGCAGCTAAGGGGGAATTATACTGTGTGGGAGGCACTATATGGGCATTATACTGTGTGGGGATAGCTATTGTGGCATAATACTGTGTGGGGACAGCTATAGTGGCATAATACTGTGCGAGGACAGCTATAGGGACATTATAATGTGTGGAGGGCAGCTATGTGGACATTATTCTGTGGGGAGGCACTATAGGGGTATTATACAGCGTGGGGCAGCTATAAGGGCATTATACTGTGTGGGGGCCACTAAGGGGTCATTATATAGTGTTTGGGGGCAACAAAGGGGTCATTATACTACGTGGAGGCAGCTATGGGAGCATTATTCTTTGGGGGCAACCATTGTGGCATTATCCTGTGTAAGGGCAGCTATGGGGGCATTATACTATGTGGAGCACCTTAGGGGGGTCATTATACTGTGTGGGGGGCCCACTCAGATGTGTTTTGCTTCTCAACCCCTAGCTACACTCTGGGTTAATAGCACCGATTGGTTATGCCCAACTTACTCCGCACCACTATGTTCGTTCTTGAGGCAAGGAGTGAGCAGGGTGATAGAGAAGATCCCCGGAGCCACTTCCTGTGGGGGCTCCCGCAGAGTCTTAGTCACATCTTAATGGAAAGTGACACTTTCTGTTAGTATGTGAAAATGCAGCACGGTGACGGTAAGCGGTTCAAGTTGATGTGTTGGAAGCAGGAAAAATTTAAAAGCCTTAGGATGTAAACGACCCAAAGAGCCAAGAATGATCAAAAAGTCACATCTACATCAAAATGGTACGAATAGAAACTACAAGTCGTCTCGCAAAAAAAGCCCTCCTACAGCTGCATCGGCGGAAAAATAAGTGTTATGGCTCTTGAAATATGGAGACACAAAAACAAATAATTTTGAAAAAAAAAGTGTTTTTACTGTGTAAAAGTAGTAAAACATACAACAGCTATATAAATTTGGTATCGTTGCAATCGTAACAACCCGCTGAATAAAGTTATTGCCGTACATTTAGGTCACAAAAAAGTGTGGTGAAATTGCTGGGTTTAGGCACCTGACTTCATCGTACCTACAGTCCTGGCCAAAAGTTTTGAGACTGACACAATTTTTGGTTTTCACACAGTTTGCTGCTTCAGTTTTTATAGTGGCAACTTGCATTATCTCTAGATTTGTCATGAAGAGTGGTCAAATGAATTGCAGTTAATTGCAAAGTCATTCCTTGCCATGAAAATCAACTTAATTAGAAAAAAACCATGTCCACTGAATTTCAGCCCTGCCACAAAATGACCTGACATAATTTCAGTGATCTTCTCGTTAGCTCAGAAGAAAGTGTTAACGAGGACAAGGCAGCTAATCACTCTGTCATGCTGGTTGCTTTAAAAGGGGGATGGTGCTTGAAATCAATGTCTTCTTCTGTTAACCATGGTTACCTCGAAGAAAACACGTACAGTCCTCATTGATTTGCGTCAAAAGGGCTTTAATGCTTGGAAGATTGCCCCTAAATCAACAATTCAGTATACCAGGGCGAGTTGCAGAAGTGTTCAAAAAGAAGGGTCAACACTGTAAATATTGAGTCTTTGCATAAACTTGATGTATTTGTCGAAACAAGTTGAAAAACCTATGGAATGCTTATAGTTGTACTTCGGTATACCATAGAAACATCTGACTAAAAGATCTAATACTGAAGCTGCAAACTTTGTGAAAACCAAAATTTGTGTCAGTCTCAAAACTTTTGGCCAGAACTGTACCGAAAGTGGTTGCAAATGAATACTGTGTTGAACCGGCAACAGGGTCATGGGTGCCCAAGACTCGTTATGTGTGGGGAGCGAAGTCTGGGCCGATCCCACAGGAGAGCTACTGTTGCGCGAATTGCTGAAAAAGTTAATTCTGGCTATGAAAGAAAAGTGTCAGAACACATCACAACCTGCTGCCTTTGAACATGCGTAGCCGCAGACCTGTCGAGTGCCCATGATGACCCCTTTCCACTACCAAAAGAGCAATGGGCACGTTGAAGAATGACCATGGAGTAATGGCAGAAGTTGGCCTTGTCTAATGAATTAGGTTTTCTTTATCATTATTAGAGATTTATGCACTTCCCGAAATTTGTTTTGGGTCCGACCCCACCAAGCGGCCGACTGGCTCGATTCGGTCCCAATAAATTTGTTTAGAATTGTGTCCAGATTGCCCTGAGAAGTAGTGTATGACACTATGAGGTCTTCGAGGATTTTATCCAACCCCTTTCAAGATCTTTACCGCCAAGACAGCATTAGCAGTAATGTTAAAGTGACAGCAACATATATGGCTATGGGTAAATGGGATAGTAGCCGGTGCTAACAAACAGCCTGATTAAAAACACACAGCACTGGTTCTACATAAAAAAAAAAAAATGGTAGAAAATGTATTCCTTTTTAATGGCAGATGCCTGCTGGTATTTCTACACGCACAGTGGTATCGGAAGAAGCAATCACATTTTAAAAAGCAGTTAAAAAAATATTTTGGGGGCAGATGATTGCTGGTCTTTATACACGCATGATGGTATCGGATGAAGCACAGGCTTTTTAATAAATCGGTCCAAAAATTGCTCCCAAAAGAAAAATAAAAAATGGGATGGTTTCAGGTTTGTTATATTTACTTCGTGCAGGGTTGGATTCCCAGCAGTACAGTATGGAACACAACAGACAAGGCAGAAGAGGTGTGGCTGTCTAGGGCTAGTAGTAGCAGCCGGACTCTATCAGCACCAGGATTTAAATTGAAAAATTAGCACTTAGACACAAACTGATATAATGGCGCTGTATAACTGTTTGTTGCAGAGTAATATGCCAATTTTTGGTGCCACTATTATTAGGAATTAGATGCATGCAAAACAATGAGTAATGGGATGTCTGTATGAGTAAAAAGCGGTATCTGCACAAGGATTTAAATTTTAAACTTTACTGATCTGAAATTTTTTTTCACTTGGACACAGACTGAAGTAGAACTGTGCTGTAAAAATGCTTAATGCAGAACAATTTTTGGTTGCGTTATTAGATACATGCAAAACACTAAGTGACGTCACGTCCGTGACGCCTGTCTCAGCAGGCACGCATTTAGAACCAGGATTATTGAAGAAGATTTGTGACTGATATTATTTACAAATAAATGTACAAATTGTATAGCTGCAGCAGCATTCACGCACAGCAATGGCTCGCTGTGCATGTCTTACATGCTGACACTGACTGACTACTACTACTACTACTCTTTCTAAAATCTAGCTCTCTATAAAATTATTGTAAATGTAACTATTTATTCCCTTCTCACTATGAAACACACTCCCTTACACTCAGGGCTGGCCTTAGGATAGAAGGCGCCCCGTACGAAATTATCTTTCTGCGCCCTACCCACATAAAAAGAAATGCCCCATAAAAAAAGTATAATGCCCTATATAGTGCCCCCACACAGTATAATGCCCCTTTTAGTGCCCCCTTACATTATAATAAGTTTTAATAATAAAATATATTATGTCCACTTAGTGGCCTCCACACGGTATAATGCTGGCCTCCACACGGTATAATGCCCCCCTCCCCTGGCTGCCACACACAGCCCCCCCCTGTAGATTGTGCCACACAGCCTCCTTGTAGAGAGGGCCACACAACCACTTGTAGGTAGTGCCACACAGACCCATTTGTAGGTAGTGCCACACAACCCCTTTGTAGGTAGTGCCACACAGGTTCCCCTGTAGGTAGTAGCACACAGCCCACTAATAGGTAGTGGCACACAGCCCCCTTATAGGTACCCCCCCCCCTTCCTGTAGAAAGTGCCACTGTAGCTCCCTGAAAGAGCGGAATCCCCCCGTGGTTGGGGATTCTGCTTCTGGATGGAGTGCTTGTCTCATATATGGACAATGATATCAGGGGCAACTCCTGAAGCGGACTCCCTGTCCTCAGCATTGCAGACGCTGTGACCGGGGATTCCACTCCAGGAGAAGCCCCTGACGTCTCTGTCCATTTTTAGACTGTGACGTCAGGGGCTTCTCCTGGAGCCAAATCACTGCGCCAGCAACGCTGTGGACAGGGGTTCCGCTTCAGGAGTTTCCCCTGATGTCACATTCCATATATGGACAGAGACATCAAGCGCTCCATCCAGGAGTGGATTCCCCGGCCATAGTGGCGCTATGTACAGGAAGGGGGGTGGGGTGCCATCAACGGAGGCTGCAAAATATCTCCTCCTCACATGCACTTCGTGCTGTGAGAAAGAGGCGAGAAAGCACGGCCGTGGTTCAGACGAGTGTCGCGGCACCCCTGGATGGTTCTCGCGGCACCCCGGTTGGGAACCGCTTGCCTAGTAGATTGCAGAGCAGGGTGATATATACAAATACATTTTTTTCCCGATTTATGTTTCAAATGCCATAAAGTTTTTATTTTTCCATAGACATAGCAGTGTGAGGGCTTGTTTTTGTGGGACAAGTTGTAATTTTTGATGGTACCATTTTGGGGTACATATAATTTACTTTTTTTATAAACTTTTTTTTTGAGTGCAATGGGAAAAAAACTGAAATTCTGCCATTCTATTTTGCATCTTAAATTGATGCCGTTTATCGGGTGGGATAAGTAATATAACTTGATTCTGTGGGTCCTTAAGATTACGGCGCTAGCAAGTTTGTATGTCGTTTTTTTTTTTAATGTTTCTACTACTTTTACACAATCAAAACACTTTCTACAAAACTTGTTTTTGTGTTGCCATGTTCCCAGAGCCATCGTTTTTTTTTTGTTTTTTTCCCGCCGACGCTGCTGTATGAAAGCTTATGTTTTGAGAGACGATTCGTTTTTATTGGTACCTTTTTGGGATACGTACAACTTTTTTTTAGCTTTTTTTTTTTTTTTTTTTTTTAAGCGTCTGTCACTGGTTTAGAACTTCCCTATCTCCTACCGAATCTAATAGGCGCTTTGATGTAGATCACTACTGGTTTTTTTTATTTTTGTTTTTAAAGCATTTGTTATTGAACAAGTAAAGAGAATTTTTCGATTTTATGCAAATTTTTTCTAAATGCCCAACTGGGTGTTTTTTTTTCTATTTACCAAGTGGGCGTTGTATAGAAAAGTGTATGACACTGACCAATCAGCGTCATACACTTCTCTTTATCCCAGCCCAGTTTCATTCACCGCACGGCGTGATCTCGCCGCGGGATCACGCTGTGACGTCACTTCATCCCGCAGGTCCTTCACCGGAGTGACGGAAGACTGAACAGACATAGCCTCCAGCCATGCCGGGACGTTTATCCCAATCTGCAGCGGTTGGAGGCGATGTCTGTTCAGTCTTTTACACGGACATTTACTATTACACTGCAATACGAAAGTATTGCAGTATATTATAAAAGCAATCAGATGATCGCATAGTGAAGTCTCCTACTGGGACTAGTAAAGTAAAAAGAGTTTAATAAAGTTAATTAAAAAAATACGTGAAAAAAAGAAAAACACACACTTTCCCCTTACAAAATGCTTTTATTATTTAAAAAAACTAAAAAGTTACACATATTTGGTATCGCCGCATATTTGGCGATACCAAATTACATATATTTGGTATACCTGTAATAACCCCAACTATAAACTTATTACATTATTTAACCTGCACGGTGAATGCCGTAAAAAATAAAATAAAAGACCATGCAAAACGTTTTCTGTGAATCCTGCCTTAAAAAAAAATGTGATAAAAAGTCACATCTACATCAAAATGGTACGAATAGAAACTACAAGTCGTCTCGCAAAAAAAAGCCCTCCTACAGCTGCATCGGCGGAAAAATAAGTGTTATGGCTCTTGAAATATGGAGACACAAAAACAAATAATTTTGGAAAAAAAAAAGTGTTTTTACTGTGTAAAAGTAGTAAAACATACAACAGCTATATAAATTTGGTATCGTTGCAATCGTAACAACCCACTGAATAAAGTTATTGCTGTACATTTAGGTCACAAAAAAGTGTGGCGAAATTGCATTTTCTATTCCCCCCCCCAAAAAAAAGTTAATAAATAAATTCTATGTACCCCAAAATGGTGCTATTAAAAAAATACAACTTGTTACGCAAAAAACAAGACCTTATACAGCTGTGTCGACGCAAAAATAAAGTTTATAGCTCTTTGAATGAGACAATGGAAAAACGTAAAAAATAGAATGGTCACTAAGGCCTAAAATAGGCTGGTCATTAAGGGGGTTAACCCCTTAACAACCGGCATATAGTGTTTTTACGTCTGCCATTCAGGGTAGTTCTTCTGAAGCGACGCGTTTCCACGTCGGCACTTCAGTAGAACTTTCCCCGCATCGTAACAGCCACGGGCTCCAGGGCAATGATCGGAGACGACAAGCAGTGTTCTCTGATCATATTTAACCCCTCAGATGCGGTGCTGAATAGCGAGCGCCGCATCTGAGTGATTTTAGAGGGAGGGGGCTCCCTCTCTCATCCCACTGGCATCGCGAGGTGCCGATGGGTTCTATGGCAGCCTGGGGGCCTAACAAAGGCCCCCAGGTCTGCCTTTAGTGATTGCCTGTTCGGCTATGCCAGAGGCATGACCTAACAGGTGCCTGTCAGTTTTAGGCTGGGTTCACACAGAGTTTTTTTTCAGGCGGAAATTCTGCCTCAAAATTCAGTTTGAGGCAGATTTTCCTCTCCCTGCACGCCGATTCTTGCGGGAAAAAGACGCCTCCGCTTCAAAAAGCGGTTTCCGCTTAAAAAAAACTTGTAAAAAAACTCTGTGTGAACATAGCCTTACGCTGACCGGCAATAATACACTGCAATACAGAAGTATTGCAGTGTATTATAATAGCGATCAGCAGTCTGCATAGTAAAGTCCCCTAGTGGGACTAAAAATAAAGTAAAAGAAAGTTAAATAAAGTTTGAAAGAAATGTCCCAAGTAAAAAAAAAACTAAAAAAAACAACACTTTTTCCCCTTACAAAATACTTTATGAAAAAAAGTTACTCATGTTTGGTATCGCCACGTCCATAACGAACCCAACTATAAAATTATTACATCATTTAATCCGCACGGTGAACGCCGTAAAAAATATAATAAAAAACAGTGCCAGAATTGCAGTTTTCTGTTCATCCTGCCTTCAATAAAATTTTGATAAGTGATCAAACCGTCACATCTACTCCAAAATGGTACAAATACAAACAATAAGTCGTCCCGCAAAAAAAAAGCCCTCATACAGCTGCATCGGTGAAAAAATAAAAAAGTTATGGCTCTTAAAATATGGAGACACAAAAGCAAATAATTTTGAATAAATATTATTTTTACTGTGTAAAAGTAGGAAAAGATAAACAAATCCATATAAATTTGGTATCGCCGCAATCGTAACGACCCGCTGAATAAAGTTATGTTATTTATACCACACGGTAAATGGCGTAAAATTAAGAGGCAAAACAAATGGCAAAATTTCTGTTTTTTTTCTCTAGTACCCCACTAAAAAAGGTTATTTAAAAAGTTAATCAATAAATTATATGTAACCCAAAATGGTGCTATTTTTGTAATGTCGGGGTAGGGAAACCGACAAGTGAGCCCTAATCTACCCGCCACTTAGTCCCTGCCTACTTGCAACGACCCGTCCTAGGCGACGGGGTACAACTGGGCGACAGTCCCTACACTCAATAGGTGCACGACAGACAAGGGTACAAAGAAGCCAGGGAAATGGGGAAGTTGCCCACGGGGACACCATGAGCAACAAGCGAAGTGAACGAGCCGAGTCAAACCAGGAGATGAGCGAGGTATAAAAATGCAGAGCAGAAGAGTGGTCAGTAAAGTCAAGGTCAATCACAAGCAGAGGATCAGTAGTTCAAGAAGCTGCAGCAGGGCCAGGAAACCAACAGAGAAGAATCACAAGCAAAGGAGGAACAGGAAAGGCAGGTATAAATAGACAGAGGGCGGGAGCTAGCTACGTCTGGCCAGGCTGCGATAGGCTCCCCCACTCCTAAGCCTGCCATCCTCAGTGGTGGAAGATGGAGTCAGTCTCACAGACATAGAAGCAGGGGCAGACTGATTACCTATGGGCGTCGACACAGAAGTTGTGTCTGGCAGATCCTTTACAATTATAAAATACAACTTGTCCTGGAAAAAAAAAAGTCCTTATACAGCTATGTCGACGCAAAAATAAAAAAGTTATAGCTCTTTGAATGCGACGATGGAAAAACGTAAACAATTGCTCGGTATTAAGGGGTTAAGTTCCATCCATGCCTTTGGCTTACAAATACGAATGCAAAATACTGATCAAGTACGCAAGTGTAAAAAGGCTAGTTTCACGCGAGTATGCCGAATCTGCAATATGTCCATTTTAGGAATCCGCAACACACCTGTATTACAGATCATATAGCATCAGTATTACAGACCCGTAATAATGATAGGCTGTACAGTCCTGGACGAAAGTTTTGAGACTGACACAAATTTTGGTGTTTTTAGATCTTTTAGTTAGGCTCTGTTCACATCTGCGTTGGGGTTCCGTCTGAGGTTTCCATCAGAACAGGACCCTGAGCAGACACAAACTGACACCGTTGTTTTTCCGGAAGCAATAGCGTAGTCGACTGGAAACGTGTCAGTTTGTGTCTGCTCAGGGTCCCGTTCTGATGGAAAACTCTCATGGAACGTCATAACGGGACCCCAACGCAGATGTGAACAGAGCCTTAGATGAGTATTTTTATAAGTTTTTAAACTTTTATTGAAATACATAAAGTTTATGCAAAGACTCAATATTTACAATGTTCACCCTTCTTTATTCTGAAATTCGCCCTGGCATACTGGATATCAGCTTCTGGGCCAAATTCTGACTGATGGCAACCCATTCTTGACTAGTCAGTGCTTGAAGTTTCACAATTTCTGTGGGGTTTTTTTTTTTGTCCACCCACTTTTTGAGCAACCACAGGTTCTCAATGGGATTTTCTAAATCCGATTTCGTAACGTGTATATAGCCTAAAGCTACATTCACACGAGTGTATCATATTCACGCGTGTGAATCTGGTGTCTCTCTGTGTGTGTGTGTGTGTGTGTGTGTGTGTGTGTGTGTGTGTGTGTGTGTGTGTGTGTGTGCGCGTGGTGCAGGTGGCATTACTTTTTCACGCACTCGCAAAATACATCTTTTTTTTTTTCAATGGAATTGATGCGCAAATCACGCACCGCATACGGATGTGCGTCAGTGTGTTGTGCGTGATTTTCACGTACCCATTGACTTTAATGGGGGGGTAGGTGCATGAAAAAACGCACCAATATAGGACATGCAGTGAGTTTCAGGCAACGGACTCGCGCTGCGTGAAAACTCCTGTATGTGTGACTGGCCCCATTGAAAACAAGTTTTACGCTCGTCTGAATGAGCCCTAAGGATGTGTTCACAGTGAAAAATGGTAGCATGTTTAAACATTAAATGTTGAATTTGTAAAAGTAATGATTACTTATAACAGCACTGGGCATTATAAAAGAAGAGTCCACATTAAAATAAATTATCATACTTAAAGAGGCTCTGTCACCAGATTTTGCAGCCCCTATCTGCTATTGCAGCAGATAGGCGCTGCAATGTAGATTACAGTAACGTTTTTATTTTTTAAAAACGAGCATTTTTGGCAAAGTTATGACCATTTTTGTAGTTATGCAAATGAGGCTTGCAAAAGTCCAAGTGGGTGTGTTTAAAAGTAAAAGTCCAAGTGGGCGTGTATTAGGTGCGTACATCGGGGCGTTTTTAATACTTTTACTAGCTGGGCGCTCTGATGAGAAGTATCATCCACTTCTCTTCAGAACGCCCAGCTTCTGCCAGATCACGCTGTGACGTCACTCACAGGTCCTGCATCGTGTCAGAAGAGCGAGGACACATCGGCACCAGAGGCTTCAGTTGATTCTGCAGCAGCATCGGCGTTAGCAGGTAAGTCGATGTAGCTACTTACCTGCAAACGCTGATGCTGCTGCAGAATCAACTGTAGCCTCTGGTGCCGGTGTCCTCGCTCGTCTGACACGATGCAGGACCTGTGAGTGACGACACAGCGTGATCTCTCGAGAACACGCTGTGTCTGCACTGCCAGAAGCTGGGCGTTCTGAAGAGAAGTGGATGATACTTCTCATCAGAACGCCCAGCTAGTAAAAGTATTAAAAACGCCCCGATGTACGCACATAATACACGCCCACTTGGACTTTTACTTTTAAACACACCCAGTTGGACTTTTGCAAGCCTCATTTGCATAACTACAAAAATGGTCATAACTTGGCCAAAAATGCTTGTTTTTTAAAAATAAAAACGTTACTGTAATCTACATTGCAGCGCCTATCTGCTGCAATAGCAGATAGAGGTTGCAAAATCTGGTGACAGAGCCTCTTTAGGCCATTTTTTTTAACGGCCGTCACACAGCTGCATGAAAAAAAAATCAATGTACTTTTATAGGGCTATTCACATGTCCTATTTTTGGCCATTTTCACGGATCACAAGTCTATGAGGGATCTGTGAAAACAAGTCTCGCACGGATGCAAATCGGCCATGAGAAGCTTCAGTTTTTCATGACTGATTTAACACATTCATGTGACTGCCTGGTAAAATCTCTAGTAATTGTTTAAGGCTGTGACAAAACAATTTTTGTTTTTAATTTAATCACAGCATTATTAGATTATTCAATAATGTGTCATAGAGGATTTTGTCCCTTCCCGCAATCCAGTCCTCTGCTCTTGTGGTCCGTTGCCTGCACGAATGCTGATTGTGTCTTCATGCTGCCATGGTAGCCCTGACTTTGCTCTGGCCTCTCTTGCCTAATCCGTCACATAAATCACATGTTTCACTGTGTCTCCTATTATTGGAGTAATTATTTACAACTTCACGCTTTTTTCCATTTTGTTTTGCATTACACAATATAGTCGATTCAAAGGTAGATAATCATTAACATGCAATGTTGGTCATGAGGTCAGAATCACATGGAAAGACCAGGCATTCCTAAGGTCATATGTCTCTGTCAATACTATAACTGACTCTGTCCCTTGTTAATTTAATAATCTGTACCTCATTCTAAACCCTGAGAATCGGTAATTAATGCTGCATTACTATATTTCTTCACTGCAATAAAGGGTTATTCCCAACATAAAGTTCAATATCCCAGGACCTAGAAATTAATAACTAAACCTCTTTCTAAATGCCTTCTTTTTTCTGTAGTGCGCCGCTTCTCAGATATGCCCTACTCTGAAGCGCATGTCATTTGTTGAGTTGTGTCGATCGTTTCTATGGAAACTATCGCCGCCGGCGTTTCATTCATTCATTCTATCGCGCCTGCGCACTTCTCCCTTTTTCTCCTCTCTTCTATAACATGAGGGCGCATTACCGACACGTGCGCTCTTTATTGCTGGTATCGCTGATAAAGTGCTAGTTACGACGGCTGGGTAAGGGGTAAAGATGGCAAAAATACTTGCCACCATTGAAGCGCTCTGTGGGGGCGTTCTGCAAGAGAGCTATGCTGCTACGAATGCAGGATAATAGCAGTCTCGGGAGCGCGCACATACAACCAGCAGCATTGTGAATTTATTACAGCACCACTTGCTGGTGAAAAGTGATAGAAACACACTTATTTAGTATAATAAGAAGAACATATTCGAGTGAAGTTGCTGAAGTAAAAAATTATATTTTACTGCCAAATAATTTTTGGGGTAAAAAAACTTATTTACTAATATATGTAAAATATTACATAAAAAAATATGGGCCAACTTGGGAATATCACTTTAAGGCTATAATTGTATAAATAGTAGAATGTTCTTGGGGTGCAGTCACATGCGGCAGAACATAAAATCCGTTCCATTCACTAAATTGGGTTGTTTCTGCGGCAGGTGTATGGATTTCTGCAAGTTTTATTCAGATGTAAGTAACTGATTTTCAGTTGCAGAAATTTCTGCAACAAAATCTGCCGCATGTGACTGCCACCTTATATACTGTTAGGCCTCATGCCCACTTCAGTTTTTTCCTTCCGGGTGCTATCCGTTTTTGTCACTGATGGCACCCTGAACCCATTCATTTCAATGGCCCCATGCACACTTCAGTTATTTAAACGGATCCGTTGTTCCGTTCCGTGCAAAGTAGAGCATGTCCTACTTTTCAATGGGTCAGTGAAAAAAACTGATGGCACACGGAAGGCTTCCGTGTGCCGTCCGTTTTTGACGGATCCGTTGCCATAGCAACGGCTGGGTGAGCAAAAGTTCACAGACTACAGTAAACATTCATTCCTGAAGATAGGCTCATATTTTCACTCCAAAAAAACAAAGTAAGCCAAGCAGAATAATCTCAAACTGTTCTCTATGCTCTGAAAGCCACAGAAAACCGCACCAAAAACTTCTTGTAAACTTTCTATGGGTGTTTCCTGGGACATGTGACAGGTTCAAATGAAGTTCACATCCGTTTTTTAAACGGAAGCAAAACGTCCGTGTAAAACGGAAACTGAGTGCACACGGAAACAAAAACGGACACACGGATCCGTCAAAAACGGCCGAGAAAACGGTGATGGAAGTGTGCATGAGGCCTTAGGCCCTGTTGACACTGAGATTTTTGACGCGGAATCGGCACCAAAAAAACGTTTGAAACAGCCTCCCATTGATTTCAATGGGAGGAGGAGAAAGCGTATTTTGCCCGTGGCGCTTAATAGCCGCAGCCAAAAAACGATGCGAAAAACTGCAGGCAGGTCAAAATCGTTTTTGTTTTTTTTCTGCCTGCAAAATAGTGAACAGGGCGAGTTACATATGTTCCACTTTTGATTACATGTTTTATTTCTCCCAACTCGTAAATGTGTATTCAAGATGAACATGATGGATAAAATCCTAAGGCTGGGTTTCCACCGATCGGATACGCTGCATAAAACAACTCGTGGTGCAGTTTTTCGGGTGGAATTTCCGTTGCGGAAAGCAGCGCTAGAAAAAAAGTTCATATTTACATAGTCATGGCGACGCATCCCTCTATTGACGAGTAGTCTGGCCTCCCGGGATGACGCAGCAGCCCACGTGACCGCTTCAGCCTGTGATTGCTGCAGTAGTCAAGTGGGATGAAACGTCATTCCAGGAGGCCGGCCTGAAAGAAGAACAGAAGATAGCGTCGCTATGACAATGCCCGGGTTGTAAGTATGAACTTTTTTTTTCTGAGTTCCGATTTTTTGCGGAAGTTGCAATGCTTGGCTGTTTGTTGTGGGTTTCACATCCCCACTGAATTCAATGGGGAAAAGGCGCAACAAAAACGCAGCATAAATTGATGTGCTGCGGAACTTTTACACTGTTTTTTATTTTATTTTTTTCACAGCGTGGGCATGATATTTTCTGAATCACATACACTTTACTGCTACTGTAAATGCTGTGGAATTTTCGCACAGAATTCCATTGCAGAATTTCTGCAGCGTTTACGCTACCTGGAAACCCGGCCTAATAATACACACAAGGAGTAAACAGAAGAAAATGTGTTGAAACTATGGAAATGTTGGCAACAATGAAAAATCAGCCAGCACCTGGGGTTTCTGTGTTTTCCTTACGATTACATTGCATAGTATTTGTCTTCCCTGTTATTTGTGGGTACTACATATTTTCTACATTGTGACTACTACTGTATCTCCATGACTCCATTTTTTCAGGCCAGCAATTTAGTCCGCTTCATGTTAATTACCTCTCCTTACATTGATATCAGTGGGCAGGTGCACACATCCATGCCCCTCCCAGACTGCGAAAATGTAAAACTGGCAGCATCATGGGGCCTGACTGACTTATTCGTTCCTAATTTTTCTTTCTTAACATTATCCAAGCCCCATCATCACTTATGTCATATTAGTATCCTGCAGGGGAGTAGTCATCATTTTAAAATGTATGTGATTCTGTTTGTATGTATTTCCTCTACTGAAGCGGCTCAGGACAGCACTGCTCTGCTATTGTGGCAGCACAGGCTTCAGCTGCGGCCTAGTAGGGGACCCCAGGGATCTCTGTAACGGCACCATTCAGGTACACACAACTTTTGCAGTCTGAGGGCGGATTTACACGAGCGTGTGCGCTTTTGCACATGCAAAAACGCGGTGTTTTACGCGCGAAAAAGGCACTTAACAGCTCCGTGAGTCATCACATAGGATGTGCGGCTGCGTGATTTTTGCGCAGCCGCCATCATTATGACACTCTGTTTGGATGTTTGTAAACAGAAAAGCACGTGGTGCTTTTCTGTTTGCAAACATACTTTTGACTGCCGTTGCGCGAATCACGCGCGTCCCACGGAAGTGCTTCCGTGTGGTGCGCGTGATTTTCACGCACACATTGACTTCAATGGGTGCGTGATGCGCGAAAAACGCAGAAATATAGGACTTGTGAGTTTTACGCAGCGGACTCACGCTGCGCAAAAATCACTGACAGTCTGCGCTGCCCCATAGACTAGCATAGGTCCGTGCGACGCGCGTGAAAAACACGCGCCTTGCACGGACGTATTACACGTTCGTGTAAATCCGCCCTCATAGTGTGCCATGACTGCATGACCAAAAGCAGAATTTTTATTTTGTGACTGGAGTGACTCTAAGTTTAACTGTAAGGTACTTGACAACGTTTTACTAAAAACAACCAGAAAAGGCCAAAAAGCTGCACCCTTTTTTACAAAGCCAGAAATGATTAAACGCTGTAGAAAATCAATCTAGATAAAATGGCCCATTACCTATTCGAGTTGGGAGATGTTCACATCTGTGCCGTGGCTTCCATTCATAATGGAAGCCACTACGCACTGCTGGTCCATTGAACAACTTACCCTTAAAAGCGCAACAGGTTCTGTCGGGGTTCTATGGCGGTCTCTGTTGTTTTGAAGGAAAACTGACCGAATTGCAGACAGAGGCTCTATACAGAGCATCCAACAGAGATGTAAACGGCCTTAAATGAACGTACTGGACTGAACTCCAAATATGAGATTTTCCGAGAGACGTGCTGCTCTGTCCTCTGACTACCAGGATCCCTGATCAAAAATGTGATGGGAAATTTTAAAAATGGCGAGCTCTAAGGGATGTTTTGATTGTCTCTTTTAAAATTTTAATTGTTTATAGCTTACAGTTGTATCCAAAATGAAGAGAAAAAAAATAAAATTTTAAAGTTTTAAAAAATAACTTTGTACCTAAAACAATTAATTTCATTATATTATTTACATTTTTTACTTGCTGATCTTTTAACAATCGTAACATTTTTATAGACCTTATAGCATTTGTTTAGTATCTGGAGTATAAAATGTTAAGTTTCTATGTATATTCTGCTGCTGGTTTTTAATCGTTGTTATCCGCAATAAATCCTAAAACTACTGGTTCCATGATGTTTGGCACACACATTTCACACTGGAGGCTTTGTTCCTCCACTAAGTCTGTTATTAAGGGGGAGGATCTGACTTTGTCGTTCCCAGTATCTAGTCCTAAGATCAGAAAATACTAACGCTAGCATAGTTTAATTCATGATTTGTTGTCAAATATGTGCATTAAGTACAAGGAAAACCACTAGAGAAGAAGGCCCCAGTCACACCTACGTATATGGATACGCCTGACGAAGACCTCAGTACGAGGTTGAAACGCGTTGCAGCAGCAATTTTTATTGTTTTTTACTATGCTATCCAATAAATCCTTTTAATTCATATCCATGACTTAGTGGACCATTCACACCAGAGCGCCCGTTACAAGGAGCAGTTTTTTTCCCGTTTCCTTCACACCTACGTATAGTAATATGGAGTTAAATAGTAAAACTAAATCCAATTGTATTGTCCGCTTTCAGCTCAGTATTCATCGATATTATTATCCCTATTGTTATTAGTATTTTTCTCCATGTTGCCTACACAAATGCTTATCGGCAATACTGATGTCAGATGTACAATATGGATCCAGGTTGTTTTCAAACTTGACTTCTATGAGGAGAATATGAAGTGTATTGGGAAGTACCAAATTTATGTAGACCTGCAGCTGTATAGAAATGCGGATGTGTGCATGGCTTTATAAAATTGTATTAGTTCAGTATTTGCAACTTATTCTATATGAAAAAAATACAGAGACAAATTACACAGGTGGCAAAATAATTCTATAATAGATTAGAAAAACATGGCTGCTTTCTTTCCTAAACATGACAACTCTTGTCCATGGGCTGTTTATGCAGCTCAACGCCATTTTTTTCGATTTGAGGCAGAACTGCAATCCCAGACAAAGCCCATGGACAAGAGAGGTGCTATTTCTGGAAGCAAACACTCTCCTTTTTTTTTTTTTTTATAATCCCATTTAATCCTTTAAACCCCACTTTACAGTGGAACATGGCTGCCTCCCTTTCTTCTCCATTCTTTTTTTTTTTTTGTTTAATACTGTAGTACAGTGATTTGCTTCAAATACCTTAAATTGTATCATTTTATAGATATACATATTGTGTGTGTGTGTGTGTAATAAATATATAATCTTTATGATCGAATATACTCTGGAAGTGAATTATTGGTTAACTATTGGAGAACAAATTACTTCAATGTTGTTATTACGCAAGAGTAACCCTTGAAATGCTTCAACCTACCTGTCACTTGATATTAAAAAATTGTGTTTAGTTGCTTATTTAATGTGACAGTTAGTCAACCCTGGATTTTGTAGAAGATTGCTTTTAGTGTTTTTGTGTGGCAGAATGAGGACACTTTTACATATTTAGTTAGATGACTTTTGATGTATTTTCTTTATATCTATATGTTTTAGTTCTGGAGATAAATGATGAACCTGGGTAAATCTAACATTTCATAACCTTGACTTTTAATTTGCTTCTGGGTGCAATAATCAACGCTATGGCTGCCCTGGGAGAGTTCACAAGTTGAAGCTCAAATCACACTGTTTACTATGTCTTATGATTGGTTGACTAAATATTCCATTAAAACCGGCCTTCAGGTTTGATCTGGGTAAAATGATCTGCTTAATTTGAGGGAATATATTTACTTTTAGGGAACTCCAACCCATCATTGTGAGATCTATCCTGCAAGTTATTGTCAATAGAAGAATATAAAAATGTAATTACTGACAGGCTAATAAGTAACTTTAAAAGATACTGTCAAATGTTTAGTTCCCTTTGCACATTCCAAGCATTCCTTACTTTGATCTTGGGGCATTGTTTCAGTTAAATCAATACAAAATAACCAACATATTACACAATACGACCTCATTGATTCTAGTTTAACCAACTTCTATATTGGGGAACCAAAAAGTTAATGACCTTTTGCTATGATTCATTTCTTTATTAATTCTTTTGGATTTGTTTTTTTTTTCTCCAAAAACTGTTTTATCTCCTAAAGTCCCTCTTGAGTACACCAGTAACCTTTTTGTCGTCTTTGATTCTAGGGCTTCAATCATGGGAGGAAAGTTGAGCAAGAAGAAGAAGGGATACAATGTAAATGATGACAAATCAAAAGATAAAGACAAAAAGGCAGATGGAGCAAACACAGAGGAAGAAGGGGCAACTAAAACTAATGAGGAGACTCAACCTGTAGAAAATGCTGATGCAAAAGAAAATAAAGAAGAAAAAAATGACAAGGAACCGCAGGTTGCTGAAAACAAAACTGAGGACAAAGAAGCCGAGAAGGATGCAACAAATAAGGATGCAGTACAAAAAACAGAATGTGAGAAGACAGAGGCTTGCTCCGATGCCAAGGTGGAACCTCAGAATGCTGAACCTCCTGTATCCAAGCAAGAGGAACCATCTGTTGCATCTCCTGCTCCAGCTGCCAATAGTGAAGGTACTAAAGCCTCTGAACCTACCACTGAGGCAAAAACTTCCCAGCCTTCAGAAGCATCAGCACCAAGTAAAGTAGATGACAAGAGCAAAGAGGAAGGGGAAGCCAAAAAGACTGAGGCTCCCTCCGCACCAGAGGCCAAAACTGAGACCGCTCCAGCTTCAGACTCAAAACCTAGCAGTGAGGCTGCTCCATCTTCCGTGAAGTCTCCAGAACCCGAAGCACCTAGTTCTTCTACTAAGGCCTCTGAGCCTGCAGGACCAGCTGATGAAGTTAAAGCTACTGAAACTCAAGCAGCTAATTCTGATCAAACCGTAGCAGTTCAAGAGTAAGATGGACAGCCTGTTTGAAATAACCACTTAAAACAACCTGCGATGATGTTTTCTTTGTTTTTGATTTATATATTTTTATTTTTTTTCAGCTATACTAACAAACTTGGTTTAGATTTGAAATAAGTACATGTAATGCCCAAAAATTATATAAAAATCCAAATAGTATTTTTGTGGGGGAGAAAATGTACAAATGCACATTCCACCAACTCTGTCAATTAATAAGAAAGATTTAGATATAGATGTTTGAACATTTTCTTTATTTTTTACATCTGAGCAGCAGCTACAAAATGAAAAGTCCACACACAGTTATACCTTTTTGTTTTCCCTTCTGCAATAAAATTGTAGGAGAAATGTTTTTGAATTTGCCCGTAGGGCTTGTGCCAAGGCAATCAAATCTTTTTAGGATTTAGCTTTCATTTGCAGTCAATTTTTTTTTTTTTTTTTTTTAATGCAGTGAATAACGGCCAAACTTTTCCAACAGAACCTACTCCTAGCTGTCTCTTATTCCTCTCCAGATATTTTGGAAGTAACAACATCCTCATTCTACTTAGTCTACCTAGATTTTTCATGATGAATTAATGCATGTCTGTGGTTGGGTGCACCTGTAGTTCTGTTTATTGGTCAGTGGAAATAATAATAAAAAATAAAGTCTGCGTTGATTTGCAGTTCCAGTTTTTCTTCCATTCTATGTCACAGACACCAACACAACACTCATTGAAAAGCAAGTAATTCATGAAAATGTAAAAAAAAAGTGCAAAATAATAAAAAAAAAAACATAAAAACAACGGAAGATGTAAAATGGATGCATTGAAAATATATGTAATTGTATAAATGGTGCAACAGTAATAAAAGTAAAATAATTAAGAAACACATGCTTAGCAGTTGAGTTGTTTGTTTTTATTTAAACTTTTTTCATGAATGAAAATAAGTATTGATTGTTTTATCTTACCTGATTTTTTTATTTATTTATTTTTTAATAATCAATCCTTATCATTCCAAGTATAAAAACATTTTCTTTTTTTTACCACTGTTAACACAATGACCAGGAACCCCTTGCATGTGCCTGGGTCTCTGAACTAATCCACATGGTACTCGGGCCGTTAGCACCATATCTTTTTTTTTACGTTCTTGACAATATTGTAGACACAATACTCATGCACACGGCCGTGTTATGTTTCTGCCTTGTATGGAGCCATAATAGGGCTTCCATAGAGGCAAATGAGGCCTCTACTGTACCTCTGTATGTCTACAATTTCACACAGTCATGCAGAATTTTTCTTCTGTTTCATTCCGTATGAATCTGACAGATACATTTGTGGCTTTCTCCATTGGAGTCTGTATGTACAGAGGTATTCTCTCCTAAATGCATTGCTTCTAGGGGAGATTATCTCTAAACATATTGCACCCAACAGAGCCTGTAGAGCAGCACATGGAGGATGCGTGGCTCTTTACCCAGGATCCATACGGCCTCCGTGCATTGCTGTACAGGCTCCATGCGAAAGGGCTTGGACGTGAACATGGAGCCCTAAGTGTGCAACATTGTCGCTACCTCCAATTACCCAAACAGGAAAGATAATTTCTTCTGATACGCTGCTAGTCAGACTGCTACAAACAGCATTAATAGATCAGGTTAACAAGTATCAGAGTGATTTGTTAGTTGACTGTGTGGTACACAACCAGAGAAAAGTCTGCAAAGCCATGGTGGGTACATATGCCGCACGATGATGGAGGGTATGTATATTGCAACAGGAAAAAGAGCAATTTGCTCCTTTTAAAAAAAATATATATATATATATATATATATATATATATATAGTTATGCCTCTTAGAGAAAGCCAGTTTACTAGTTAAAGTTTAAATGAAGTTCCCTTTTTCCTGTGTGGGTTTTCTTCATGTAAAAAGTATGTATGAGAGCTAGATCGGGTTCAAAGGCAGGCAACTTAATAAATGGGATGGGAAGTGTCTCCTCTTCTCTCAGATGCTGGAAAAAGTAAACTTTTTCAGCTTGGAAAAAAGACTCGGTGAATTTATACATGTTTAATAAAATAATTTCTAATAAATTCCTAAACTTTGTCAAGTTTTCTGCTTGCTTCAGTGAATGGAAACCTTGTTTTGTCCTGAAACCTGTTCTGATCATGTCTTGGATAACACGGGTGCACGAGCTCTGATGCACTTAACTAGCCTTGGACCTGTGTCAATTGAACGTGCATACCTCCCAAATTTTTGAATGGCAAAGAGGGCCAATCTGGGTATATCACACGTGTAAGATTCATTGCAGAAATTTCTGTGACTGAAGAATCCACTCAATTCACCTGAATGGGGTTGTTTCTGCAGCATGTTCATGGATTACTGCAATCCCCATTCAGATAACTGACACAGATGCAGAAATTTCTGCAACAAATCTGCCGTGTGTGAAAATAGATTAAAAGGGTTTTTTCCATAATCCTTATTTATCACCTATCCGCAGGGATCCCACTGATCATGAGATTGGACCTTCTTTGCCATTCCTGGGAGCCCCATAAGAATGGAGTGGTAGTGCACCTACTCAGCCACCGCTCCCTTCACTTCTATAGGGATGCCTAAGATGGCGCTCGAAAGCCCCATAGAAATGAATGGAGTGGTGGGCAAGTACGCGCAATACTGCTTCATTCGTATGGGGCTCCAAGGAACGGCAAAGTAAGTCTGTTCTCGTAATCAATGGCGGTCTCAGCGGTCAGAACCCTGCAATCGGCTATCCATCACCTATCCTATGGAAAGTTGATTAAACAATTATGGGAAAACCTCTTTAAGCCACCCTGCACAAGTAGCAGATTTTTCCTCCTGATTTGCATGCGGAAAATATGTAGTGAGACTGTTGCATCCACATGCTGCTGAACATTTTCTGCGTGGAAATTTCACACTTTTCAATGTAGAGAGAGACTAAATCTGTCTCAAAATCCGCACATAATGTGGGTACCCCAAAACCGGGTCCAGACGTAGCAGAAATGCTGCATATTTTCCATCTGGATTTACACGCAGAAATTTTGTAGTGAATTACAGTATGAGGATGAGATTTGAACAAATCTCATTTACATGCTGCAGAATCTCTGTGAGGATTTTGACCTGCAGTGCGGATTCTAAAATCTGCAATATGTCCATTTCTGTTACCGATTTTCACAGCGGATTTCATCCCTTTCAATGTAGAGGGGTGAAATCTGCAGCAAATCCACGTCAAAATCCATTCTTCCACGTGTACACCTACCCATTTGATTCATTGTGTGAAAGGTCAATTCTGGCATTCAGGTTTGAGCGCAAGATACAGCTTCTATTTATCCAGGATACATAGAAGCTGTATCTAAAAAAGTTTTAAAAAAAATTAATAAAAGCCAATCACAAAGTTGCACTAAAAACCATAAAACATTGTTTTATTTTAAAAAAAAAAAAAAAGGTGTTCAAAGGTTGCTATAGACTTTGAGGTCCTATTACACGGTCGATATGGGCCGGGAAAACGAGCGCTGATCAACAAGGCAGCTCATTGATTGGTGCTCGTTTGTTCCTTTCACAAGGAGCTATGGTCCGTAATGGGCCTGGGTGATTGTTAGGCTGGGTTCACACGATCTATTTTCAGACGTAATGGAGGCGTTTTACGTCTCGAATTACGTCTGAAAAAAACGACTCCAATACATCGGCAAACATCTGCCCATTACTTTCAATGGGCTTTACGATGCACTGTGCCGACGACCTGTCATTTTACGCGTCGCTATCAAAAGACGGCGCGTAAAATTACAGCCTCATCAAAAGTAGTGCAGGACACTTCTTGGGACGTAATTAGAACTGTTTTTCATTGACTCCAATGAAGAACAGCTCCAAATTACGTCCGTAAAAGACGCCCCGCAAAACGCGAGTACATGCAATTACGAAAGGAATTCAGGAGCTGTTTTCTCCTGAAAACGGCTCCATAATTTCAGACGTAATTGCAGTTATCGTGTGCACATACCCTTACTACGATCGCTCGTCCCCGTGCATTTCCATCACGTCAGCAGCACATCCCTCTGTTTACACAGGGCGATGTGCTGCCGACAAAGATAATATTTCTTGCAGCATAAATGATACAATCAGCCAATGAACGAGTGTTTGCTAGTTCATAGGCTTATCGTTGTCCTGATTACCCACGGCAATGATCGGGAACGAGCTTTCATATGAACGCTCATTTGCCCGATCATCGGCTCATGTAAAAGGGCCTTTAGCCCGCCATCACAGCAGCAATGTCCCGGGCGTGATGCTGCCAACATCCACGCTGTCACCATGCTCTGTGCGGCTGTCAAATAGGCTGTTAATGGCCGCGTGTTGTAGGTAAAACTGCCCTTTAGCTGCAAGATCGTGCGGCCATAATGGGTGTATTAATGGCCGCACAATTTTGCAGTTAAAGGGACGTTTTGCGTGCAACAACACGTGACTATTAACAGGCTATTTGACAGCTGCGCCAAGCATGGTGTCAGCTTGGTTGCTGGCTTCATCAGGGCCGGGTCAGTGCCGCTCTGTGTGGGCTAACCCTTAGAGTGTCGTTTTTGGTGGCATTTTTTATTTAGTGTAATTTTGTACATACGTTTTTTTCTGGCCTTTTTGATCTCTTATAGAGGAGCCTATGTAAAAAAAGAAGCCACATCCAGCAAATTATGCGTTTAAGACAAAATGACACGGACCACAAAAATGCCCCCAAAAAAGCCACAAACAAAAACGTAGTCTATATAGTGCATTTTATATTTTTACTTTTTTTTAATTTATTTTTTTTAAAAAGCCCCACAAAAACGCAAAAACAAATGCAGCAAAATGCTGTGTTTGAGTCACAGTAAAATTGCGGCTTTATTCTCCTAGGGCTTGTTTGACACACAGATGACCAGGTGTCGTTTGGGATCCCTAGCCTAGATACTCTATGTCAAGGGTGAGGGGAGGGGGCTCTAGATAAATTTTTGTATCATAGAATTTGTGAACGCCGTGTTTCAAAATAAAAGCGGTTATGTTGTAATGAGCTCAGGGGACCCTGATCATTGAACAGTATGGGGCCAATATTTCATAATGGCATCCCTGTCCCCAATACTCAATTTGTTAGAACCGGTTTAATATCCGTATGATCTAAAGAAATGCATTAATTGAAGGGGTTTCTTTTGTGGTAAATCTTGTATGTGCATGAAATACGTACCATAGACTGAAGGCCCTTTTACACTTCTCAATAATCGGCCAGTGCAGCGAGCACTGCTCAACGAGACATCATTGAGCTGCGCTTGTTTGCTCCTGTCACACGTAGCTATGGACGGGGACGAGTGGTTGTTACTCAGATCGCTCATCCCCATACATTATCATGTCTGCAGCGTTTCTCCCTATTTGCACAGGGAGATGTGCTGCCAACAACGATAATATTTTACATTTTTAAAATAAAATGACTAGCAGATGATCGAGCGTTTGCTCATTCATCTGCTGATCGCTGCCCTGTTTACACAGGGCAATTATCGTCAACAAACTGCCCAATAATCGCCCAGTGTAAAACCCCCTTTTTAGTTACTGGTTTTTGTCCGTTCCGCCACTGATGGTTTCCTGGGCTCCCTGATGCTCCTTTTATTTATTGTCTGGAGTCATGTCTGTCGTCCATAACAATGTCAGATCACACTGTGGTAATGTGACAGACAATGTTATGGACGATCCACTATGACACCAAGTTATATAAAAAAAAAAAAGAAGCATCAGGGACCCAGGAAACCAACAGTGGTGGAATTTTCTCCTAATACAAACTAATGCAAGCTTTAAAAAAATAAATACATAAAACCTCTTCAACTACAGAATAGATCCCGTCCACATTACCATGCGTGACCTGCCCCCTTCTGCTTCTACAACAGGATTTTCAATGGGCTGCAAAATGCTCTTAGATTCACTGTGCGTCCTTAGGACATAGATACAATTGAATACTATGGCAGAGCAGGAAACTATCCACTTCCTGCTCTGCCATTCACTCCTCCTGGAGCGGAATCCCTGCCCAAAGCATTGCCGACGCCCTGGCCGGCGATTCCGCTGCAGGAGGTGCCCCTGACATCACTGCCTTTATATTGAAAGTGAAGTCAAGGGTTCCCTCTATGGGTGGAATCCCCGTCAAGGGCGTCTGCAATGATTTGGCCGGGGATTCCAGGAGGAGCCCCAGGCTTCACTGTCCATATAAGGGCAGTGATGTCCGGGGAAGCTCATGCAGCGGAATCCCCAGCCAGAGCATTGCTGACACTCTGGCCAGGAATTCAGCTCATAGAAGGAGCCACTGACTGTCACTGTCCATATATGGACAGTGAAGTCAGGGGCTTCTCCTGGAGCGCCGTAATCATCAGGCAGAGCCTTGACTACGTTCTGACCGGGGATTCCACTACTGGAGGAGCCCTTAGCGTCACTGTTCCTATATAGGACAGCGATATCAGGGGCTCTTCCAGGAGAGGAATCCCCGGTCAGAGCGTCGGCAACACTCTGGCTGGGGGTTACCCTCTTAAAGGGAACCACAATGGCTCTATTTACAGGGAGAGAGGTGTGTGTGGCATCATCTACTAGGGTGGGTGTGTGTGGCAATATCTACTGGGGGCAGTGTGGAGCACCATCTACAGGGCGCCTGTCTGGCAATATCTATACATCATTCCTGTATATAACCCCCTCATCACCCCTGAATATAACTGATGGGGTTACATACAGGGATGATGGGGGTTATATCATCCTTGTGTATCACCCCTGTGTGATAATTAGTGTTTGTGACAGTTTGCAGGGGGGGGGGGAGCTGGGTATGACCCTGTGAACATAGACGGACTTGGCGGAATGCAAAGAGCAGAGATGCTGTGGAGGTAGGGGGGGGGGGGATCTGCAAGCCGTATTCTCAGGTGCAGTAAGGGATCATGGGTATGGTGGGTTACAAGAAAGGAAACCGGACCAGAGGCAAGGGATGTAAACAAACAGAAACAGCTACAGTGATGATTGAGATCAAACAGAAACTGGATAGAAGGTTATTGGGGGATTTTAGGGAAGGCAAACCAAGTCTGGGGGACACTTTTTAGAAAATATTTTTTTCCTGGCCAACTTCTTTAATATACTTTCATTTTCAAAACTGCTCAGATGTCCAGATTCCTATGCCCTGTCGTGGTCCTTGAAGTGGAGCTCCTCCCCTTAGCTGTGATGTGCCGACACAGTAGCTCCCTCCCTTTCTCTGTGAGAAGGTGACGTGATAAAGAGGCTGGCTGCCTGGCTCAGTTTGTTAGATAAGCCAGCCCGCCGTTTTTCTTTCACGGCTGGAAGACCGTAGCCCCCTGTAATAAAAACGGCTCACACTGAAAGAGGGTAGATCCTTGCTGACAGTCAACGGGGGGGGGGGGGGGATAACCGGTAATAAGAAAAGCAGGAGGAGGGATGCTTGCAGACTAGACATGGTCTGCTGTGTTCCCACCCACTCTCACATAGAAGGGGCTGGCTGCTTTGCTCAGTTCATTAGGTAAGCCATGGACACACAGAAAGGGAGGGGCTTCCTGCATTCTAAAGCTGTGTCGACCGTCACAACTATGGGGAGAAGCTCCACTTCCAGGACCACAACAGGGTATGGAAATCTGGATATCTGTGCGACTTTGAAAATGAAAGTATACAAGTAAGGCCGGATTCACACGAGCCTGTGCGTTTTGCGCACGCAAAAAAAGCAGCATTTTGCGTGCGCAAAAGGCACTTAACAGCTCCGTGTGTCATGATCATATGGTGCGCGGCTGCGTGCTTTTCGCGCAGCCGCCATCATTATGACACTCCGTTTGTATGTTTGTAAACAGAAAAGCACATGGTGCTTTTCTGTTTTCATTCATACTTTTCACTGCTGTTGCGCGAATGACGCGCGTCCCACGGAAGTGCTTCCGTGTAGTGCGCGTGATTTTCAATGGGTGAATGACTTCAATGGGTGCGTGATGCGCGAAATACGCACAAAGAACGGACATGTCGTGAGTTTTACGCAGCAGACTCACACTGCATAAAAATCACGGCCTGTCTGCACGGCCCCATAGACTAATATAGGTCCGTGCGAGGCGCGTGAAAATCACGCGCGTTGCACGGACGTATTTAACGTTCGTCTGAATAAGCCCTTAGTGACTTCATTTTACAATGAGGTATATTTTCTGGTTTCGGACGACCCCCCTTTAAGCACCTTTTGTCGTCTGTCTAGCAATGTATCAGAGATTACACATGCGTGTGCGATCCCAACATGAAAACATCACTCTTTTAACGACGGCTGGGTTTAAAGACTAGTTACCTCTGCCACCTTCAGGCCGGATTCCCACAGGTCGGATACCCTCCGTAAAAACTGAGCAGCGTATCCAACCTGGAACCTGCAGTACATTCCGTCCGAAAAACCGGACCACATTGCCTGAAAAAACGCACAGATTTTCTGCTGTGGAAAGCAGTGGTAAAAAAACACTCATACTTACCTAGGCCATTGTTATGGCGACGCATACCTCCTGTGCAGTCCGGTCCGGCCTACCTGGATGATGCTGCAGCCCATGTGATCTCTGCAGCGGTGGTCACATGGGATGTAACGTCATTTCAGGAGGGAAGTTCTCTGATGTCATCCAGTCTGGCCTCCTGGGATGATGTTCCATGTGACCGCAGCTACAGCCTGTGATTGGCTGCAGCGGTCACATGGGATGCAACGTCATCCCAGGGGACTGGACGAAGAAACACAGACTTCTGGGTATTTTTCCGTAGTTGCGATTTTTGCGTTGTAATCGATGCGAATACGCCGCAAAAGTCGCAACAGTTGGTTTTCTGTTGCAGGTTTTGCATCACCATTGAATTAAATGGGGAAAACCTGCAACGGAAAATCAACGAAAACGCAGCATAAATTCACATGCTGCAGATTTAAATTCCGCAGCACAGGTCAATTTATGTGTGTTTACGCTGCGTTTTTTTCCCGCAGAGTGGGCATGAGATTTAAATGCTGTAAATGCTATGGAATTTCGGCACAGAATTCAGTTGTGGAAATTCTGCAGCGTTTACGCTACATGGGAACCCAGCCTTCTATGGCAGGCGGAGGTAAACAGGTTAAGGATGGGCCGCTATTCATGGGCCAGTGCTGTGTACTCTTCCCCCCCCCCCCCCCCCCCAGGCCTCAGATTACAGGCAGTGACTGGTGGAGAAGGGCCTGTGGCTCTCTCCATTCTACTCTATGGGAGTAACGCAAACAGCAAAGCAAGCACTGCTCGGCTGTTTCCATATCTTTCATTGACTGGAGAGAGCCGCACGTGGCCTCCTATGCTGCCCGTTCTTGATATAGGTGCGGGTTCCAGAGCTGGGACCCGCACCTATCAGACATTTATAGCATATTCTGTGCATATGCCTTAAATGTCTAGGTTGTGAATACTCCTTGGAGACACAGCCATTTTTCAGATTTTCATTTTAGTTTTTTCTTCCCCGCCTTCCAAAAGCCAAAACTTTTATATTTTTTCATTGACATAGCTATTTGAGGGCTTGTTTGTTTGTGGGAGAAGTAGTAGTTTTTGGCTGCATTATTTAATGTGCCATATAATGTACTGGAAATGGGAAAAAAAATATTTGTGCTGTGGAATGGGAAAAAACTGTGAATCCACTTTTGTTTTTGGGTTTCGTATTTACCACGTACATCGTGCGGTAAAAATAACATGTTGACTTTACTCTATGGGTTGATACGATTAAAGCGCTACCAAATTTATATAGTTTCTTTCATGTTTTACCACTTTTATAAAGAAAAAAACATCACCAGCAGGCTGGTATTATTAGACTGGGAAAGGCCAGAAACAGTGACCCTTCCCACCCTGGTAATTCTAGCCTGCTGCTGCTTTATTGTGTCTGGTTGGTTATCAAAAATGGGGTGGACCCCACGTCGTTTCTAAAATAAAAATAAATAAAATAAAAAAGACGATGTGGGGTTCCCCCATTTTTCAAAGCCTTCCAGGAACAACATAGCAGCACCAGGCTAGAATTAACATGGTGGGAAGGGCCACTGTTTCTGGACTTTCCCAGTCTAATAATACCAGCCTGTGGCCGCCCCAGTGCCCATACATTACTACAGATGGTCGGGTACCTGGCTCTTCCCAGTACCCCTGGTTGTGGTGGGTACCAGGGTAATAATAGGGGTTAGTGTTAGCCTCTTCACCAGCTAACACTAAGCCCCACCTTAGTAATGGATACTGTCAATCAGCCAGCGGCCATTACTAAGGCGGTAGTAATAACGTTTAAACAAATACAAGGACATAGAAAAAAATTTTAAATAAAAAATCCCACACAATCCTCGTTAACCATTTTATTGAGAATAAAAAAGCATTGTCAACTTAGTCCTCGAATCCAAAGTAGTCCAACAACCGAACCTGCAAAAAAAAGCAATACAAAAAAGCAATACAATTATTATACTTATCTTTCCTGGGTCCGGCACTGGAGCCGCAATGTCAGCCAGCTGGGCCCTATATCTAAGCGTATCAGATGTGATAAAGTCTGCTGAGCCACTGTATCTAAGGGTATGTTCACATGCAAACTCAAAAACGTCTGAAAATACAGAGCTGTTTTCAAGGGAAAACAGCTTCTGATTTAAAGACGTTTTTAAGCCACTCGCGATTTTCTCTGCGTTTTTTACGGACTTTTTTGGAACGGTTTTCAATAGTCTATGAAAAAACGGCCCAAGAAGTGACCTGCACTTCTTTTTCGTGGCCGTTTTTTTAAAGACTAAAAAAACAGCCCGTCGGAACAGAACACTGTTTTTCTCATTGCAATATATTGGCAGATGTTTGGAGGCGTTCTGCTTCCGATTTTTCGTCCGAAAATGGGCCGTGTGAACATACCCCAATTCTATCCATAGCTATAGGGTAGTAGTTGTATAGATATGCTGTCTCATATATACACATATAAAATACACATACACATTTTTTCTCAGGAGGAAATATGTATTGGGGCTATTTCCCCTGACATTTTATGTCCCTAGTGATTCCCCTGGCTGCTAGTGCTGCATGGTTGGGTCACTTAGGAGACCCACTGACGCAGCTAAAAGCTGCGTGCCGTCGGCCATGAGAAGTTTGGGGTGAGGGGCCCTAGAAGAACTTTTGCATCGGGCCCATGAGCCTTTAGCTACGCCCCTGATCACAGGGAAGGGCTCTCCACGTCTCATTGAACATCTTCTTAGTCATCATAGAGGTAAGGGTATGTTCACATGATGTGAACATACCCTTACGTTTTCAGACGTAATTCGGGCCATTTATGCCTCGAATTACGCCTGAAAAAACGGCACCATTACGCCTCCAAACATCTGCCCACTGCTTGCAATGGGATTTACGGTGTTCTGTTCCCACGAGGCGTAATTTTACGCGTCGTTTTCAAAATACGGCGCGTAAAAAGACGCCACGTAAAAAGAAGTGGAGGTAATTTCTTGGGACGTTTTTGGAGCCGTTTTCATTGACTCCATTGAAAAACAGCTCCAAAAACAGCCGTAAAATACGCCACGAATAACGTGAGTTGCTACAAAAACATCTGAAAATCAGGAGCTGTTTTCGCTTGAAAACAGCTACGTATTTTCAGATGTTTGAGTGTGTGTGTGAACATACCCTAACTCTAAAGCAATGTCCTTTGCTGGTCTTAAATGTGTCAAACAAAGCACCTCTGGAGGGAACAAACACAATATGTTGCTCCAAGCAGAAGCTGAATTGATTCTACGAGCGGAGGCTCTAGGTCCGCTGAGTCTTAGGGCTTATTTACACGAACGTGTAATACGTCCGTGCAACGCTATGTTAGTCTATGGGGCCGTGCAGACAGTCCGGACATGTCCTATATTTGTGCATTGCTCGCGCATCACGCGCCCATTGAAGTCAATGGGTGTGTGAAAATCATGCGCGCCACACGGAAGCACTTCCGTGGGACGCCCGTGTTTCGCGCAAGAGCAGCAGCATTTTTGACCTGGCTGCGTCCTGTTGGGATTATACCTGCCCAATTTGTGAGTATGGCCATTTTTTGTGTTTTTAATCTTATTATATGTTCCACTTTTTTTCTGTGGTTAGCTTCAAGTTTGGAATTGGAACGAAAAGTTCCAGTTAGGGACTCGCAAGTGTGGGGATCCGTGACGAGGATTGCGAGCTTGCGTTCTTTTGGCCCAAATTACAACCAATACCCCATGTATTTTCCATGTTTACTTGTATTAAATTTACTACTTTTTGGACGCAGCCAGGTCTTCAATGCTGGGAGAGCATGGTGTGTTGCGGTCTGGCATAGCAAGCAGGGCAGCCCGCTCTATGTACTATCATGGCGTTACAAATAGGCTGCTACCAGGCTATATAGGCTGTGCCTCATGATTTACGCATTAGCCCTCCATGTTTTAAACACTGCACCCACACTTCATGCATCACTCACGTTCCTGACCCTTTAAGTACTGCCCCCTATATTTTACACTTTATTCACCACTCACTATACTCAGTACTGCCCCCTATATTTCACAAATATTATTACTACTTGCACATTATACACTATTCATTTACTTTTTACTACATATCCCATGCACCACACGCCACTCCCCTCAAGGCTAGTGGGAGTGGCTATTATTATTTAACACACCTGAGCACTTTCCTTCAGCAGCATTTTTGACCTGGCTGCGTCCTGTTGGGATTATACCTGCCCAATTTGTGAGTATGGCCATTTTTTGTGTTTTTATGCTAAGCTCTATGCAAAATAAAATGGTGGACAACAAATGCATTTCTACATCGACTAGACCTTATAGAAACATATACCCTTTTTCTATAGCGGCTAGTCTGTTTAGAAATGCTATTGATTTTCTCCATATTTCATGGTATTTATCTTTTGGAGCGTAGATTTTGCTGGAATGGTTTGCGGACGCCATGTTGCATTTGCAAATCCACTGATGTACAAAACAAAAGTGACCCTGTTTTAGAAACTACACCCCTAAAGGCATTTATCAAGGGGTGTAGTGAGAATTTAGACTCCACAGGTGTTTTTCAGAAATGAATACGCAGTGGATGGTGCAAAGTAAAAATTGCAATTTTTCCACTGATCTGCCTATTCACCGCACAATATGTTGTGCCCCTAGAGAATCTTACCCCATAAATTGTTAAGCGGGGTTTCCCGGGTATGGTAATGCCTTACTTGTTGCCATAAATTGCTGTTTGTGCACACTGTAGGGCTAAGAAGGGAAAGACCGCCATTTTGAGCATGGATTTTGCTTGGTAGTAGTTCTGTTTGGGGTTTTGCAGGTATTTGGTTTATAATGTGGTGGCATATGTAATCTGTGCGGAGTACATCAGGGCATAATAAGATGGTATAATAATGGGGTAAATAATACAATTATCCATAGAAGTGTGTTACGATGTCAAGCGATCCGTTATTCACAGGCCGGTGTCACACTGATAAACGGTTTTCTTTCTTATCCCCCTTTTGTAACGCTCTGCACATTTTGGGGACTTTTTCTCCTTTGTAGTTTGGGAAATATTGCTGGGAAAGTTTTGCGCTGGTATAATACGGGCGCCCTCGCTTCCAACGGATGTGCTATGTCCCTTCCCTTTCCTAGTTCCTAAATACTAGGGCCCTGAAACTGAAGGAATGTTCCTCTCCGGCCTGCGCATTGAGATGTTTTTTCATCACCGCATTACTAGTGCCATCAACTTTTTTATTTTTCAGTTGATTGAGCGGTGTGCGGGCTCGTTTTTTGCGAGACGGGCTGTCGATTTTATTGGTACCATTTTAGAAGACATACGACTTTTTGATCACTTTTTATTTCATTTTTTGGTAATTTTTTGGAAATTACCAAAAACAAGCAATTCTGGAATAGTTTTTTATTTTAATTTTTTTTCCGGCATTCATAGTGCGCCATAAATTACATGTTAGCTTTATTCTGCGGGTCGATACGACTATGGCGATACCAAATTTATATAGTTTTTTTTATGTATTGCAGCTTTTGCACAATAAAATCACTTTTTTTATAAAATCATTTGTTTTCTGTGTCGTCATATTCTAAGACCCATAACTTTTTTATTTTTGCATGCACAAAGCGGCGTCAGGGATTATTTTTTGCGGGACGGATTTTCATTTTTATTAGTACTATTTTGGAGTAAATGTGACTTTTTGATCGCTTTTTATAGCATTTTTTGGAAGGAGATGTGACCTAAAAACAAAGATTCTGGCGTTGTGTTTCATGTTTTTTTTTACGGCGTTCATCGTGCGGGATAAATTACATAATAGTTTTGTAGTTTGGGTCGTTACAGACGCGGCAATACCAATTATGTATAGTTTTTTTTTATTTTTACGGTTTTTCCCATAATAAAAGACTTACTATGGGAAATAAGGCAGTTTAGCTTTTTTTTATTTTATTTGAAACGTGTGTGTTTTTATTGTTTTACGACATTTTTCTTAACTTTTTTTTACTTTTTTTACTTGTCCCACTAGGGGACATGAGGGCCTGATGCCCCGATCACTACTCTAATACACTGCACTACATACGTAGTGCGGTGTATTAGCGCTGTCAGTTATTCACTGACAGCAAGCCTATGAGGACACGCCACAGGTGGGTCCTCATCAGCTCCCGTACAAGGCAGACTCGGACGCCATTATCTGGCCTCCGATTGCCACAGCAACTGTAAAGGAACTGCCAGACACAGCTTCTGTGTCAACGCCCGTGGTTAATCAGTCTGCACCTGCTCCTAAGTCTGATAAAGTGACTCGATCATCTACCACTCGGGCTGGGAGGCTGAGAAGTGGGAGAGCCTATCACAGCCTGGCCAGACGAAGCTAGCTCCCGCCCTCTGTCTATTTATACCTTCATTTCCTGCTCCTCCTTTGCCTGTGATTCTGCCTGTTTCCTGGCTCTGCTGCTGCTGCTTGTACTATTGACCTCTGCTTCATATTGACCCTGGCTTTACTGACTACTCTCCTGCTCTGCGTTTGGTACCTCGTACACCCCTGTTTTGACTCGGCTTGTTCACTACTCTTGTTGCTCACAGTGTTGCCGTGGGCAACTGCCCCATTTCCCTTAGCTTCTGTGTACCCTTATCTGTTTGTCTGTCGTGCACATATTGAGCGTAGGGACCGTCGCCCAGTTGTACGCCGTCGCCTAGGACGGCCGTGCAAGTAGGCAGGGACTGAGTGGCGGGTAGATTAGGGTCTGTCTCCCTACCTCATCATTACAGCAACCCAGCGATTGTGATGCTGCGCAATATTGAGAGCAGCATCTGAGGGGTTTGGGGTTATTTTGACAGTGACACACGTTTTGGGATTTTAGTAATTTACCAAAACATATTAAATATGCAGTTATATAATCAATATGGGCTTAAAGTGCAGACTCAGCTTTAATTTGAGGGTATTCACATCCTAATTTGAGGAAGGGTTTGGGAATTACAGCTCTTTAATATGTGTCTCAAAAGCTATTTACTGGGCTACATGGGCTATTCCCTTGTTAATCCATCATCAATTAAGCAGGTAAAAGGTCTGGAGTTGATTCCAGGTGTGGCATTTGCATTTGGAAGCTGTTGCTGTGAACCCACAACATACAAACAGACCATCGTTTTCTTCTAAATACCGCTCCCATATATGTAAACAGCTGATTATAACCACATATGGGGTTTTACCGTACTCGATAGAAATTTCTTTACATATGTTGGCGTGCTTTTTCTTCTCTATTCCTTGTAAAAATGAAAAATGTTGATCTAAAACTACATCTTGTTGGAAAAAATATATATTTTTCATTTTCATGGCTAAATTCTAATTAATTCAGCAAAAAACCTGAAGATAGCTCTCTACATATAGCGCCCCCTGTATATAGTGCCCCACATATATTCCCCCTGTAGATTGTGTCCCACATAAAGCCTCCCCTGTAGATTGTGTCCCACATAAAGCCTCTCCTGTAGATTGTGCCCCACATATAGCTCCCCCCTCCTGTAGATAACAAACTTTACATACTCACCGTAATCCCGTTCCCACGCCGTCCTGTTTCAATGCAGGCCTGCTCTCTTCTGAGCAGATCTGCTGGGGCTGAGCGACGCAAGCGGTGCGATGTTGCATTCGCGCCGCTTGCATTCTTGAAAGGCGCTGATTGGCATGGCAGAATGACATGCCCCGTCAATCAGCGCCCTTCAACAATGGAAGCGGTGCGACCATCGTTGATTGCAGGGCAGAATGACTTCCCCCGCCTATCAGGGCCTTTCAACAAGTGTAAAGGCGCTGATTGGCGGGACAACTCATTCTGCCCTGCCAATCAGCGTCGTAGTAAGGCGCTGAATGGTCGGACATGGAACGTACCCGCCTATTCAGCGCTAATGCATGTAATTGTACCTGCGTTCTATAGAATTAGTGCAGGAGGGGGTGGTGGCGGCTGTTTCAGTTGCGCATCCTCCCCCCAGAGAGGAAGCAGGGTGGACAGTGTGGCCCTGCCCTCCCCATTAGCAGCAGCACTATTCCCTCCCAGACCCCCCTCCTCCCCATTAGCGGCGATAGCGCGCTGCAATGTGATTTTTTTTTAATTATGTGCTGTTCAGACCGCCCATATAATGATCCGCCACTGGTGATACCGTATGCTTAGGCTTCTCTGTGCAAGATCGTCTGGAACCAACCTATTCTTGTGTTTTTCAAGCTCAGTCCTTGTTTGCTTCAGTGTTCGGTCTTGTTTAGTTGCTCAGTTTTATACTGTATCAATTGTTCACTTTTCTGCTTGCCTTGTTTCACTGGGTTTTGGATCTGTTTAGTTTAGTTTTTATTGCCTAGTGTTTTTCTGGTGTTTTGAGGACAGTGTCTGCAGAATAGGGGCTCCATTAGTTACAGTGTTTGGGACAGTAAGGCTTTGTGGTGTCTGGTGTAAGGACCAGTGTTTAGGGATAATAGATCCAGGGGTAGATATAGGGCAAGCTCTACGCCAAAGAGGCACTGCCAAGAGAGAGGGAAAAGAACAAAAAGAGACATAAAAAAAACCTGCACACACACAAAAAAAGCAAGATTAACCCCTTCCCGCTGTGGCCACTTTTGACCTTCCTGACAGAGCCTCATTTTTCAAATCTGACATGTTTCACTTTATGTGGTAATAACTTTGGAATGCTTTCACCTATCCAAGAGACTGTTTTCTCGTGACATATTGGACTTATGTTACTGGCAAAATTTGCTCGATACATTCAGTATTTAATAGTGAAAACAACAAAATTTAGCGAAAATGTTTAAAAATTACAATTTTTCTAAATTTAAATGTATCTGCTTGTAAGACAGGTAGTTATACCACATAAAATAGTTACTAATTAAAATCCTTTATATGTCTACTTCAGATTGGTATCATTTTTTGAACATCCTTTTATTTTTCTAGGACGTTACATGGCTTAGAACCTTAGCAGAAATTTCAAAAGGCTATTTTTACAGGGGCCAGTTCAGATGTGAAGTGGCTTTAAGGACCTTATATTTTAGAAATCCCCAATAATTCATCCCATTTTATAAACTGCACCCCTCAAAGTATTCAAAACAGCATTTAAAAAGTTTCTTAACCCTTTAGAAGTTTCACAGGAATTAATGAAAATTGGTGGTGAAATGTACAAATTTTTTATTTTTTTTGCAGACATTCATTTTTAATCAATTTTTTTCTCGAACACAGAAGGAGAAACGCAACTCAATATTTAGTGCCAACATTCTGCAGTTTTTAGAAATATCCAACATGTGGCCCTAGTGTGCTTATGGACTGAAGCACCGGCCTTAAAAGCAAAAGAGCACCTAGTGAATTTTTGGGCCTCCTTTTTATTATTTTTTATATTTTAGGCACCATGTCATGTTTGAAGAGGTCTTGTGGGGCCAAAACAGTGGAAATCCCCCAAAAATGACCCCATTTGGGAGACTACACCCCTCAAGGAATTTATCTAGTGAGCATTTTGACCCCACAAGTTTCTTGCAGAAAAAAGTAAAACAATACACCATATGTGGTCATAAACAGCTGTTTGGACACACGGCAGGGCTCAGAAGGGAAAGAGTGCCATTTGGCTTTTGGAGTTCAAAATTCATTGAAAATGAAAACAGTCATTTTTTCAAAGAAAATGTAGGTTTATCTAATTTTTTTTTCATTTCCACAATGACTATTGGAAAAAAAACACCACAACATTTGTAAAGCAATTTCTCCCAAGTAAAAAATACCCCATATGTGGTCATAAACGGCTGTTTGGACACACAGCAGGGCTCAGAAGGGAAAGAGTACCATTTGGCTTTTGGAGTTCAAATTTAGCAGGAATGGTCTGCGGAGGCCATGTTGCATTTGCATAGACCCTGAGGGACATAACAGTGGAAACCCCCCTCAAGTGACCCCATTTTGGAAGCTACACCCTTGAGGAAATTAGTATAGTTAGCATTTTTACCCCACAGGTTTTTTGCAGAAATTTTTGAAAGTAGGCACGTGAAAATTAAAATCTACATTTTTTCAAAGAAAATGTAGGTTTAGCAAAATTTTTTTCATTTCCACAAGGACTAAAGGAGAAAAAACACCACAACATTTGTAAAGCAATTTCTTCAGAGTAAAACAATGCCCCATATCTGGTCATAAACTGCTAATTGGACACACGGTAGGGCTCAGAATGGAATGAGTGCCATTTGTATTTCGGAATGGTTTCTGGGCGCTATGTCACATTTGCTGATTACCTGTAGTACTAGTTTAGTGGAAACACCCCAAAAGTGACTCCATTTTGGAAACTACACCCCTTGTGGAGTCATCTAGGGGTATTGTAATGATGGGGGTAGGGAAATGGACAAGTGAGCCCTAATCTACCCGCCACTCTGTTCCTGCCTATGTGCAACGACCCGCCCTAGGCGACGGGGTACAACTGGGCGGCGGTCCCTACGCTCAGTAAGTGCACAAGACAAACAGACAAGGGTACACAAAGCTAAGGGAAATGGGGCAGTTGCCCACGGCAACACCGTGAGCAACAAGAGTGGTGAACGAGCCGAGTCAAACCAGGAGGTACCAAACGCAGAGCAGGAGAGTAGTCAGTAAGCCAGGGTCAGTATGGAGCAGGATCAAATAGTCAGAAGCTGTAGCTGGGCCAGGAAACCACACAAGAAGAATCACAAGCAAAGGAGGAACAGGAAAGGCAGGTATAAATAGACAGAGGGCGGGAGCTAGTTCCGTCTGGCCAGGCTGCGATAGGCTCTCCCACTCCTAAGCCTGCCATCCTGAGTGGTGGAAGATGGAGTCAGTCTCAGAGACATAGACTCAGGTGCAGACTGATTACCTATGGGCGTATACACAGAAGTTGTGCCTGGCTGATCCTTTACAGGTATAGTGAGAATTTTGACCCTAAAGGTTTTTTGCTGAATTAATTAGTATTGAGATATGAAAATGAAAAATGTTACTTTTTTTCCAATAAGATGTAGTTTTAGATCAACATTTTTCATTTTCATAAGGAATAAAGAAGAAGAAAAAAACAGCATTTGTAAAGCAATTTCTCCCGAGTATGGTAATACCCCATATGTGGTTATAAACTGCTGTTTACATATATGGGAGGTTTCAGAAGAAAAGGAGTGGTATTCGACTTTTAGGGTATGTTCACACATAGAGTCAAAAACATCTCAAAATACGGAGCTGTTTTCAAGGGAAAACAGCCCCTGATTTTCAGACGTTTTTTTGAGCAACTCGCGTTTTTCCGCGGCATTTTTCGCTGCGTTTTCACAGCGTTTTTACGGCCGTTTTTGGAGCTGTTTTCATTGAAGTCTATGAGAAAACGGCTCCAAAAATGACCCAAGAAGTGTCCTGCACTTCATTTGACGAGGCTGTAATTTTACGAGCCGTCTTTTGACAGCAACGCGTAAAATGACAGGTCGTCAGCACAGTACATCGTAAAGCCTATTGAAAGTAATGGGCAGATGTTTGCCGATGTATTGGAGCCGTTTTTTCAGACTTAATTCGAGGCGTAAAACGCCTCCATTACATCTCAAAATAGGTCGTGTGAACCCAGCCTTAGAGCGTAGATTTTGCTGGAATGTTTTGTGGACGCCATGTCGCATTCGCAAAACTCCTGATGTACCAAAAAAAGTGACCCCATTTTAGAAACTACACCTATGAAGGCATTTATCAAGGGGTGTAGTGAGAATTTAGATCCCACGGGTGTTTTTCAGAAATGAATACGCTGTGGATCATGCAAAGTGAAAATTGCAATTTCTCCATTGATATGACTATTCACCGCAAAATATGTTGTGCCCAGCTTGTGCCACTGGAGAATCTTATCCCATAAATTGTTCAGCGGGTTCTACTGGGTATGGTAATGCCTTACTTGGGGATATAAACTGCTGTTTGGGCACATTGTAGGGCTAAGAAGGAAAGAAGCACCATTTGGAGCATGGATTTTTCTTGGTAGTAGTTTTGTCTGAGTATTACTGGTGTTTCAGTTTATAATGTGGGGGCATATGTAATCTGTGCGGAGTACATCAGGGCATAATAAGAGGGTATAATAATGGCATAAATAATACAATTATCCATAGATCTGTGGTACGCTGTGAAGCAATCTGTTATGAACAGGCCAGTGTTGCACTGATAAACGGTATTCTTTCTTATCCCCCTTTTGTAACACCCTGCACCTTTTGGGGACTTTTTGTCCTTTGTAGTTTGGGAAATTTTGCTGGGAAAATGTTGCCCTGGTATAATAAGTGCACCCTCGCTTTCAGCAGATGTGCTATGTCCCTTCCCTTCCTACTTCTTAAATATAAGGGCCCTGAAACTTTAGGAATGTTCCCCTCCGGCCTGCACATCGAGATGTTTTTCATCACCGCATTACTAGTGCCATAACTTTTTTTATTTTTCCCACTAGTGCAGTATATTAGAGCTCTCAGTTATTCACTGACAGCAAGCCAATGAGGACCCGCTCCGGCAGGTCCTCATCTGCTTTTGTACAAGGCAGACTTTCAGGCCATTATTTGGCCTCCAGTTTCCATAGCAACTCAGCGATTGCTTCGCTGGGTTGCCGGTCAGGTGAAAACCTATAATAGAGAATATTAATCGATTTTTTTGTGACTTCATTTTACGCCGTTTACCATGTGATATAAATAACATAATAACTTTATTCAGTGGGTCATTTAAAGCTAAAAACAGCATTATATGCAACCAAATAATTAAAAGCGTTGCCTTGTATAAAAGTTGGATAACGTAGTGCCTTATTAAATGCAGTAATCCTTCACAATTTGTCTAATGTGATTATTCATGTTTCCTTTCTCTAATATACAGTAATATTTTGTTTATATCAGAAATAGTTTCCTGTGAGAAATATGCAATATTGAGGTCATCTGGAAAATAATTTTCTCAACACAGTTTATAAAGGGGTTTTCTAATTTCAGCAAATATAGCTTATTCATTGTATAATGAAAAGTTATAAATTTTTCAGTTATGTTTTCTGTATCAATTCAGATCCAGTAATCAGCATCAGGAAGCAAGTTCAGGGTCTGGCCATAGGTCGGTACACATCGGTGTAACTAGGAAAGACTGGGTCCCATAGCAAACTTTTGATTGGGCCCCCTCCCCTAGGTGCCACACGCAGCCCCCCTCATAGATAGTGCCCCATGTAGATTGTACCATACAGCCCCCCTATAGACAGTGCTATACAGCCCCCCTGTAGACAGTGCTATATAGCTCCCCCTGTAGATTGTGCCATACAGCCCCCCTGTAGACAGTGCTATACAGCGCCCCTGTAGGTTGTGTCACACACCACTTGTAGATAGCATCCCCCACCTCCCCCTTGTAGATAGTGCCGTACAGCCCCCTGTAGATATCGTCATAAAGCCCCCCTGTAGATAGCGCGATAGAGCTCCCAGTGTATAGTGTCACACAGCCCCCTCCCTTGTATATAGTGCCACACAGCCCCCCTTAGTAGATAGTGCTACACAGCCCCCTGTAGTTAGCGCCACACACAGACCACTGTAAATTGCGCCACACACAGATCCCTGTAGATAGCGCCACACACAGACCACTGTAGATTGCTTCACACACATCCCCCTATAGATTGCGCCACACAGCCCTCCCCCTTGTAAATAGTGCCATACAGCCCCCCTAGTAGATAGTTCCACACAGCCCCCTTAGTAGTGCCACACAGCTCCCCTTAGTAGTGCCACACAGCTCCCCTTAGTAGTGCCACACAGCACCCCCCTTTGTATATAGTGCCACACAGCTCCCTCTTGTAAATAGTGTCACACAGCACCCCTTGTGTATAGTGCCACAAAGCCCCCCTTGTATATAGTGCCACACAGCCCCCCCTTGTATGCCCTCCTTGTATATAGTGTCACACAACCCTCCCCCTGTATAGTGCCACACAGCCCACCTGCCTTGTATATAGTGCCACAAAGCCCCCTGTAGATAGCACCACACACAGCCCCCTGTAGATAGCGTTACACACAGCCCCCTGTAGTTTGCTCCACACACAGACCCCTGTAGATTGTGCCACACACAGCCCACTGTAGATAGAGCCACACAGCCCTCTCCCTTGTAAATAGTGCTATACAGCCCCCTTAGTAGATAATGCCACACACCCCTTCCCCTTAGTAGTGTCACACAGCCCCCTTAGTAGTGCCACAAAGCCCCCTTGTTTATAGTACTACACAGCTCCCCCCTTGTATAAAGTGCCACACTGCCCCTCCCAAGTACTTAGTGCCACACAGCGCCCCTCTCTTGTATATAGTGACACACAGTGCCCCTCTCTTGTATATAGGGACACACAGCGCCCCTCCTTTGTATATAGTGCCACCCTGCTCCCCCTTATATATAGTGCTACACAACAATTCCCCGCTGTATATTGCCACACTGCCCCCCCCCCCCGAAAAAATATTGCATTTACCTTGCCCCGTTCCTGCGATGGACGGAGCGCTGCACATCCTCCGGGCGGGACGCTTGCGTAAGCCAGCGGGATGCAGTGATGTCATCACACCGACCTGTGCAGGGAGTCTTCCCAGAGGCTTATAGGCTGCAGGCCTAACTTTGCCTGCAGCCTATAGTAATCAATTAATGAATAGAAATGTCAGCTCAGAGAGGACGGACGTCTTATGTATTGTGTTCACTTTAAGCTGTTCGGCCTTCCGCTGGCTATCTAATTAAATAAAGAAGATTTATTTTCCAAATTCCACAAGGAGTGCTGATCTTTTTTTCTTGAATATAGTAATCAATTGTATCTGTGTCCCCAGGATGCAGATACAAATGAATGTGACTGTCACTAGCACCGGGGCTCCCTCCAGTGCTATTGATGCCACCGGACATGAGGGGACCTATGCTGCCCGGCCCATAAATGTTAGAGGCCGGGAGGTGCGGGCCCCATAGTGGCGTCGCTACTGCTGTAGCACCCATAATGGCTGCTAGCGGTGCTACCTGTCATGGGGGGGCCATGGTGTAGGTGGGCGGCACAGGCCCCCTTATGACACGGGCCCCGTAGCAGCGACTGCTACAGCGGTAGTTACGCCACTGTCTGTACACGAATAAGTTAGATAAAGTAAAATATGGAAAAAAAATGGGTCAAACACAGGAAAACATTGGGAACAACAGGAAAAATTCTAGGAATCTCACATACAGGGTTGTGACGATGCACTGTAACGCAGGAGCGCTTCCCCTTTAATGTCCAGGGGGAGTGACTTTAATTTTAAGGAGGAGTGAGGTCATGCACCATGCTGGGTCCCAAGGATACTAAGTCTCTATGGCTGGAGCCAATTAGCACAACCATGGGGGAGCGATTACGTCCTGTTGTCATGATGATGCCACAGCTTCGGGTGCGGCGACATGTCGCCCGCCGAGCAGGGACAACACTCTGGCAGCTCGTCATGGCACAAAGTGGACATGTACACCACTTGGAGCATGATGAAAAGTGTGACATTTTCTGATTAATCTTGGAGCGTGGGTATTGTGAAGAGGCCGCTCAAAAATTTTCCTCAAGCCCAAAACCCTTCCAGACAATCAGATATTGCAAGCTCCCACTGTACTTTCTGCACCCCAAATGTACCGAGTTACCAAAGACAACAGGTCAGAAGACTCCCTGGCAGAATCAGACCATGGAATAAATGGTTTTATCAGTGACATGAGAAAAACTGAATAGATTGACAATGAGGGTGACAATTAAAGCTTGAGGGTGATCAGATTGATTTGTTTGATGATAATGGAAGGTCCAATATACCTTGATGCTAGTTTCTTGGAGATTAAGGGACAAGGTTGCGTGTGGATAATCACACATTGTCCCCTACTTGAAATTTAGGAGAATCTTGCCTCTTTGGATCTGCATGGAACTTGTGACGTTCCTGGGCCTGTTTGAGAAATTGCTTGAGACCATTATATTATTCTGAAAAAATTGTAGCTTATCTTGGACAGCGGGTGCAGAGATCTTTTGTGGAAGGCTAATTATCATGGGATGGAAACAGTAATTAGAAGAGTTTGATTGATGGATGAATTTAACTAATTATAAGAAAATTCTACCAAGTGCAAAACTGAGGATCCACTAATCAGGAGAAGAGGAACAAGAACATCAGAGATATTGTTCCAGAGTTTGGTTTGCTCTTTCCATCTGTCAATTGGTTTGATGAAATGCAATGGACATGGAAATTTTGTCTCCCAGAACTTTGCAGAAAGCTTTCTAGAATTGGGCCGTGAGCCTGATCTCAGCAGTTTGAACAGCTGATGGGCTATGAAATTAGCTATCTTATTGTACCGGTGAACAACTACCAATGTCATGGTACTTTGATAAAATGTATATAAATTGAGCTCAAGGGTTTCGAAGGGACTGTAAGAGTTTGGAGAAGCACAACTGGTCTAATAAAGGAAGTCATATTCCATGCACAGACTGAACAGGACATGATTAATGGTCTACATTCAGGGACTAAACAAGGCCACCAAAGAGTCTGCAAACTCTTTTGGCGATCTTCTTAATTCCCCCATGGCCAGCAAAGGGAAAGTTATGCATCTGAGCGATTACAGTTCGTCTCACAATTAAAGGAACAAAAATTTGTTTTTCGAAGACATGAAGATCATCTTTGGATTGATAACGATCTTGATTGCTGTCACGATCTGTGGGTGTGTGGACCCACTGGGCCATTCCGCCTGTAATGTCTGTGGCTGCGGGCTGTCAGCTCCAACCTCCCCCTGACAGCCGCAGCCACAAGTCGGCAATCGCTGGCCCCAGCCTCCTCCTCAGGAGACGCCAGTGCTCATGTCCACTCACCTCAGCCGGATCCTGTAGGGTGCGCGTGCACGCTCATGCCCGCTCTTAAAGGGGCAGCGCGTACCGGACATTCTAATGAACCTTGACCTGTGAGTACCCTGGACTATAAGAGGGGTCCAGCCCCCTGCTTCTATGCCTGAGCGTTGTTGTGTTCCCTAGTTTGTCTATGTGATGGCCTCCTAGTGTGTTTCCTGTTCCTGTACCTGTACCTGTCCCAGTTCCTGTTCCTTCATTTCCATACCATCCTGGTCGAGCATTGTGTTGTGCCAAAGTCGTGTCGTGCTGTTTCTACGTCTGACCTGCTTCACCTCGCCTGACGTCTTCCTGCTGCCTGGTCCAAGCCGAGCCTGCTTTGCTACTGTCCGAGCTGCCACAGGTACCCTATACGAACTATTGACATTGCCCTGCGCCCTGTTGGCCAGCTGCCTTACCGCCAAGGTGGTACTGCCCAGTGGGTCCACAGACCCTTCGTGACACCGCCGTAGCGGTATAGCAGCTGGCCAAACAGGGTACAAAGTCAATGTCTATAATTCGGATAGAGGTACCTGTGGCAATTCAGACAGTAGCGATAGTTTAGGCTTGGATGGAACTCTGGCAGCAGGCAGACAACAGGTGCGGTGAAACACTGTGGGTGTAGGAGGCGGCACAACATGACTCCAACTCTGTACAGCACAGGAACATGGAAGCACGGGATACAGGATACAGTTAGCAGAAACGGGAACACTGAGAACTGGAGAACACTCAAGGGACCATTTGCAAAGACTGACACGGGTAGGTACAAACAACGCTCAGGCAATGGGCCCTTCTTATAGTCCAGGGTGATCTGGGAGCAATCAGCTCAATCTCACAGATGTGTGCGCTCTGGCTTTTTAAGGCTGGACTGAGCTCGCGTGCGCACCCTAGTGGTCACTGCGGGACAGGACAGCCGCATGTGCTGGCATCTCTGGAGAGAAGGGCGTCGGCAGGATGAGAGGGCTAAGAGTCTTAGAATAGCAGTTCAGGACCACAGGTATCAGAAGATACACGTGAAAGGAGTTAGGGATCCGGTGGGTAGAGGGCAGGCGAAGCTTATAAGAGACTGGGTTGATCCGCTGCAGGATCTCAAATCGTCCCAGGATCCTGGGAGCGAATTTGCATGACGGTACCCTCAGCCGGATATTTCTTGAGGACAGCTAGACCCTGGTACCCAGAAGAAACTGAGGCGGCTCTCTTATCCTCGTATCTGCCTTTCGCTTCATGCGATCGACTGCCAGCAGAATAGAGGACCGGGTTTGCTGCCAGATCTGTAGAAAGTCCCGGAATGCAGAGTCAGCTGCAGACACCAGGGATGAAGCAGACACAGGGAGAGGAATACGTGGATGTTGGCCGTAGACTATAAAGAACGGTGTGGAGGCAGTGGACTCACTTGTGTGGTTGTTTTAGAAGAACTCGGCTCAAGGAAGAAGCTGCACCCAGTCATCATGCTGCCTGGAGATGAAGTGTCGTAAGTAGTTCTCCATGATCTGATTGATCCTCTCAACCTGGCCATTGGACTGGGGATGGTAGGCTGAGGCAAAGTCCAACTTTATATCAAGGAGTTTACAGAGAGCCCTCCAGAACTTTGAGGTGAACTGAACTCCTCGATCAGACACGATATGCAGAGGTAAGCCATACAGGCGGAAGATGTGTTAGATGAAGAGGTTGGCCAGTCGAATAGCAGAAGGTAGGCCTTTCAGCGGAACAAAATTAGCCATCTTTGAGAATCGGTCCACCACCACCCAGACCCTACTGCATCCAGCGTGCCCTCCCAGTTTATAGCTGTGTCCCCAGCGGAGGATTCTTTTTCTGTCTGCCAGATGCACAAAAGTCCTCCCCGGTGGGATGTCTCTAACTTGCAGAGGGTTGACAGAGATGATGCAAGATGTGTCAATGATATTTTTGGGAGACTCCATGGTTCCCTCTGTCTTGCACGACCTGGACAAGGCATCGGCCCTGACATTCTTGTCAGCAGAGCGGTAGTGGAGCTCAAATGGGAACCGGGCAAAGAACAGCAACCACCTGGCTTGACGGGGGTTCAGCCGTTGGGCCATCTGTAACTAGGTGAGGTTCTTGTGGTCAGTGAATATTAGGATGGGATAAGCTGCGCCCTCTAGTAGGTGTCTCCACTCCTCCAGAGCCAGTTTGATGGCCAGTAACTCCCAATCCCCAATCGATTAGTTGCGCTCTGCGGAAGACAAAAGCTTGGTGTAATAGCCACATACCTCTGTCTTGCCTTTGGGACCTCTCTGGAGCAGAAGTGTGCCTGCACGAACAGAGGAGGCGTCCACCTCCAACGAAAACTGTTGAGATACATCAGGATGATGGAGGGTTGAGACTGACGTGAAGGCACTATTCAAGCTATTAAATGCCTGATTCCACTTCTGGAGTCCACACCTTGGCGTTCATGCCTTTTTTGGTGAGGGTGGAGATGGGAACTGTCAGTGAGGAGAAGTTTAGGATGAACTGCCGGTAGAAATTGGCGAATCCCAGGAAACGCTGTCTGGCCCTTAAGCCTTGAGGGCGTGGCCATTGCAGGACGGCCTTTATCTTCTCAGGATCCATCTTGAGACCTTGATCCGAGATAATGTAGCCCAGGAAGGTAGAGACTTTCTCTGGAACACGCGCATCTCCAGCTTGGCATACAGGCGATTCTCCCTTAATCGCAGCAAAACTTGACAGACATGTCTCTGATGAGTCACTGGATCTGGCGAAAAAATCTGAATGTCATCGAGATAGACCACAACACAGATGTAGCGCCCATGGCCGCGGGCCGTCGGGTTCACTCACCTCCCAACGCCCGCAGCCATGGATCTGTGAGTTCTGTCACTTCCGCTCCGTCCGGCCGGGTCCCGTAGGGTGCGCGCGCACACTCGCGCCCGCTCTTAAAGGGCCAGCGCGCACACATGAAAACAATGATTATTAACCCACATGATTCCCTGCTCTATAAGAATGCCCCAGCCCTTCTGATCCTTGCCTGAGCGTTGTTAGTCTTTCCCTGTCTGTCTCGCAAATGGTCCCTTAGTGTCTCCCGTTCCAGCTGTTACCTGTGCCCTGTTACCGTTCCTGTATTCCGCATTGTTCCTGTGCCAACCTGTGTTCAAGTGTCATCTGCCACGTCAAGTGCCATCTGCCACGTCAAGTGCTATCTGCCACGTCAAGTGCCATCTGCCACGTCAAGTGTCATCTGCCACGTCAAGTGCCATCTGCCACGTCAAGTGCTATCTGCCACGTCAAGTGCCATCTGCCACGTCAAGTGTCATCTGTCACGTCAAGTGCTATCTGCCACGTCAAGTGCCATCTGCCACGTCAAGTACCATCTGCCACATCAAGTGCCATCTGCTCATCGGATACTGCCCGCCACGTCTGGCGCCACTTTCCGCACCTGCCTCCATCCGTGCTGAAGCCACAGTCACCGTCCGGACTATTTCAGGTACCTAAGCATTACTGTCTGCTATCTTACTTTCACATAGACTGTGACCTGGTCAGCTGCCTCCCCGCTATGGCGGAGCGGCCTAGTGGGTCCACAAGCCCAGTGCCCGTGACAACAGACATAGAGGATATCTCGGAAGATGTCATTGACAAACTCTTGGAAGACTGCGGAAGCGTTACACAGACCGAAGGGCATTAACAGGTATTCGTAGTGCCAGTCTCGAGTGTTAAATTCCATCTTCCATTCATCAACCCGACGAATCCGGATTAGGTTGTAAGCCCCCCACAGGTCTAGCTTAGAAAAAAAATGTGCTCTTCGTATGCGATGAAACCGTTCTGAAATCAATGGCAACGGATATCTATTTTTTTACTGTCATCTGGTTGAGACCCCGTTAGTCGATGCAGGGTCGAAGAGATCCGTCCCTCTTTTTGATGAAGAAGAACCCGACCCCGGCCGGAGAGGAGGATTTCCGTATGAAACCCCTCTCCAAATTTTTCTTAATATAGGCAAACATAGACTGAGTCTCTGGCAAGGAGAGAGGGTCTACCCCTCCACGGGGAAGGGATGCGTCAGGAACCAGATTAATATGGCAGTCATACGCCCAGTGTGGAGGCAGCGTCTCAGCCTCCCTCTTGCTAAAGTCATCCGCAAACTGTGAGTAGTGAGAAGGCAATCCTGCCAATGACTGAGACTGGGGAGACTGGGCCGGATGGATCTGACCCAGGCAGCGGTTGAGGCACTCGGAACCCCACTGGAGAACCTCTCCAGAATTCCAGTCCAGAACTGGGGCATGTAGTCGGAGCCAGGGCAGGACCAGCAGCACAGTGTTGACGGCCTTGGACAGGACAAAAAACGAGATGAGCTCAGAATAAAGGGCTCCCACTTGGAGCTTCAGTGGTTTGGTCACAGCTACAATAGGATCAGGCAGAGGCAGTCCATTCACCGAGGCAATGATCAAAGGCCTCTCCAGGGGGGTTGTGGGCAACTGGAGAAGATCCACCAGGTCTCTCTGAATGAAGTTAGCTCCGCATTCAGAGTCCAGATAGGCAGGGACCCGGTGAGTTCTCTCGCCGGACACTATGGTCACGGGGGTGGACAATTTGGAAGAAAGTCCCTCCTCACCCAGGGTAGTCTCTCTCTAACCAATCCTAGGTTCTGGGGCTTTTGGGGGCACAGACGCACAAGATGGCCTCTGAGGCCGCAATACAGACAGAGTCCCGAAGTGCATCTGCGTAGTCTCTCCTGGGTAGACAGCTTGAGATGGTCCACCTTCAAAGACTCCTTAGGTGCAACAGCTGATGAGGACAGCAGGGGTTGCTGAAATGTGGGAGCCGGACTAGGGAGTCCTCCCTCCCGACGAGCCTCTTGGAACCGTTCTCGGATCCTTATGTCAATCCGGGCAGCCAGAAGAATGAGATCGTCCAGGGTAGATGGCAGATCTCGGGCGGAAAGCTCGCCCTTTATCTCGGGGGACAGTCCCTGCCAAAATGTTGCCACCAAGGCCTCGTTGTTCCATAACAACTCGTCCAATCATGTTCTAGATAATAATTACCTTCGACAATCGGGGATTAGCCGGCGGGAGTGTCTGTGATGTCCTGCAGTCTCGTGTCTCTATCTGGATGGGCGGAGCCTGAGTAAAGTCACTTTCGCTCTCTCTCTGGCCCCTCCCGATGATGTAACACCAGGAATCACATCGCCGGACATCTCCGTACCTGGCGTATACAGCCATATAGAGGCTATCCCCTTACTAGACTGACACCCTATACATCCTGCACATGATTGGATGTTGGCAATGTAAATAGCAGCTTTCGCTGGAGAGACACCACCTTATTAGAGGTCCCTTATATTACATGAACTTGTGTTGTTACTCTCAATGATTACCTCATGTTTTTCTTGAGCCAGTTCTAACTACATGCATGGGGATTTCTGCCCACTATAAAGCTGCATGTACTGTGATATAATTCCCCTGTGGTCTATATTTATATCCACATATCTTGCTATACCCATATGCTTCCTGCTTTGTAGGACACCTTGATGTTGCACTGCATGTTTCATTTTTTAACCTGTTTTTGTCTAATATATGTCAACAATAAAGAATATTTTGTATTTTCTCAAACAATCTTGTGCTAATTGACCTTATCTGTAGGCTAAAACTTGCATATAATAGGTCAATGCACCAAGTCTTTGCTTGGTTATATATTAATCTTTTACTGACAGTCAAAAGATTTCTTCCCTGGATGTACAAATATGCTATATCTTCTAATTTATGCTGTGTTCCTCACAGATAAAAGGGCTTCAGGATCCATGGATTACAAAGCTAGGGAACGTATCTGGCGCTCCCAAATGGATCAGGTTTTTAATAATGAATCATCTTTGCTTGGTTTTAATGGTCAGGGAAATGTGAGCAAACTTCAAAACAAATATAAAAATCTACTCTATCGCAGAATGAAGATTTGGTGGAATAAACTTTTCTTAGAGAATTATATATTATTATGTAATTATCTATAATTATTATATAATTATAAAGAAAGCTCATCCCTAGAGGGATGAACTCCCCAGTAGTCTTAAGGTAATTAATTTATCCTCATATGAATTTACAACTTCATATCTGGCCGTACTAAGAAAGGGGTTAACTTTCTCCCCCTGCGCTAGATTTGACACTTTCGCCGCAATCAAAGACCTGCATATTTTTGGTAGGCTGCTTATTTTTTTTTTAATTCTTCCATAGGTCTAAATATGACAACATTTTCACTACTTCCGAAGAACAACAAACTTTACATGCCCTAGAAGAACTTTTGAAGGAACAGGATACTGACCCATCAGTTAAAGTACCTATACCATTGAGAACGAAATCAAAATGCTTTCCATCATGGGCGTTATGTCCAGCTGAAGATATGTTTGTCAAGTCAGTAAGCAGAGAATTTGAAAAAATACATGATAATGTCAAATGTGATACTCTGACGAATTCAGAACGACAGTCTAAATTTTTTTTCGAAAATGGACGATATTATTTTTAAAGTGGCTGATAAAGGTGGGAATATAGTTGTCTGGCCCTGCAATATGTACGAGGCTGAAGACTATCGACAACTTCATGATAGAAATTGTTAGAAAAAACTGACCTTTAATCCTTTGTCTGCTTACAGACTTGACTTGCAGAAAATACTCAATGAAGAGGTACGGAACAACATCATCTCAAAAGAACTGAATGAAACATTGACCGTCTCTGAACCCACGATCCCAACACTGTATTTACTTCCCAAAATCCACAAGAACACCACAATTCCACCTGCAAGACCAATCATTTCAGGTAGGGGAAGTCTGACTGAAAAGATCTGTACTTTTATTGATTACCATCTCAAAGGGATCGTAGAAAATTTTCCGTCATACATACGGGATACAGCAGATCTTTTACAAAAGATTGACGGAATTAACATTGAGGAGGACATGTTATTAGCCATCCGTGACGTCGAATCATTATACCCGAGTATTCGACACACAGATGGCTTAAAGGCGGTAGCCTTGTTTATGACTATGGGGAATGTGGAAACATCACTTGCCAATCTAATTCTCACCCTTCTGGAATATGTTTTGACACACAACTTTTTTATATTCGATGGGACTTTCTACCTACAACTTCATGGAACAGCAATGGGGGCGGCATGTGCACCCTCCTATGCCAACCTGTTATTAATAATCTAGATAATAACAATTTGAATGTCAAATTGACATACCAATATGACAATTGTCAGACTATCCAAAGATACACACAGGTTTTTTCAACCCAATGTTTTCAGAAAATCAACTGCAGTAAATGCATTACTCCATGCATCTTCCTCTCATCCCACACAGACCATACAGGCTGTACCCACGAGACAATTTATTAGGATCAGAAGGATATATTCTTCAGACAAAGTATTTGAGAAACAAGCTTATGATCTTACAAATCGTGTTCTGAGTCGTGGATCCATAAAAAAGGCCTATCATCATGCAAAAAATACTCCAAAAGAAAACCTCCTATTCCCTAAGAGTAAGAAACAAAATTATTCACGGGTAAGATTTACCACTAATTACCATTCACGTTGGTCCCAGATGAAAGAGATCATGAGACAGTTTTGGCCTGTTCTCCTATCAGATCCCACCATTGAGAAATATATCACTAAATTTCCATGCATTTCTGCTCCATGCTTACGAAACTTGAAAGATTATATTCTAAGGAGTCATTACCAATCTAAGAACTCCGAATTTCTCTTTGGTACCAAGGGCCCCAAATGGGGGTGTAATCCATGTGGACATTGTGTCGCCTTTCAAAATAGCAAAAATACAACCACTTTTGTGGATGCAAGAGGTGAGAAAACCTTTGACATCACACATCACATAAACTGCTCCACCAGGGTGTTTGTATATTATGCCACATGCCCCTGCCCTAAAATATATATTGGCCTTACTTCCAGGGACTTCAGAGTATGAGTAAGGGAGCATGTACGAGACATCCTGGGAGCAGTCGAAATTGAAACCTTGGAAACATTGAAACCAATACCCCGACATTTTAAGACTTATCACGCATGTAATCCCACAAGTTTGAAGGTAAGGGGCATTGACTGTATCAAGGTGGGCATTCGGAGGGGTAACATATGCCAAAAACTGGCACAATGTGAATCAAAATGGATTTGGACTCTCAATGCCATGCACCCACAGGGGTTAAATGAAAATCTTAGCTTCGCTCCTTTTCTCTGACCATGGATCTCCAGCGGGTCTACTTGTCCTTTTTTAACTTTTAGTTGTCAATATTTTTTATCTAGCTATTTTCTATGTTTTATATGTTTTTTAATTTAGTCTTTATTCATTCTAATATTTATGCACATAGATAAAGTTGAGAACGTATCTTTTGTTGAATTGACGGACTTAGATATTATGGGATGGTTATTCAAAGAGAAGTTCCGCCTTTGGACAGGACTCCCAAAGACGCCTCACTTACTACCTCCTTTAACTCCTTAATGACCAGCCTATTTTAGACCTTAATGACCAAGCCATTTTTTAAGTTTTTCCATCGTCGCATTCCAAGAGCTATAACTCTTTTATTTTTGCGTCGACATAGCTGTATAAGGTCTTGTTTTTTGCGGGACAAGTTGTACTCTTTAATAGCACCATTTTGGGGGACATATTATTTATCGATTAACTTTTATTAACTTTTTTTGGGGGGGAATAGAAAAAAACCTGAAATTTCGCCACTCTTTTTCACGTCTTAAATCAACGGCGTTTACCGTGTGATATAAATAACACCATAACTTTATTCAGCGGGTTGTTACAATTGCAACGATACCAAATTTGTATAGTTTTTGTATGTTTTACTACTTTTACACAGTAAAAACGCTTTTTTTTCAAAATTATTTGTTTTTGTGTCTCCATATTTGAAGAGCCGTAACGTTTTCATTTTTTCGCCGAAGCGGTTGTATGAGGGCTTTTTTTTTGCGGGAAGACTTGTAGTTTTTATTGGTGCCATTTTTGAGTAGATGCGACTTTTTGATCACTTTTTATAACATTTTTTTAAAGTCAGGATTCACAGAAAACAGCAATTTTTCCATAGTTTTTTATTACATTTTTTTACGCCGTTCACCGTGCGGGTTAAATAATGTTATAGATTTATAGTCGGGGTCGTTACGGACGCGGAGATACCAAATATGTGTAACTTATTTACTTTATTTTTGTTTTTTAATAGTAAAGCATTGTGTAAGGGGAAAAGCTGGGTTTTTCATTTTTTTTCACATTTTTTTTTTCATTAACTTTATTAAACTTTTTTTTTACTTTTTTACTAGTCCCACTAGGGGACTATAATATGCGATTCTCCGATCGCTATTGTAATACACTGCAATACTTTTGTATTGCAGTGTATTACTGCCTGTCCGTTTAAAACGGACAGGCATCTGCTAGGTCATGCCTCCGGCATGATCTAGCAGGCAGTCGCTCCAGGCAGACCTGGGGGCCTTTATTAGGCCCCCGGCTGCCATTAGAGACACAGACACTCGGCAATCGTATCGCCGGGTGTCAGTGGGAGAGAGAGGGAGCTCCCTCCCTCTCTCCAAAACCACTCAGATGCGGTGCACGCTATTGCGCACCGCATCTGAAGGGTTAAACGGGTGAGATCGATACTAATATCGATCTCACCCGGCAGAGCAGGGACGCTCCCAGCCCTCAGCTGCCTCTAGCAGCTGAGAGCAGGGAGATTTGACACTCCCTGCTCTGTTTACTTTATCCTGATGCAGTGCCGTAAAAAGGCATATGCATCAGAATAAAGCCCGTTAGTGGCCGCCGTTAAAAGGCGTATTGGCGGTCACTAACGGGTTAATACATATTATTCAAAATTTCTTTCTTGTCATAAAGTGAGATATATGGCTTTCGTTCCACATGGACTTATGGGTTCACATACCATTATAAATAGCATTATTTTCTAATTTTCAAATTGTTTTGTAATCATTTGAATTTTTAATTCATATTGGTATATCTTAAGTTTGTATATACATATGGTCACATTTTTCAATCATATACACATATATATATATATTTTTTTTTTTGCACTATATGTTTCACCCATTACATATTTGAATTGTCCGTCTCCCTTTATCTATCTCTTCCCCAAGTGTGTGTTCTTTTGATTGCACTCGTCCAATCATGTTCTAGATAATAATCACCTTCACCAATCAGGGATAAGCTGAGCGCGTACACACCGGGGGGAGTGTCCGTGATGTCCTGCGGTCTCGTGTCTCTATCCGGATGCGGCGGAGCCTGAGTGACGTCACTTTCGCTCTCTCTCTAGCCCCTCCCGATGACGCGACACCAGAAGCACATCGCCGGACATCTCCGTACCTGGCGTATGCCACCATATAGAGGCTATCCCCTTACTAATCTGACACCTTATACCTCCTTCACATGATTGGATGATGGCTAAGTAAATAGCAGCTTCCGCTGGAGAGACACCACCCCCGGATGAAGGCATTCCACCGAAACGCACGTCGGGCTGGTGTCTCTACAGTGCAGGAGCAATAATATGGGTAAGTAACCTTGCTTACCTTGCCACTTATATAGGTCTGGTCGAGTAGATATCCTTATTAGAGGTTCCTTATATTACATGAACTTGTGTTGTTACTCTCAATGATTACCTCACGTTTTTCTTGAGCCTGTTCTAACGATATGCATGGGGATTTCTGCCCACTATGAAGCTGCATGTACTGTGATATAATTCCCCTGTGGTCTTTATTTATATCCACATATCTTGCTATACCCATATGCTACCTGCTTTGTAGGACACCTTGATGTTGCACTGCATGTTTCATTTTTTTACCTGTTTTTGGTCTCATATATGTCAACAATAAAGTATATTTTGTATGTTCTCAAACAATCTTGTGCTAATTGACCTTATCTGTAGGCTATATCTTGCATATAATAGGTCAATGCACCAAGTCTTTACTTGGTTATATGTTAATCTTTTCTGACTGACAGTCAAAAGATTTCTTCCCCGGATGTACAAATAGGCTATATCTTCCATGAGGTGTAGTAGGAGGAACGGCAGCTTGCATATCCAGCCGATGGGAAATAATGTTCAATGCCTGGAGGAGTTGGTCCTGTCGAGACCAGAGGTCTAGCATATCCGCGCGCATCACTAGTGACGTCGTTATGGTCTTGAATTGACCAGCGGGGTCCATGGCCTGAGTGTACAGTCACGATCTGTGGGTATGTGGACCCACTGGGCCGTACTGCAGTAGCGGCATAGCAGCTGGCCAAACAGGGTACAAAGTCAATGTCTATAGTTCAGATAAAGGTACCTGTGGCAATTCAAACAGTAGCGGTGGTTTAGGCATGGATGGAACTCTGGCAGCGGGCATACAACAGGTGCGGTGAAACACAGCAGGTGTAGCAGGCGACACAACACAACTCCAACTCTGTGCAGCACAGGAACACAGGATACATGATACAGGTAGCAGGAATGGGAACACTGGGAACTGGAGAACACTCAAGGGACCATTTGCAAAGATTGACCTGGGTAGGTACAAACAACGCTCAGGCAATGAAGGAAGGGGCAGGGCGCTTCTTATAGTCCAGGGTGTTCTGGCAGCAATCATCTCAATCTCACACATGTCTGCGCTCTGGCTCTTTGAGGCTGGACTGAGCTCGCGCACGCACCCTAGTAGTCACTGTGGTTGGTCACTGCGGGACAGGACGGCCGCATGTGCTGGCATCTCTGGAGAGGAGGGTGTCGGCAGGATGAGAAGAGTTTGTGGTCAGCGACTGCGGACGTTACTATTGCCCATCTCAGAGGCGGACTGTGTGTAAGCATCTTTAAGAATGGTTATCAGATCAGGAGATGTAGCAAGCAAGATTGGAACATCAGCATGATGAGAGACAGGGTCAGTGAAATGTAAATGGGATAAGGCATCAGCCTTACCATTCTTTTATCCCGGAATTTCTTACAGAATATGTTTAATAACCAACATTTTTATCACAAGCAAAAAAAAAAAAAAGGATAGACAGTAGTGATGAGCGAATTTCACGAAATTTGTTATGTGTCCGATTCGGTCAAACCAGTAGTCAGATTTGGTTCGGTACGAATAAATTTGTTGCAAATCAAAAGTGCCCTGATTGCCCTGAAATGTCGTGTGTGACACTCTGATGTCTTCTGGGACTGTATCCAACCCCTTTCAAGCTCTTCAATGCCAAGATGGCATTAGTAATGTCAAAGTGACAGCAATATATATGGCTAAGGGTAAACGGACGACAGCCAGTGGTAACAAACAGCCTGTTTAAAAGCACACTGCCCTGCGTTTTTTTTTTTTTCTTTTTAAAATTTAGAAATTGTTATAAATCTTACTATTCTCTACTCCTTACTATGAAACACAATCACTGACACTAATCCACTGTGATCTATCTGTATTCTGGGTTTTACTATCTCTCACTCTCTGTCTGACATATGTCTCTCCTATCTGTAACCACGAAAAGCAGTAGCATTTCCTGGTTTGGCTGTTTATAGTAGCTATGACATATGACTTTCATCCACTGAGTCATCAGTCATTCACACCTATACTCCACATGATTGGCTGTGCTAGAGGGAGAACTGCCTGGAAGGCATTATTGCGGAGCCCGTCAGGCCGCCGGCTGAAGTCATGTGATCATCCACCTCTGTCTTCGTGTCTTCTTCTTATATGTAAAATGGCTGCTGCAGAAAAAAAATCTTTGTGCAGAAGCTGGCTTTGTTCTGGAAAATTGGACTTGTCTTGGATATAGCACACGGAAACTGTAGTCATCACGGACACTGGACGTGGCACAGACATCGGACAAGGACACTGAAGTTATCTCGGATACTGGACTTTGCACAGACTCTGATAATGAAGTTGTCACGGACACTGGACTAGACACCGAACACGGATTAAGGATAACGCTAGGGAACCTTTGCAGACCAACGCAGGGTTAGACACAGTATTGCTCAGGCAATGGGGAAGTGGGCAGAGTTTGGGTGTGCTGGGTTTGTTTAGGGGTGATGTTCCTGTGCTGGTCATTGAAGACTGGGGACGAGCGTGCGCGCACCCTACGGGCATTAACCAGAGGAGAGAGCAGTTTGCGCCATCGTCTCCAGGGAAGGAGATGCCAACAAGGCTTCAGAGTCCTGTGGTCGCGGCTGCCGGTAAGTGAGAAATGCCAGGGATAAACGACCTTGGGCATTACAGTACCCCCTTACGCCCCCTCTTCTTAGGTCCAGAGCGTGGGAGTAACTTCTTGATGAGAGCTGGGGCATCCACATATTCTTCAGGCTACCAAGACCTCTACTCAGGACCAAAACCCTTCCAATCCACAAGGTAAAACGTCTTCCCCCCTACCTTCTTGTAATCCAGGATCTCCTTGACCTCGAAGACATCAGAAGAACCACTGGGAGCAATTGCAGAGCCAGGAGATTTACTGTACCAGTTGAGGACCACAGGCTTCAGGTGGAGCACATAGAAGGAATTGGGAATCTTGAGAGTAGGGGAAAGACGTAGCTTGTAAGACAAAGGGTTGATCTCGTACAGGACTTCAAAGGGACCAAGAAATTTGGATGCAAATTTGTAGGAGGGAATTTTCAGATGCATATTTTTAGAAGATAAGCAGACTTTAACTCCAGGAAGAAACTGAGGAGGAAGCCTTCTCTTCCTATTGGCATATTTCTTCATGCGATTCACTGCATGCAGGATCACAGACTTGGTGTGCTGCCAAACCTGAAGAGCGCTTATGAAAGAAGAATTCACTGCAGGCACTTGGGATGTAGCTGGTAAAGGAAGAGGAACACGTGGATGTTGGCTGTAAACAATAACAAATGGAGAAGTAGCAGTAGACTCACTCGTGTGATTATTTTTAGAGAATTTGGCCCATGGAAGAAGATGTACCCAATTGTCGTGTTGAACAGATATAAAATGACAAAGATAATTTTCTAGCACTTGATTAATCCTATCAACTTGGCCATTGGATTGTGGTTGGTATGCAGAAGAAAAGTCTAATTTCACATCCAAAAGTTTACACAGGGCTCTCCAGAACTTAGACTTGAATCATACACCCAGATCAGACAGGGAGGGGCAATCCGTGCAAATAAAAAAAATGTGTTGAACAAATAAATTTGCAAAGGGAGGAGCTGAGGGAAGGCCAGAGAGAGGAACAAAATGTGCCATCTTGGAGAAACTATAAACCACAATCCAGACAGTGGTACAGCCAACAGAAGGAGGAAGGTCTGTTATTAAATCCATGGCAATATGTTGCCAGGGACAATCTGGAACAGGCAGAGGTTGAAGTAGACCCACAGGCTTGGAATGGGTAGCTTTCTTTGGGCACATTTGGTACACGAGGATAGGTAGTCCACAACATCTTTGGGCAGCGTGGGCCACCAGTAGTGACAAGAAATAAAGTCGTGAGTCCTACGAATACTAGAATGCCCTTCCAACTTGGAATTATGACACCAGATGAGAATTTTCTTCCTGTCAGTAGGATGAACAGAATTTTTTCCAGGAGGAATGTCTTTAATCTGCAGAGGGTTAACAGAAATAAACCTAGAAGTGTCAATGATATGCGGAGGATCCTCTTCAGAGTCATCTGTCTCAAACAAATGAGACAGTACATCAGCCTTTATATTTTTATCAGCAGGACGCAAATGGAGTAGGAATTAGTATAAGGCAAAGAATAGCAATCATCTGGCTTGACGAGAGTTAAGTCGTTGTGCAGACTGTAAATAAGTGAGGTTATTGTGATCAGTGTAGATGATAACAGGGTGAGCAGCCCCCTCTAGCAAATGCCTCCACTCTTCTAAGGCTAATTTGATGGCAAGTAACTCATGATCCCCAATGGAGTAGTTTCATTCTGCAGCAGAGAAGAGTTTTGAGAAGAAGACAGAGGAAACCGCCTTACCATTGGAGTTTCTTTAAAAGAGAAGTGCTCCAGCACTGATGGAAGAAGCATCAACCTCCAATGAGAATTGCCGAGAAACATCAGGATGGTGAAAAACGGAGACAAAAGTGAAGGCTCTCTTGAGGTTGGTGAATGCCGACTCTGCCTCAGGGGTCCAGACTTTATCGTTCACAGCCTTCTTGGTAAAAGCAGAGAAAGGACCGGTGAGTGAAGAGAAGTTTGGGATGAAGTGGCAATAGAAATTTGCGAAGACAAGAAATCTTTGTATGGCACGGAGACCTTGAGGACGTGGCCACTCTAAGACAGGCTTCACTTTCCCCAGATCCATCTGGAGTCCGCGATTGGAAACTATATAACCCAGAAGGGGCAAGGATTTCCTTTCGAACACGCAATTTTCAAGTTTGGCATAGATGTAATCCCCCCTTAACCGCAACAGGTCATGGTGAACATGCTTCAATTGAGTAGACAGATCTGGTAAGTAAATCAAGATATCGTCCAGAAATTCCACAATCCAAAGGGCATCACGAGATATTCGTAGTGACAGTCTCGGGTGTTGAATGTAGTTTTCCATTCGTCACCTTTGCGGATACGAATCAAGTTATAAGCCCCACGTAGATCCAGCTTTGTGAAAATCTTTGCCCCACGTATTCTGTCGAAGAGCTCTGAGATCAGCGGTAAGAGGTACCTGTTCTTGACAGTGATTTGGTTTAAACCACGATAGTCGATACAAGGCCGGAGAGATCCATCTTTCTTTTCCACAAAGAAGAATCCGGCTCCGGCTGGAGAAGTAGATTTCCTGATAAACCCCTTCTCGAGGTTCTCCTTGATGTATGCCGACATGGCTTGGGTTTCAGGCAAGGAGAGAGGATAAACCCGTCCACAAGGAGGTGAAGCTTCGGATAAAAATTTAATCGTAAGGACGATAGGGAGGCAGGACCTCAGCCTCCTTCTTGCTGAAGACATCTGCATAACAGGCATACTGTGGAGGCAGATCAGAGAGTGACTGAGCTACCAGGGACTGGACTGGATGAACCTGAGGCAGGCAGCGCTGTAGACACTGGAGTCCCCACTGGAGAACCTATCTGGAATTCCAGTCGAGGACAGGAGCGTGTTGGAGAAGTCATGGTAGTCCAAGCAGGAGAGGGTTAATAGCTTTAGGCAGAACATAAAAGGCTATTTATTCTGAGTGTAGAACACCCACTTGCAACTTCAAAGGCTCTGTAATGGATAGGATTGGGTCTGGCACAGGTTGACCATTCACAGAAGCAACTGCTAGATGTTTCTCCAGAGAAGTCGTGGGCAAGTGGAGACGGTCTACCAAGGCATGATGAATGAAGTTCGCAGCCGCTCCAGATTCCAAAAAGCGGAAACAGAGTGTGACAGGAATCGATAATTTGGGAAAGAATTTTGCAGAAGTCATCGGTCCACCTAGGGAAGTCTCTCCTATCAACCCTAGGTGCTGGAGTTTCAAGGCTTCTGGGGACATTGACGCACAAAATTACCTTTGTGGCCACAGTACAAACATAGACCTGTGGAACGTCTGCGCTGCCGCTCCTGGTCAGACAGTCTGACTCTGTCCACCTGCATAGGCTCTTCAGGGACAACAACTGAAGGAGGAAGCAGAGGTCTCTGGAACTTAGACTCCAGTCTGTAGGACCTTCTTTCTCGAAGAACTTCCAGGGCGCGTTCTTTGAACCTCATGTCTCTCCATGTAGCCAGAAAAATCAGAGCATCCAAGGTAGATTAGAGATCACGACTGCCAGCTCATCCTTGATCTGAGAGGCCAATCCCTGCCAGAAGGTTGCCACGAATGCCTCGTTGTTCCAGGCAAGCTACGCTGCCAAAGTACAGAATTGGATGCCGTATTCCCCTACCATCGATTCCCCTTGGCGGAGAGTCAAAAGCGAAGCAGCGGCAGAAGACGTTCGGCCAGGTTCCACAAACACAGTGCAAAAAGTCTTCATTAACAACTGCAGGTTGGAAGACTCCGTCCCCTCATGTTCCCAGATAGGGTTCACCCATGCCAGAACTTTGCCAGAAAGTAGGGAGACGATAAAGGCAACTTTGGTCAGATCAGATGTAAATAGATGTGCATGCAGTTGGAAGTGAATCTTGCACTGGTTGAGGAAGCCACAACAGGTTCTTGCATCTTCTTGTATCTCACCTTACTGAGGAGGAAGTGGCATAATAATTCCGGCCCCAAAACTGACTGGAGTGATGGCGGGTAGTGGAGCAGCAACTGATGCAAGATCCAAGCGTATGGAGCATTGACCGCTTGCTACAGCTGATCCTGGCGTGCTCGGAGATCTTGTATGTCTGCTTGCATTACTTGGACCTGCATCTTGTATTGACCAGCGGGATCCATGGCCTGAGCAAACTGTCATGGCTGTGGGGAATGTGGACTCCGTAACGGAGTAGCAGCTGGTCAAACGAAATGTCAATGACAGTGACTATGGTGAGAGTACCTGGATAGTTGGCTTGTGCTGGATAATCAGAAGCTGACTTGTGCCGGACTATTGGAAGCTGACTTGCGCCAGACTATCGGAAGCTGGCTTGTGCCGGATTATCGGGAGCTGGCTTGTACTGGATAATCGGAAGCTGGCTTGTACTGGATAATTTGACTTGTCTCAGATACAGGACACAGGAACTGTAGTCGTCACGGACACTTGGCACGGACACCGAACAAGGACACTAAAATCGTCTCGGATATTGGACTTGGCATGGATACGGATACAGGATACAGGATAATGCTAGGGAACCTTTGCAGACCAACACAGGGTTAGACACAATATTGCTGAGGCAATGAGGAAGTGGGCAGAGTTCTTTTTAAATTCCCGCGTGTGCTGGCATTTGTTATGGGTGATGTTCCTGGTGCGCGCGCTGGCCCTTTCAGACCAGGGATGAGGGCGAGTGCGTGCGCACCCTTCGGGCATCAGCCGGAGGAGAAAGCAGTGTGCGCTGGCGTCTCTGGGAAAAGGGACGCCAGGCAAGGCTTCAGAGTCCTGCAGCTGCCGGTAAGTGGGGAATGCCGGCGGTCAGCGACCGCGGGCATTACACAGTATGTCACTATATCATCGATTGGTGCTGGATTTTACAAATTTGGAGGCCAAGTCAACACTGTAAACTGTTATTTTGTAGAAACCATCCCTAAACAATTTTTGCTATATGGCAAGGCACATTATTCTGCTGAAAGAGGAAACTGCAATTAAGGAATACCGTTATCATAAATCGGTGAACTTGGTCTGCAACAATGTTTAGGTAGGTGGTTCATGTCAAAGTAATATCCACATAAATGCCAGGACCCCAGATTTCCCAGCAGAACATTGCACAGAGCATTACACTGCATCTGCCGTCTTGCCTTATTCACATAGTGCACCATGGTGACATCCCTTCCCGAGGTAAGTAACGCACACCCCTGACCATCCACATGATGATAAAGAAAACGTGATTTATCAGATCAAGCCACCTTCTTCCATTGATTCATGATCCAATTCTGATGCTCACGTGCCCATTGTAGGCGCTTTCACCCAGTTTACCTTGGGCGTCCATGACTGTGTTTCCGGTAAACCGGTTGTCCTTTCTTGGACCACTTTTGGAAGGTACTAACCATTGCATACCAGGAAAAACTTGAAAGACCTGCCGTTTTAGAGATGCTCTGACACAGTCGTATAGCCATCACAATTTGGCCATTGTCAAAGTTACTCAGATCCATGCACTTGCCCATTTTTTGGGCTTCCAACTCATCAACTTTAAGAACTGACTGTTCACTTGCTGCCTAATATATCCCACCCCTTGATAGGTGCCATTCAGTGGCGTAAATACCGCTGTAGCAGCCATAGTGGCATGAGGGGGCCCATGCTGCCCACCGGCACGGGCCCCCCCCTCCCATGGCCGGAGGCTCCACTAGCAGCCGCTATGGCTGCTACAGCGCGACGCCACTGAAGGGGTTGTTCCTACTAAAGACATGCATCCCCTATCCACAGGATAGGGGATACATGTGTGATCGCTGGCAGCGATAAGGAGAACGGGGGACCAAAAGTCCCCTGAAGTTCTCCATGACAGACCTCAGACTACCGGAGTCTGTCGACAGCTCCATAGAAATGAATTCTGCACCGGTCGCGCTTGTGCGCATGCGTGACCAGCGCTCCTTTCATTTTCATTGAACTGTGCAGACTCAGGAAGTCCGAGGTTTGTCATGGAGAACTTCGGGGGACTTTCGATCCCCCGGTCTCCTTATCGCTGCCAGCGATCACTCATGTATGCCCTATCCTGTGGATAGGGGATACATCACTTTTGTAGGACAAACTATGGGCCGTTTTTTTTGGGGGGGGGGGGGGTTGGGGGCTGTATGGCGTTATCTACAGGGGGGCTGTATGGTGTTATCTACAGGGGGGCCGTATGGCGTTATCTACAGGGGAGGGCTGTATGGAGTTATCTACAGGGGAGGGCTGTATGGCGTTATCTACAGGGGACTGTATGATGTTATCTACAGGGGAGGGCTGTATGGTGTTATCTACAGGGGGCTGTATGGCGTTATCAACAGGGGGGCTATATGATGTTATCTACATGGGAGGGCTGTATGGTGTTATCTACAGGGGGGCTGTATGGCGTTATCTACAGGGGAGGGCTGTATGGCGTTATCTACAGGGGGGCTGTATGGCGTTATCTACAGGGGGCTGGATGGCACTATCTACAGGGGGGGCTGTATGTTGTTATCTACAGGGGGGCTGTATGGCATTATCTACAGGGGGGGCTGTATGGTGTTATCTACAGGGGGGCTGTATGGCACTATCTACAGGGGGGGCTGTATGTTGTTATCTACAGGGGGGCTGTATGGCATTATCTACAGGGGGGGCTGTATGGTGTTATCTACAGGGGGGCTGTATGGCGTTATCTACAGGGGGCTGTATGGCGTTATCTACATGGGGGCTGTATGGTGTAATCTACAGGGGGACTGTATGGTGTTATCTACAGGGGGGCTGTATGGCGTTATCTACAGGGGGGCTTAAAGGTGTTATCTACAGGGGGCTGTATAGCACTATCGACAGGGGGGGCTGTAAGGCGTTATCTACAGGGGGGCTGTATGGCGTTGTCTACAGGGGGGCTGTAAGGCATTATCTACAGGGGTGCTGTATGGTGTTATCTACAGGGGGCTATGTGGCATTATCTACAGGGGGCTGTATGGTGTTATCTACAAGGGGGGCTGTATGGCGTTATCTACAGGGGGGGCTGTAAGGCGTTATCTACAGGGGAGGGCTGTATGACGTTATCTACAGGTGGGGGCTGTAAGGCGTTATCTACAGGGGGGGCTGTAAGGCATTATCTACAGGTGGGGCTGTAAGGCGTTAGCTACAGGGGAACGCTGTATGACGTTATCTACAGGGGGGGCTGTATGCCGTTATCTACAGGGGAGGGCTGTATGACGTTATCTACAGGGGACGGCTGTATGCCGTTATTTACCAGGGAGGGCTGTATGCCGTTATCTACAGGGGGCGGGGCTTTATGCCGTTATCTACAGGGGAGGGCTGTATGATGTTATCTACGGGGTGCTGTATGCCGTTATCTACAGGGTAGGGCTGTATGAGGTAATCTGCAGGGGGGCTGCATGGCGTTACCTACAGGGGGGGTTTAGGGCTGTATGGCATTATCTACAGGGGGGCTGTCTGGCGTTATCTAAAGGGGGGCTGTATGGCGTTATCTACAGGGGGCTGTATGGTTTTATCTACAGGGGGGACTGTATGGAGTTATCTACAGGGGAGGGCTGTATGGCTTTATCTACGGGGGGCTGTATGGCGTTATCTACAGGGGGCTGTATGGCACTATCTACAGGGGGGCTGTATGGTGTTATCTACAGGGGGGCTGTATGGTGTTATCTACAGGGGGGGCTGTATGGCACTATCTACAGGGGGGGCTGTAAGCCGCTATCTACAGGGGGGCTGTATGGCACTATCTACATGTGGCTGTAAGGCGTTATCTACAGGGGGGCTGTATGGTGTTATCTTGAGGGGGGCTGTATGGCGTTATCTACAGGGGGGCTGTAAGGCGTTATCTACAGGGGGGGGCTGTATGGCGTTATATACAGGGGGCTGTATGGCGTTATCTACAGGGGGCTGTATGTTGTTATCTACAGGAGGGCTGTATGGCGTTATCTACATGGGGGGCTGTAAGGCGTTATCTACAGTTGAGGGCTGTATGGCGTTATCTACAGGGGTGCTGTATGCCGTTATCTACAGGGGAGGGCTGTATGCCGTTATCTACAGGGGGGCTGTATGCCGTTATCTACAGGGGAGGGCTGTATGACGTTTTCTACAGGGGAGGGCTGTATGGCGTTATCTACAGGGAAGGGCTGTATGTCGTTATCTACAGGGGGACTGTATGAAGTTATCTACAGGGGGAGTGCTGTATGGCGTAATCTACAGGGGGACTGTATGATGTTATCTACAGGGGGCTGTATGGTGCTGTCTATAGGGGGCGCTGTGTGGCGAAATCTATAGGGAGACACTATCTACAAGGGGGGGTTGTGTGACACCCAGGGGAGTGGGGCCCCTGTCAATAGTTTGCTACGCCCCTGGTGCCATTGTAATGAGATAATCAATGTTATTCACTTCACCTGTCAGTGGGTTTAATATTATGGCTGAATGGTGTATATGCACATTATATAATCTATGTTAAATTAATTTATCGACAAAGGAAAACCTTTCATTTGCAGAGATTTAAAAGAGAATAGAGAGAAAGACTGTTTTGACAATCAAAAAAGAATTTCATCCTGACACATGTACATGCTCAGAACACTCATTTGACATAAATTACCCATGGATACTTTCTATCCCCTAAATACTTTCTATAAACAGCAAATTTTTTTTAAATGCATTATTAATAGTGTGAGAGTGTCTCACCAAGACAACCCCTTTTTCAAATAAGCTGGTATTCATTGACAATCAGCTGTTATTGCATGGGAAGTTGCCTTATAGCTGTCCACGTAGTCCATGGACGTGATGGGTCTATCAGACATGGCTTAAATTTTCTGCTGCCTGAGGCTGCCAGATCTGGTTTGACATCCCCCTGGCTATTCTACATCACTAGCAGCCTCCTCCGACTCTTGTGAATACGCCGTTGCTTTGTACTCCCCTGGCATGCGTTGTACAGTTATGATGCCGGGCAGAGTACACTTCGCTGAAAAGTGTGTGTCCAAGTAGTACAAGGCAAGGGCGCATCCGAGAGAGTTGGAGGAAGCAGCTAGTGATGTATAACAGCCAGGGGGATGGTTAATCAAGCATGAAAAGAGGGGTTTGGAGGCAGGACTTTGTGACTATGTGACTCTTCAGGACAGCGGCACCACCCATGACCCTTTAATGAGTAATTAGCATATAGTGTGCGCCGTTTTAAAAGTTACATAGTTAGTACGGCTGAAAAAAGACACATGTCCGTCAAATTCAACCAAGGGACGGGAAAAGGGAAGGTAAACATTTCTACACATAGGAGCTAATATTTTTTTGTTCTAGGAAATTATCTAAGCCTTTTTTAAAGCCATCTACTTTTCCTGCTGTGACCAGCTCCTGCAGAAGACTATTCCATAGATTCACAGTTCTCACAGTAAAGAACATGGAGCAGGATTTCACCATATTTTTTGTATGTGCCATTAATATATTTATATAAGTTAATCATGTCCCCCCTTAGTCGTCTTTTTTCAAGGCTTTATTTTAATCTTTCCTCATAACTTAGATTCTCCATGCCCCTTATTAGCTCCGTTGTTCTTCTTTGTATTTTTTCCAACTCCAGGGCATCCTTTCTATGAACTGGAGCCCAGAACTGAACAGCATATTCTAGATGAGGCCTCACTAATGCTTTGTAAAGTGGTAATATTACATCCCTGTCCCGTGAGTCCATGCCTCTTCTAATACACGACAATATCTTGCTGGCCTTTGAAGTAGCTGATTGACACTGCATGCTGTTATTTAGTTTCTGATCTACAAGTACACCCAGATCCTTCTCAACAAGTGACTCCCCCAGTGTAGCTCCCCCTAGGACATATGATGCATGCAGATTGTTGGTACCCAGATGCATAACTTTACATTTATCTACATTAAACTTAATTTGCCAACTGGATGTCCAAACACTTTGTTTGTTTAAATCAGCTTGCAATTTACGAACATCTTCCTTAGACTGAAGATTACTACATAGCTTGGTGTCATCTGCAAAAATAGAAATAGTGCTATTAATCCCATCCTCTATATCATTAATAAATAAGTTGAATAATAGTGGTCCCAGCACTGAACCCTGGGGTACACCACTTATAACCGAGGACCATTCAGAGTAGGAATCATTGACCACAACTCTCTGAATACGGTCCTTGAGCTAATTCTCAATCCAATTACAAACTATATTTTCTAAACCTATAGTCCTTAATTTACCCATTAGACGTCTATGAGGGACAGCGTCAAATGCCTTTGCAAAGTCCAAAAACACTATATCCACAGCGGCCCCTCTTCATAAAAACAGATCAGATTAGTTTGACAACTTCTGTCCTTAGTAAAACCATGCTGACTGTCATTTATAATACTATATTTTGTCACATAATCCTGTATATAGTCCCTTAATAGCCCCTCAAACATTTTCCCCATGATGGATGTTAAGCTTACTGGTCTATAATTACCCGGCGAAGACCTAGAGCCCTTTTTGAAAATAGGCACCACATTTTCCCTGCTCAAGTCCCTTGGCACTATACCAGTCACTAGAGAATCTCTGAATATTATAAAAAGGGGGACAGAAATAACTGAACTAAGCTCTTTAAGAATTTTAGGGTGTAACCCACCTTGTCCCGGGGCCTTGTGCACATTTATTTTATTTAATTTAGCTTGGACCATATCTACATTCATCCAATTCAGTATATCAACTGATATATTAACAGCACTGGCACTAGCTACATCAGCTGCCCTTTCTTCTGTTGTATATACAGAGCTAAAGAACCCATTTAGTAAATCTGCCTTCTCTTGATCCCCTGTGACCAACTCCCCATTACCACTATCTAGTGGTCCTACATGTTCAGACCTTGGCTTTTTTGCATTTATATACTTGAATAATTTTTTGGGATTTGTTTTACTATCCTTGGCCACCTGCCTTTCATTTTGTATTTTTGCTAATTATATTACATATTTACAGATTTTATTACGCTCTTTTTAATTTAAAAAGGTTACAGATGTATCCTCAGATTTGTATTTTTTAAATGCCCTTTTTTTGTTATGTATTGCCCTTTATACAGAAGGTGTAAGCCATGTGGGGTTTAATTTTAGTCGTTAATACTTGTTACCTATAGGAATAAATTTTGCACTATAATTACCCAAAGTAGATTTAAAAATCTCCCATTTATCATTTGTTCTCATAATTTAACATTAGTTCTTCCCAGTCTATATCCTGAATTGAAGGCCTCATCCTGGGGAAATTGGCTTTCTTAAAATTAAGTGTTTTTGCCCTCCCAGCCTGTGTTTGTTTTTTACAGTATAGGTAAAATATAACTATATTGTGATCACTGTTACCGAGGTTTTCACGAACATTGACATTCCCAACAAGCTCTGCATTATTAGAAATGACCAGATCCAACTGAGCTTTACCTAAAGTTGATTTAATAGATTTTGCTGCATCTGAAAAAAACATACAAGGGAATGTTTGGAAATATTTGCAGGTCATGTATTACTGCATGCTGGCGGTTCAAGTGGCTACAACTACCTGACAGATTCCCATTAAATATACAAAGGATTGAAAACAATTCCATCTGCCCTGCAATTTTGTTATTAGAAATCCTATATAATTACAGCAGCAGAAAACCAAGCTAATACATATACAGTGAAGGAAATAAGTATTTGATCCCTTGCTGATTTTGTAAGTTTGCCCACTGTCAAAGACATGAACAGTCTAGAATTTTTAGGCTAGGTTAATTTTACCAGTGAGAGATAGATTATATATATATATATATATATATATATATATATAAAAAGAAAATCACATTGTCAAAATTATATATATTTATTTGCATTGTGCACAGAGAAATAAGTATTTGATCCCCTACCAACCATTAAGAGTTCAGCCTCCTCCAGACCAGTTACACGCTCCAAATCAACTTGGTACCTGCATTAACCCCTTCACGCTCCTTGACGTACTATTACGTCATGGCAGCTCTATCGTTCGCGCTCCATGCCGTAATAGTACGTCTTGCAGTTAGAACAGCGGTGCGCGCGCCCGGCGCGTTCATGCGCTGTGATAGCTGCTGTTTCTGACAGCAGGCTATCACGGCATAATGGGACGGGACCATTTACTATGGTCCCGCCTCGCCGATCGCCGCTATTGGCTAGTCAGTGAGTAACTAGCCAATAGCAGCGATCGGTCTCATTCAGCACAGCAGTGCTCGAGCCCGGCGTTCCTGAGCTGTGATAGCTGCTGTTTCTGACAGCATGCTATCACAGCATAATGGGCCGGGACCATTTACTATGGTCCCGCCTCGCCGATCGCCGCTATTGGCTAGTCAGTGAGTAACTAGCCAATAGCAGCGATCGGTCTCATTCAGCACAGCAGTGCTCGAGCCCGGCGTTCCTGAGCTGTGATAGCTGCTGTTTCTGACAGCATGCTATCACAGCATAATGGGCCGGGACCATTTACTATGGTCCCGCCTCGCCGATCGCCGCTATTGGCTAGTCAGTGAGTAACTAGCCAATAGCAGCGATCGGTCTCATTCAGCACAGCAGTGCTCGAGCCCGGCGTTCCTGAGCTGTGATAGCTGCTGTTTCTGACAGCATGCTATCACAGCATAATGGGCCGGGACCATTTACTATGGTCCCGCCTCGCCGATCGCCGCTATTGGCTAGTCAGTGAGTAACTAGCCAATAGCAGCGATCGGTCTCATTCAGCACAGCAGTGCTCGAGCCCGGCGTTCCTGAGCTGTGATAGCTGCTGTTTCTGACAGCATGCTATCACAGCATAATGGGCCGGGACCATTTACTATGGTCCCGCCTCGCCGATCGCCGCTATTGGCTAGTCAGTGAGTAACTAGCCAATAGCAGCGATCATTCTCGTCACTTCCTCTCTCTGACCTCACATCCTGCTGCAACCGCCCTGAACGCCCTGTTGGAGTTAGCGAGGCGTTGAGATCGGTTGTGAGCAGAGAGTCAGAGAGAAAAGAAGTGAAAAAAAGTGAAAAAAAGTTTCTAAAACAACGTTTTTTTTGCTTCCCACCACCCCATCCACTACCCACTCCTGTTCCCTTCCTCTTTGAGTTCTACCCACGTTTTTTGGTCAGTGATCTCCTATCACTGACCACTTTTCAGTCTTCAGGACCACATTTCTTGGTCCCTGGGGATTTTTTTTTCATTTTTTTCTATATAAAACATAAAACAAAAAAAAAAATATAAAAAGAAAAAAAAGAAACAAAAAAAAATAGTTAGTTTAGCCAATTTTGAAAATTTAACTGGTTAGTTTAGTATTAGCCCCTTCCCGCTCCTTGACGTACTATTACGTCATGGCAGCTCTATCGTTCGCGCTCCATGCCGTAATAGTACGTCTTGCAGTTAGAACAGCGGTGCGCGCGCCCGGCGCGTTCATGCGCTGTGATAGCTGCTGTTTCTGACAGCAGGCTATCACGGCATAATGGGACGGGACCATTTACTATGGTCCCGCCTCGCCGATCGCCGCTATTGGCTAGTCAGTGAGTAACTAGCCAATAGCAGCGATCGGTCTCATTCAGCACAGCAGTGCTCGAGCCCGGCGTTCCTGAGCTGTGATAGCTGCTGTTTCTGACAGCATGCTATCACAGCATAATGGGCCGGGACCATTTACTATGGTCCCGCCTCGCCGATCGCCGCTATTGGCTAGTCAGTGAGTAACTAGCCAATAGCAGCGATCATTCTCGTCACTTCCTCTCTCTGACCTCACATCCTGCTGCAACCGCCCTGAACGCCCTGTTGGAGTTAGCGAGGCGTTGAGATCGGTTGTGAGCAGAGAGTCAGAGAGAAAAGAAGTGAAAAAAAGTGAAAAAAAGTTTCTAAAACAACGTTTTTTTTGCTTCCCACCACCCCATCCACTACCCACTCCTGTTCCCTTCCTCTTTGAGTTCTACCCACGTTTTTTGGTCAGTGATCTCCTATCACTGACCACTTTTCAGTCTTCAGGACCACATTTCTTGGTCCCTGGGGATTTTTTTTTCATTTTTTTCTATATAAAACATAAAACAAAAAAAAAAATATAAAAAGAAAAAAAAGAAACAAAAAAAAATAGTTAGTTTAGCCAATTTTGAAAATTTAACTGGTTAGTTTAGTATTAGCCCCTTCCCGCTCCTTGACGTACTATTACGTCATGGCAGCTCTATCGTTCGCGCTCCATGCCGTAATAGTACGTCTTGCAGTTAGAACAGCGGTGCGCGCGCCCGGCGCGTTCATGCGCTGTGATAGCTGCTGTTTCTGACAGCAGGCTATCACGGCATAATGGGACGGGACCATTTACTATGGTCCCGCCTCGCCGATCGCCGCTATTGGCTAGTCAGTGAGTAACTAGCCAATAGCAGCGATCGGTCTCATTCAGCACAGCAGTGCTCGAGCCCGGCGTTCCTGAGCTGTGATAGCTGCTGTTTCTGACAGCATGCTATCACAGCATAATGGGCCGGGACCATTTACTATGGTCCCGCCTCGCCGATCGCCGCTATTGGCTAGTCAGTGAGTAACTAGCCAATAGCAGCGATCATTCTCGTCACTTCCTCTCTCTGACCTCACATCCTGCTGCAACCGCCCTGAACGCCCTGTTGGAGTTAGCGAGGCGTTGAGATCGGTTGTGAGCAGAGAGTCAGAGAGAAAAGAAGTGAAAAAAAGTGAAAAAAAGTTTCTAAAACAACGTTTTTTTTGCTTCCCACCACCCCATCCACTACCCACTCCTGTTCCCTTCCTCTTTGAGTTCTACCCACGTTTTTTGGTCAGTGATCTCCTATCACTGACCACTTTTCAGTCTTCAGGACCACATTTCTTGGTCCCTGGGGATTTTTTTTTTCATTTTTTTCTATATAAAACATAAAACAAAAAAAAAAATATAAAAAGAAAAAAAAGAAACAAAAAAAAATAGTTAGTTTAGCCAATTTTGAAAATTTAACTGGTTAGTTTAGTATTAGGGTTAGTTAGTGTCAGGGAACCGTCAAAAAGCGTAGTTAGGTATAGTGTCAGGGAATTTAGCGTCAGGAATCGGTCACCGTAGATAGGCTTAGCGTTAGGGATCCATCACCGTAGTTAGGTTTAGCGTCAGGGAAGCTCGGAATAATTAGATAGGTTTAGTGTCAGGCACCCGTCACCGTAGTTAGGTTTAGTGTCAGGGAAGCTTGAAATAATCTAGATAGGTTTAGTGTCAGGGAATCGTCGCCGTAGTTAGGTTTAGCGTTAGGGAAGTCCACATAAAATTTAGTTAGGTTTAGTGTTAGGAACCCTCGCCCTAGTTAGCTTTAGTGTCAGGGAAGTCCACTTGCTCTCTAAAAACAAAACACACATTTGTGCTAGTTGTGCTATCCTATTGCTCCCAGTTAGGGATTTATTTTTTTGCAGTATATAAATTTTGTCTTCGCACAACAAGCATGTCCCAACGGACATTTACTGCTGAAGAGGCGTATGCATTTCTGGCCTCCGACACAGACTCGTCGGATGGCGATACACTATTTTATTTGTCTACCTCCTCATCCAGCGATGAAGAGGAGGGACCCCCTAGGAGACGCCCCAGGACCACCACCATAGTAGAAATCCCTGAGAGAAGTGACCCCACAACAAGTGATACCCCTGAGCGAAGTGACCCCATTTGGACGCCCACACCAGACCATTATGAACCCCAAATCCCTGAGTACACGGGCAGCCCAGGCATCAAATTTAACACGGCAGGGTTCAGTGAGATGGACTTTTTCAAGTTCTTCTTCACTGATAACTTTATAGAGCTAATGGTCACCCAGACTAATTTATATGCCCAACAGTATATCACCAAGAACCCCAACTCATTTTATGCCCAATCCCAGAGGTGGACTCCTGTAAACGCAGCAGAGTTGGGCAAGTTCTGGGGACTGCTCTTGAACATGGGGCTTCTAAAAAAGCCATCCATTAGGACCTACTGGAGCACGGACATCCTATACCACACCCCGATGTACCGTATGGCCATGTCCAGGATGCGTTATGAGGCAATACTTCGCTTCCTACATTATGCCGATAATGAGCAGTGCCCACCCCGAGATGACCCCAGTTTTGACCGTTTATATAAACTGAGACCCCTATTAGACCATTTCAGTGCCCGGTTTGCCCAAGCATACACCCCCGAGAAGTGTATTTCCATTGATGAGTCCCTGGTACATTTTAAAGGGAGGCTTCAATTCCGCCAATACCTGCCAAGTAAGAGGGCAAGGTATGGCGTGAAGTTGTATAAGCTGTGCGAGAGTGCATCAGGGTATACATATAAATTCAGGATATATGAAGGGAAGGACAGCAGTATTCAGCCCCCAGAATGCCCCCCCTTACTGGGAATTAACGCAAAAATTGTGTGGGATTTGGTGCACCCACTGCTGGACCAGGGTTACCACCTCTACCTGGATAATTTTTATACCAGCGTCCCGCTCTTCAAGTGCCTCGCTTCCAGAAGGACTGCGGCATGCGGCACTGCTAGAAAAAATCTTAGAGGCCTCCCTAAAACACTGCTTGGGCAAACACTCAGAAGGGGTGAGAGCAGGGCACATTCTAGTAGCAACATATTGTGTGTCAAGTACAAGGACAAGAGAGATGTCCTTGTATTGACAACAATACATGGCCACACCAGTACCCATGTACCTGTACGAGGTACCAGTACAGAGACCCCCAAACCAGATTGCATCCTGGACTACAATAGGTACATGGGAGGGGTGGACTTGTCAGATCAAGTCCTGAAGCCCTACAGCGCTACGCGGAAATCGAGGGTGTGGTATAAGAAGCTGGCCGTGCACATCATACAGATGGCATTGTACAATGCGTACGTGCTACGTCGATGTGCAGGCCAGAGGGGAACTTTCCTGGAATTTCAAGAGGTGGTTATAAAGAACCTAATTTTTGGCGACCAGGAAGGAGGGGCACCCAGTACTTCTGGAAGCGAGGCCACACGCATCGTACCAGGGCAACACTTTCCAGGAGAAGTTCCCCAAACTGGCAAGAAGGGAAAAAGTCAAAAGAGGTGCAAAGTGTGCTATAAGAGGGGGATAAGGAAGGACACAACATACCAATGCGACACGTGTCCCGAAAAACCAGGGCTCTGTATGAAAGATTGTTTTAAAATTTACCATACATCCCTTGATTTTTAATTTACCCTGATGCACTCCGCACAGCTTATCCCCCTCATCTTTCCCTTTTGAGCCCTGCCATGTGCCCAAGCAGCAAATAACAGCCACATGTAGGGTATTGCCGTACCCGGGAGAACCCACATTACAATTTATGGGGTGTATGTCTCCGGTGGCACATGCTGGGCACAATATATCGGACACTGAAATGGCATATATGTATAGGAAATTGCAAATCTCACTTTGCACCATCTACTGCGCATTACCTTTTACACAATAACTGTTGGGTCAAAATGCTCACTACACTCTAGATGAATGTCTTAAGGGGTGTAGTTTTTAAAATGGGTTCACTTCTCGGGGGTTTCAACTGTACTGGTACCTCAGGGGTTCTGCCTACATGACTTAGCACCAGAAAAGCTCCAGTAGGCTAAATGGTGGTCCTTCCCTTCTGAGCCCTGTCGTGTGCCCAGGCAGCTAATAACAGCCACATGTAGGGTATTGCCGTACCCGGGAGAACCCACATTACAATTTATGGGGTGTATGTCTCCAGTGGCACATGCTGGGCACAATATATCAGACACTGAAATGGCATATATGCATAGGAAATTGCAAATCTCACTTTGCACCATCTGCTGCGCATTACCTTTTACACAATAACTGTGGGGTCAAAATGCTCACTACACCACTAGATGAATGTCTTAAGGGGTGTAGTTTTTAAAATGGGGTCACTTCTCGGGGGTTTCAACTGTACTGGTACCTCAGGGGTTCTGCCTACATGACTTAGCACCAGAAAAGCTCCAGTAGGCTAAATGGTGGTCCTTCCCTTCTGAGCCCTGTCGTGTGCCCAGGCAGCTAATAACAGCCACATGTAGGGTATTGCCGTACCCGGGAGAACCCACATTACAATTTATGGGGTGTATGTCTCCAGTGGCACATGCTGGGCACAATATATCAGACACTGAAATGGCATATATGCATAGGAAATTGCAAATCTCACTTTGCACCATCTGCTGCGCATTACCTTTTACACAATAACTGTGGGGTCAAAATGCTCACTACACCACTAGATGAATGTCTTAAGGGGTGTAGTTTTTAAAATGGGGTCACTTCTCGGGGGTTTCAACTGTACTGGTACCTCAGGGGTTCTGCCTACATGACTTAGCACCAGAAAAGCTCCAGTAGGCTAAATGGTGGTCCTTCCCTTCTGAGCCCTGTCGTGTGCCCAGGCAGCTAATAACAGCCACATGTAGGGTATTGCCGTACCCGGGAGAACCCACATTACAATTTATGGGGTGTATGTCTCCAGTGGCACATGCTGGGCACAATATATCAGACACTGAAATGGCATATATGCATAGGAAATTGCAAATCTCACTTTGCACCATCTGCTGCGCATTACCTTTTACACAATAACTGTGGGGTCAAAATGCTCACTACACCACTAGATGAATGTCTTAAGGGGTGTAGTTTTTAAAATGGGGTCACTTCTCGGGGGTTTCAACTGTACTGGTACCTCAGGGGTTCTGCCTACATGACTTAGCACCAGAAAAGCTCCAGTAGGCTAAATGGTGGTCCTTCCCTTCTGAGCCCTGTCGTGTGCCCAGGCAGCTAATAACAGCCACATGTAGGGTATTGCCGTACCCGGGAGAACCCACATTACAATTTATGGGGTGTATGTCTCCAGTGGCACATGCTGGGCACAATATATCAGACACTGAAATGGCATATATGCATAGGAAATTGCAAATCTCACTTTGCACCATCTGCTGCGCATTACCTTTTACACAATAACTGTGGGGTCAAAATGCTCACTACACCACTAGATGAATGTCTTAAGGGGTGTAGTTTTTAAAATGGGGTCACTTCTCGGGGGTTTTAACTGTACTGGTACCTCAGGGGCTTCTGCCTACATGACTTAGCACAAGAAAAGCTCCAGTAGGCCAAATGGTGGTCCTTTCCTTCTGAGTCCTGCCATGGGCCCAAACATCAGTTTATCACCACAAATGGGGTATTGCCGCACTCAGGACAAATTGGGCAACAAAATGGGGTGTTTTATTCCTTGTGAAAATAAGAAATTTTGAACAAAAATTACATCTTAATGGAAAAAAATATCATTTTTTTAATTCACAGCCCAATTCAAATAGGTGCTGTGAAAAAACGGTGTGGTCAAAATGATAACAACAACCATAAATGAATTCCTTGAGGGGTCTAGTTTCCAAAATGGGGTCACTTCTGGTGGGTTTCCATTGCTTTCATACCTCTGGGGCTCTGCAAATGCGACATGGAACCCGAAAACCAATCCAGCAAAATCTGGACTCCAACAAACACATAGCGCTCCTTTCCTTCTGAGTCCTCCCATGGGCCCAAACGGCAGTTTATCACCACAAATGGGGTATTGCCGCACTAAGGACAAATTGGGCAACAAAATGGGGTGTTTTATTCCTTGTGAAAATAAGAAATTTTGAACAAAAATTACATCTTAATGGAAAAAATATCATTTTTTTAATTTCACAGCCCAATTCAAATAGGTGCTGTGAAAAAACGGTGTGGTCAAAATGATAACAACAACCATAAATGAATTCCTTGAGGGGTCTAGTTTCCAAAATGGGGTCACTTCTGGTGGGTTTCCATTGCTTTCATACCTCAACACCTCTTCAAACCTGGCATGCTGCCTAAAATATATTCTAATAAAAAAGAGGCCTCAAAATGCACTAGGTGCTCCTTTGTTTCTGAGGCTTGTGTTTTATTCCACGAGCGCACTAGAGCCACATGTGGGACATTTCTAAAAACTGCAGAATCTGGACAATACATATTTAGTAGTATTTCTCTGGTAAAATCTTCTGTGTTACAGAAAAAAATGGAATAATATTGAAATTCAGCAAGAAAAATGAAATTTGCAAATTTCACCTCCACATTGCTTTAATTCCTGTGAAATGCCTGAAGGGTTAAAAAACTTTCTAAATGCTGTTTTGAATACTTTGAGGGGTCTAGTTTTTAAAATGGGGTGTTTTATGGGGGTTTCTAATACATAGGCCCCTCAAAGCCACTTCAGAACTCAAGAGGTACCTTAAAAAAAAGGCTTTTGAAATTTTCTTAAAAATATGAGAAATTGCTGTTTATGTTCTAAGCCTTGTAACGTCCAAGAAAAATAAAAGAATGTTAAAAAAACGATGCCAATCTAAAGTAGACATATGGGAAATGTGAACTAGTAACTATTTTGGGTGGTATAACCGTCTGTTTTACAAGCAGATGCATTTAAATTCTGAAAAATGCAATTTTTTCAAAATTTTCTCTAAATTTTGCAATTTTTCACCAATAAACACTGAATATATCGACCAAATTTTACCACGAACATGAAGCCCAAAGTGTCACGAGAAAACAATCTCAGAATCGCTTGGATAGGTTTAAGCATTCCGACGTTATTACCACATAAAGTGAAATATGTCAGATTTGAAAAATGGGCTCTGAGCCTTAAGGCCCAAACTAGGCTGCGTCCTTAAGGGGTTAAAGACAGCTGTCTTAAATGGTCACCTGTATAAAAGACTCCTGTCCACAGACTCAATTAATCAGTCTGACTCTAACTTCTACATCATGGGCAAGACCAAAGAGCTTTCTAAGGATTTCAGGGACAAGATCATAGACCTGCACAAAGCTGGAATGGGCTACAAAACTATAAGTAAGACGCTGGGTGAGAAGGAGACAACTGTTGGTGCAATAGTAAGAAAATGGAAGACATACAAAATGACTGTCAATCGACATCGATCTGGGGCTCCATGCAAAATTTCACCTCGTGGGTTATCCTTGATCCAGAGGAAGGTGAGAGCTCAGCCGAAAACTACACGGGGGGAACTTGTTAATGATCTCAAGGCAGCTGGGACCACAGTCACCAAGAAAACCATTGGTAAAACATTAGGCCATAATGGATTAAATTCCTGCAGTGCCCGCAAGGTCCCCCTGCTCAAGAAGGCACATGTACAGGCCCGTCTGAAGTTTGCAAATGAACATCTGGATGATTCTGAGAGTGATTGGGAGAAGGTGCTGTGGTCAGATGAGACTAAAATTGAGCTCTTTGGCATTAACTCTACTCACCGTGTTTGGAGGAAGAGAAATGCTGCCTATGACCCAAAGAAAACCGTCCCCACTGTCAAGCATGGAGGTGGAAACATTATGTTTTGGGGGTGTTTCTTTGCTAAGGGCACAGGACTACTTCACCGCATCAATGGGAGAATGGATGAAGCCATGTACCGTCAAATCCTGAGTGACAATCTCCTTCCCTCCACCAGGACATTAAAAATGGCTCGTGGCTGGGTCTTCCAGCACGACAATGACCCGAAACATACAGCCAAGGCAACAAAAGAGTGGCTCAAAAAGAAGCACATTAAGGTCATGGAGTGGCCTAGCCAGTCTCCAGACCTTAATCCCATCGAAAACTTATGGAGGGAGCTGAAGATCCGAGTTGCCAAGTGACAGCCTCGAAATCTTAATGATTTACAGATGATCTGCAAAGAGGAAATTCCATCTAACATGTGTGCAAACCTCATCATCAACTACAAAAAATGTCTGACTGCTGTGCTTGCCAACAAGGATTTTGCCACCAAGTATTAAGTCTTGTTTGCCAAAGGGATCAAATACTTATTTCTCTGTGCACAATGCAAATAAATATATATAATTTTGACAATGTGATTTTCTTTTTTTTTTAAATATAATCTATCTCTCACTGGTAAAATTAACCTAGCCTAAAAATTCTAGACTATTCATGTCTTTGACAGTGGGCAAACTTACAAAATCAGCAACGGATCAAATACTTATTTCCTTCACTGTATACATCCCCAAAACCAAGCTCAGTACATATATATATACAGCACCAGAACCAAGCTCGTACCATAATACAATACCAACACAAATACAGCTGAATTTATTGCAACCCCTGCTATATAAGTTTGTACGTAAAACTACAGATCCCAGCATGGCCCGATCAATGGTAATGATATGCTGGGAGTTGCTGTTTCACAAAAAGGAACAATACAACCATCATCTCGCTGCAGATCATACAGTGACTACAGTACTTATAATTCACAGGGAGAATAAATGTTTACATTTAGTGACTCACAGTTGACGTCTTCTCAGATTGGAGTCATTATTTTTCTCTTTTCTGTTCCATCCGGTCCAGACCTCTATGATGACACCGCCTGGCCACGACCCATTTCTGCATTTTGACACTCAGATGTCTTCGGAAGCTCACTTTTCCAACATTTCCTCCGCAATAAACGAAGATAAAATTCTCATGGTGCCACACACTACGCCCCTAAATATAATAGCGCCATACACAGCACCTCTAATTATAATAGCGCCATGCACTGTGTCCCACACACACAGTGCTCCCTGTGGATAGTGCCCTACAAATAGCCCCCTGTAGATAGTGCCCCCATAGAGCCCCCTGTAAATAGTGCCCCCCATAGATCCTACTTTAGATAGTAGCCCCTGTAGATAGTGCCCCACATACAGCCCCCTTTAGATAGTGCCGCACATATAGCCCCCTGTAGATAGTGCCCCACATATAGCCCCCGTGTAGATAGTGCCCCACATATAGCCCTCCTGTAGATAGTGTCCCACATATAGCCCCCCCTGTAGATTGTGCTCCACATATAGCTCTCCCGGTAGATAGTGCCCCGTGTAGATAGAGCCACCCAGAAGATAATGCCACTCACACTTCTTTACATACTCACCTGATGATAGGTATTTTTGTCATATTTCCACACTTAAGACTAGGTATTGTAATATTCAGTTCACTTTTCTTTTTCAAACTAATAAGCCTTATTCATCTAAATTTGCATACTGTTATTACCGAGCTGTTGCTTTTGATGATGCTGGGAAAAAAAATAAATAAATAATAATAATAATAATATTAATTACAAGACCACTTCAGAGCTACAGTGTAAACTCCTGTTGAACAAAGCTAAAAGATCACCTCTTTCTGTGGCCTTAGTTTGTACCCTAAGAACAGTGTTAGAAACTCCTTTGCAAGTTTTTTGCTAGCACCAAGGAATTTAATTGAAGGACAGTATAAAGGTATCTTTCATTGAAGACACTGGGGCAGCAAGTGAGGGGCAGTAATTGATGCCATTTACCCACTTGAAGTTGGCAATTAAGCCCTCATACGACTGACTTCCACTAAACATTTGGTATCTTGTGTACTATTCAATAGGAGAGAATCTTCAAAACAGGTTCAAGCAAAAAGTGTAAAAGTTGGAGAAGGCAACCTGATTTGTTGCACTACTTTTGATAAATCTCCCACATAAAATATTTCTAGATCTGCATGTGAAGTGATTTTCTGATTTTATTAGTACCATTTTTTTTTTTTTATATTACCAACATCTTAAATAGTAAATAAAATAGAAATGCGATACCTTGTGTCACTATTGCATTCCTGGTCATGAGTAAATGGTTGGATCCACAATTTCATCCATGTTATCATAGACCTCTTTTGTTTACTTGCAGTGTAAAGGAATTTATGCAGCGTTATCACATCACACAGCATGACTCACTGGTAATCCCCTAGAAGTGACTGCCATCAGAGGATTGTTTGTTTCCAGAATGTGAAGCTGGAGGAACAGAATATAACATTTAAAAAAAATAAAAAATACTAGCATTGGCAGACCTTACACCCCACAGACTCATCACGAGACATGTTTAACAAACCTAATGAGTTATCAAATGTTTATCTTTCATTCTGCTGGGTAAGCTGGTGGCATTCATCAAATCATTGTTTTACTGTATTTTTTTTATTTAGTTAAGTTCCGGCATTATATCGTGTGATTGTGTTGAGTTCACTGGGAATGTGCACCAAACATTTCATAGAGACAATATTATATCAAAGTTCACTGGTTAAACAGATGCTGCTTACTGACCTACATAGGAAGAAGACTGTTACAAATAACTGTACAATACTGCTCAGGAGACAGTATTGCTGCTGATTAGAGTTTGCTGCCCTTTTCTATTGGTAGCATCAAAAACAATCAAGGGCGTATCTGTAGGCATGGCAGACCATTCAGATTCCATTACGACAGGTAGGGTCTATAAAAAATAAATTATAGTGGAAGGTTTGATGTTATAGTGATACCTTTTATTGGCTGACTGTAAAAATTTAAAGTCCAAGCTTTTGAAAGACCTAGGTTTATTGGTCTGATGAAGATACCAAAGTGTTTCAAAAACTTGCACTCTCAATCCTTGCAGTTAGCCAATGAATGTTATCACCTTAAAAACATACTTTCCTTGGTAACATGGTGCAAAACTCTACTGCTTATACAAATTAAAAAGAAAAGTACCCAATTAATGAACTTCACTATTTTACAGTATTTTTGTGAAAAATAGCTAAAGTACTGCTCAAAAAGTGGTACAAGGCGCACACACACACACACACACACACACACACACACACACACACACACACACACACACACACACACACACACACACTATAATACTATAATATAATATAAATCATTTCACAACACAAATACTAAGAGCAAAAATTGCCCACATCCTCTAGTTATAGTATAGTATTAAATAACCTAATAAAGCAAATTAATCATCATTAAAGCCCAAGTAATCCAAGTTTGCAGTAAGAAGGTAAAGAGTTCTAGAGCAAGATTTTGTAGCTACTAGCACTGGTATAAAATTACAATTACTACTTGAATATTTTCCTTCTCTCCACTAGTTAAATGCATATTTACTCTCTACGTGCTTGCCGATGGGGCGGGCTCCCCATGATTTGATGTCAGAGCTTAGCTATGTGTTCTGTCCAATTAGATGCCTCCCCTGTGATGGTCTCGCTTACTGAGGGTTTATTCACAGGTAGCACATTTTTGCATCATGAAATGTTTTTTTTTCTTCTTCAGCATGCACATGGATTTCCGCAAGCTCCGTTCACATCAGTCGCAGAAATATCAGCAACAAATTAGTTGAGTGTGAATATATCCTATATAGATATACTGCATCAGCTTTCCCTTCCTCCTTCTCCTTCCGGTCTAGTATTTTCTGTTTTATACTAGAATGGATGTGGTGAGTGAAGAGGGAATTTAGAACTACAGGCTGCTGGAAGGAGAGAAAAATGCCACTTTACCCCAATAAGATGCATTACAAAGATTCATATATTCACATGTACTACTGATTCATTTAAAAAAGTTACAATGAGAGGTATGCTTTAAAATACAAATTTAGGAAGAAGAAGGGGAGGGTAAATAAGTGTGGACGGTAGGTATGTTGGGTGTGAATGGAGTGTGTATGGAATGCAGCTGTAGGTTTTATTTTTTTGGGCTGTTTGTCTCTACCAATTGAATTGGCGCTGGCACAAGGCTAGTATGTTTTTTCTAATTTTTTGTTCTTATATACGCAAAACACAAATAAAGCCTATTTTAAAAAATATAATTCAGCTATGCTCTGTCTGTATGTTTTGTGGTGCAATTATTTGTATACAAACCCAACAATCATTTAGAAAGACAACTGAATGGATAATGCCTTACCTTATTGGATTCTAGGATTCAGGTCACACAATAACTTCCGACTAAGGTCTGGACCATTAGAACTTCACAGAACTCTAGCACAGGGTCTATATAGGTATTTATAACCTCCAAAACACATTAGTGGATCTAAATGTTCTGTACCAGCAGATGTATATGCTTCATTATGCCTTTGACAAAAACTTAAAACTAAACATTATGCTTGGAAGTTCACATAAACCAAAAGTCTGCATATTTGTTTGTTCCTCTTTGACTGCAGTGTATGATCTTCAAGGAATAATCACCCACAACTCTTAAAGACTATATTTAAATATAAATAAGATTCTAAAACCATTTGATGATAGATTCTCTTTTAAGACTCAAATAGAAATTCAATAGAAAGTTTGTTTTTTTTTTAGATCTTTTCCTTAAACTCCTGACTGAGGTATGTTAATAAAAATTTTCCTGTGCCATTACTTTTCTGAATTGGGTTTAATTGACTAATCTGCAGAATTTCAAAATCCCAATTTATTGAGATGATGGCAACATAGTATGTTTAGCTTAAGAATAAATAACAAAAAAATTGAAAATCAAAAATAGGCAGAAAGTAAGGAAATATTATAACTTTTCGCTTGTGATTAATTCTGTTACCTAAAGCTTGCATTGCTGTTCTAAATGTCTCATAAAGCCCATTTTGATGTAACATGAACTTTACTTTTCACATTTCTATCACAGAAACTTTTGGATGGTCCATACATATAAGTTATGTAATAGTGAATACAATTGGGCTAATTAAACAAATGTAGTAGGACGCAAAAATAGAGCAAATACATCAGAAAATATGGCAGAGAGTACGTATGCCAGATTTATCAACATAATGTGGCAGATTAACTAAGATTGGCATCCTGATTGCTGCATCACGTGCCACAGCATGCTGAGAGAGACTGAAGGGACACGGCAGGGAGAAGAGGAGCAGTGAGGTGAGTATTTTTTTTTTTTAATTATCTTATGGGGATAGGGATGAAATGCGGGCAGTCCAATCAGTAGGGGCAACGTATGGGGCCTCTGGCTTGCTACACCTCACAGAGTAGCTGGTGCAGATTTTCGCTACAATTTACACCAGTTTTCTGGCATAAACTATAATACATTTTATAACGGTTATCACCGGTTTGTTTGTGGGTCCTCTGTGTCGTCTGGGAGATGGTGCTTGTAACCTAGGGCAATGGTTGGCACAGCAGGTTTAGAGGCAGTCAGATGAATAGGGCAGAAGTCAGGACAGGCAGCAGACGTCGTAACGGGTATGGATAGCAATAGGTCAAGGCAGACGGCAGGCAAGGATAGTACAAGTTCAGGCATAGGTCACAACGGGAAATCCAGACAAAGGCAGAAGGCAAGGTAACAGGGAAACTTGGTACAGGGAAGCTCACAGGGATAACTTGGTTGAAGAAGCAAGGATCAGAGGAGGGAGGATCCTTAAATAGGAAATCTTAGGATTTTGGCATGCGCTGGCCCTTTAAGAAGGGAAGAGTCAGCGCGTGCGCCCTCTAGTGGATGCAGCCGCACATCGTAGATGACGGCCGTGGGGGGAGGAGAGAGATGCAGTTACCTGACGACGCCCAGAGCCTGCAGAGCGTCCAGATCGGGTGAGTGAAGCTCCGGACGAGCATGAGGGAATGGAGGTTACAGGAAACGGAGCAGAGGCCGTGGAAGCAGCGGGGAACGGCGCGGTAGCCGTTACAAATTTATGATCATCATTATAGTTATTCTGTATTTGTATAACCCTATTTATTTTCATGGTACTTTAAAAAGCACAATATTGGGGTAACACAATTTACAGTATCACTCACCAAGACAGTTTGGTGACTGTGATGTCCATATTTAGTGAGTTCAGGAATCCTTCGTTGGCTTGCACGCTGGAAAGATATTGAAGAAAACCACTTGATCCAGAACTTCTTCTAATACAAAACTTTAATTGATTGATAATCCAGTTTAAAACATGTTAAAAGATTAAGACAGATCAAGATCAATAAGGTACAAATTCTACTTACATGTTTCGAACATTCAGGTACTTAGTTATAGCATTCAGTATGTCATTGTTACAAACATAAATATTTAAAAACATAATGGACCAATCATAATTCAGTTGGCTTTATAGTGGTACAGACCATTAATAAGTATAGACATGTATTTAATATTAGACTATTAGTTGTGCCATAAATCTGATTACATCGCAAATAAAATTAAACACGGTTCAAGCTCAGTAAAAATACAGACGGTTGCTCCTCCAATTTAGACCTTATGTATGCCTAATTTCTAAACGAAGAGTTCAAAAGGCCTCTGTGTTTAAAATATGGAATTATTAATCCACCGCTCTTCTTAGGCTTGTATACTCTTTCCCATCCAAAGAAGTGAAAACCAGTTAAATCTCCGTGATGAATTTCTTTGAAATGTTTTACAGCACCCGATACATTGCAGGATTTTGTCTTGATCTTGCAGCATATTTTCAATTGGATTATAAATAAATGAAAGTTTATTTAGTATCACATTGTAACAATTATAAAACACCATTTGGTAAAGACAAATGAACAGTGTTCACAAGATACAATATGTAGGAGCTGTTAGCAGTTTCCTTATATTAATCTTAACCCTGGTATTGTTATAATGGAGAGCCCATTAGGTAAAGTCAATATCGTGCATGTATTCCGGACTCATATTGCACTCTGTATGCAGCCATAGGCATCTCTTCTGAGGCACAGTATTCTCCTTAATATGCCATATATTAGAGTATTTCACATTCCACATTTTATTCTCTGTGAGAAATAGACCTCCATATGAAGATTTAAATCACATGGAGATACAATAGAGCTCATAAAACTCTATGGGTACCATATTTGTTATCTATGTGATGCAGATGCCAAATATAGTTATTTGCATGAAGTCTAATAGAAGAAATCAGTGGGGAAATTTAGAATGCAGTTGCTATTTCATGAGATTGAATGCTAAAGTTAGATAGTGGTATCAGAATATATGACAAGTGCATATCAGCAAAGTCAACAAAGTCTATTGCAGTAATAAAATATATACATATGTAAGCAAAATTAATATGGTGTCCATAAAGTAAATAGGACAGAGCTTATGGAAAAGTCTATTGAACTGTCAAAAGTGAACGATCTGCAGTGTCAGGGGGCCCATGCAAACAGTGGTGTTGCTGATAGAAACCAACCAAATTACAGATGTCAGTCTTTAAATGGAGACTAATTTCTCAAGCAACTTATGCTAATCTAATAGTATACCTGATATAGATCAATTTTGTAATTTACTTACTATTAAAATGTTGTTGTTTTTTTACATGCAAATTATGTGTGAAATTACTGCCACTAGGTGTCCCCCTTCCTGTAATCTGCTGTCCACCCCCTGTTGTTAAGTACAATCCATCCCTAGTTACAGAGCAGAGGAGACACCCTGCAGGTAGTAGGTTTGTGTCTCTACACTGCCTGCCTATACAAGCCTGTGGAGAGGGAAGGGGGCAGCAGTAGGAGGGAGCAGGGAGAGAAATCACGCTTCCCATACAAGTATAGGTAGAGAGAAGGGGAGCAGGAGGAGGGAGCAGGATAAGACATAAACATATCAATACCTATAAAGTTATTTCAGCAATAACATCCATATACGTCAATACTGGATGTAGAATACCTATGAAGACATATATAGACAACAATACAAGAAGTGTAAATAACCATAGTACAAGTAAAGCACTAGCCAATATCAAAAAAAATATCTTTATTTGGAAAATATTTAAAAACATACATAGACCCTCACATACAATATAAAACAACACATAATAAAAATGTGGTAGTGGTATCTAGGAGCAACAAATGTATCATATTATACATCCATGGAATCAAACAATGTATTGTCAAAGTATTGACAATACTGTACAAGAATGCCTCATCAGTTAATGGTATACTAAATATGTATACACTGGACAAAAAATACAAATGACAGTGTCAGAGAGACTGATCCAAGATATGAAAAATATATAAAGTCAGGATCAGATCTATGTCAAATACCAACCCATATTCTGCATGTCTGCCCCTAAATGAGTCAACCACAGACCACACCAAGACACAACGACGTACGTTTCGCCGTCACCTTTTTCAAGGGGTAATGGTAAGTGAGGAGTCATGAGTATACATAGGAGGGAACACTATCGCATACTCCAATCAAAGGACGACATTCCTGCACATACAGGTGCAGTAAATGAACACTCAAGCACATGAGCCCAGAGTACCTTATTAATTCATCATGTGTGCACAGCAGAGAGGCACTGCATCATCAAGTAGCGCCGAGGGGAGGGGACGATGATAGCGGCGCTCACATGACACTGAAGCAATCATGTGATGCACCAATGGGATTCTCTAGGTATGCGATTATGCTAGTACGGCATTAACATTATAGTCTGGGCAATCTTGCCCTTTTCCAACATGGCAATGATTGCTTCAGTGTCATGTGAGCGCCGCTATGGTCCCCTCCCCTCAGCAATGTTTGATGATGCAGTGCCTCTCTACTGTGCACACATGATGAATTAATAAGGTACTCTGAGCTCATGTGCTTGAGTGTTCATTTACTTCACATGTATGTGCAGGAATGTCGTCCTTTGATTGGAGTATGTGATAGTGTTCCCTCCTATGTATACTCATGACTCCTCACTTACCATTACCCCTTGAAAAAGCTGACGGTGAAACATACGTCGGGGTGTCTTGGTGTGGTCTGTGGTTGACTCATTTGGGGGCAGACCTGCAGAATATGGGTTGGTATTTGACATGGATCTGATCCTGACTTTATATATTTTTTATATCTTGGATCAGTCTCTCTGACACTGTCATTTGTATTTTTTGTCCAGTGTGTACATATTTAGTATACCGTTAACTGTTGAGGTATTCTTGTACAGTATTGTCAATACCTTGACAATACACTTTTTGATTCCATGGATGTATAATATGATACATTTGTTGCTCCTAGATACCACTACCACATTTTTATTATGTGTTGTTTTATATTGTATGTGAGGGTCTATGTATGTTTTTAAATATTTTCCAAATAAAGATATTTTTTTGATATTGGTTAGTGCTTTACTTGTACTATGGTTATTTACACTTCTAGTATTGTTGTCTATATATGTCTTCATAGGTATTCTATAAGAGATAAAAATAGATACGTTGACCATAGAAGTCTATAGAGAGGGGAGGGGCAGGTGGAGGCAGCAGATAGAGAGACACAGACGCTGCACAAAGAAATCTATGTAGATGGGAGGGGAGAGCAGAAGGAGGGAGCAGAGTGAGAGAGAAAGTAACACAGATATAATGCCCATAGAAAACTATAGAGAGGGGGGAAAGCAGGAGAATGGAGCAGAGTGAGAGACACACACAGACGGGCAGCAGCTTCTGGTAAGATTTATATGTCACTCCAGTGTTGGATTCTCAGCTAGACTGCTTATTACTGCTGTATAATCTTCTCCATGCTGATGCAGCTTCTATATACACTCCTCAACATTGAAATTGCAACACCAAGAAGGAAAAGTTTTTGAATTGTTGATATCACAGGATCGATAGACATGCAAATGATAAAAAAATGTAAACAAAATATTCCAAACATCTTGATTTAGGGCCCATTCACACGAACATGAATAACGTCCGTGTGCTGCGCATGGAAATCACGCGCAGCACACGTACCCATTGATTTCAATGGGGCCGTCCACACATGCGAGAGTCCGCTGCGTGAATCTCAGTGCATGTCCTATATTGGTGCGTTTTCACGTACTTATGCGCCCATTGAAGTCAATGAATGCGTGAAAACCACGCACCGCACATGGATGCACATCTGTGTGTGGTGCGTGATTTGCGCATCAATTCAATTGAAAATAATAATAAAAAAAAAAAGATGTGCTTTGCGAGTGCGTGAATAACGCATGTCACTCGCAAAGCACACTGATGCATAACGCAACACACACGGACCAGATTCACGCGCGTTTTCACGCGCGTGAATCTGATACGCTCATGTGAATGTAGCCTTATTTAGTATCGAGTATGAGCGCCACGCGCAGAAATACAAGCACTTACGCGCGTTGGCATGCAATCAATGAGATTATCTATGGTTGTCTGAGAAATGTTATACCTTGTTGAATGCACTTGGGCACGCAAATCATCAAGATTGGCTGCTAGCAGCTCCCTTTGCAATTGCCTAACAATGACGTCCCAGATGTGCTCGATGGGAGACGCAGCAGGCCATGGTAGCATGTTTAAGCCATGCAGGTTGCTCACAGTAGTACAAGCAACATACGGCCTTGCGTTGTCCTGTTAAAAAACGTCTTTTGGGACACTTTGGAGAAATGGCCGTACCACTGGTTCCATGACCAATTCAATGTAATGCTGAGCTGTTAATGTACCTGAAATGAAGACTAAACGGGTCCAGGTAGTGTTTATTAGGCCACCCCACACCATAATTCCGGTGTGACGTTCCCTTGTGAAGGCCTCTTCATGGAGTTGCCCACGTGGTCTCCAGACCAATCTCTGGCAATCATTGAGTCCGAGACCAAAGCTGGACTCATCGCTAAAGAGGATAGACCGCCATTGCCGTCTTGCTGTGCACCAGGATAGCCTTTGAGAGCGGTGGCGTGTGGTCAATGGAACACCTGTAGCTGGATGTCTGGCTCATAGCCCAATGTTGTGCAAATGCCTTCTGATGGTTTGTGTCGACACTGGTTGCAGATCTTAGCGACACCTGCTACTTCCTCGATTTGCATAACCTTACGGCTTGCCCTTCTTTGTGTTGCAATTAGAGTGTTGAGGAGTGCATATGTGATAGAGATAGGAGAGCATGATTTTCCTCTCCTCTGTGTATACATGATAGCAGTTAGGATCTGCCCACTAACTCAGAGACAACTGAGAATTAGAGCTAGAGCCTGCAGAGAGGAAAACGACTATAAAATTCCATATACAAGTCATATAATGGCTGGAAATAGTGTTATTCCTCATGTACACACACATGACAGCTTATTCTGAAATGTCACCTGAAAAGTTAGGTACGCTTAAAGGCAAATTCCATAATAAAAGCAAACACTGATTGGTTGCTATGGGCAGCAGCGTGTTTCCCTTGCACTATATATTTTTTTTCAGTTCAGTATTCTCTTGTGATTAAAACAATATATAAATATCTGATTTTTAAAAAGAAAATTCACCGTTTTGTTTTTACGGTTCCTGTTCTTGAGTGTTAAAGGTAGTGTGCCTTTCGTTGAGAAAGTGATTTAATAGTTTGGCATTCAAGTCTGAAGCTCTCCAAACACGAGGCTTCAAAACAGCCTTGTGTATACCTAACTGTTAAGAGATCTCTTTGAAGCTGACAGTTTCAAGGCTTAGAGCATTTTAAACCTCTTAACAGCATCTGCTTAATTAAGCAAACCTGACATTTTCCGTAGATGCTCAAAACACAACAACCAAAAAACAATGTAATTGTCTCTCATTTTTACAAAGCAAAATGTAAATGGTATTTTCCCAGGAGTCCCCTATTCTTACAGACTGTCCGTGAATTTACAGACAATTGGCAACTGGGAACATGATGTTAGGACTTGGGTTGTTTGGCTTGTAAAGACGTAAGAAGTCTCATCAAACTGATGTTTTTCCTTCTGTTACCTTCTCTATCTCAATGTTTGTCCTTTGAAAGGATGGATTTCTAAGCAGCTAGCGGCCATGTTTCTTTTTTTTAAAATCTAAATACCAGATCCCAGAAACTATCTTATGGAATATTGTGTCTGGGCTTTTTGTTATTACATTGAGGGACTTTCATTCACACTTGGATGGATCCAATGTATTGTCACTTTCACCCACCTTATACTTTTCAAGGGGAATTCCAGTTGTTCAAGACTTGTACTTATGTTTAAAGGTCACTCTGGTCAAAAATGAAAAATCAGCCGGCACATAGTGTTTATATGTTTTTCTTGCTTTTGTATTGTATAGTATTTATGCTTCGTGTAATTTGTTGTTACTACATATTGCTGAACAATTACCCATTGCTAAACAATGGGCCTCATTTCATAAATGGAAATATGTGGGTCCTTGGGCTAGAGAGTCACAGTGGGCCCCCTGTCTACCTTACCCATGACTAGAGAAGTGTAGAACAATTTGGGTTTCTACTTTCTTGCCTCTGAGTGTCATCTTCTCTCACTATCGTTAACTATCCCCTACTGTAGATAGTGCCACACTCAGCCCCTTGTGGATAGTGCCACACACAGACTCCTGTGGATAGTGCCACATACAGCCCCCTGTAGATAGTGCCACACACAACCCCCTGTAGATACTACCACAAACAGCCCCCTCTAGATAGTGCCACACAGCCCCCATGTAGATAGTGCCCCCTGTAGATTGTGCCACATAGTCCACCTTGTAGATAGTTCCACACAGCGCCCTTTGTAGATAGTGCCACATTGCCCCCCTTGTAGATAGTGTCACACAGCCCCTCTTCTAGATAGTGTCACACAGCCCACATTGTGGATAGTGCCACACAGTAGCTAGTGACACACAGTGCCCCTTGTAGATCGTGCCGCACAGCCCCCCCTTGTAGATAGTGACACACATCTCCTCTTGTAGATAATGCCACACAGCCCACTTTGTGGATAGTGCCACACAGTAGATAGTGCCACAAATAGTGCCACATTGGCCCCCTTGTAGATAGTGCCACACATCCCCTCTTCTAGATAGTGTCACACAGCCAACTTTGTGGATAGTGCCAAACAGTAGATAGTGCCACACAGCCCCCCTTGTAGATCGTGCCACACAGCCCCCTTGTAGATCGTGCCACACAGCCCCCTTGTAGATAGTACCACATAGCCCCCTCTTGTAAATAGTGCAACACAGCCCACCTTGTAGATAGTGTCACACTGCCCACCTTGTAGATAGTGCCAACGCATCCCAAATGTAGATAGTGCCACCCAGCCCCTTGTAGGTAGTGCCACACAGCCCCCCTTGTAGGTAGTGCCACACAGCCCCCCTTGTACATAGAGCCATACACCCCCCCTTGTAGATGGTGCAACACAGCCCCACAAACCCCAAAAATATATTCTCACCTAGCCCCGTTCCTGTGACGGACGGATCTGCTCCACAGCCCGGAGACACCATGAGGGGACCCTTGGCCTGTGTGATCCAGTGATGTTATCATGCCTACCTGCGCTGGGACAGAATCGCCTAACGTGGCCTGTAGCCTACTGAATGGCGGAGTAGGGAGCTGCTCCGCAATAGTATTCAATTATATCTGCACCCTGAGTATGCAGATACAATTGAATGTGGCAGTCGATAGCAGCAGCCCCCCCCCGTGCTAGCGACACCACAGGGCATGAGGGAGCCCATGCCACCCGCCCCATAAATGTTATGGGCCAGGTGGCACGGCTCCCTAATACCTCGGGGCCCCGTAGCAGCCGCTATGGCTGCTATAGTGGTAGTTTTGCCCCTGGACAGGGGGCCCTGGGAGGAAGGGGGTCCTGGCCCAGTTTGCCCCCCCCCTAATGCCGACACTGAACAGGGGATATCTGCACCATTTAGGAAGATCAAAATTCAGAAGCTTATCTAGTTCCATGACTGATTAAAAGCTGAATTTGCAGTTTTTGACTGGAGTGACTCTGTAAACCTAAGGGTATGTGCACACGATAACGACCATTACGGCTGAAATTACGGAGCTGTTTTCAGGAGAAAACAGCTCCGTCATTTCAGATGTAATTGCTCGTACTCTCATTTTGCGAGGCGTCATTGACGGACGTAATTTGGAGCTGTTCTTCATTGGATTCAATGAAAAACGGCTCAAATTACGTCCAAAGAAGTGTCCTGCACTTCTTTGACAAGGCAGTCATTTTACGCGTCGTCTTTTGACAGCGACGCGTAAAATGACAGGTCGTCGGCACAGTACGTCGGCAAAAACATTCAAATGAATGGGCAGATGTTTGCCGACGTATTGGAGCCGTATTTTCAGGTGTAAATCGAGGCATAATGCGCCTCGTTTACGCCTGAAAATAGGTCGTGTGAACCCAGCCTAATAAAGACCAAGCTAATGCTTGTTCACAACAAAGACAGAACATATGTATGTATTATGCAATGCTGTTTTGTCGGTCTGAAATGATTTGTACCTACTTACCTGCATCTGTTACTACCTGTATCATGGCATGTAATGAAGTGTCAACTTTGATTATAATATATGTAAAAGTGTAGGTGGTCTCCTGGCTGTTGTGGACGATCAGACATGAGAGGCAAGTTGGTTGCCATGACAATAGAAGTTTTTTTACACTGGTATTTTTAACCAGCTGCCTGAATGTAGGTGTGTGTAGCCTTGGACAACTGTTGTCCACTTCTAAATAAATTAAACTCTGGCAATTTTTTTGGAGGAACAGCCATGTGTAAGGTGAATAGGGTTTGTTCTGAACAAACTTCAAAGTAAGATATCGTTTTTGTTATTAACCCTTTTCTGCAGTTATAGTTATCACTGAAAATTAAATGGAGGGATTTCATGAAAGGGTTAAGCATAAAGGCTGGATTCACACACAAACACACACACACACACACAGCGTTCGTTTTACTGTGCTTTTGTGCATTTTTTGTGCCATTTTTTAATGGCGTATTTGAATGTGTTTTTTAGTGCGGCCAAATGTTCTAATAAAGTATATAGTAAAATATCAAATGCAATACACACTACTGTGTTTTGGTCTGTGGCGTTATTAAGGCAATTTTGTGGTCAGTGGTGTTTTTTTCCAAACGCTGCATGCTCTGGATATGGCGTTTTTGTCAGTAATTTTTTTCCCCCATAGGCTTCTATACAGGACTTCAAAAATGCAAGATAAAAAGGCAAGCACAAAATAGCACCAAACAAAAACGCCACCAATAATGCCACTAAAAACGTCTTAAAAATGCTCACCTATATGAAGGCACAACGCCTTGGTATACAGGTTTTTAGCATATCTCTGATATGGGCTATTCCCTTGTTAATCCATCATGAATTAAGCAGGTAAAAGGTCTGGATTTGATTCCAGGTGTGGCATTTGCATTTGAAAGCTGTTGCTGTGAACCCACAACATGAGGTCAAAGGAGCTCTCAATGCAAGTGAAACAGATCATTGTTAGGCTGAAAAAAATTAAGGAATCCAATAGAGAGATAGCATAAATGTTAGGAGTGGCCAAATCAACAGTTTTATAAAATGAAACTGGACAGGATAGGAACACCCCTGGAGATGCCTCGACGCGCGTTTCGCCTGCGGCTGCGCGCGTCGAGGCATCTCCTGGGGTGTTCCTATCCTGTCCAGTTTCATTTTGTATTTTATTGCATCCATCATTACTACGGGTATGTTTTGATTCTTTAGTTACTCACATGTCTTGCATACTTTTCATGTCTGTCCTTCTGAGTTTCAGACTATATTCTCTGTGACTTGGTACTCGTATCTAGGGTATATTTATTTTATATATAGAGGGGTTATCTCTCCATTTGCTATACCTAGCTGCACACTTATCCCTTGAGTTTTCTACAGTATTATCTTTGTACAAGTTCTTCTATCTTGGGTATTTTCACCTTATATACAGTGAGGCTCTCTTCCCCTTATTTCCCTATTTTTTACACCCATTTAGACATTCTCTGTTAGTCGTTAGTATGCAATAGTGCTTGTTCCATTTTCTATATATCCTTTACTTGGGTATGGCTATATTATAACTGGTATTATCCATTGCCCTCGTATAATGTGGTTCAAGCACACATCTATTTTTTTACTGGATTGTATAGGCACCTATTTTCTGTCATATTTCTTGCTCTCCTAATTTTCATTGGTGATTTTATGTACTTTTGTCAATTTTTCTATTAAAGTCATATTTGTACTATTACTCAGGCATGCTATCCTTCTGTTTTTTTGGGATACTATTGTAGGTTTTCATATATGTAGATGAAGGGCCCCTTCATGTTTTGCCTTGAGGAGCTTGTTTAGGTTGTGAACAAACACCCTGCAACCATTGCTGGAAGTACACAAGCTGGTGGCGGCAGCGTTATGGCCTGGGAAATTTTTTCATGGCATTCCCTGGGCCCACTCATCCATGTGAACCATCCACTTTGAACCGATTTGGGTATATGTTAGGAAACGTCCGTCCCTTTAAGATTGCCATGACTACTAGTCTAGCTTCTGGGCTGTTCTGCTTTTAGTTGTTGAGCCTATTCCACTTTTCTGTGTTTCCTCCTATCAGATTGAAGGGTGGAGTATTTAAATCTGGGTTGGTTCTGTTTTCTTTGCTTGTGATTTATCTTGTTCCCATGTGTTTGATCCAGTTACTAACTATACCCTGTACCTTTGAGTATTTGCATTTTTTGGAACTGGACCTCGGCTTGTCTCTGGATTACACTTTGCTTACTGATTTGGACTTTCTGCTCCCGGCTGGTTTTGACCTCTGCAAACCCTGATATCCACTAGCTTTGTGATTTGGACTTTCTGTTTACCCTCTGGCTGTTTGGTTACCTGTTCTGGTATTGCCTGCATTGCACCTCTTATCCAACACCGAACTCTGTTAAAACAACCTGGGTTCTATGCTGCAAAGTCCACCTGCCTTGCGGTGGGCTCTGGCGAGTAGACTTAGATTCCGTTGATCAGAGTTGTGATGGATTTGGGGTTGCGGATTTATTTGCAGGCTTATTACTGACAGTCTCAGCAGCCTTTGGGGAATCACTGAACTAGCAATTCCATAAACGTCCACCATGGGAATTGCTCAACTGGTGATTCCATAACATAATCACAAGCCTTTAATATTATCTTTTTTCATGATGTAACCTATGCAAGCCCTGGTGGAACAGATGCATGATTTGACTCAACTGGTACAAGGTCTGGCCGTAAGGATTCAACAAGATGAAACTGCGCAGGCCCAAGCAGTTGTTCCAGTCGCAACTCCGGTTGAACCTAAAGTGAACTTACCTACTACTTTTTCTGGTGATTGTAAGTCTTTTGTTAATTTTAAAGGAGAGTTGTAAGTTGTATTTTCGACTAAAACCTTTCTCCTCTGGAACTGAGCAGCAGCGAGTTGGTGTTATCATTTCACTTTTACAGGTTGATCCTGAAACCTGGGCCTTTTCTTTGAGACCTGATGCTCCTGAACTTTTTTCTGTGGAGATCTTCTTTGAGGCCTTAGGTTTAATATATGGAGAACCAGATATCACTGCAGTGGCTGAGGCCAATCTGTTATCTCTCTAGCAAAGACGGCGTCTTGTCAAAGATTATTGTTCGGAATTTAGACGGCAGTCCATCTCTTCACAGTGGAATGATGCTGCACCCCGATGTCAATTCCGCCGAGGCCTTTCTGAAACCTTAAAAGATCTCCTAATAAATTACCCTCCGCCCTTGACTTTAGAGGATACCATGACTCTTGTGCGTCTGGAAAAACGACTATGAGAGCACAAAAATGAAATATCAGCATTGACCTCTCCCCTTTCCTGTGCTAAGGTCCCTTCATCTGATGCACAAGAGCCCATACAGTTGGGCATTACTATGTCTTCTCAAGAACGGAGGTCTGTGTTTCTATTGCGGGGACGGGTTGGAGTTTTTATTGGTACCATTTTGGGGTAAATGCGACTTTTTGATCACTTTTTATTCTATATCTTGGGAGGGGTGGTGACCAAAAAATAGCGATGCTGACAGTTTACCGTTTATTTTGTTTGCGGCGTTCACCGTGCGGAAAAATGAACATTATAGTTTCATAGTTTGGGTCGTTACGAACTTGGTGATACCAAATATGTGTACTTTTTTTTTAACGTTTTCATTTTTTCCCTATAATAAATGACTTATTATAAGAAAACAAAACCTTTTATTTTTACACTTTTATAAAACATTTTTATTAACTTTTTTTTACTTTTTACACTTTATATTTTTGTTTATTAACTTTTTTTTTACTTTTTACACTTTATTTTTTTGACCTGCAGCTCTGATCGCTGCTAGAATACATTACACTACCTTGGTAGTGTAATGTATTCCAACTGTCAGTGTGACGTCACCATCACTCTGACAGTTGGTCTACGAGGATCAGCAGAGGCTGATCCTCATAGGCTGACATACATGGCAGACCCGGGGGCCGTTGTCTGGCCCCCGGATGCCATCACAAGCATCAGAAGCCCCCACGATTGCATGGGGGCTGCTGATGCGCTACAAACCCGCTACATGCGGAGATCGCAATCGAGCCCCGCATGTAACGGGTTAATTGCCTAAATCAGCGGCGATGAGCCGCTGATCGGCAACACTGGAGTGTCAGCTGTCGGGGACAGCTGATCTCCAAGTTCCCGATGCACACTGTCGCCGACAGTGTGCCATCGGGAACGACACAGTGACTTCCTGTCACTCTGACAGGAAGCCTATCAGGACCAGCCGAAGGTTGGTCCTGATGGGCTTCCGTCCATGGCAGACCCGGAAGCCATTGTTTGGCTTCCGTTTGCCATAGTAACTATCGGCAAACCCCTGCAAATTTCGGACCGGGGTCTGCCGATATGTTAGAAACCCCCAAAATTCGGCGATTGCACCTGATCGCCGAATTTAAGTGGTTAATTCGCCTAAATCAGCGGCAAAGGACCGCTGGTCGGCAAGAGTGGAGTGTCAGCTGTCGGCGACAGCTGACCTCCCGGTTCCCGGTGCACACTGTCGCCGACAGTGTGCACCGGGAAAAACTCAGTAACTGTACTTCCTCGTGCGGGAAGTTACTTCCCGCGACGACGGACAGTTACATCCTGGTGCAGATAGGGGTTAAACACAGCCTAGATAAGGGCAAAATAACAACATTTACAAAACAGGCTCACCCTGCACTTACACATAGGGGAAAATAAGCTGTGATGTGCTCGAGCTCCTACCTTACACAGCGCGATGTGCAGTAGCGTGTGTATCTAGCATCCACCTCTCCTGCCTCCTCTAATCAAGTGCCTCAGAGCACAAGAGGGGAGGAAACAGGGGAGGATTCTAGATACAAACGCTGCAGCACATCGCGCTGTGTAAAGAAGGAGTTCATTAAAGAAGGTCAGTCTTAGAGTGGCGACAGGGGCCTGTGGTCCCCCCTGGCTTAGGGCCCGGTCGCAATTGTGACCGCTGAGACCCCTATAGCTACACCACTGATCATGTACTGTAGGTCATAGAGGGATAACTAGTAAATATGAAATTATTTTGCGAGAAGTGAAGTGGAGGAGACCCTAGTTTTGTTTTTCTGTTTTCATGGAGGTAACAAAAAGTTCTATCATTTGGTTGCTAAATAAATTGTAACAATCTTTGACCCCTCATAGCCATGGGCATAACATTTGTATTTCAGAGTCTGGAGTAATATTGCAGCATTTATGTTTAGTAGGTCTTTCAGTTGTAACTAAGCTGGAAGATTCATTTAGTTTTTCCAGGATCGAGAATTGAGACAGTAGGGAATTAGGTTGGTGTACTCTGCATTTTCTAACTTGGGATTTCAGGGCAATGAGTTCACCCCTGATATAAGCCTTGTGGGTCTTTCCCGCTAGAGGTCTGGTGAATTAAAGGGAACTTGTCACCAGCATTTCACCAATTGAACTGTACTCACACCTCACTGGACACTGCAGTCAAAATTTTATTGCTGTTATCCCCTCTCCTAAACTCCTTCTCCAACTGTAAATAACGATCTACAAACATTTTGTGCCTTTTATTGTAATAATCCATCAGTCTCGTTCGTTCCTCTTCTTATGCCCACCCACGGCCGAAAACTGGCCCGCTCTGAATGACAAAATCTCATCTGAGATGGCGCGCAGCTGCCCCCCATGTATGGTCCGATACCCTTCCCTGCTTCGTCCGGGCCTCAAATCTAGCTACTAGGCATGCACCGCTATGGTGTCCCGTTGTGTGCACGCAACAGAACAGGACATCGATGCGCAAGTGCGAGATTTCATGTGTGCTGGGGGGAGGCGAGGAGCTGTCAATCAAAAGTAAGGAGGCGGGGTTAACTCGGAAAGGCTTGAGGAAGGAAGATATGACTTTTTTCAAACGAAGATATGACTCTTTTATGCTCATTAGCATACTGCACAGGAACACTATAAAATGGAATACTAAAGGTACAGAGCCGACTTTGAAGATAATTATAGGTTACATGAAAATTATTTTTCACCCACTTTCACCAGGTATTTCTTGTTTAATAGGTGAAATGCTGGTGACAGGTTCCCTTTAAGGATCGCCGTTGTGAAAGAAGAATCTACCAGATTCTACCTATGTGATGGGTCTTTGTACCGAAATCTGCTTCGAACACAATGACAATCCACATCTAATTCATGTGAATAGAATTTCCGCAAACCTTGTTCATATCCTGCAGTAAATTTCTATAAATTTCTATGTGTATTGTTTCCCCTGATGCGGAAAAATAAATCTGCAAGATTAAGTAGCTACTTATTACCATGGATTCCGCATGGAAAAAGTGACGGATTACCCGCATTGAATGGGGTTAATCTGCAAGTGGTTCTATGGCACATCAAATTGCACATCTGTGGCAGAAATCCGAGTAAAGCTCTGAAATTCTGCTGCGGATCCTGCAGTAGATACATGGCAGATTTGCCTTTAGCAAATGTGAATGCCTCAATCTCCACAACTAGGTACGGGCAAGTAGATCTTGCAAATGTATTACTAGGGAAGTCGGGGCATAGTCCATCACAGTGGTGAACCGAATATGAGTGGAATTGTACTGCATAAAAGTATTGGGCTAAAATTTGAAGGTAATTAAGGCATTGTTAGGATATGTATTGTGTATTTGGGAAAATAAATGTATAATCCCTTTCAGATGGTTGTGCAATCTACATGTGTCAATCAGATGTAGGTTTGACTTTGCCTAGTTGTTTATAAGGTTTATGTGTAGAAGATGAGGTTGTATTTATTCAGAGGTCTAACACTAAGTTAAAATCTCCACCTACTATCATCAGTCCTTTCATCAGTCATCAGTCCTTTCACAAAGTAATGGAGAGCATTCAGAACTGACAAAAGCCACTGGGCATATAAATTGTTCAAGGTGACTTTGGTGTTAAGCATTTTCCCTTTTATAAAAAGTAATCTGGATTCTGGGTCAACTTTAGAGACTTCAATTTGAAATGGAAATTTTTCCCTATAGCTATAGAGACTGCCTTGGATGCAATAGAGACTGCCTTGGATGCAGAGGAATATGAGCTGTGAAAGCAATATTTGTATTGTCTATTTGGGAGAGAAGGGATATGTTTATGATGGAAATGAGTCTCTTGGAAGAGCACAATATCAGACTTATTTTTCTTGAAAAGGTTGAATACCTGCAGGACATTCAGACCTCTGACATTAAATTACTTTATTATAAGTTTAATCTTTCCCTTAGGATGGCGTACAATAAGGCGCTATCTTTTGACATATGTACCACCTTAAAGTAGAATACAAACTATACACATTAAAGGGGTAATCCCACCACATTCACTTATCACCTATTCACAGGCGTAGTGTTTGATTGCTGGGGGCCCACAGATCAAGAGAATGGGGGTCCCAAGTCCCCTAAATGAACGGAGCGGCATGTGCTCTGCTGCTTCATTCATTCGATATGAAACTGATGGAGATACCAGAGCACCACTCCATTCTTTCAGGGGACTCTGGACGCCCGTTCTCTTGATTGATAGACATCCCTACGGTGGGACCCCCAGCATTCATACACTTATCACCTATCCTGTAGATAGTTGATCAATTGATGTGGTGGGATAATCCCTTTAACAAAGTGCCAAAGCCCATGCAATAAGTCTATTTTACTTTTGAACAATACAAGAGTAAAGAGCTGGTAAGCATGGGGTATATAATTCAAGGAAAACCTACTCTGGAATCCGGGTTTAAGAGGTAAGAACCCAGCACCTGTGGTCACTTTAGAAAATGGGGAAGGGGGTATAGGTTTGTCATTTCCTTTGACTGGGACTTCTCTTAGTAAATACAGATATGGCAACAATTTGGGCAAAATTGTATTTCAATAGTGAAATAATTTTTACAGAACTGAGGATATAGGGAAGTGGTAGGAGAAAATACTCATTCTCTGTTTTTATATAGCATAGTAAAAAAGAATCGAGATTAAGTATGAATAAGGTAAGTATAAAAAAAACCTGTTATGGTGTAGTTAAATCAAGCACAGTCAGTGACGGAACCTAAGATTTCTGAAAGGCTCTCTGACCATCAATAAAGAATGTCAGTGAATAGTCTGTGTCTTGAAGCATCGGCGGCTATGACGGGATATCCATGGGGAATGCCAAGCTTCTCCCAGATTTTAGATGAATCCTTGGGTGCTATCATGAATATCTGACAGCCATCTTTCAGCATGGCAAGTCCAAATGGAAGCAAGCAGTGGGGAGGTTTTTTTTGGCTCATAAAGTATTGGTAAGTTGCTTCAAAATTTGCCATTTAGCCAAAATGCTTGCTGTTAGGTCTTCAAAAAGCAAGGAGCTGAGCTCGCGTCATCAGCACTGGGTACCAGTTGTAACATATAGCTGACACCCGGCTGCAAACCTGGGTTAGGAGTTAGCATTGTTCCCGGACATTTACCCCTTATGCTGCGGTCAATAGTGATGGCAACATCTAAGAGGTTATACAGAGTGATTAGGCTCTCTCTGCTACCCCAGCACTGCCCCTGCAACGCTTAACAATGGTCTGCAATGTATGGAAGCCTATTATGTATGTGTAAAATATTTCTGTATAAACTAATATACATTTACTAGCTGATAAGCAACCTGTTAAGGATCTGCCAGGCACAGCTTCTCTATCCACGCCCATAGGTAATCAGTCTGCACCTGCTTCTATGTCTGTGAGACTGACTCCATCTTCCACCACTCAGGATGGCAGGCTTAGGAGTGGGAGAGCCTATCACAGCCTGGCCAGACGGAGCTAGCTCCCGCCCTCTGTCTATTTATACCTGCCTTTCCTGTTCCTCCTTGCTTGTGATTCTTCTCTGTTGGTTTCCTGGCCCTGCTGCAGCTTCTTGAACTACTTGTCCCTGCTTCGTATTGACCCTGGCTTACTGACTACTCTCCTGCTCTGCGTTTGGTACCTCGTACACTCCTGGTTTGACTCGGCTTGTTCACTACTCTCCTGCTCTGCGTTTGGCACCTCGTACTCTCCTGGTTTTACTCGGCTCGTTTACTACTCTTGTTGCTCACGGTGTTGCCATGGGCAACTTCCCCGTTTCCCTTTGTTCTGTGTTTCCTTCTCTGGTTGTCTGTCGTGCACTTACTGAGTGTAGGGACCGTCGCCCAGTTGTACCCCGTCGCCTAGGGCGGGTCATTGCAAGTAGGCAGGGACTGAGTGGCGGGTAGATTAGGGCTCACTTGTCTGTTTCCCTATACCTGTCATTACACAACCACTAAAATGTGCTCTGACTAATAATTATGTTTACGGAGGCCATTGACCAAGCCCTTAAAGAGACTCTGTCACCACATTATAAGTGCCCTATCTCCTATATAAGGAGATGGGCGCTATAATGTAGGTGACAGCAGTGCTTTTTATTTAAAAAAACAATCTATTTTTACCACTTTATTAGCGATTTTAGATTTATGCTAACGAGTTGCTTAACCGGTTAAGGACTAGGCTGTTTTACAGCTAAATGACTAGAGCAAATTTCACAATTTTGCTATGCGCTTCTTTAGATGACTATAACTCAGCAGGTGAATAAAGTTCATCTTTGAATTTTACACTCTTTTTAAAGGACAGATAGGGCTTTGTTTTAGTGGCATTTGTCAGTATATATCATTTTTTTTTTTTTCTCTAAAGTGGGCAAAATTGGAAAAAAATGCAAGAATTTAGCAATTGCGCCAGTTTATGCTAGCATTTTTCACACACGGTATGGACCACGCCCAAAATTAATCTCCTTTCACATTCTTCCACTTCTCCCGTGCATGGGGATACCAAATATGTGTGCCTTATTCACTGTGCGGGCATGTGCCAGGGCTTGGCATAAAAGGAGGCTTTTTGGCCTTTTCGGTCCAGGAATTTTGCATTTGATTTTATAGCCGTATACTGTTTTCTGGGGGTCCTAATGCTGCTGAAACATTAGAAACACCCCATAAATGACTTCATTCACACAAGTAGACCCCACAAGGTTTCCTTCAAGGGGTTTATCATATTTTTAGCAAGTCCAGTTTTCTTCTGAAAGTTTCTTGAATAAGATGGAACAAAATAAAATCAGCACTTTTTTAGCAAATGCGACAGTTTAGGCTAGTATTTTTCACACACGGTATAGACCACGGCCAAAATTCATCTCCTTTCACGTTCTTCCACTTCTCCCGTGCATGGGGATACCAAATATGTGTGCCTTATTCACTGTGCGGGCATGTGCCAGGGCTTGGCATAAAAGGAGGCTTTTCGGTCCAGGAATTTTGCATTTGATTTTATAGCCGCATACTGTTTTCTGGTGGGCCTAATGCTGCTGAAACATTAGAAACACCCCATAAATGACTTCATTCACACAAGTAGACCCCACAAGGTTTCCTTCAAGGGGTTTATCATATTTTTAGACAGTCCAGTTTTCTTCTGAAAGTTTCTTGAATAAGATGGAACAAAATAAAATTAGCTTTTTTTTTTAACAAATGCGTCAGTTTATGCTAGCTTTTTCACACACAAAATGGACCACGGACAAAATTCATCGCATTTCACATTCTTCCTCTTCTCCCGTGCATGGGGATACCAAATATGTGTGCTTTATTCATGGGCATGTGCCAGGGCTTGGCATAAAAAGAGGCTTTTTGGCCTTTTCGGTCCAGGAATTCTGCACTTGATTTTATAGCCGCATACTGTTTTCTGGGGGGTGTAATGCTGCTGAAAGATTAGAAACACCCCATAAATGACTTCATTCACACAAGTAGACCCCACAAGGTTTTCTTCAAGGGGTTTATCATATTTTTAGACAGTCCAGTTTTCTTCTGAAGGTTTCTTGAATAAGATGGATCAAAATAAAATTAGCAATTTTTTAGCAAATGCGTCAGTTTATACCAGCATTTTTCACACACAGCATAGACCACGGTCAAAATTAATCTCCGTTCACATTCTGCCACTTCTCCCGTGCACGGGGATACCAAATATGTGGCCTTATTTATCACATAGAGATGTAGGAGGGCGGAGGATAGAAGAAGATTATTTCACATATCGCTTTTTTTCAAAGCTGGTTTTACAAAACTCAACAGAGTTTCTATAACACTTCCAAAATATCTGCTCTTGAAGCAGAAATCCCAAAATATTCATCTAGGGGTATAATGGGAATTTATTTTTTGGGGTTTTCTAAAATAAGAAATTGCAGGTTTATGCAAATGGAGCTCTCCAGCAGATGAACTTTAGAAAACATCAAACATGACATCCACCCCCCACCCACCCATTCCCTCCCTCACCCTTGGAGTAAAATCATGGGAAAAATAAAAACGTAATGTAGGGCAAATATATTTTCAACAAATTAACTAAAATCTAATAATTCAGAACAGTGTGGTATTTTTTAAAACATGGCTCAATGCACAGGCCTGGTTGTGAGGGACATGAGGGACAGAAATATCGGGAATCTTTGCGGTGCCCGTCTTTTCTGCAGACGCGGCACTTTTTCTGGGGGTTGCTTCTGGTTGCTGTTGGGGGAATCCGACTGATGAAGTGTCTTTCAGTCAGTCGCGTGACATCCTCAGACTGGGGGCATTCTCGGGTGTCCTGAACATCAAAAATGAGGCCTTCAATAATTTTTTCCTGGAAATCCAGGTATGTGTCTCTGCCTCTGTTTTTTTTATACAGCACAAATGAATTGTGTATTGCCACCTGTAACAAATAAATGGCCACCTTTTTGTACCAGGTTTTAGTTTTGCGTTTTACTAAATAGGGCTGTAAAACCTGGTCGCTTAAATCCACCCCCCCCCATGTACTTGTTATATTCGGACACGCTCACTGGTTTGTGCTTGTCCGATGTTGCCCCCCTTTCCCTCACTGCCACTGTTCCTGCGGTATGAATCGTGCTTAGCACATACACATCTTTGCGATCCCTGAACTTGACCGCCAGCAATTTTTCAGATGCATAAGCACAGGAGTCCCCCTTTACCATGCGCTTCCCCACTAATTGCTGTGGAAAACCAATTCGGTTTTTGCGCATGGTACCACATGCCCCAGTCCTTGCAGCATGCAAATGCCTAAACAGGGGCACACTAGAATAAAAATTATCACAGTACAGGTGGTACCCTTTGTGAAGCAGAGGCTGCATTATCTCCCACACAATCTTACTGCTGGTGGAAAGATCAGGGGGGCATCCAGGAACATTTATTGTGCGGTCCCGCCCTTCATAAATCCTGAAGGCGGTGGTATATCCTGACCTGCTTTCACACAATTTGTAGAGCTTAACGCCATATCTTGCCCTTTTGGAAGGTAGATATTGGCGAAAGCTAAGTCTGCCATGAAAGTTGAGGAGGGATTCGTCCACACTTACATTCTGCTCAGGGGTGTAGAGTTGCAGAAATAAATTATTCAGGGAATTTATTAGCGGTCTTATTTTGAACAACCGATCCCGGTTTGCATCGGTACTTGGGGGGGCCTGTGCGTTGTCATTGAAGTGGAGGAACCTCATTATTGTCTCATAACGAGACCTGGGCATTACTGCAGAATATACTGGGGTGGCTTGGGCGGGTCTTGTTGACCAGTAAGACCTAATGGAGGGCTTTTTGACAATACCCATATTTAGGGTGAGCCCCAAAAAATTTTTTAATTCCTGCAAATTGGTGGGCGTCCAATCTCTGGCATGGGTGGATGAAGGTTTCTGCCTTATATATTGCGTGGCATATAAATTTGTTTTGTGGACAATCTGATTTAGGATGTCGTCCGTTATAAATAAATGGAAGTAATCCATTTGGACAAAATTTGTATTGTCCACGGTTATGCCAGGAGTGGCCGTAAATCCGTGGATTCTAGGCCCAAAAGATGGGGCAGGTGCCCATACAAGAGCCTGGACTGGAGGGACCAGGCTGTCCCGTGCTACAGCGCTACTTGGCCCTGCGCTTTCATGTTCTGCAGTTTCGACTGCATCAGGGACAACGTCCCCTCAAGATGAACCTGAAGTGACGCTGTCATCGTCACTACCTAAAACAGGTTCCATCTCGGACGCCATCTCTGATGCGGTCTCCGACTCAGACCACAGCATGGCGTATGCCTCCTCGGCGCTAAACAACTTCCTCGCCATAACGTAACTAACACTAACACTAACTAAACAAATTTTTTTTTTTTTTTATAAAACACACAAACTAACTGGTATATATATCTACACTACCGCTAACAAAAAAATAAACCGCTATTGCTATATATATTATATATATGTGGATATATATATAATTATATACTCCCTACCTGCCTATTCTAATAGAATAAAAGATAGAAAGGTAGATGGATAGAAAAAAAGATAGATGGATAGATAGATTGTATAGATAGATAGAAATCTATCTATACAGAGAATGTTTTAGAGTGTAACTGTATTTTTTTGTAACTGTAACTGTAATCTTCTGGCAGCAATTCTCCCGAGTCTCTTCTTCTCCTCAAACTGAAACAATGTTTGAGGAGAAGAAAAGAGGCAGGAGATTTACTGCCAGAAAAGTTAAAATAAAACAAATGTGGTCGCTGTGATAGGTTTTCACAGCGACCACATGTTCAGGGACCATCAGATTGGTCCCTGATACTCTGCCCAGTGCCCAGAGCTGTTGGTAACAGCGTGGGCACAGGGCTGTGTGCACGCGATCGCGTGCACACTGTTTTATAAGCAGGAATGCATGTGATCGCTGTGATTGGTTGTCACAGCGACCACATGTTTAGGGACCATCAGATTGGTCCCTGATACTCTGCCCAGTGTCCAGAGGTGTTGGTAACAGCGAGGGCACATGGCTGTGTGCACGCGATCGCGTGCACACTGTTTTCTATGCAGAAATGCATGTGATCGCTGTGATTGGTTGTCACAGCGATCACATGTTCAGGGGCCAAAAGATTGACCCCTGACATTCTGCCCAGTGCCCATGGCTGTTAGCAACAGCCAGGGCATAGAGCTGTGTGCACGCGATCGCGCGTGCACAGTCTCTGAAGTGCGGCCGTATATATACTATACGCCGGACTTCAGAGACCCTGACCGCTGGCCGTATAAATACGGCCAGCGGTCGGGAACCTGTTAATGCCCAAGTGGGCACATTTTTACTTTAGACCAAGTGGGCGTTGTACAGGGGAGTGTATGACGCTGACCAATCAGCATCATGCACTCCTCTCCATTCATTTACTCAGCGCATAGGGATCCTGCTAGATCCTTATGTGCTGGCTTATACTAACACATTAACAATACTGAAGTGTTTAGACAGTGAATAGACAGTCCACGGGATGTCTATTCACAATCTCTGCACTTCGTTACTGTTTCTATGGTAGTTACAGCAGAGGAAACGTGATCTCGTTGTAACCTGTCATTTACAGCGAGATCTCGCGAGATCACGCTTCCTCTGCTGTAACTACCACAGACAGAGTAACGAAGTGCATAGATTGTGAATAGACATCATGTGGAATGTCTATTCACTGTCTAAACACTTCAGTATTGTTAATGTGTTAGTATAAGACAGCACATAAGGATCTAGCAGGATCCCTATACGCTGAGTAAATGAATGGAGAGGAGTGCATTGGTCAGCGTCATACACTCCCCTGAACAACGCCCACTTGGTCTAAAGTAAAAATGCGCCCACTTGGGCATTAAGCAACTCGTTAGCATAAATCTAAAATCGCTAATAAAGTGGTAAAAATAGATTGTTTTTTTAAATAAAAAGTCTAAAGTAAAAATACGCCCACTTGGGCATTAAGCAACTCATTAGCATAAATCTAAAATCGCTAATATAGTGGTAAAAATAGATAGTTTTTTTAAATAAAAAGCACTGCTGTCACCTACATTATAGCGCCGATCTCCTTATGTAGGAGATACGGCACTTATAATGTGGTGACAGAGCCTCTTTAACCATACTTTTCTGTAGACTTAGTGACCTTGCTGGGAGCTTACAATATCTATTCATGCACAAATTCATGCATGCAACGGTTTTTCAGTGAGCATTCTTTCTTTATTTTATCTCATCAGTGTTGCTATGTTTGCATTGTTCCTATAGAATTGCTCATTTAATGTAACTAATAACATACAAGAGGGAGACATCCACTAATATTTGTTTCCAGGGATGTAGAAGCAAAGGTTTTATATTTAATACACAATTTGCATAGCTATATTGATCTCGGCAATCTAATTTATGGGTCACGTAGAATAAACCTTCAAGCTCATTTGGAAACAATTTAAAGAAAATTCTGAATTTTAATTTTAAGTGTAGTTTTCCTTATAAACATATAAAAAGGTAAAAAGGTATCTGCTTACAAGTTTCTAAATCTTGTAAATGCTGTTAGGGTGTATCTAGGCGAAGGGACTAACAGGGCATGTGCCCTGAGTGCTGTGTGCCAGGAAGGGGGCCAAAAAAAGTCACTTTGCCTTGACCAGGGTATATGAATATAGGACCAGGGCAGTGAACTGAAGATTTGTGTAACTGTCCCAGTTCCCTGACGCTGTTTTCTTACTTGTCCCCGGCGTCCTAATCCATGCTGCTCTCCTTCTTCCTCCTCGGCGTCTGGCGGCCACTCTCTCTGCCGACATTTCACACTGAGCCCTAGTGCGCGGGCTGAACCTTTTTTTCTTAAAGGGCCAGAGCGCAACAAAATTAAATTCTCCCAGCTGTCCCTGATATAAAAAGCCGTTGCTCTCTGGACTCATTACCAAAGTAATTTGGTTAATCTTGTATTCCTAGTCTTCCAAGAAGTTCTCCTACGTACTAGTGTTTGGATTTCCATGTTTGACCTCGCTTCTATTTTGACCATTCATTCCTGCCTCCTGCCATGACCTTTTGCTACGAGACCTGTAAAGATTCTAGCCGCCTGCCCTGACCTTTTGCAATGATACCCATGATGAACCTCTACAGCCTGCCCTGACCTTTTGCATTGATACCCGTGACGAACCTCTACAGCCTGCCCTGACCTTTTGCCATTCCATACCGCGCAAAACCTGTTACGTAGGCAGTCACCAAGGGAGACTACTCTGGGGTATCGATCTGGGGTTCCCCTGCAGTGTAGTCTAGATCCCAAAATCGGGGTTAAAGGGAGAAAATCACGGGTTCCTTTAGACTCCGCTCCCTGGATTAGCCCCAAGTCAAATCCCTTGGTGACAAAGTGGGTTCACAATGCCCTTTTTTGGCCAAGCGGCAGACAATTCCATGGGCTCCGTGACAATTTGCCTCTGAAATGCTGGGAGAAAATAAAGCACCTATAAAAGGCTGGGTCTGGCAGGTATCGTCCCATAAGTTTGGTATCTCTGGCATCACTTCTTATTTGACAACATCAGCTCAGGCAGCTTTTTGAAAAATCCATTATCTGAAGCACTGGAGACCTATTAAAATGAACTTATAGAGGTAGAGGTTTCATCACATCCAGCCGCTTAAGTGTCTGGTCGCTGGGGGATGCATCAGTCCCATAGAATTAAATAGAGCAAAGGCACTATCTATAGGGGGTGTATGTGGCACTATCTATAGGGGTGCGTGTGGCACTATCTATATGGGTGTGTGGCACTATAGGGGGTGTGACACTATCTACAAGGGTGTGTGTGGCACTATCTACAAAGGGGTGTTTGTGGCACTATCTACAATGGGGTGTGTGGCACTATCTACAAGGGGGTGTGTGGCACTATCTAAAAGGGGGTGTGTGGCACTGTCTACAAGATGGTGTGTGGCACTATCTACAAGGGGGTGTGGGGCACTATGTACAGAGTGCACTGTGGCAATATCTACAGCGTGCACTGTGGCAATCGTTACAGATGGCACTGGCATTATCTGCAGAGGGCACTGTGGCATTATCTACGGTGTTTGTTAGGCACTATCTACAGAGGGCACTTTGGCATTATCTACAGAGGGCACTGTGGCAATATCTACAGAAGGCACTGTTGCAATATCTACAGAGAGCACTGTGGTAGTATCTAAACAGGGACTGTGTGGCGCCATCTACAAAGGGACTGTGTGGCTTTATCTACAGGGGGGCACTGGTACTAGCTACAGAAGGCACTGTGGCATTATCTACAGAGAGCACTGTGGCACTATCTACCAGGGGGCCATGAGGCACTATCTACAGTGGGCACAGTGGCATTATCTACAGGAAGCAGTGTGTGGCAATATCTGCAGGGAGCAGTGTGTTGCACTATCATCTGGGGGCATTGTGGAGCAACATCTACAAGGGGCACAGAGTGTGGCACTATCTACGCTGGTTTTTACGCTACCATTAGTGTTCAGCACATATTACCTAGCCCTAGTGATAAAGTGAGACATCACCTGCCTTTAAAAAAACGGATAAACAGAGACATACTGGCAACCATATAGTTGTCAGTCAAACGAGTGCAGAAATTTTTGGCTGTTTATTTGTATGCAGAAATTCTGGAAAGAAAGCCATGCCCATTAGCCACTCCCACCTGATAAGCCACACCCACATAAGGCACACCCACCAAAGAAGCCACAACCTAAGTGTCCCTGGAAAAAACTTTTCAAATGTTGGCAACTATGATCATCATAAGCAGCCAGGAGTCACAGAATCAATAGTTAGCTGAAACAAAAGGGTGTAATCCCATGCTCAGGGACCTCAGAGAAGAATAACTAAGGATATCAGCAACATCAAATAGCGAGTAAGCGAGAGGAGGAATCTGCAGCGTGGAGAGGTGAGTAACAATCTGTGCTCTTTGTGACAGTCTACTGTGTAGCAAGGCAAAGATTGTTAAAAATAAAAAATAAATATTTGTCTCTTCAAAACCATATGCATAAGCTCTGGAAATAAATCCAATTGATGAAATAAAATGAAAGAGAATGACCATTGTAAGGATGGGAAATCCCATGCTCATTGAAAAATGTACCCTTACTGTACAAATCTAGGACTGCCTGAGGTATCTTTTCAAATTTTGCAGTAATTTGCAAAAATTTGGACTCTACTCTGACCAGGGACGTAGCAAATGGTTCATGGGCCATGGTACAAAAGTTTTTCTTGCTCCTCCATCTTCTCTTCACAGCCGACAGGCATGGTAACATTCAGATGCATCGTTGGGTCTCTTAAGTGACCCATCAGTGCAGCACTAGCAGTCAGGGATGTAGGCAAAAGCCCCAATACACATGTTTGCCCCCTCCCAAAAATTAAATATATAAATATATCATAGACAACATGCCTATAAGACTACGACCACTGTAGCTACGTCACTGGATTAGATACATTAGCACAGCAGACAGTATCACACATCATATAAAATTATACATTGGCTAAGCAGACCGTATTACACATCATATAAAATTATACATTGGCTAAGCAGACCGTATTACACATTATAGGATTAGATACAGTAGCACAGCAGACAGTATCACACATGATAGGATTAGACACACTGGCTCAGCAGACAGTTAGTGTAGTAACAAGAGCTCATGGGGAGCAGTGGGGGCTATGGGAAGCAGTATGTGAGAGAGGGGGCTTTGGAAAGTAGTATGTGTGAGAGAGAAGGCTATGAGGAGCAGTGTGTGTGAGAGGAGGCTATGGGGAGCAGTATGTGTAAGAGAGAGGGGGCTATGGGGAGCAATGTGAGAGAGGGGGCTATGCGGAGCAGTATGTGTAAGAGTGAGGGATATGGGCAGGGCCGCCATCAGGGGGGTATTAGGGGTAGTGGTGTGAGGGGCCCGGCCAAACCTAACTGAAAGGGGGGCCCGGCAACTGCCGCAACATTCTTTTGGTAGGAAAAAACGGGCCCCTGTAATGGGGCCCGTTTTTTTCACCAAAAGAATGTCGTGAGCTGCTGCTGCTGCTGCTGCTGCGGGCCCCCTCCCCTCGTCATGGGGGGCCGTCAAACAGTCCGCCCGCGCGCGCGCACCCGATCGCGCGCACAAGGAAACTCCCGCGCGTGCGCACTCGCGAGCGCGCACCCACGAACGCCCGCACTGGAGACCGGCCGCGCGCGCACCCGCGATCGGCCGCGCGCGCACCCGCGATCGGCCGCGCGCGCACCCGCGATCGGCCGCGCGCGCAGCCGCGGACACACATGGACAAAACTTACCTGGAGCCTGGCTGGAGGTGAAGGACTGGACGTCTGGACCGAAGACCTCGCCTGGAAGACATCGCCGGAAGAGGACTGGAGTGGGAGCAGCTCTTCTGACACAGTGAGTAAATTATCTCAAAGTGCTGATCATGTATGGCCCTGTTCACACAGTATTTTGCAGGCAAAAAAAAATCTGCCTCAAAATTCCTTAAAGAATTTTGAGGCAGATTTTGACCTGCCCACACTATCTTGCCGCGTTTTTTTTGCTGCGTTTTTTGCCCGCGGCGATTGAGGACAGCAGAAAAAAACGCAGCGAAAAATGCATTTTCTGCCTCCCATTGATTTCGATGGGAGGTCAGAGGCGGAACCGCGGCAAGAAAGGACGTGCTGCTTTTTCTTTTTTCCGCGACTGGCTCCCATTGATTTCAGATTAAATCAATGGGAGGCGGTTTTGGAAGTTGTTTGGTGCTGATTCTGACGCAGTGTCCGAGTCAATATCAAGGCCCAAAAACTCTGTGAACTGGGCCTTATTGTTAGGGCTTATTCAGACGAACGTGTAATACGTCCGTGCAACGTGCGTGATTTTCACGGGCCTCGCACGGTCCTATGTTACTCTATGGGGCCGTGCGAACTGTCAGTGATTTTCACGCAGCGTGTGTCCGTGTGTCCGCTGCGTAAAACTCATGACATGTCCGATATTTGTGCATTGTTCGCGCATCACGCACCCATTGAAGTCAATGGGTGCGTGAAAATCACGCCCAGCGCTTGCGCAGCCGTATAAACTATGAATGAAAACAGAAAAGCACCGCGTGCTACAAACATACAAACAGAGTGTCATAATGATGGCGGCTGCGCGAAAATCACGCAGCCGCGCATCATACGCTGCTGATACACGGAGCTGTTATGGACCTTTTGCATGCGCTAAACGCCACGTTTTTTGCGCGTGCAAAAAGCACATGCTTGTGTGAATCCGGCCTTAGGGTAGGAACACACTAGGCATGAACGCTGCGGATTTTATGCAACACATTTTATTGCGGATAATCCGCAGCGTATTACAGTCGCAGCAGAGAGGATGAGATTAGAACAAATCTCATCCACACGCTGCAAAAATAAAGAAGAGGCTGGACGCAGCTGCAGGCTTGAGGGAAGCCGACATGACCGTCCTGGTAGGGAAAGGGTTAATGTTAAGAGGTGAGGGAAAGGTGAAGAAGCTGAAGGAGGGATGGGGAGGAGCTAGGGGGGACGGGGGGGCCGTTACTGCGCTTCCCGCTGTTTCTCGGCATTGAGCCGGAAGCAGCGGGAGGAGTAGTACACAAGAAGCAAAGCTCCCCGTTGCCCGGCTTTTTAGTATGGCAGAGGCCCTGATTTTAGAGCGGCTGCGTGCCGCTGCTGTGCACCACGGTCCCGGATGGCTGGAGGAGACCGTGGCTGCATTAACGCGGATCCCGGACGCCGTTTCGCCACGTCGGGCACGGCGTTCGGGGTCTGTTGTAAGGGACAGGCTCCCCTCCCCCGGCCCCCCTACGAGCATGGCTATGGCGGCGGGGGGGGAGTCGGCAACAACCGCTCCTGCGCTGGGCAGGCAGAGAGCGGTAGCAGGGGTGACGGCGATGCAGGCTGTGTCGACCCGTCCCTCTCGGCGGTCCCGACCTCCAGAGCGCCTGAGTCCGGAGGTAGTCCCGCGGACACGGCGTCGCAGAGGGAGCCCGATCCCGGACGCTGCAGGCCAGGCAGCTGGGAGGACCGCCCCTTCCCAGGCCCTGCGTCCTGGCAGGAATCCCAGGCCGCGACGGGGTCCGGCGGTAAGCAGGGAGTCGCAGGCCGGGCTCCCTGTCACCCCTCCCCCATCAGATGGAAGATGTCAAGAGCAAGGTACGGCCGCCCCGCATGGTGATGTTCCGGCCAGGGGGCAGGCTTCGTCAGGATCGTCTAGACGGACGACTAGATCTGCAGCGACGTCGAGGCAACAGGTCCGGTCGGAAGTCTGGGTCCCGGCGGTCGGGCGGCAGGTTGCCGGCCCATCGGTCAGCGCGTCCTCATCCCCTTTCCGAAGAGGTCGTTGGGAGGGACAGTCGTCGGCGAGAGAAGAACTGGAGGAAGGTGAACTGGACGTCTATCGTCGAGGTCAGGATGGTCCGGCTGACGGGAACACAGCGCCTGTGCAGCCCGGTGAGTGTATAACTCCTTTATTGTCTTATCCAGCGATTTTTATGTCGGGTGTCGGCGGGGGGGCTGCTAGCATAGCATCGGGGGCCGGTAGTGGCGCGGGCGGACGCGACGGAGCGGGTTTGGCAGATTTAGTGGGTTGCTTACGGGAGCTGGTGGGGCGCCTGGATAGGGCCGCGGCGCCGGTAGTAACGGAAGTGTCCCCTGCGGTAGTTTGGGAAGGCTCCAGGGAAGTGGGATCGTTGCAGGCGCGTCCTGTGGTGGCGGTTAGAGAGGCGGTCGCGGTGTCGGTGCAGACTGAGGCACAGAAGGACGGCGATCGAGTGCGCATGGACGATCGTGCTCGGGGGGAGGTGTATGTTTGTTTTGAGGGTCCGTTGGGGGCGCATTTAAAGCAGGAGGTGCGTGATCGGATCTGGAAAGATGAATATGTTGAAATTTTTTCTCTCTTGCCGCTGGCTAAATTCAATTTGGATAAGAGCAAGCGGGATGAGAGTAAAAAGGACGAGGAGGAACGGCGGCGGTATAGGCTTATCCCGCAGACGTTCGTTAATTGGTCGCAGGCGTTCGCCATATTGGCTAGTGTGATAGGGGAAAAGGCGCCGGAAAATTGTTCGGCGTTATTTTGTTATTTTGATGCTATTGGGGAGGCTCATAGGGCGTATGGGGGTCAGGCGTGGCTGCGATATGATGAGCAATTCCGTCAGCGGAAGGCGGTTCGGCCGGCGATTCGGTGGGACCAGAAGGATATTGCTCTCTGGTTACGGGTTACGGTTCCGGTTAGGCAGCCCTTTCCCGGGAGCGGTGGCCAGGGAGGCCAGACTAGTCAGAGTGGACCAAGCGGCGGGGGAAAGGCGGGGTTTTGCTGGCAATTCAATGAAGGCCAGTGTAAGTTCGGGGCCACGTGCAAGTTCAAGCACGTGTGCTCCGAGTGTAATGGTGCATCACACGGGGCGGCAAAATGTCTGCGTAAAAAGAGGTCCGGGAACCAGCACGGGGCTGGTCAAGGGGGTGTCGCCGGTGAGGGTGGAAAGGATGGCCCCTTATCTAAATGAGTATCCGGATAGGGCGGCGGCTAAGTTGCTTTATGAAGGGTTTAGTGTTGGTTTTGTTATTCCTCCGCCTCCTTATGAGGTTCCGGTTACGCGGAGAAATTTAAAATCGGCTTACGTGCATGCGGAAGTCGTGTCGGAAAAGTTGTTAAAAGAAGTTTCGTTGGGGCGCATGTCGGGGCCATTTGTGGAGTCGCCGGTGAAAGATTTAGTTGTGTCCCCTTTGGGTATTGTCCCTAAACGCGAGCCCGGAAAGTTTCGTTTGATTCAACATTTATCGTATCCCAAAGGTTCGTCGGTAAACGACGGGATTGATCACGAGTTGTGTTCCGTAGTTTATACCTCATTCGATAAGGCGGTGGGGTTAGTGCGGGCTGCGGGTCCGGGGGCGCTGCTAGCAAAAACCGACATCGAGGCGGCGTTCAGGTTGTTGCCGGTGCATCCAGAAAGCCAACGGCTGTTGGGCTGTTTTTGGAATGGGGCCTTTTACGTGGATCGGTGCCTTCCGATGGGGTGTTCTCTTTCTTGTGCATACTTCGAGGCGTTTAGTAGCTTCGTGGAGTGGGTAACGAGGGGAGTATCCGGGGTCGATTCGTTGATCCATTACTTAGATGATTTTTTGTGCGTTGGCCCGGGGGGTTCGCCGGTTTGCGGTAACTTGCTTCATGCCCTGCAGAAGGTGGCGAGGGATTTTGGGATCCCTTTGGCGCCGGAAAAAACGGAGGGCCCGGTAGCGACGATTTGTTTCTTGGGAATCGAAATTGACTCGGTGGCAATGGAGTGTCGGCTCCCGGCGGATAAGCTGGGTGCTTTGAGGCTGGAGGTGCGACGGGCTTGTAGAAGGAAGAAAATGTCGTTGAGGGAGCTTCAGTCGCTGCTGGGGAAGTTGAATTTCGCCTGCCGGATTATGCCGATGGGGAGGGTGTTTGGTAGAAGGTTGGCGGCGGCAACGGCGGGAGTGCGGGCGCCGCATCATTTTGTGAGGCTCAAGGAGGAGCACCGAGCTGATCTTCAGGTTTGGGATGACTTCTTGGGCCAGTACAATGGTCGCTCGCTATGGATGGCCCCAGCGCAGGATACGAGTGATCTGAATATTTTCACGGATGCGGCTGGGGCGGGTGGCTTTGGAGCTTACGGGGGAGGTCCGTGGTGCGCAGGTCAATGGCCGGCTAGCTGGGTGTCCAGTGGATTGACGCGGAATCTGGCCCTGCTCGAGCTGTTTCCCATCGTGGTGGCGGCTACCATTTGGGGGGACAGGCTCAGGGATAAGAAGGTCCGTTTTTACTGCGACAACATGGGTGTGGTGCTTGCCATTAATAACATCACGGCGTCCTCTCCTCCGGTAGTTCAATTGTTGCGACATTTAGTGTTGGTGTGTTTGTCGCTGAACGCGTGGGTGGTGGCGGTGCATGTCCCGGGTGTACGGAATTGTGTTGCTGATGCTCTTTCTCGCTCGCAGTGGGACCGGTTTCGGCAATTGGCTCCGGGAGCGGAACGTATTGGTTTGGCGTGTCCGGATCATCTATGGGATCTGGTATCGGTCCCGTAGAGCAGCTGTTACAAAGGTCTTTGGCGGGCACGACGTGGAGGGCTTATGCTGCTTGTTGGAGGCAGTGGGAGGAGTGGGTAAGAGAGTTGGGTGATGTCAATACGGATAGAGACAGGTTGGTGGCACTTTTGTATTGGTTAGGGGATGCCTGGGAGGCGGGGTTTTCAGTAGCGAAGGTGAACCGGTTTATATCCGCGGTGGCGTTTGGGCTTAAGTTGCGGGGCTTGCGGGATGTATCGAAGGAATTTCTGGTATCGCAGGCTTTGAAGGGGTTGCGCAGAGGTAGGGTGGAGGCGGATAGTAGAAGGCCGGTGTCGTTTGCTTTGCTGGGCTTGTTGGGTGGTTCATTGGCATCGGTATGTCGTTCTTCAGATGAAATGGATTTGTTTCGGTTGGCTTTCTCGTTGGCGTTCTTCGGAGCATTTAGAATAGGTGAGTTGGTGTCGCCAAGTACTAAACAGGCAGGGGGGCTGAGATCTGGGGAGGTGAGCCTTTTTGCAGATCGGTTGGAGGTATGGTTGCGTAGATCAAAAACTGACCAATTAGGGAAGGGAAAACTGATAGTTTTGTTCGCTCTCCCGGGGTCGGTCATGTGCCCAGTAGAGTGCATGCGTGGTTTTACAAAAAACAGGGGGTCTCCAGATTTGCCTTTGTTATGTCATGTGGACGGGTCGTTCTTGTCCAGGTTTCAGTTTGGAGCTGTTTTTAAAAAATGTTTGACGGCGGTTGGGGTTGCGGCAGGCTCATATTCATCTCATTCCTTCCGGATTGGCGCAGCAACGGAAGCAGGGCGCTGGGGGTTGGATGATGAGGGGGTGAGGCGTATTGGTCGTTGGGAGTCTAAAAGGTTTAAGTCCTATGTCCGCCCCCATATGTTGTAATTTTGTTGTTTATGCTTGCAAATGTATATGGTGGTGCCTAACTGTGTTTTCCGTTTCAGATTCGCCTCCTTGTCTGGTGTGGTTGATGGGTCATTCGTACGTGCACTGGGGGGCTTTGAGGGCGGACGTCCGCCCGGATGGTCGCCAGTTGCGCATTCCGCGACAGGATGCGGTTGTGCATTGGCTGGGGTTTAGAGGTATGTCGTGGAACAGGGTGTTGGCGGAATTCCAGACATATGTGCGGCTTGATAGGGTTCCGGAGGTTTTAGTGTTGCACGTGGGTGGGAATGACTTAGGAGTCCGCCCTTTTCGTGAGTTGGTGCGGGATATCAAACATGATTTGTTGTGTTTGTGGGTATCTTATCCCAAGTTGGTGGTAGTGTGGTCGGACATAGTCCCAAGGAAGCATTGGCGGTTAGCTAGATCGGTGGAGAGAGTCAATAAGGCTCGGATAAAAGTTAACCGGGCGGTGTCCCGTTTTGTGGCAAAGAACGGGGGCATTTGCGTGAGGCATAGGGATTTGGAGTCAGGATTGGGGAATTTCTGGAGGAGTGACGGGGTTCATCTGACCGAGGTTGGCATTGATATTTGGAGCTTGGCTATAGCAGAAGGCATAGAAAGGGCGGTGGTGGTGTGGAGGAACTCACAGGCTTAAGGTGGTCAAGGCCTGTTTCGCGGTGGCGGGGGGAGTCCTTGAGGCCAGTCAGTACAAAATGGTGGGGGGGTCGCATCGGGGGTATGCGTCCCCCAAAAAAGGTACATGGTTGAAGACTTCATCGGGTGTTATCCCTTTGAAGTGGTCTTCTGGTAGAAGGTATGTCACTTGAAGGCTTCATCGGGTGTTATCCCTTTGAAGTGGACTTCTAGTGGTCGGTATATCACTTGAGGGCTTCAACGGGTGTTATCCCCTTGAAGTGGACTTCTAGTGGGTGGAGCCATCTGCAGAGGTGAACGGTGCTTCCGAGCTGGTTTACGGCTGGAGGTAATTAGTGGTTTGCAGATGGCTAATTCGGTGTGTTCTTGAAAGGAACATCTGAAGGGGCTTCAAGGACTTCCTCTGCTCGGGTTAATGTTAACGTTTAATGGTTATTTATGATTCTGACCCATGTTGGGTCATGTGAATTATTAGGAGGAATTCTCTGGTGGATTCCTAACTAGTTATCCGAATGTTTCGGATTTAAATTGTTTTTATAAAACTGTGAAATTAATAAACGGCTGCTGTGGCCATTTCACATCCAACCTCGGTGTCATGTGTCGTTACTAAATGGGGGTGGGGGATAGTATGGTTTAAGGTTAACACACGACTCTACCTAGGCAGGTCAAGAAGAGGCTGGACGCAGCTGCAGGCTTGAGGGAAGCCGACATGACCGTCCTGGTAGGGAAAGGGTTAATGTTAAGAGGTGAGGGAAAGGTGAAGAAGCTGAAGGAGGGACGGGGAGGAGCTAGGGGGGACGGGGGGGCCGTTACTGCGCTTCCCGCTGTTTCTCGGCATTGAGCCGGAAGCAGCGGGAGGAGTAGTACACAAGAAGCAAAGCTCCCACCCTCCCACCCTTGTTTTGTTACTCCTTAGGTCTTCTGTACGTCCGTATATGAGCGTTGTGTTTTATTTTGTGTGTTTATTTAACATGTTTTTCTTTTTTCCGGAGTAGGTTCTGTTGTCATGGCAGCTGGCGGGGGGAGTCCTTGAGGCCAGTCAGTACAAAATGGTGGGGGGGTCGCATCGGGGGTATGCGTCCCCCAAAAAAGGTACATGGTTGAAGACTTCATCGGGTGTTATCCCTTTGAAGTGGTCTTCTGGTAGAAGGTATGTCACTTGAAGGCTTCATCGGGTGTTATCCCTTTGAAGTGGACTTCTAGTGGTCGGTATATCACTTGAGGGCTTCAACGGGTGTTATCCCCTTGAAGTGGACTTCTAGTGGGTGGAGCCATCTGCAGAGGTGAACGGTGCTTCCGAGCTGGTTTACGGCTGGAGGTAATTAGTGGTTTGCAGATGGCTAATTCGGTGTGTTCTTGAAAGGAACATCTGAAGGGGCTTCAAGGACTTCCTCTGCTCGGGTTAATGTTAACGTTTAATGGTTATTTATGATTCTGACCCATGTTGGGTCATGTGAATTATTAGGAGGAATTCTCTGGTGGATTCCTAACTAGTTATCCGAATGTTTCGGATTTAAATTGTTTTTATAAAACTGTGAAATTAATAAACGGCTGCTGTGGCCATTTCACATCCAACCTCGGTGTCATGTGTCGTTACTAAATGGGGGTGGGGGATAGTATGGTTTAAGGTTAACACACGACTCTACCTAGGCAGGTCATGGACCTGCAGTGTGGCTTTTGGCTTTTTAAGCCGCAGCGTGTCAATGTATTCTGTGGAATCGCTGCTCCTCTGTTGCGGAAATGCTGCGGTTCTGCCGCAAAAATCACACATGAGAAAAAAAAAGGTACTTTTTTAAATTGATAAAAAGTCTAGACTTGCCCCGGCCGTAGTCCTGGTGACGCGATCCTCTATTCTTAGCGCAGCCCCGCCTCCTGTCATGACGTTTCATCCCATGTGACTGCTGCAGGTCACATGGTCTAAAGCGTCATCCCAGGAGGCGGGGCTACGTTCAGAAGAGAGAGATGCGTCACCTAAACTACGGCCAGGGCAAGTCTAAACTTTTTTTCCCTGCAGGATTCCCGCAGCGGACACGCCTCACCAAACCTGCGCCACTATTTGGTGCGGTTTTGCTGGCAGAATTCCCTGCGGCTACCGGGGCGGATAAGCTGTGTAGTTTTACTCTGCATATCCGCCTAGTGTGTCCCTTATGATGTCGCTCCTGGAGCTGCTGCCGCTCTCTAAATAGGCAGTTGGTCCAGTAGAATTTGGAATTATTTTTTTTTGTGAACCAGCTTAAAAAAATACAAAACTTTTGTGTTAGGGCCTGTTCACATCACTGTTCGCTTCCGCTCCGGGGTTCCGTCTGAGGTTTCTGTCGGGTGAACCCCGCAACGGAAAGTGAAAGTGACAGCACAGCTTCCGTTTCCATCACCATTAGCGCAGTCGACTACGCTATTGATTCCGTCCGAAAACCAGCCGGAATGGTGACAAACGGAAGAAGCTGTTCTGTCACTTTCACTTTCCGTTGCGGGGTTCACCCGACAGAAACCTCAGACGGAACGGAAGCGAACGGTGATGTGAACAGGCCCGAACACAAAAGTTTTGTATTTTTTTAAGCTGGTTCACACAAAAAAATAATTCCAAATTCTACTGGACCAACTGCCTATTTAGAGAGCGGCAGCAGCTCCAGGAGCGACATCATAAGGGACACACTAGGCGGATATGCTGAGTAAAACTACACAGCTTATCCACCCCGGTAGCCGCAGGGAATTCTGCCAGCAAAACCGCACCAAATAGTGGCGCAGGTTTGGTGAGGCGTGTCCGCTGCGGGAATCCTGCAGGAAAAAAAAAGTTTAGACTTATCCCGGCCGTAGTCCTGGTGACGCATCTCTCTCTTCTGAACGTAGCCCCGCCTCCTGGGATGACGCTGTAGACCATGTGACCTGCAGCAGTCACATGGGATGAAACGTCATGACAGGAGGCGGGGCTGCGCTAAGAATAGAGGATCGCGTCACCAGGACTACGGCCAGGATAAGTCTAAACTTTTTTATAAATTTTAAAAAGTGCCTTTTTTTTTTTTCTCATTTGTGATTTTTGCGGCAGAACCGCAGCATTTCCGCAACAGAGGAGCGGCGATTCCACAGAATACATCGACACGCTGCGGCTTAAAAAGCCAAAAGCCACACTGCAGGTCCATTATTTTTGCAGCGTGTGGATGAGATTTGTTCATATCTGACCCCCTCGGCTGCGACTGTGATACGCTGCGGATTATCCACAATAAAATGTGTTGCATAAAATCCGCAGCGTTCATGCCTAGTGTGTTCCTACCCTAAGGCCGGATTTACACAAGCGTGTGCTTTTTGCGCGCGCAAAAACGTGGCGTTTTGCGCTTGCAAAAGGTCCATAACCGCTCCGTGTGGCAGCAGCGTATGATGTGTGATTTTCGCGCAGCCGCCATCATTATGACACTCTGTTTGTATGTTTGTAGCTCGCGGTGCTTTTCTGTTTTCATTCATAGTTTATACGGCTGCGGAAGTGCTGGGCGTGATTTTCACGCACACATTGACTTCAATGGGTGCGTGATGCGCGAACAATGCACAAATATCGGACATGTCGTGAGTTTTACGCAGCGGACACACGGACACACGCTGCATGAAAATCACTGACAGTTCGCACGGCCCCATAGAGTAACATAGGTCCGTGCGAGGCGCGTGAAAATCACAAGCGTTGCACGGACGTATTACACGATCGTCTGAATAAGCCCTAACAATAAGGCCCAGTTCACAGAGTTTTTGGGCCTTGATATTGACTCGGACGCTGCGTCAGAATCAGCACCAAACAACTTCCAAAACCGCCTCCCATTGATGTAATCTGAAATCAATGGGAGCCAGTCGCGGAAAAAAGAAAAAGCAGCACGTCCTTTCTTGCCGCGGTTCCGCCTCTGACTTCCCATCGAAATCAATGGGAGGCAGAAAATGCATTTTTCGCTGCGTTTTCTGTCTGCTGTCCTCAATCGCCGCAGGCAAAAAACGCGGCAAGATAGTGTGGGCAGGTCAAAATCTGCCTCAAAATTCGGTGCGCGGTTCCAGGCGGTCGCAGGTGCGCATGCGCGGGAGTTTGCGGGTGCGCACGATCGGTCGCACGGGCGGTGGTGTTTGACGGCCCCCATGACGACCCCCATGCTACCCAGGGCCGCCATCAGGGGGGGTATTAGGGGTACTGATGTGAGAGGCCCGGCCAAACCTAATTGAAAGGGGGGCCCGCAGCTCATGACATTCTTTTGGTGAAAAAAACGGGCCCCATTGCAGGGGCCTGTTTTTTTTCTACCAAAGGCAAGTCGCGGCAGTTTGCCGGGCCCCCCTTTCAATTAGGTTTGGCCGGGCCTCTCACATCAGTACCCCTAATACCCCCCCTGATGGCGGCCCTGGGTACCATGATATAGTGCTGGACGGAGTACCGTTAACAGGCGGTGCCACGGTAGGGGGGCCCCGAAAATTTAGCTGTAGGGGGCCCTGAAATTCCTGATGGCGGCCCTGGATATGGGGAGCTATATGTTGTGAGAGAGAGGGGCTACAGGGAGCAGTGTGTGAGATAAGGGGCTATAGGAAGCAGTATGTATGAGAGAGAGGGCTATTGGGAGCAGTATGTGTAAGAGGGGGCTATTGGGAGCAGTGTGCGAGATGGGGCTTTGGGGAGCAGTGTGTGAGAGAGCAGGCTACCAGGAGCAGTATGTGTGGGAGAGGGCTATGGGGAGCAGTATGTGTGTGAGAGAAGGCTATTGGGAGCCGTATGTGTAAGAGGGGGCTATTGGGAGCAGTGTGCTAGACGGGACTTTGGGGAGCAGTGTGTGAGAGAGCAGGCTACCGGGAGCAGTATGTGTGAGAGAGGGCTATGGGGAGCAGTATATGTGAGAGAGAGCTATGGGGAACAGTATGTGTGAGAGAGGGCTATGGGGAGCAGTGTGTGTGCGAAAGGGCTATGGGGAGCAGTATGTGAGAGATGAGGCTATGGGGAGCAATGCATGAGAGAGAGCTATAGAAAGCAGTATGTAAGAGAGAGGCCTATGGGGAGCAGTGTGTGAGAGAGAGGGCTATGGAGAGCAGTGTGTGAGAGAGAGGGCTATGGAGAGCAGTATGTGTGAGATAGGGGCTACGAGGAGCAGTGTGTGAGAGAGAGGGCTATGTGCAGCAGTATGTGAGAGAGAAGGATACGGAGAGTAGTATGTGTGAGAGAGTGGATACGAGGAGCAGTGTGAGAGAGAGGGCTATGAGGAGCAGTATGTGTGAGAGAGGGGGCTATGAGGATCAGTATGTGTGAGAGCGGGGGCTATGAGGAGCAGTATGTTTGAGAGCGGGGGCTATGAGGAGCAGTATGTGTGAGAGAAGGGGCTATGAGGAGCAGTATGTGTGAGGGAAGAGAAGAGGCTATGAGGAGCAGAATGTGTGAGAGAGGGTGCTATGATGAGCAGTATGTTTGATAGAGGGGGCTATGAGGAGCAGTATGTGTGAGAGGGGCTATGAAGAGCAGTATGTGTGAGAGAAGGGGCTATGGAGAGAGCAGTATGTGTGAGCGAGGGGGCTATGAGGAGAAGTATGTGTGAGAAAAGGGGCTATGGGGAGCAGTATGTGTGAGAGAAGGGGCTATGAGGAGCAGTATGTGTGAGAGAAGGGGCTATGGGGAGCAGTATTTGTCAGATAGGGGGCTACTGGGAGCAGTGTGTGAGATAAGGGGCTATGGGGAGTGGTATGTGTGAGAGAGGGGGCTATGAGGAGCAGTATGTGTGAGAGGGGCTATGAGGAGCAGTATGTGTGAGAGAAGGGGCTATGAGGTGCAGTATGTGTAAGAGAGGGGGCTATGAGGAGCAGTATGTGTGAGAGAAGGGGCTCTGGGGAGCAGTATGTGTGAGAGAAGGGGCTATGAGGAGCAGTAAGTGTGAGAGAAGGGGCTATGGGGAGCAGTATGTGTCAGATAGGGGGGCTACTGTGAGCAGTGTGTAAGATAAGGGGCTATGGGGAGTAGTATGTGTGAGAGAAGGGTCTATGAGGAGCAGTATGTGTGAGAGAGAAGGCTATGGGGAGCAGCATGTGTGAGAGAAGGGGCTATGGGAAGCTGTATGTCTCAGAGAGGGAGCTACTGGGAGCAGTGTGTGAGATAAGGGGCTATGGGGAGCAGTATGTGTGAGAGAAGGGGCTCTGAGGAGCAGTATGTGGGAGAAGGGGCTATGGGGTGCAGTACGTGTCAGATAGGGGGCTACTGGGAGCATTGTGTGAGATAAGTGGATATGGGGAGTAGTATGTGTGAGAGAAGGGGCTATGAGGAGCAGTATGTGTAAGAGAGGGGGTGTAACGTCCGTGGTCGCTGACCACAAATTCCTTCCATCCAGTCGACACCCTTCTCTACAGAGATATCTGCACATATGGCCGTCCTGTTCCACAGTGACCACCAGGGTGCGCTCGTGAGCTCAGTCCAGACTTAGGAAGCCAAAGTGCACGCATGTGGGAGATTGAGCTGATTGCTCCCAGAAGGTCCCAGCCCCTTCCTCCCATGCCTGAGCGTTGTTTGTCGTATCCTAGAAAATGTTCTCCTAGTGTCTTCCAGTTCCCAGTGTTTCCCGTACCTGTATCCGGTATCCCGTGCTATCCAGGTCAAGTGCCGTGCTGAGATGTAGTCGTGCTGTGCTGCAACCCACACCTGTCCTGCTACACCACGCCTGACATCTGCCCGTTGCCTAGTCCCAGCCGAGCCTGCCTTGCTACTGTCCGAGCTGCCACAGGTACCCTATACAAACTATAGACTGTTTCCTGCGCCCTGTTGGCCAGCTGCCATACTGCCAAGGCGGTATGGTCCAGTGGGTCCACGAACCCAACGTGACAGTAAACTCTAGACATGGACCCCGCTGGTCGATCCAAAACCAAGATGACGTCACAAGAGATGTGGGAGGATATGCTGGACCTCTGGTCTCGACAGAACCAACTCCTCCAGGCCATGAAAATTGCAGCACGTCGGCAGGAGGCACAAGCTGCCGTTCCTCCTACTACACCTCCTGGCTGTGTTGATCCTCAGACTACACCTCCTGGAAATGTTGATCCCTGTTTTTCTTTGCCACTTCTTGACCGCTATGATGGAGACACAGGTACCTGTCATGGATTTTTGAACCAGTGGCAGATCCACTTCAGACTGTATGCAAGGGCATTTTCGTCTGATGTCGCAAGGGTCGCTTTCATCATCTCTCTCCTCACTGGCAAGGCTCTTACATGGGCGAATGCTATCTGGGAGAGACAAGGACCAGAGACCCGTAACTTCCAGGGTTTCCTCCGGACTTTTAGCATGGTGCTTGAGGAGCCTGGACGAGTCTCATCTGCAGCGGCTTCCTTGCTAAACATAAGCCAAGGAGACACCTCTGTGGGCGAGTACGCCATCCACTTTCGCACCCTGGCGGGAGAACTGTTGTGGAATAATGAGGCCCTGGTGGCTACATTCTGGCAGGGACTGTCGCCTAAGATTAACGACGAACTTGCCGCTCGATATCTAACGTCTACCCTGGATGACCTCATCCTTCTGTCTGCTTGAAATGATATGAAGATCCGAGAACGGCTCCAAGAAGCTCGTCGGGAGGGAGGCCTTCCTAGTCCGGTCCCACCCTTGCAGCAACCTCTGTTGTCCTCATCTGCCGATCTTCCTAAGGAGTCTGTGAGGATGGACCGGTGTAAGCTATCTACCCAGGAGAAAAAAACGCAGACGCACTTCGGGACTCGGAGGCCATCTTGTTCATCTGTGTCCCCAAAAGTCCCAAAGCCTAGGGTTGCTAGAAGAGACAACCTTGGGTAAAAAAGGACTTCCGTCTTAATTGTCTATACCCGGGCCGTGACCATAGTGTCCGGCGAGAAAACGCATCGGGTCTCTGCATATCTGGACTCTGTATCCGCTGCTAATGTCATTTGTAGAGACCAGGTGGATCTTCTTCAATTAACCACTACCCCTCTGGAGAGGCCGTTGATGGTTGCATCGGTAAATGGACATCCTCTGCCAGACCCAGTTATAGCTGTGACCAAGCCGATGAGGCTCCAAGTTGGAGCTCCCCACTCCGAGCTGTTATCGTTCTTTGTCTTGTCCAAGGCCATTAACCCCGTGCTGCTGGGCCTGCCTTGGCTCCGATTACATGCTCCAGTCCTGGACTGGAACTCTGGAGACGCTGCCCCCACACCGGCCGTATGACTGCCCTATCGAGCTGATTCCTGGTGCATCCCTTCCCCGTGGTAGGGTATATCCTCTCTCCTTACCAGAGACTCTGTCCATGTCCGCCTATGTTAAAGAGAACTTGGAGCGGGGCTTCATACGGAAATCTTCCTCCCGGACTCTTCTTCGTCAAGAAAAAGGATGGTTCTCTGCGTCCCTGTATCGACTACCGGGGTCTCAAACAGATCACGGTGAAAAATAAGTATCCGTTGCCATTGATCTCAGGACTATTTGATCGTATAGGTGGTGCCAAGATTTTTTCCAAACTAGACCTTCGTGGGGCTTACAACCTAATCCGTATTCGCCGGGAATGACCAATGGAAGACTGCATTTAACACCCGTGATGGACACTATGAATATCTAGTAATGCCCTTCGGCCTGTGTAATGCTCCCACGGTCTTCGAGGAGTTTGTTAATGACATCTTCCGTGACCTCCTCTATGTTTGTGTAGTAGTCTATCTTGATGGCATCTTGATTTTTTCTCCAGATCCTATGACTCATCAGAGACATGTCCGTCAAGTTTTTCTGCGGTTAAGGGAGAATCGTCTGTACGCTAATTTGGAGAACTGCGTGTTTGAGAGAGATGCTCTACCCTTCCTGGGCTACATCGTCTCGAATTGAGGTCTCGAGATGGATCCTGAAAAGGTAAAGTCCATCCTCGAATGGCCACGCCCTCAAGGCTTTCTGGGATTCGTCAATTTTTACAGACAGTTCATCCCAAACTTCTCCTCACTGACATCTCCTATTTCTAAAAATGTGAACTCGGCACTCCGAGGTATTACGCAATAAGTGATATTTTATTTCACATATAGCGAAAAGTAGTGATCCAAAAATTGGTTTAACGTTTCGGTCTATACATTCGACCTTCTTCAGACACGGATTATATCGTGGATATAGCTATGCGGCACTTGCGACTGTGGTCGATGTTAGGTAATGGCGCCATTACCTAACAGCGACCGATGTCGCAAGCGCCGCATAGCCATTTCCATGGACGTAAAATATCACTTATTACATAATACCTTGGAGTGCTGAGTTCCCATTTTTTATACGTTGGCGTGGAAGCCTACTCACGCACCTTTGAAACACGGTGTGCTGCGGGATCAAGAAAGTACCATCTCCTATCTCTAACCTCACCAAGAAGGATATGAACGCCAAGGTGTGGACTCCTGAGGCAGAGTCCGCATTCAATAGCCTGAAGAATACCTTCACGTCAGCCTCTATCCTCCATCATGCAGATGTTTCTCTACAGTTCTCGTGGGAGGTGGACGCCTCCTCTGTCGGTGCTGGTGCACTCCTGTTCCAGAGAGGTTCCAAGGGCAAGTCAGTGGTATGTGGATATTTCTCTAAGCTCTTCTCTTCCGCAGAACGCAACTACTCAATTGGGGATCGGGAGTTACTGGCCATCAAATTGGCTCTGGAGGAATGGAGGAATGGAGACATCTACTAGAGGGCGCAGCTTATCCAATCCTAATTTTTAGGGACCACAAGATTCTCACCTATCTCCAGACGGCCCAACGGCTGAATCCTCGTCAGGCTAGGTGATCGCTGTTCTTTACCAGATTCCAGTTTGAGCTCCATTATAGCCCGGTTGACAAAAATGTGAGGGCCTTGTCCAGGTCTTTCGAGACAGTAGACACCATGGAAATTCCACAGAGAATTATTGATCCATCTTGCATTGTGCACTCTGTCAGCCCCCTGCAAGTTGGGGACATTCCTCCAGGGAGGACTTTTGTGCTCCTGGCTGACAGAGGAAGAATCCTCCGCTGGGGACACTCCTCTAGACTGGCAGGTCACGCGGGGACCCGTAAGACCTGAGATCTGATTGCCCGTCATTTCTAGTGGCCCTCGCTGCCCAAGGACATTATGGACTTTGTTTCTTCCTGTTCAGTGTGTGCAGCTAACAAGGTCGCTCACTCCAGACCTGCTGGCCTGCTCCAGCCATTGCCTGTGCCTGATGCTCCCTGGCAGCATATAGCTATGGACTATATTACTGACCTGCCTCTCTCTGCCTCTCTCTACTGGATGCAGTACTGTCTGGGTGGTGGTGGATCGATTTTCGAAGATGGCCCAGTTCGTTCCTCTGACCAGTCTTCCTTCTGCTCCTCAACTGGCCAAGCTTTTGATCCAACATATCTTCCGCCTGCATGGCTTGCCGCAGCATATTGTGTCTGATAGGGGGGTTCAGTTCACTTTGAAGTTCTGGAGAGCCCTCTGCGGACTCCTAGGTGTAAAGTTGGACTTTTCCTCAGCCTATCATCCTCAGACCAATGGTCAGGTCAAGAGGATCAATCAGATCTTGGAGAACTACCTACGCCACTTTATCTCTAAGTAGCATGATGACTGGGTGCAGTTCCTCCCGTGGGCTGAATTCTCTTACAATAATCACACCACATTGTCTATGGCCAACACCCATGAATTCCTCTCCCGGTGCCTGATACGTCCGAGGTGCCAGCAGCTGACACTGCTTTTAGGGACTTTCTGCAGATCTGGCAGCAGACTCGATCCTCCATCCTGCTGGCGGTCGACCGCATGAAACGGAAGGCAGACACAAGAAGAAGAGAACCTTCTCAGTTTCTCCCTGGCACAAAGGTCTGGCTGTCCTCCAGGAATATTCAACTGAGTGTGCCATCATACATATTTGCTCCCAGGTTCCTCGGACCCTTCGAGATCCTACAGCAGATCAAGCCTGTCACCTACAAGCTTCGGCTGCCTCCTACCCTCAAGATCCCCAACTCCTTCCATGTCTCCCTCCGGTGGTTCTGAACCGCTTTACCAAGACACCTAGCCCTGAAGTTACCTCAAGCAGTCCTTCCGACACCTTCGAGGTTAAGGAGATCCTGGACATTAGAAAAGTAAGAGGAAGAACATTTTATTTAGTAGATTAGAAGGGGTTTGGTCCAGAAGAGAGGTCCTGGGAGCCAGAAGAGAATCTCAATGCTCCTACCCTCATTAAGAGGCTTCTCTCTCGTTCTGGTACCAAAAGGAGGGGGCGTAAGAGGGGGGATATCGTAACGTCCGTGGTCGATGACCACAAACTCCTTCCATCCAGTCGACGTCCTTCTCTCCAGAGATGTCTGCACATACGGCCGTCCTGTTCCACAGTGACCACCAGGGTGCACTCGCGAGCTCAGTCCTGACTTAAGAAGCCAAAGCGCACGCAGGTGGGAGATTGAGCTGATTGCTCCCAGAGCACCCTGGGCTATAAGAAGGTCCCAGCCCCTTCCTCCCATGCCTGAGTGTTGTTTGTCATATCCTAGTTTGTCTATGAAAATGGTCTCCTAGTGTCTTCCAGTTCCAGTGTTTCCCGTACCTGTATCCTGTATCCCGTGCTATCCTAGTCAAGTGCCGTGCTGAGCTGTAGTTATCCTGTGCTGCATACCATGCCTATCCTGCTACACCAGGCCTAACATCTGCCTGTTGCCTAGTCCCAGCCGAGACTGCCTTGCTACCGTCCGAGCTGCCACAGGTACTCTATACGAACTATAGACTGTTTCCTGCGCCCTGTTGGCCAGCTGCCATACCGCCCAGGCGGTACGGTCCAGTGGGTCCACGAACACAACGTGACAGTGGGCTATGAGGAGCAGTATGTGTAAGTGAGAGGGCTATCAGGAGCAGTATGTGTGAGAGAAGGGGCTATGGGGAGCAGTATGTATGAGAGAAGGGGCTATGAGGAGCAGTATGGGTGAGAGAAGGGGCTATGGGGAGCAGTATGGGTGAGAGAAGGGGCTATGGGGAGCAGTATGTGTCAGATAGGGGGCTATGGGGAGTAGTATGTGTGAGAGTAGGGTCTATGGGGAGCAGTATGTGTGATAGACAAGGCTATGGGGAGCAGCATGTGTGAGAGAAGGGGCTACAGGGAGCAGTATGTGTCAGAGAGGGGGCTACTAGGAGCAGTGTGTGAGATAAGGGGCTATGGGGAGTAGTATGTGTGAGAGAGGGGCTATAAGGAGCAGTATGTTTTAGAGAGTGGTCTGTGTTGAGATATATATAAACAGAGATATTTTCCTGATTTTAGTTTGGTATCAGCAAATGGAACATTCTTCCTTATATCCAGGGGCTGAAAACCTGAACAGACCTAATACTTCTAAGAGCTGAGCTGTTACAATTGTAATCAGTCTAGGCAATTTCTGTGAGCTAAGGGTGTGTTCACATCAGCGTTGAGCTTCCGTTCATGGGTTCCATTAGACCTTTCCGTCGGAGGAACCGATGAACGGAATGCCAAATGGAAACCATAGCTTCCGTTTGCATTACCATTGATTTCAATGGTAATGCTTTCACTGCAATTGGCTTCCGTTTGTTTCTGTGAGGTTTCCGCAAAAAAAACGTAAACCTTAAGGAACGGAAACAAACAGAAAGCATTTACAACGGAAGCATTACCATTGAAATCAATGGTAATACAAACAGAATCTATGGTTTCTCCGACGGAAAGGTCTAACGGAACCCATGAAGGCTGACTCTGATGTGAACAGGTTCTAAACAACCTGGACTCCAGTCATTTTACCTATACTGATACATTATATTATTTGGATGTCCTAATGTATCTAATAATAATAATAATAATAATAATAATAATAATAATAAAGATATAATAATGGACCAAGTCACAATTCTAACTGTATGGATCCTTGAGTCAGTGGCACATACTATATGAATAGTAAGCTGTCTTCATGGGAGTTGCACTAGGTCAAGAAATTCCTGAGTTCCTTATGAACCTACTTAATTGTCAGAGTAACTAAAGTAAATGAAAGTGCTGTTTTAAATCTGTGGTTTATCTTCTGCCTGATTACAGCTTATTGCAAGTACAGTGCACAGTTGTTTCATTATCATTCTTGCTGTTACCATGGTAACTTAATTCTTATGTCAATGCAACTCACAGAAAGACCTCAGCTGGACAGCTAAGCTGTCTAGGAAATACTATAAGCAAAAGTAAAAATGACTCTCATATCCTTCTCAATTCTTTCTAAAGCCAATTCTACACAGAATTAAATATTTGAGTGGTTAACAAAGAGCTATTTTGCCTTTACTGTATTATCACTTATTATCCGATAAGAAAAAAGAACAACCCAGGAGAATGCTTAATTCACGTTATGACAGTTAAATCACATTGTTCCGACTTTAGTGTGCAATTTTTTTGTAATACATTTAGAAAGATAATCCCAACCAAGCAGACAGGGGCAGATTTAGGGGGGGGGGGGCATGGGTCCAATCGATGAAGACGTCACCTGGATTTATAGAGGAGCTGTCACATCTCTTGACATGTCTGTGATATTAAGGGCCCTTTTATATGGGTGAATAATTGGGCAAACAAGCTTTCATCAGCTGATTGTACCATTTTTGCATCAAGCAATAATATTATTATCGGCAGCACATCTCCCTGTGCAAACATGAAGATGTGCTGTCAACATGATAGAAATATATGGTCACTCGTCTCCATGCATTACTGATCATTGCTCCTTTTAGGAGTCAATGCACACAATGCATATTACGTGCGGCTTTGCGCAAATCTGCAGCGTAATACAGTACCAGCATAGTCAATGAGATTCCAGGAAATCTCATGTAGACGCTGCAGTATTTTTCGGGACTGAAATTGACCTGTGGTGAGTTTTTTAGAATCCGCAGCATGTCAATTTATCTTGCGTTTTTGCTTGCGAATTCCATCTGCCTAGTGCAGAGGAAAATCACACCAAAATATGCAGCATGAAAACGCGCCAAAACGCGCATCAAAATGGTAAAACCGCACCATTAAACGCATCAAAAAACCACACCGTCAGGTGCGATTTTAGCTGCGGAATTCTGCGTGTATACCTGTGGTTTTGATGCCAATTTTCCGCATCAAATTACGCAACGTGGTCATTCAGCCTAAAAGGCACAAACAAGCACCGATCAACGATGATCGGTGCTCGTTTTCACGGCTGTGTAAGAGGACCTTAAATCCTTGTATTACCCATAAAATAACATTTCAGCAGTGGAGCGGTCCAACAGTACCAGTGGCTTGATGAAAACAGCTGCTTCCTGGGATGAATGGGTTTGAATCCTGACAGAGTGTGTAGGAACACAGCCCTTTGACAAGGTGAAGTGTAGCGCCATTTGGTAATACAAGTATTAACTAAAACAGACACATATAATAGTCTGCAGACAGCCAGTATAGATCTGGTATCTGACCACTTAATGGTAACTGTATGGTGGTATTATTGATTATATTGGTGTTTGTACAGTGGTAGTGTTATTTTATCCCTGACAAAATAACATGGCCTAAAATTGCCCTTAGTGACCACCATGGCCGTTTGCATATATTTGCTACATATATGGCGTACTGCGCTTTTAAGCATTATTGTCCCGCTGTTATGTGCTATTGTTTTTTTTTTACAGTGGTATTGCTATTCTCTCCAGTATATATTGCACTTGTACATTGGTGAAACCAGCCATTGTCTGACAAAGATGTGAGAACAACTGCCTTGGAGAGATGAGTTTCTATCTGACAATGAAGGCTTTGTTTGCAAAAAGCATTTGTTGCATTTCTTGCTGTGTTATTTGATGTTTATTTGAGGCAAGACAAGGTGCTTGGCTTGTTCGCCAATCTAAATTAACAGCGCTAGGATGTACGGGCCAGACACCATTTTCGGCTTCATTGGTGCTCCCTAACAGGGTGATGGTGCATGTTCACACTGTGAATTAAAAGGTGCTCTTGCGGGAGGGGAATGGCGTAAAAGGTGCTGTGGAGGTAGAGGGATGAAAGAGACCAACTGCTCTGAGAGCTGGAACTGAGGAGCCTGAGAGAGACTGGTGGGGATCGACCTAGTCAGCATCCATTGTTGGGCCTGGGGTGGCGACAGGTCCTGAAGAGCGAGCAGGGTTGTTGTGTGAGGCCCCACTGTACAGATACCTGGGATGGGCGGTAAAGGGGACATAGCAGAGATGTAGTCCCAAGACATTTAGAAGAAGATGTAGTGGTAGTGCAGGACAAGGGGGAGAATCGGTCAATGTAAAGGCCTGCAGGACCCATGTGCTCTGCAGCCAGCAACAACCAATTAAAAAGGGGCGCTAGGCCAAAAGTACCCAGACACAGCCACCATCTTTAGGCCTACTAGGCCCAAGCAGATAGCCCTTGTATCAAGGACACACATTACTGTATTATGCTATAATAATATGATATAATATCGCAATATTATTTAGAAGGTTATCATAAGTTTAATCCATTTTCACAACCCAATAGAATATCTAAAAATTGTCACAATGTCCATAAAAATTGCTCCTTAAAGTGCCTAAGCAGTGCTTAAAGCATATAGAAGCACAAATGTAATATATAGATATTACATTATTGCCAACTGATTAGGGACTTTTGAAGAGCATTTTTTAGGGAGATCATTTGTGATAGTTTTTAGACATTCTATTAGGTTGTGAAGATGGTTTATACTTATGCTCACCTTCGAAATAATATTTCAGTATTATATCATATTATTATAGAATAATACAGTAATATGTGCTCTTTTGGGTATTTATCAACTATTTATCTATTTATATTTATGCGTTTAAGTATTGTAACTACAAAATATACACAAAATATACACGAATATGGACAAAAATATTGGGACAAACCTCTTAATTACAGAATTCAGGTGTGTCATTCAGTCCCATTGCCTCAGGTGTATATAATCAAACACCTAGCCATGTAGTCGCCTTTAGAAACATTTCTTAAAGAATGAGTCCTTCTGAAGAGCTAACTGAATTCGAGCGTGGTACTGTTTTAGGATGCCACCATTGAAACAAGTCAGTTTGTGACATTTCTTACCTCCTAGAAGACTGTAAGTGTTAGGCTGGGTTCACACGACCTATATTCAGACGTAAGCGAGGTGTATTATGCCTCGTTTTACGTCTGAAAATAGGGCTACAATACGTTGGCAAACATCTGCCCATTCATTTGAATGGGTTTGCCGACGTACTGTGCAGACGACCTGTAATTTACGCGTCGTCGTTTGACAGCTGTCAAACGACGACGTGTAAGGCTGGGTTCACACGACCTATTTTCAGACGTAAACGAGGCGTATTATGCCTCGTTTTACGTCTGAAAATAGGGCTGCAATACGTCGGCAAACATCTGCCCATTCATTTGAATGGGTTTGCCGACGTACTGTGCAGACAACCTGTAATTTACGCGTCGTCGTTTGACAGCTGTCAAACGACGACGCGTAAATGGACTGCCTCGGCAAAGAAGTGCAGGGCACGTAATTTGAGCTGTTCTTCATTGAACTCAATGAAGCACAGCTCAAGATTTACGAGCGTCTCAGAGCGTCTCAGACGCCTCGTAAATTACGAGGAGGAGCATTTACGTGTGAAACGAGGCAGCTGTAAACAGTCTGTCTTTTCACACGTAAATGCCTCTCATCGTGTGAACATACCTTAAATTGACTGCCTCGGCAAAGAAGTGCAGGGCACTTTTTTGCAACGTAATTTGAGCCGTTCTTCATTGAACTCAATGAAGAGCAGCTCAAGATATACGAGCGTCACAGACGCCTCGTATATTACGAGGAGGAGCATTTACGGCTGAAACGACGCAGCTGTTTTCTTCTGAAAACAGGCTGTCATTTCAGCCGTAAATGCCTGCTATCGTGTGAACATACCATGATTATTACAAAGTGGAATTGTTTAGGTTTAGGAACCACAGCACCTCAGTCACAAAGTGGTCCACATACAGTTAAAAAGCAGGGTCGCCAAATGCTGAGGCGCAGAGTGCATAAAAGTTGCCAATGCTCTGCTGACTAAATAACTGCAGAGTTGCAAATCTCCTCTGGTATTAACATGCAAGTCATATGTAAAGTCCATCACCAAGCACAATGCTAGGCATCGGATGGAGTGGTGTAAAGCATGCTGTCACTGAACTATGGAGCAGTGGAAGCGTGCTCTGTGAAGTGATGAATCATGCCTCTCTATCTAGTAGTCTAATGAACAAGTCTGTGTTTGACGAATGCCAGGAGAATCTTACCTGCCTGACTGCATTGTGCCAACTGTAAAGTTTGGTGGAGGAGCAATAATGCTATGGGGTTGTTTTTTTTAGGGGTTGGCCTAGTTCCAGTGAAGGGAAATCATAAAGCTTCAGCATACCAAGACATTTTGGACAATTGTATGGTTTGAACTTTGTGGGAACAGTTTGGGGAAGGCCCTTTTCTGTTCCAGCATGACTGTGCCCCAGTGCACAAAGCAAGGTCCATAAAGACATGCTTGGGTAAGTTTGGTTGTAAAAAGAACTAGTCTGGCCTGCACAGAGTCCTGAGCTAAACTCCTTTAAAGAACGTTGGTCCCTCTTGTCAAACATCATTGTCTGACCTCACAAATGCTCTTCTGGTTGAATGATCAAAAAATTCCCACAGACACTTTTCAAAATCTTGCAGAAAGCTTGCCCAGAAGAGTAACAGCTGTTTTAACTTCAAAGGGGGAACCAACTCCATATTAATGCGTATGGATTTAGAATTGAATATCATAAATGCTACTGTAGGTCTAATGTGTAGGTGTCCAAATACTTATGTCCATAAAGTGTATATTAGATCCATGTACCGGATCACAATGGTAATAGGTGTTGTGGAGACCGCCTTATACTCTGCATGTCATTGTTATTTCTACCACAGAACATAAGTTGTTAAATGTAAACATTTTTACCTCCCGGCCGGGAGATTCCTGGTATATGATAATAATGTCATTAATGATCATAAATAATAATACCTTTTAAAATACTTACTCCTTGAACCATTGTTGTATTTATCCTATGTGCATATTTATTTATTGTTTAGACAGGGAAATTAATGTAAGAGACCATGAAACTATGTATCATAACTCATGTTCGTTTAGGTACAGACACATGCATGTTAAGACACATTGGGTTTCCTTTTGTTTCCTCCCTCCCTATTTTATGAGATCCCATTAATATACTGTAGATCTATGGTAGATCTATATTAATGGGATCTCATAACATTGGGGGCCTTAGGGGGGTAGATCATCTAACCCTCCCCCCTGTAGCGAGTGCCCTACACAGTGCCCCCAGTATATAGTGTCACACCCCCTTTAAATAGTGTCACCCCCCTTCTGTATAGTGCCACACACAGTCCGCCTGTAGATAGTGCCACACACAGTCCCCTGTAGATAGTGCCACACACAGCCCCCTGTAAATAGTGACACACATATTCCCTTGTAGATAGTGCCACACACACACACACACACACACACACACATCCTGCGCCAGGGATCCATTCCCAGTGTCTAATAGGCTGCAGGCCTAACGTGGCCTGTAGCCTGGTAAGTTGTGGAGCTGGGAGCTATCCCACCATAGTATTCAATTCTATCTGCATCCTGAGGACGCAGATACAATTGAATGTGGCAGTCACCCGGGGCCAAGCCAAAAATCATTTATTTGCTGGGTCGGGCAGCATGGGTGCTCTCAATCCGCAGGCCTCGTAGCAGCTGCTATGACTGCTACTGCTATAGCTATAGTTCTGCCGCTGTGTACGGGCAAGTGCAGTTTTGGGCACATTATAAGTACATAGCAAAGCTAGTCTTCTGTATGACCCTCAAAGATAAAAATGTGGATTATTTCTAACACAGTAACGGAGTAACACATTTTAAGATATTTTTCTCCCGTTTCATGTAAAATGTTAAAATTTGAAGAAAACTGTATATACCCATATTCTTGGAGATAATTCCCAATATTTTCTCCTATAAAAATGTTGCTGTCAGCATGAATAACTTTAGGGATGTATTTTTTAAAATATGGTAATTTCTGGGTGGTTTATATTGTTTAGTCAGCTTAATGCCTCTACAAGCATAGGATGAGTCCTGGAATTCATTCAATTGTGCTCTGAAAGCTAAAGTGTGCTCCCTCCATTTTAGACCCAGTCAGCCGATTGGGGTCACATTGGGGGTATTTATGAATACAGAAGGATCAGCGCAATACATTTTGTGGTGCATTTCATCAGTTTACTTTGCTTTGTACAAAAAAAACTGTCAGAAATGTGACATATTTGTAAAAAAAATATTTATTATTTATAAAATTATTTTCACAATTGCTTTGAATTAATTACGTAAAAAAATGGTGAAGAGTAAACACGCACCACACCCCTAGATAAATATTAAGTCATTTTCAAAAAGGGGTCACTTTGGGGGGGGGGGAGAGGGAAGGGTTTCTGTCATTCTGACAGCTCAAATGCCTCTACAAGTGTGGAATGGGTCATGATATATTTTCAAGCAAAATTTGTATCCTGAAGGTTACCAAGTGCTCTCTTCCTTGTAGGCCTTTCCATGTGTCCAGTCAGTGCGTTAGGGCTACAATGGGAATATGTTTTAGTATAGGAGAAAAGGGGTAATACATTTTGGTATGCATTTCTTCATTTTCATCTATGTTGTATATAAATTGAAATTTTTCTTTTTTTCACCTGCTTTGCATTAATTTCCCTAACAAAATATATTTAATAAAATATTTGTACAGTATGTATGCACATACACTACCGTTCAAAAGTTTAGGGTCACTTAGAAATTTCCTTATTTTTGCAAGAAAAGCACAGTTTTTTTCAATTAAGATAACATTAAATTAATCAGAAATACACTCTATACATTGTTAATGTGCTAAATGACTATTCTAGCTGTAAACGTCTGGTTTTTAATGCAATATCTACATAGGTGTATAGAGGCCCATTTCCAGCAACCATCACTCCAGTGTTCTAATGGTACATTGTGTTTGCTAACTGTGTTAGAAGGCTAATGGATGATTAGAAAACACTTGAAAACCCTTGTGCAATTATGTTAGCACCGCTGTAAACAGTTTTGCTGTTTAGAGGAGCTATAAAACTGACCTTCCTTTGAGCTAGTTGAGAATCTGGAGTATTCCATTTGTGGGTTCAATTAAACTCTCAAAATAGCTAGAAAAAGAGAGCTTTCATGTGAAACTCGACAGCCTATTCTTGTTCTTAGAAATGAAGGCTATTCCATGCGAGAAATTGCCAAGAAACTGAAGATTTCCTACAGCGGTGTGTACTACTCCCTTCAGAGGACAGCACAAACAGGCTCTAACCAGAGTAGAAAGAGAAGTGGGAGGCCCCGCTGCACAACTGAGCAACAAGACAAGTACATTAGAGTCTCTAGTTTGAGAAATAGACGCCTCACAGGTCCTCAACTGGCAGCTTCATTAAATAGTACCCGCAAAACGCCAGTGTCAACGTCTACAGTGAAGAGGCGACTCCGGGATGCTGGCCTTCAGGGCAGACTGGCAAAGAAAAAGCCATATCTGAGACTGGCTAATAAAAGGAAAAGATTAATATGGGCAAAAGCACACAGACATTGGACAGAGGAAGATTGGAAAAAAGTGTTATGGACAGACGAATCGAAGTTTGAGGTGTTTGGATCACACAGAAGAACATTTGTGAGAAGAAGAACAACTGAAAAGATGCTGGAAGAGTGCCTGATGCCATCTGTCAAGCATGGTGGAGGTAATGTGATGGTCTGGGGTTGCTTTGGTGCTGGTAAAGTGGGAGATTTGTACAAGGTAAAAGGGATTTTGAATAAGGAAGGCTATCACTCCATTTTGCAACGCCATGCCATACCCTGTGGACAGCGCTTGATTGGAGCCAATTTCATCCTACAACAGGACAATGACCCAAAGCACACCTCCAAATTATGCAAGAACTATTTAGGGAAGAAGCAGGCAGCTGGTATTCTATCTGTAATGGAGTGGCCAGCGCAGTCACCAGATCTCAACCCCATAGAGCTGTTGTGGGAGCAGCTTGACCGTATGGTACGCAAGAAGTACCCATCAAGCCAATCCAACTTGTGGTAGGGGCTTCTGGAAGCATGGAGTGAAATTTCTCCCGATTACCTCAGCAAATTAACAGCTAGAATGCCAAAGGTCTGCAATGCTGTAATTACTGCAAATGGAGCATTCTTTGACGAAAGCAAAGTTTGAAGGAGAAAATTATTATTTGAAATAAAAATCATTATTTCTAAGATTGTCAATGTCTTGACTATATTTTCTAGTCATTTTGCAACTCATTTGATAAATATAAGTGTGAGTTTTCATGGAAAACACAAAATTGTCTGGGTGACCCCAAACTTTTGAACGGTAGTGTATGTGACATATGATTTGTGTATTTTTATAAAAAAACTTCAATATCAGTCTACTTTTACCACCTAAATAAAGTACAAAACTTGATGAAAAAAAATTATGTTAGAATTACTTGGATGTGCAAAACCTTTACATAGTTATTCTCTGATAAAGTCACACATACCAGATTTCCAAAATCTGGCTTGGTCATTGAGGGGTTAAAATCAGACGATATAAATGTTAGGGTATGTTCACACGCAGTGACCAAAAACGTCTGAAAATGCAGAGCTGTTTTCAGGTGAAAACAGCTCCTGATTTTCAGACGTTTTTGTAGCAACACGTTTTTCATGGCGTAATTTATGTTTCGTTATTGGAGCTGTTTTTCAATGTATTCAATGAAAAACGGCTCCAAAAACGTCCCAGGAAGTGATATGCACTTCTTTTTACGCGCCGTATTTTGACAGTGACGCGTAAAATGATACCTCGTGGGAACAGAACACCGTAAATTCCATTGCAAGCAATGCGCAGATCTTTGTAGGCGTATTAGGGGCGTTTTTTCAGGCGTAATTCGAGGCGTAAAACGCCCGTATTACGTCTGAAAACACTGCGTGTGAACATAACCTTATGTTTCTCTATTTCACTCTATATTCGAACTTTTCTATGCATACAACTTTAAATACACATAAATGATACCTTATTATATGTCATGCTATCAGTTCATTGCAATTTTAGATGCCTTATAAGGCTATGTTCACACAGCTTATTATCGTGCGTTTTTCGGGCCGTAAATACATGAAAAACGTCCGAAAAATCGGAAGCAGAACGCCTCCAAACATCTGCCAATTGATTTCAATGGGAAAAACTGCATTCTGTTCTGACGGGCCATTTTTTTACGCGGCCGTTTTGAAAAACAGCCACGTAAAAAGATGGCTGCGAAAAACAAGTGCATGTCACTTCTTGAAATTTTTGGAGCAGTTTTTCATTGATTCCATAGAAAAACAGCTCCAAAAACGTCCGTTAAAAACGCAGTGAAAAACACGAGTGGCTAAAAAAACGTTTGAAAATCAGGAGCTGTTTTCGCTTGAAAACAGCTCCTGATTTTCAGACGTTTTTGATTCTGTGTGTGCACATAGCCTAATGGTCTGCGTCTGGACTGTATTTAGGACAGAGATACTGGTCTAAGACATTAGCAGTGTAGGAAGACTTACCAATATAAAGGACAAGAATGGATTATGATTAATTTGGTTCTATGGTTGTCATATTTTGGAGAACGATTTAAATTTTATATTTATTATGAGTTTCCATGTCTCTAAATGTGAACAATTAAAAACACATGCTGTCCAGGCAGTTCCATATGACATTTGTATAAAACAGGCCATAATACCGATGAGATCTGAACTTAAAACATCTGTGCATAGATGTTTTTTTCCACTGAATTTCTGCTGATACAATAAACAATGTTATTTGTTGAGGAAAAAATTTAACTTTAATAATCCATTTCAAATTGAGCCAAAATGAAGAAACGTTTACTAAACCGTGCTCCATACAAATGTATAAAATAGAATGTTTCCATATAATTGACATGAAAGTGTAACAAAATCAACTTTATTAAAGTATTTATTTGCTGAAAGTTATATTTAAAAGACTCCTCCTCACTCCTCCCACCCAGTTATTGGGGCTATTGCCAACTAATTCCATAGTCAGCTCAATAAGTTAAAAGTAAGGAAACCCTAAAATAAATTCCATATAACTCTCAACATGTGTCTAAATAAGCGCATTTATATTTTTGGCCCATTCAAGATTATCATCTATAAAGGGTTAAGAAATATATTATCTTCACAGGATTTTAGTGTACAAAGCCGAGGTTTACATTTTTTTTTACCAATAGCTTACAGTAGTAAAAAATGGGGTAAAGCCTACTAGATACTTATTGCCTAGAAATGTGGGGAAAACAGTTAATGGAACCAAGCTCTCTGTTTGGTAACTATGCTGACTAATGAATGTGTAACCGCTCGGCTGGAATCCTTTGTCTTTACCATTCTTACAAATATCTTTCTAATAAGCTCTGTGGAAACTAATCTGGTTGTTCTACTTGTCACGTCTGCAATGACAAAAAACATTTCTTCATATTAGAATTGTCAGCTGCATTCAGATAGTTGTGATTTAGCTGCAGCTTTCTTATAAACATAACCATTAAAACATTTTCTTATGTACTTGGCTGGTATCCCACAATTCATTATTATGACTAGGCAATAATAACGTTCATTCCGGGGATAACACGTAATTTCACTGCGTCATCCAATGTCAATGTCTGGACCAGCCACAATTATTATTTCTTATTACTATTTACTAAAAGGAATTGCCATACCAATGCTGGGGAATAGGAAGAAGAGGGGCCGAGGGACACAAGGCTGTTATAGACAGCGCTCTGGTTTGAGCACCAGTCTAACCGTAAGGAGCACACAGAGCAATTGTATTAACTGCTTGCTCCTGCATCGGCCTGTCTTTCCCGTCTTCAATACTCTTGCAGGATGGCGGGTATCGTTCAGCTGCTGGAGCAGCTCCGTTCCCTGGCCGGCTAGCGGGGCTCAGATTGGCTTAGAGCCCAGCTTGCTGGTCTGGTAGGCAGCCGGCTGGGCCTAGTGAACTCGCGCCCTCAGCCGAGGGCGTGAAGAGGAATGAGTCGAGGGAGAGGGAGAAGGCGGTGGGATCGCAGGACCACGATCCAAAAGCAGTGCTTCTGCGGTGGTCCAGGAGTATGCGTCCGCCATCGCGCTTGAGCCTGGATGCTACTCCCAGGTTCTGGCGCAGGTTTGGAGCCCGTCTAGGGACCCTGGAGGCCGGGCTGCCTACCAGACCGGCAAGCTGAGCTCTAAGCCAATCTGAGCCCCGTCAGCCGGCCAGGGAACGGAGCTGCTCCAGCAGCTGAACGATGCCCACCATCCTGCTAGGGTAATGAAGACATGGCAGACAGGTCCACCCCATGTCTTTTGCTTTGTAAATGGTTTTCAATGGTTACGGCCACTGCGAGGATCCTGCAGCGGTGGCCGCGCTTGAGCAATTTCTACTGTGTATTTTCCTATTATGCTGGCCGGGTTCTCTGGTGTGCGCAGTGAGCATGCGCAGTAGCTCTCAGTCCGGCAACTTCACTCTTGCTCTAATGAAAGTGAAAAGGATGGCTCCCAGGCATGCACAGTAGCCCTGGAGCCGACTAATATTTCTGCCACAGAAAAGGCCATACTCACAGATTAGGTGGTGGGTAAAATACCCGTTCCAAACAGGACGCAACCAGGTCAGAGAATGCTGTTGATGGGAAGTGCCCAGGTGTGTTTAAATAATGATAGCCACTCCCACTAACCTTGAGGGGAGTGGTGTGTTGGGCATGGAAGTAAATGTGTAATAATAATAAATAAATAATAAAGTACTGTGTATAGTGCACATGTGAGGTATAGGGGACATGACTAAGTGTAGTGTGTAGAAAACAGGGCTGTGAGTGAAACAAAAAAAGTGAGTGGAGAGTGTAAAACATGGAGGCATATATTTCTGAACTCCTCATGCAGCTGTAAAACCCTTATCAGGGCTGTAATTTTGTTCTTTCTTCAAAGCACTGTTATCTCTATATGTACATATAGAGATAACAGTGTTTAGTTTACAACAAGCACTTTGTGTTTGAGATCGCTTCTGCAGCATGTGTCTCACAGCGTACCGCCCACAAATCTTCACAAGCAGAGGAACGAGCAACACGGAAAGAAGAAGATTGAGGATCAAATCCTGGTAGGAAATCTGTATGAAATTCAATAGGGTTATTTTTGATCATACATGTGTGCTGGTGAAAAAAAAAAAAAGTGGCCAGATGGGAATAACCCTTTAATGCTTGGGATACTGCTGCTCACATCCCAGGGGTCAACAACTCAATTGCTGATTCTCTTTCTTGCTTACAGTGGGATCGGTTCCGGCTCTTGGCCCCGGAAGCAGAGGTGACATGTCCCAACTGCCCTGCACACTTGTGGGATCTGGTCTGCGGAGAGCGAATTGGCTGATCCGTTCCTCCTTGGCTCCGGGAACATGAATCGCTTACGAGGCGGCGTGGCGTGACTGGTAGGGTTGGTTGAGTGATTTGGCTGGGTTAGGTATGGACAATGATAGGATGGTTGCTTTGCTGGCATTCTTGGGTCATGTGTCGGCCGTGGGTTGGTCAGTCGCAATGGTTAATCGCTTCGTGGCGGCCCTGGTTTTCGTTTGAAAATTGCAAGGCCAACGCGATGTCACGAAGGATTGTGTCATTTGCTTTGTTGGAGCGGTTGGGGTTCGCGGTGGATGTTGTTTGGATATTGTTTGTTCTTCAGCATATGAGTCTGTTTTGTTTAAGTTGGCTTTCTCAAGTGCTTTTTTTTTTGGTCGCTTCGGGTGGGGGAATTAGTGTCCCCAAGTGGGTCACGACCGGGTGGGCTGTTGGCGAAAGATGCGGTGCTGCTGGATGAGAGGGTGGAGTTATGGATCGGTTGCTCCAAGACGGATCAGTTAGGGAGGGGTAGACGGTTTTAGGTGCGGTTATGTGTCCCGTTCGCTCTCCTGGGGATTACCTCAGAGATAAAAAAACTTTTATCTGGTCCTTTACTGCAGCATGTAGGTTTTTTTGTCCCATCATCAATTTACGGCGGTTGTTCAAAAATGTTTGGTTTTTGTCGGCCTCGATGCTTGCACTCTTTTCGGATAGGAGCCACCATATAGGCGGCCGGGTTGGGGTTAGGACCAGATGCAGTGCGCCGTATTGGTAGGTGGGAATCCCAGAGATTCCGGTCGTATATGCACCTTCATCTACTGTGATTGCTATGGGGTATTTGCGAGTGGTGGTTTTTTTTTTCAAATTTTTGTTTGGATTTTAGCGTTGCAGTATCTTTGCTAATATTTTTAGTTTTTTTCTTTCAGATTCTGCCCTTTGCCTGATATGGGTTTTTGGACACTCCTATGTCCAATGGGGGGCGGTGCGAGAGTACGTTCAACCAGACGGACGGCAACTCGGTTTTCTAAGATCGGCAGCTATATTGCGCTGGCTCGAATTCCATTGTATGGCTTGAGGGAGGGTCCTATCGAATTTTCACCGCTATGTGGTGTTGGATATGGTGCCGGATGTCCTGGTGCTGCACGTTGGGGGAAAGACATCGGGATAATGCCGTTCCGCGAATTGATCAGGGACATCCAGTAGGATTTGCTTAGGTTATGGTCACTTTTTCCCCGTGTGATTTTAGTATGGTCAGAGATTGTGCATCGGAAGTCATGGAGGGCTGTTAGGTCTGTGATTGAGATTAATCAGGCTTGTGTAAAGGTAAATCCGCCTGTGTTGGCGTTTGTGGTGAGGAATGGTGGTGTGTTCGTACTGCTTTATGATTTAGAGGATGGGCTTGGCAATTTCTGGTTGGCTGATTGTGTGCATTTGACTGTGGTGGGGATTGATTTGTGGGCCTTGCGTATTCAGGAGGGAATTGAACGTGCAATGTTGTTGTGGGGGAACTTGCATAATTGAGGTGGTCAAGGTATGCTCATGTGGTGGGTTTGGGGGGTCCTTGGAGTTGGTTAAGATTGGTGGGGGAGGGATTCATAGTGGGGTCCCTTCCAATTTATACATTGTGGGGGGATCTGGCTTATTTGGGCTCCTGCTGGGGTGGGGTCCTGAGGAGCAAAAAATTTGAATTTTAGCCATCTGCGGTTGGTCACGGTGCCCCTGAGCCTGTGGTAGGACAGCTGGGGGTAAAAAATAAAATGTGTGCAGAGTGGCGTCAGATCTTTTTTCTCCAAGGACCTTCCCATTTTTTTGTAGGGGTGAAAGGTTTTGGTATTTATTATTATTGAAGTGTTTTGTTTTTTTGTTAATAAAATTGTTGCTGTGGCCAATTTATTCCAACTTTAAGTCTCTGTGTCGTTATTGGGGGAGTCAGAGAGATAAAAGGGGAGTTCTGAGGGGAACTGGTGTGAGTTGGTACAGTGGTAAGGAAAAAGGTAAGACAGAACCGAACTCTATTGTCCCTGGTCATGTGAAAACAGGCAAGTTATGCCACTGATATAAAAGCCAGATTCTCAATTCAATTGCCAGATTCTCAATTCTGAAATCATTAGGAGAGGAATGTTTTGGCAACACTCCTACTGTATATGCACCAAGATCTATAGCACTGCTGAACTGGGGGTCAGGGGAATGATACAGGAAGCTAGCTTTGTACATTAAATGGGTTTTCCAGAGTAAACAAAACCTGGGTAAAATAATATAAGAGTTTTTTACTCATTAGGTTGTGCAATTACTAGTGATTTGCCTGCTTTGTGTTGTGTATTTTTGTATTGTCTGATTCTCACTGATCAGCTATTGATGGCCTATCCTAGGTATAGGCCATCAATATTACAGTCCTAGAAAACTCCTTTAATGTCAATGAACAATCAGTTGGAAACCGGTTGCAAAAATTGCAGATTTAGAATAACATCTGTCTACTCGTACATGGCCTGAATCTATATACCATTACATAACTTTACTGAAGAGTACAGCTCACAGAATTATTTTACTGAGAATTATTGTGATTTTGCGCTTTAAATACTGTACAAGAGAAATGGCCTCATACAAGATGTGATTTTTGTTATGAAAAGACAGAGTGTTCTTATAAGCAGTTATCCATTAATTCCAGTACATAGCGGGCATCGTAAAATCCACCTCCCCAGCTTAAAGATTGCCTCCAGTGACAAGAGGTGACTTAAGACATTGGTGAAAAAACCCAAAACAAAAAATGGCAGTACTTTAAGTGGAAAGTTTCATGCCAGTGTACAAAGAAAACATCTATGCAAGATAAACATGATATTAACACAAGACATATTACAATACTTTTGGAAAAGTTTAGTTGAACTTGTTAAAGAATGAAGTTTGGTAATAAAATCATTGTTATCCCTTAAAGGAGTTATGCCACGAGTAACATTTATCCCCTACCCACGGGATAGGTGATAACTGTATGAGCAGTGGGGGTCCCATTGCTGGGACCCCACCGATCACTAGAACAGTGGGTCCCTAGCCCCCGTTTCTCCTCGCTGCATGACAACAGTGCGGAAGTGATTGAATGAAGTGGTGGTCACCCATGCGCCCGGCAGTGCCTTCAATGTCTATGGGACTGACAGAAACATCTGAGCACTGTAAGGACCATGGATGTCAATTTTTTTGTTATTATAAAAAATATTTTACCCTGCAAGCAAATGACTAAGAAAATGCGAGAGTCTGTGCACATCTTTATGTACATCTATCTTTACCAGAGTCATACCACTGATAAATCATTAGTCTTCTAATATACAGTAGCATGTCACAAAAGCACATGTTAAATACAGACCGTCTTGTTAGATATATACTGTACTATAAAATGTACCCAACGTGCTTAGTTTATATGAATTTCCTCATTTTAAGTAATACTATATTAGGGTTTGCAACATTTGTCAGTTGATCAGGATGTTGCATGAGGTACTATGTTCCTCTTTAACAACAACTACTGTATGTCTGAATATATAAAGCATATAAAATAAAAGCCAGCTTAGCAGTAACAACTTGGTAGGGCTTTATAACAGTAAATGTCTTATTCCCCTGTCACCTTAAAATTGGAAAAACTGTCCCGAAAGTATCACTTTTTTATAGTCACTTTTTCTTGTGTACTTTTTTATTGTAGACATTTCATTTATGTTTTAAATAGATATAGTTTGCCCAAAATTTGGGTCCCTTTAGCACATATTGACTCCATAAAGATGTTGGTAATTTTGGTCTGAAAAACTACTGCAAATGTTTGCCCCTCTGATTTTTGTTTGGCATAACTTTTTTGAATTTTTGTTTTTAATGTAGGCGTATGAGAACTGATAGCTATAATAGAAAGGTGTAAGAACACAAAGTGCATCGCAGATTGCTGCGTTTGGGGCTGCGCAGCCACAAACCGGTCGGAGTGCCCAATGCTGACCCCTGTCCACCACTAAAACAACCTAGTATGGGCACGTGAGCATCAGAACTGGATCATAGAGCTATCTAAGAATGTGGCCTGGTCTGATAAATCACGTCACCATGTAGATGGCTGTGTGAGTCGCTTACCTGGGTTAGCTATGGCACCAGGGTGCACTATGGGAGGAAGGCAAGCCGATGGAGGCAGTTTGATGCCCTGGACAATATTCTGCTGGGAAATCTTGGGTTCTGTCATTCATGTGGATGTTAGTTTGACATGTACCACCTACCTAAACAATATTGTAGACCAAGTACACCCCTTTATGGCAATGATATTCCTTAATGGCATTGGCCTCATTCAGTAGGATGGGTTTGAGGAAAATGGCAAAAAGGTTAAGGTGTTAACTTTGCCTCCAAATTCTTGAAATTTAAATTGAGCACCTGTGGGATGTGCTGGAAAAACAAGTCCGATCTATAAAAACTCTAACTCGCAACTTACAGTACTTATAGGATCTGTTGCTAATGTCAGGGTGCCAGATATCATTGGACACGTTCAGAGGTCTAGTGGAGTCCATGTCTCAAAGGGTCAGAACTGTTTTTGTAGGACGAGTGGGACCTACACAACATTAGCCAGGCAGTGGTAATGTTATGGCTGAACGGTGTATAGGATGATAATGAACTGAGAAACAAGAGAAATCAAGCAACAGAAAAGCAGAAAACAAGGAGACATGGACAAGGGAGCTATGGTGAAGAGTGGGGGAACAGAGCACATAAATGGGTATGAAAAGGAGAGGATAGGGTACATTAAAATTCTTTTTTTTTTACCATGATTTTCCGAATAATTTTGGCACAATTTTTTTGTAAACATAAAAAGAAAAACATAAAAATTACATTTTTACCCTGTAGGGTGGAGCTGCTGCTGATTACAAGCAGCTCTCTCTGTAATCACACTGCTGTCCAAGCAATGCTTGTGGAGAACAGTACTGTACTTTTCTCTTGCCCGAGCACAGTTTGGTATAATCAGTAGAAGGGTTTAAGGTGGTTAAATGCACCTTATTGAGTAGCTACAAAAAAAATCTCTATCTATCTATCTATCTATCTATCTATCTATCTATCTATCTATCTATCTATCTATCTATCTATCTATCTATCTATCTATCTATCTATCTATCTATCTATCTATCTATCTATCTATCTTCTATCTGTAATAAGGACAAGGGGGCATCCTCTACTATAGGAAAAAAGGTTTCACCATCATCACAGATGGGGATTCTTTACTGTGAGAGCAGTGAGAATATGGAAATCTCTGCCACAGGATGTTGTGATGGTTGATTCTTTTGTTATTGTTTAATTATAACCACTGGCGTAGCTATAGGGGTCGCAGCGGTCGCAATTGCGACCGGGCCCCGAAGCCAGGGGGGCCCACGGCCCCCCGCACCACATCAATAAAAAGTTTCTATAGTAACTCGGGCCGCGGGCCCCTGTTACTATAGTAACATACTTTACTTACCTTCCTGGTTCCGGATCGCAGCGGAGGTCCTGACGTCAGGCGCTGTGCGCAGCGCATGACGTCACAGCGCTATGCCGCCGCGCACAGCATCGAGACTACAGAACTCCCGCCGCGGCCGAAGAGGAAGGTAAGATTTGCCCTGACTGGCGGGGTCCGACTCCCGGGACCCGCCAATCAGCTGTTTTGAAGGGGCTGCAGCACTCGTACGAGAGCTGCTCCCCTTCATTCCTGTCACTTCATTCCGGTCACACTGTGAATCGGTGTCGGCGATTCACAGTGTGAGCAAGTAGTGAAATGAAGGGGAAGCAGCTCTCGTACGAGTGCTGCGGCCCCTTCAAAACAGCTGATTTGCGGGTCCCGGGCGACACATCAGCTATTGATGGCCTATCCTGTGGATAGGCCATCAATGTTTAGGGACTGCACAACCCCTAAGCCTACGATGTATCAGGCTTAGGGGGCCCATGAGACAGGATCACAGATTGTGTGATCCTGTCTGCTGGGCCCTGTATCTAAGCCAATCACATGGTAGGCTTAGATACATGGCCCATGCGTGATCCTGTCTGCTGGGCCCTGTATCTAAGCCTACCACACTGTAGGTTTAGATACAGGGCCCCAGCACACAGTAATCTTATACTGTATAAGATTACTGTCTGCTGGACCCTGTATCTAAGCCTACCTTGTGGTAGGCTTAGATACAGGGTCCCACAGACAGTATCACACATGGGCCCTGTATCTAATCCTTAGGGTATGTGCACAGACACTGATTACGTCCGTAATTGACGGACGTATTTCGGCCGCAAGTACCGGACCGAACACAGTGCAGGGAGCCGGACTCCTAGCATTATAGTTATGTACGATGCTAGGAGTCCCTGCCTCGCTGCAGGACAACGGTCCCGTACTGTAATCATGTTTTCAGTACGGGACAGTTGTCCGGCAGCGAGGCAGGGACTCCTAACGTCGTACATAAGTATAATGCTAGGAGCCCGGCTCCCTGCACTGTGTTCGGTCCGGGACTTGCAGCCGAAATACGTCCGTCAATTAAGGACGTAATTAGTGTGTGTGCACATACCCTAACACACGTGTTACTAATCATTTTTTGTGTGTTTTCTTACAGGTTCGGCCGTTGGACTACGGCGGATTCCAGGACTACTTCGATGACAGCTTTTTTTTTTATTAATAAAATGGTTAATAAGGGCTGTGTGGGTTTTTTTTTTATTTCAATAAAATATTTTTTCTATGTCTTTGTGTTTTTTTTTTAAACTATATTACTACCGCCTTAGTAATGGCCAACGGCTGATTGACAGCATCCATTGCTAAGGCGGGGCTTAGTGTTAGCGGATGCATAGGCTAACACTAACCCCCTTTATTACCCCGGTACCCACCGCCACCAGGGATGCTGGGAAGAGCCGGGTACGTTCCAGTACCTGACCATCTGTAGTGATGGTCGGCCACTGGGGTGGCCGAAGGCTGGTATTATCAGGAGGGGAAAGGCCAAAAACAGTGGCCCTTCCCATCCTGGTAATGCTGCCTGCTGCTGCTTTATTGTATCTGGCTGGTTATGAAAATGGGGGGGGGACCCCACGTCATTTAAAAAAAAAAATAATAATTGGAAAGAACGATGTCGGGTCCCCCCCAATTTTCATAACCAGCCAGATACAACACAGCAGCAGCAGGCAGCATTACCAGGGTGGTAGGTGCCACTGTTTTTGGCCTTCCCCAGCCTAATACTACCAGCCTGCGGCCACCCCGGTGCCTGCCTGTCACTACAGATGGTCGGGTACTGGTTTGTACCCGGCTCTTCCCAGTACCTCTGGTGGCGGTGGGTACCGGGGTAATAATGGGGGTTAGTGTAGCCTCTGCACCGGCTGACATTAAGCCTCGCCTTAGTAATGGATGTTGTCAATCAGCCAGCGGCCATTACTAAGGCGGTGATAATAAAGTTTAAAAAGATACAAGCACATAGAAAAAATATTTTATTGAAATAAAAAAACACAACCCTCATTAACCATTTTATTGAGAATAAAAAAAACGCCGTCATTGAAGTCCTCGAATCCGAAGTCCAACAACCGAACCTGTAAAAAAAACACAAACACACAAAAATAATCAGTAACACATAAAGAAGCAAAATTATTATTCTTACCTATCCTGGGTCCAGCGCTGGAGCCGCAATGTCAGCGAGCTGGGCCCTGTATCTAATCCTATCATGTGTGATACAGTCTGCTGAGCTGTGTATCTAATCCAATCATGTATGATACTGTCTGCTGGGCCCTATATCTAATCCGATCATGTGTGATACTGTCTGCTGAGCCACTGTATCTAATCCTATCATGTGTGATACTGTCTGCTGAGCTGTGTATCTAATCCTATCATGTGTGATACTGTCTGCTGAGCCCTGTATCTAATCCTATCATGCGTGATACTGTCTGCTGAGCCACTGTATCTAATCCTATCATGTGTGGTACTGTCTGCTGAGCCACTGTATCTAATCCTATCATGTGTGATACTGTCTGCTGAGCCACTGTATCTAATCCTATCATGTGTGGTACTGTCTGCTGAGCCACTGTATCTAATCCTATCATGAGTGGTACTGTCTGCTGAGCCACTGTATCTAATCCTATCATGTGTGATACTGTCTGCTGGGCCACTGTATCTAATCCTATCATGTGTGATACTGTCTGCTGAGCTGTGTATCTAATCCTATCATGTGTGATACTGCCTTCTGAGCCACTGTATCTAATCCTATCATGTGTGATACTGTCTGCTCAGCCACTGTATCTAATCCTATCCATAGTTTATAGGGTCGTAGTGCTATAGATATGCTATGCTGTCTCATATACACACTTTTTTTGGGGGCGGACACATATGTATTGGGGCTATTTCCCGGACATTTTAAGCCCTGAGGGCATGTTCACACGGCAGCGTCCGTTACGGCTAAAATTACTGTGCTGTTTTCAGGAGAAAACAGCACCGTAATTTCAGCCGTAATGGCATGTGCAGGCGTCTTTTGCTGCGTCCATTACGGAAGTAACTGAAGCTGGTTTTCCATGGAGTCCATGGAAAACGGCTCCATTTACGTCTGAAGAAGTGACAGGCACTTTTTTACGCGCCGCCTTTTGACAGCGACGCGTAAAAAAAAATGACCGTCGGCACAGAACATCGTAAGACCCATTCAAATGAATGGGCAGATGTTTGCCGACGCTTTTGAGCCGCATTTTCGGACGTAATTCAATGCTAAAACGCCCGAATTACGTCCGTAAATAGTGTGTGTGAACCCAGCCTTAGTGACGCCCCTGGCTGCTAGTGCTGCATTGTTGGGTCACTTAGGAGACCCAGCGATGCAGCTGAAAGCGGACCGTCGGCCATGAGAAGTTTGAGGGGGGGGGGGGCCCAGTAAGAATTTTTGCATCGGGGCCCATGAGCCTCTAGCTACGCCCCTGATTATAACTAACAAAGGTTATGTTTTAGAGTACCTTTTTATCAATGATAGTGTTAAAATATAGATGATCAGAGTGACAAATAAGGCCTCATTCACACGACACGGTTTGCATCCGTTTTGCATCTGTTCCGATTCCGTTCCGGGCCATGTTGCCGTTTTTAACGGCCGATTTTGACCTGTTTTGCATCCATTTTTTTCCCTGTCCATTTTAAAATCAGATGAATTTCATTTAAATTTGTTGCCGCACACAGCCCTCTGTAGATAATGCCACAGCCCCCCTGGTAGGTAATGCCACACAGCCCCCTTTAGGTAATGCCACCCAGCCCCCTGTAGGTAATGCCACCCAGCCCCCTGCAGGTAATGCCACCCAGCCCCCTGCAGGTATTGCCACCTAGCCCCTGCAGGTAATGCCACCCAGCCCCCTGCAGGTAATGCCACCCAGCCCCCTGCAGGTAATGCCACCCACCCCCTGCAGGTAATGCCACCCAGCCCCCTGTATGTAATGCCACACAGCCCTCTGCAGGTAATGCCACCCAGCCCTCTGCAGGTAATGCCACCCAGCCCCCAGCAGGTAATGCCACCAAGCCCCCTGTATGTAATGTCACCAGCCCTCTGCAGGTAATGCCACCCAGCCCTCTGCAGGTAATGCCACCCAGCCATCTGCAGATAATGCCACCCAGCCCCTGGCAGGTAATGCCACCCAGCCCCCTGCAGGTAATGCCACCCAGCCCCCTATATGTAATGCCACCCAGCCCTCTGCAGGTAATGCCACCCAGCCCTCTGCAGGTAATGCCACCCAGCCCCGGCAGGTAATGCCACCAAGCTCCCTGTATGTAATGCCACCCAGCCCTCTGCAGGTAATGCCACCCAGCCCTCTGCAGGTAATGCCACCCAGCCCCCTGCAGGTAATGCCACCCAGCCCCCTGCAGGTATTGCCACCCAGCCCCCTGCAGGTAATGCCACCCAGCCCTCTGCAGGTAATGCCACCCAGTCCCCGGCAGGTAATGCCACCCAGCCCCCTGTATGTAATGCCACCCAGCCCCCTGTATGTAATGCCACACAGCTCCCTGTAGGTAATGCCACCAAGTCCCCTGTAGGTAATGCCACACAGCCCCCTGTAGGTTGCACCCATCCCACCCTTCCAGGAGAATTCACTGACTTCAATGTCCATATATGGACAGTGTAGTCACTGACTTTTCCTGGAGAGGAATTCCCTGCCACAGGGCGGGAATTTCCGCTTCAGAAGTGAGTGACGTCACTGTGTCCATATATGGACAGTTTGGTCACTCACTTCTTCTGTAGTGGAATCCCCGGCCACAGGGTCGGTGATTCTGCTTCAGAAGTGAGTGACGTCACTGTGTCTATATATGGACAGTGTAGTCACTCACTTCTCCTGTAGCGGAATCCTCGGTCATAGGGTCAGGGATTCCGCTTCAGAAGTGAGTGACGTCGCTGTGTCCATATATGGACAGTGTAGTCACTCACTTCTCCTGTAACGGAATTCCGACTCCTACAGGGAGCAAAAAAAGACCCTCCTCCTCCTCACATGCACTGTGAGCAGGAGGAGGAGAGAGAGTGCAAGCGACGGAATACATGGCCATCACTCGGGACACATTCCGGTGATGGCCGTGTTTTACCCGGCCCCATAGACTTCTATGGGAGCCGGGCGGCTGGGTAAACGGCCGAAAATAGGGCATGTCCCATTTTTTGACGGCCAAGTTTCCCGGGCCGTCAAAAAATCGGTTGTGTGAATAGCCCCATTAGGGGTCTATTGTTCCTAATGCAGACGTGTGACGGCCGATTTATGAACGGCCGTCACCCGGCCGGGAAACAATGTCGTGTGAATAAGGGCTAAGTGTTTGTGTCTGTATTTTGTAAGCATGTTTTGTAGCTCATAGAACATGGCACATTAGTAAAGGTCAATATTTTCTATTTAGGGCTTCACATTACAATAATAATTGATTAGTTGCTCTGAATTGACTATTTGTTTTTTTGCCAACAAAGCTTAGCTTTTTTAAGTGAGGTGTACTTCATTTCTCTCTGCATGATTCTGTAATCTCTGGGAAAATATATTAATTTTGAGAGATTTTATTTTTCCAATTAATAATTCACATTTGAGAGAAAAATGTTTAAAGCTAGAGATGAGCAAATTTCCCGAAATTTGTTTCGGACCGATTTAATCAAATCGGTCATCCAATTCGATTTGGTTCGAATAAAATTCGGTGCAAATTGCAAGTGCCATGATTGCCCTGAAAACTCACATCTGACTTTCTGTTGTCATCTAGGACTGTAATATTTTTTAAATAGTGGATAATATGCAGGATTGGACTGGCCCACCAGAGTACCAGAGGATCCTCCGGTGGGCCCAGACTCTGACCCAATAATGGGTCCCAAAATGTCTAGCAGAAGACAAGCACCATTTGGGGCTGACTCGGGCACCAAGAATTTGCCACTAGAGTCTACTTCTTATGGGTGATTAACAAACTCTTATTGACAATATGTCCTATGTGTACAATGGTAACAACAAGAGATTGCGCACATATTCTGTAGAGATGGTGGAAAGACACTCAAAATCATTCCCTCTGGTTGGCCTAAGGCACCCCAGTCCGATGCTGATAAGGTTAATATATGGCACTTACTAATATACTGTGTAAAGACATTTTACCCCTATCTTGAAGCACCGCCCCCTGGTTATCCAGGTATCCTCCTTGTTCAACCCTTCCACCTTCCCTCCAAAAATGGTCACTGATGGAGGTGCATGTGATGTGACCTTGTCCATCAGTGTCTCCTATAGTAATGCACTTCGCCTACTATAGTTTCCTGGTGAGCATTGATGACACTTGGCACAGATGACACTTGACGTGGCAGGTGACACTTAGCACAGATGACACTTGGGGTGGCAGGTGACACTTGGCACAGATGACACTTGGCATGGTAGATGACACTTGGCGTGGCAGATGACATGTGGCACGGAGAATGAACTCGACTCCGACACTAAACTTCACTCAGGAACAAACACAATTACTGGATACGGGATATGGGATACAGGATACGGGAACACAGGATACAGGATACAACTAAGGAACCATTTGCAATAACAAACATGGGAAGACATAACAACGCTCAGGCACAGGAAGGAGGGCATGACGGATTTATGTAGGACAGGGAGCACAGGGATAGGCTAGAGAAGAATATAGTGGTGCGCACGCTGGCTCTTTAAGAGGCCACCAGGGCGCGCGCGCTCACCCTATGGGGGCGAGGCTCAGATGGAAGCATGCTGGCATCCCCGGGAAGGAGGAGCAGGATGCCGGCATGAAGGTAATAGATGATGGTGGCCGCTAGGGAAAGCCGGATAGCGGCGAACTGCGGCCACCAGCGCTGCAAGCGCCCATTTTCAGGATAATAGCAGAGGCTGCCCATGGAGGAGACCTGGATAACCAGGGATCAGCGCTTAAAGATTATGTTAAACAGGGCAGAACTTCTAAACACAGTATATAAATAAGTGCCATTTATCCCCCTTATCCACTATTTAAAAAACATAATATATAAAGTGGCCAACAACTGACATTCTGCCACGATTCATGCGTCGCAAACCCCAAAAGTTTCAGATTTCACTGAATTTGTTAATTTTGGGAAATTCTAATCAAATTTGATTTGTGTAGAATCTATTTGCTCATCTCTAGTGATAATTTTGAACTAGTGTAGCTTAAAACACTTCAACTGGTGGAGCAGGGTGGAGGTTAGGTTTGATAAACATTGGTTTTGGTTTGGTCGACTTTGGTTTGAGTTTGCTGGAATTTTGTGAAGGGATTTAATCAAATCTGGCTTTTTAGCAAGAATTTTTTTTCTGTATATCCGGGAATCAGTTTTGGGAGGAGAACAAAGAAATATATTGGTACCTGCACCATCATTCCTGTATGAGTGCTGAAAATTTTGAGAGTTTACCTATTTGAATTGTGGTAGCCCGTGCATGTGTCTTGAGAAACATGCAATGGAACCATGCACTGTAACACACGCTATATTTGTACAATACCTCATTATGCAAGGAATCTAGAAGTTGCTAATAGCTGGATAGATTGTTATTGTATTCTTATGACATGATTATAAAGAATTGTGTGCTCGACTTTCCCAGCTGTAAGGGATCTCTGTGGTGGCTTTCATCTCTATCAGGGAGAAGCATTACATTGATTGCCCCACTGTCCTCTTTTCAAAGACCTCATAAATAAAGCACCAACTACATTTCCCACTTGGATATGCAGTGTACAAAGGTCAGTGCACACATACATTATGCATACCCAGCCCATAACTATTTCCCAATCTGTGTCTAACTATCCAGATGGCACCACTACAACTTGGGTTTTGATAGTGCCAGCAGATGTCAAATGAAATGTTGAGTGCTATGCAGCAGAGAACTGTGGGATTAAGCTAAAAGGAATTCAAGTCCTTTGTATTTATTGGTGGACAGTACATTTATCTTTAGCAACCAGTGCCAGTCAGCTGCTTCCAAGGCAAATACAATCATGGGATGTATCAAAAGAGGCATAGATGCTCATGACAAAAATACAGTTTTGCCTATATACAAATTAGTAGTCAGACCACACATGGAATCTTGTGTACCATTTTGGGCACCTATGTATAAGAAGGACATGGCTGAACTAGTTTGCAAAGAAGGGCAACCAAGGTAATCAGGGGGATGGGTTGATTGCAGTACCAAGGAAGGTTATTAAACTTGGGACTATTCAGTTTAGAAAAAAGACGCCTTAGGGGCGATCTAATTACAATGTACAAATATTTGATTGGACAGTACAGAGATCTTTCTAATGATTTTTTTTACATCTAGGCCTATAACAAGGACAATGGGGCATCCTCTACGTCTAGAGGAAAAAAGTCACAGATGGGGGATTCTTTACTGTGAGAGCAGTGAGACTGTGGAACTCTCTGCCACAGGATGTTGTGATGGTTGATTCTTTGAACAAGTTAAAGAAGGGCCTTGATGCCTTTCTTGAAAAATATAATATTACAAGTTATGGGTATTATATTCTGGAAATGGGATGTTCATCCAGGGATTTATTCTGATTGCCATGGTTGGAATTGAGGAGGAATTTTTTCCCCTAATGAGTTTATTGGCATCAACCTCATGGGGGTTTTTGTCTTCCTCTGGATTAACATGGTAGAATTATAGGTTGGACTTGATTGACCTGTGTATTTTTTCAACCTTATCATGTATGTAACTATGTACTTGGTTGTCAACATGTCTAAAGATGTGGCTATCCTTACCTTTGCTTTAAATTGGTTATGCACTTCAATTTATCATGAAAATAAATGTAATACAATATCGCGACATGCTAGTAAAACCCTTAATAGGGTGAAATTCACATCACAACTACTGGTTGGCCACATATATACACATATAGCATATATATCTCATGACAGAGTATCCCCAAATCATGTTTTATTTCAAAGCTGGTAATATCGCACTATATATCTCAGGATATGTTGAGAGGAGAGGAAAGGTAAGGAAGAACACATCTGTACATAGGGTTTTGGGAACTCCTAAACATAGTCAAGCAGGTGTTGATGTGAGGGTATCCGTGCAGGTTTTTGCGCATTCACAAAGTTGCATTTCAAATAGCAACTTTTTAAGCCGCAATAAAATAAACACAAAACATTTTACAAAAAGAAGTCAATTAGAGGTGAGCTAGAAATTAGTTTCGCAGGTTACGGTGTCTGCTGAGCTCATCTTCATTTTCAGAACATTAGATAAGTGCTAATGGAAAAATTACTGTGTTTGGCCTGTTGCTTTTGTTACGCTGTTTTTCAGATTTTTTTTAAATTAAATATGAGAATGATTAGGAGAATTGCTAATATTGCTGAATAATTTACAAATATGCATGTAACACACTAGTGAAATATTACTGGATACTACTAAGATTATGACTCTTTAAGGAATGCATATTGGCGTTGAGTGAGTGACTACTAATATTTATCCCATATGCTTATTCAGTTGTATAAAATGCTCATATATACAATAAACTTTAGATCAGAAGCTGAACCTCTTTTGTGTACACAATATTATATTTTTTTTTACTGAACAGTGAACCAGCTGTTTGATAAAAAAAACTATCTGTAACACTAGCTATAGGTAAAATAAATAAAATAAAATTGAAACTGCTAGACAAGGTAAGTAAGTATATCTGGTAAGAACATTTGCTTGTATTTATCAATTGTGCATACAAACCTGAGAAGAGTAACAGTTTCTCTGTGTATTTCTTTTATTACCAAAAACCTAATGGAATAACAAACAAATTGACATGCGGCTGCGGATTTAGAAATCTGCAGCATGTAAATTGCTTTTGTGGACTTTTACAACAGATATCACCCCTTTCGATGTAGCAGGGGTGAAATCCTTGTTCAAGCCGCAGCAAAACTTGCAGCAAAATCCATTGTGGATTTGGAGCACAAATATTCACCGGGTGTGGACTTGGCTTAAGTACTCCAAAGCAATATGTAAGTGATCAGGAGGAGAACTAAGTTTTTTTTTAATATATATACATACACTCCCGGTCAAAAGTTTTAGAACACCTCAATTTTTCCAGTTATTTTTTACATTAACACAGTTCTAGTACAGCAAATAACTTGAAATGGTTCCAAGGTTCAAAAGTAAGTTAAAAACATAGAAATAATATGAATTTTTAACCTCAAACGCAACAATACTCTGAATTTCTGATTTTTTTCAGGGAAGACATCAAGGACAGCTGCTCTGCAGCACAGAAGCAAATTATGGTTTGAAATTGGATGCAAACTATTCCTACAGGTGTCTCAACTTTTGAAGATTACTTTCAAACCCTCTGATTCTATATTAGGCTGGGTTCACACGACCTATTTTCAGGCGTAAACGAGGCGTATTATGCCTCGATTTACGTCTGAAAATACGGCTCCAATACGTCGGCAAACATCTGCCCATTCATTTGAATGGGTTTGCCGACGTACTGTGCCGACGACCTGTAATTTACGCGTCGTCGTTTGACAGCTGTCAAACGACGACGCGTAAAATGACTGCCTCGTCAAAGAAGTGCAGAACACTTCTTTGGGCGTAATTTGAGCCGTTTTTCATTGAATTCAATGAAGAACAGCTCTAAATTACGGCCGTCAATGACGCCTCACAAAATGTGAGGACGAGCAATTACGTCTGAAATTACGGAGCTGTTTTCTCCTGAAAACAGCTCCGTAATTTCAGACGTAAATGCAGTTTACGTGTGCACATACCCTAACCAGTGTTGGAACAGACTGCATTACAACTGCATTATTTGGAAAGTTTTGCTCTCAGATTATTTCAATATAATAATAGCAAGAAAAAGGCAATTAACAAACGAAGACAGACAGACAATTATAACCCTTAGAAGTGTAAGAGAAATTGCCAAGAAAGCCAGGGTGGCAGTCAGTACAGTTTCCTTTACCATTAAAAGGCACTTGCAAACTGGTGGAAACTCTGTCAGGAAGAGGTCTGGCAGACCAAAGGCCACTACAAAATTAGATGACAAGTTTGAGAGTCAACAGTTTGTGTGATTGGCGCCTTACATCACAAAATCTTCAATCCCAGCTTAAAGAGGCTCTGTCACCAGATTATAAGTGCCCTATCTCCTACATAATCTGATCGACGCTGTAATGTACAGTAGATAACAACAGTGGTTTTTATTTTGAAAAACAATAATTTTTGACCAAGTTATGAGCTAGTTTAGATTTATGCTAATTACTTTCTTAATAGACAACTAGGCGTGTTTTTACTTTTGAGCAACTGGGCGTTGTACAGAGGAGTGTATGACGCTGACCAATCAGTGACCAATCAGTGTCCTACACTTCTCATTGTTCCAGCCCAGCTTCTTTCACTGCACAATCACACTGTAACAATGACGCTGATTGGTCGCTGATTGGTCAGCGTCATACACTTCTCTTCACAACGCCCAGTGATCGTTTTTCAAAATAAAAACCACTGCTGTTATCTACATTACAGCGCCGATCAGACTATGTATGAGATAGAGCACTTATACTCTGGTGACAGAGCCTCTTTAATGCAGAAAAGATAGACAAGATTCTATTTCAACTGTGAAGGTGAGACTTCTATCTGCAGGTTTGACAGGTCGAGTATCAGTAAGAAAGCCACTGCTAAGATTGCTAAATAAAAAAATAAAAACTTGCCTGGGCCAAGCACCTCCAGTAAATTACTCAAGAGTGGAAGGTCTTATGGAATGATGAATTAAAATTTGACATATTTGGTACATCACGCAGGGTTTTTGTACGTGGTCGAGTACGTGGGAGGATGCTTCCTCAGTGTGTGACACCAACTGTCAAACATGGAGGAGGAAGCTTGATGGTCTGGGGCTCTTTTGCTGGATTCAGAGTTGGCAACTTGCACAGGGTTAGTGGCAAACTGGACAAAAAGGGCTACCACAGCATTTTTATGCGCCATGCAATACCCTCTGGTATACACCTACTTGGTCAGGGGTTCATATTACAGCAAGGCAATGATCCAAAACATACTTCTAGGTTATGTCAGAACCACCTAAGAAGACAAGAAGAAGCAGGTAGGCTTCAAAGAATGGAATGGCCTGCACTGTCTCCAGACTTGAGCTTGTTTGGGATGAACAATGTTGGGAAGAAATTTCAGAAAAATATATGAATGCAATTGTATAAAGAATGCCTCGATTGTGTAAAGCTGTTATATCAGCGAGAGGTGGCAACTTTGAAGAGTCAAAAATCTTTTGTATTATAATCCATTATTTTTATTCATCTTAACTTGTTTATTTCTTCTATGCTTTCATTCAATGTACATTTGAGACATTAAACTGTGTAAATATCAATAAAAACTGGAAAAATTGAGGTGTTCTAAAACTTTTGACCAGTAGCGTATATATGTATAAAGTTAACATATTAATTTTACCGCACAGCGCATTGCATTATAAAATCCCCCCAAAAATGGCAGTTGCCCCTTACAACTCCCAAAAAATATAAGTTGATCAATAAATTATATTCACGCTAAAATGGTGCCAATAAAAATAATGAGTTGTCCCACATAAGACAAACACTCATGCAGCTACATCGACAGAAAAATACAAAAGTTACGGCTCTAGGAGTATTGCGACACAACATTACTTTACTGACATTACTAAGTTTTAACAGCCATTTTTCGTTTCTTCATTTTACTCTCCACCTTCCAAAAGCCATAAGTTTTTTATTTTTCCGTTGATATAGCCGTATGATGGCTTGTTTTTTGCAGATCAAGTTGTAGTTTTTCACGACACAACTTATTGTACCATATAATGTGTGGCAAAATCCACATGTTAAATTTAAACTGTGGGTCTATACGATTACGGCGATACCAAATTTGTATAATTTTTTTAGTTACGGTATGTTTTGCTACTTTTAAAATCTAATTAAAAAAATAGCTTTGTGTTGCTATATTTTGAGAGCCATAACTTTTTTATTTTTCGGTCGTTCGAGCAGGATAAGGGCTTATTTTTCGTGGGGTACGCTGTAGTTTTTATTGGTACCATTTTTGGGTACATACTTTTTTTATTTTTATTCTTTTCTTGTGAAAGATGAGGTGAGCAACACACAGAATTTCTGGCATTTTAATTTTTTTTTACATTTTTTTTTTACTGTGTTCATAGTGGGGATTAAAGAATGTTACAATGTAAAATATCGGACTTTTACGGATGTGGCAATACCAGCTATGTTACATTTTTTTACGTAGCTTTTGGGGAAAATGGGAATTTATTTTTTTTGGAACTTTTCATATATTTCTTTGTAAATATGAAAAAAAACTTTATTTAAGTGTATTTTACTTTTTCTTTGATATTAGTCCCCCTAGGGGACTTGAACCAGCGATCGTTGGATTGCTTGTACAATATACTGCAATACATTGCATTATATTGCATTATATCGTGATTTAAACAGTCTCCTATAGGAGCACAAAGATGGCAGACCTGGATGTCTTCATTAGGCCCCCAGGCTGCCTTGACAACCATCTGCACCCCGCGATCGCCGTTGAAGGGTGCCGTCCCCTTTTTTCTAATGTCTTTGATGCTGCTGTTCCTATTGATTATGGCATCTAAGGAGTTAAACGAGCGGGAAGGTGTTAAAACATGCTTTTATTGTGCAAAAGTACTAAAACATGAAAAAAAAAACTATACATAATTGGTATCGCCATAATCGTACGACCTGTAAAATAAAGTTATCATGTTATTTATATCACAAATAACAAAGGCGATAGTGCTGCCTTTTTCCTTTCTCACCCAAAATGAATGGTAGTTAATTAATAAATTATATGTACCCCAAAATTGTGCCAATAAAACCTAAAACTTGTCCTGAAAAAAAAAAAAAAAAAGCCATCATACAGCTACTTAGACGGGAAAATAAAAAGTTATGTCTCTTGGAATATGGCAATTAAAATACGAAAAAAATAAATAATTTTTTTTTATTCCTAAAGGTTTATTATAGATTTGTAGTTTGGCTTTATATGGTAGTCACAGTTTATCACATATGACAAGAAGTAAACTTACTGTTAGTTTCAAATAATTTGACTTATTCATATATTACAATGCAGTGATTCACATAAATCCGGTAACTTTCTGATGAAATAGGTATCTCATGACCTAGATCACACAATTTAGAGCAGATGTGTATCTGTTTCTAATGTTGGCTATGATATGTAAAGCAGGGTACAAGAGGCAAGTATATGCTTGCGTATACTGTCAATTTGAAAGGATTTATATTTTCTTTACTTTATAAGTAGCTGTTTTTGTTGTTTACCTTGAAAAGCTAAATCACACACAAATTTCACTCATCCACTTATCCTGAATATGATAAGACTGATTTATTATATAGCGTCCCCATCTCGATTTCTTCATACAGAGTCCAGTGGCAGATGCTATCATTACATCTCCTCCTAAAATGACCTTTGAATATTGGGAAATTTCAGTATTGTTAGATCTACGGTGACCTAAGCTCCAGTGAATAGTTTCAACGATGACCATGTTTTCTTTAGTATTTTTAGATCTGAACCAGAAAAGGTGAAAAAGTTTGCAAAGTTTTATTCACAATTTACTTGGGCCAGTTTGAAATTTATGGTTATGGTTTTCAAGATGAGAAAACGTTTTTGTTTTTTTTATAAACATAAAATAAAAATCTAAGAGAGCTATTAATCCCTTTTTGCGACTCTATTCCCCCTGGCTGCTATCCATGGTCAGCACGTGGTGTAAACACCAACGGTAGCAGGATGCAGTCTCCTGGTGATGTCAAGTCCATGCGATATGACTATGTATGTGTAGCTGCTCTGCAATAATACTATCATTAAATAGTATTCAGTTGTTTAACTGTAAAACCTATGGGTACATCGCAGGACACATTTGGATACTTTTTTTTTCCTAACTAAACATATCATTTAGACTGAGGCTGGGTTCACACGAGCATGTTCGGTCCGTAAAGGACGGAACGTATTTCGGCCGCAAGTCCCGGACCGAACACACTGCAGGAAGCCGGACTCCTAGCATCATAGTTATGTACAACGCTAGGAGTCCCTGCCTCGCTGCAGGACAACTGTCCTGTACTGTAATCATGTTTTCAGTACGGGACAGTAGTTCCACGGAGAGGCAGGGACTCCTAGCGTCGTACATAACTATGATGCTAGGAGCACGGCTCCCTGCAGTGTGTTCGGTCCGGGACTTGCGGCCGAAATATGTTCCGTCCTTTACGGACCGAACATGCTTGTGTGAATCCAGCCTTAGGGCATGCCCAGACATGGCAGAGTTCTTCCGCCACTGTCCGCATCAATGCCGCACAGAATCTGCGTTGCAGATTCTGTTGCGGCTTTGCCTAAAATGGGCATTAAATTGATGCGGACTAGCCGTTGCGCATTGAGAGGAGGAGGGCTTCCCTTCTCTCTATCAGTGCAGGATACAGAGAAGGGACAGCCCTTTCCCTAGTAAAAGTAAAAAGAAATTCATACTTACCCGGCCGTTGTCTTGGTGACGCGTCCCTCTTTCGCCATCCAGCCCGACCTCCCTGGATGATGCGGCAGTCCATTTGACCGCTGCAGCCTGTGATTGGCTGCAGCCGTCACTTGGACTGACACGTCATCCTGGGAGGCCGGACTGGAGGAAGAAGCAGGGAGTTCTCGGTAAGTATGAACTTCTATTTTTTTTACAGGTTGATGTATATTGTGATCGGAAGTCACTGTCCAGGGTACTGAAACAGTTACTGCCGATCGCTTAACTCTTTCAGCACCCTGGACAGTGACTATTTAGTCAAGTCGCCTAGCAATGCTCCCGTAATTACGTGTGCCCACACATAGTCACCCGTAATTACGGGAGCCCCATTGACTTCCTCAGTCTAGCTGTAGACCTAGAAAAACATAGGTCCAGCCAAAATGAAGAAATGTCATGTTAGTAAAACCAATACGCTCCGCAGCACACATAACATCTGCGGACTTCATTGCGGAATTTTGATTCTCCATTGAAGTCAATGGAGAAATAACGCAATGAGTCCGCAACAAGTCCGCTACACGTCCGCAACAACCATTGTATGCTGCGGACACCAAATTCCGCACCGCAGCCTATGCTCCGCAGTGGAATTGTCCGCAACGTGTAAACGAACCCTACTAAAAAGCTGTGGAAGGCAATGGAGAAACGTGTATGCTGCGAATTTCCGCTGCGGACTGTCCGCAGCGGAATTCCAGAGCAATTCCGCCAAGTCTGGTCATGCCCTTAGCCTACATACAGTGATTGTCTTGAAGCAAGGCTTGAGCAAGAAAGACAAGATATCTATGTTGGATTTTTTTTCTGCAGGGATACCTTTTTTAATGCAGAAGGGGTGAAATCCTCATGTAACAAATCCGCAGCATATCTGCTATGTGTGTGGGACACATAGCAGATTTGTTGCGGATTTATTACGAGTGGATTTCACCCCTTTTGTATTCAAAAAGGTAAAATCTGATGTGAAAATCCGCAACAGAGTAAGCATTTGAAAATCAATCTGCAGCATGCTCTGATTTCCATGCGGAAACTGTTCTGCAACATGTGGATATAATTTTCTTAAATCTCATCCACATGGCAGGTGCTGTAATCCGCTGCAGATTTTCACGGAAAATCCACACAGAAAATCTACAGCATTTCCGTCCAGCGTAGACCCAGCGTATTAGTAAGCAACATTTATTTGTATGACACTCATGCTGAACAAAAAAAAAAAGTACTTCCCAATAGTTTCATTTACAGTGAATTTTTTTTAACTTCAATGGTCCTCAAATATCTTAAACAGAAGCAGTTGTTCTAAAATCTATCAATTTTAGCATTCTGCAGACACAAAGTTTAAGATGCGGGAATGCTTGCAAGGTCAAAAGTAGATGAGTCAATGTCAGCACTGATTCGTGTCTTGTAAATGTCTGGAGATATTAGGGCATGACCACACATGGCGGAATTCCTCCGCAACTGTCCGCATCAATGCCGCACCTAATCCGGGTTGCGGATTACGGCTGCGGATCTGCACAAAATGTGCAGAAAATTGATGCGGACTAGCTGCTGCGTACTGCGGGAAAAGTGCTTCTCTTCTCCCTATCAGTGCAGGATAGAGAGAAGGGACAGCACTTTCCCTAGTGAAAGTCAAAGAAATTCATACTTACCGCCCGTTGTCTTGGTGACGCGTCCCTCTTTCGGCATCCAGCCCGACCTCCCTGGATGACGCGCCAGTCCATGTGACCGCTGCAGCCTGTGCTTGGCCTGTGATTGGCTGCAGCCGTCACTTACACTGAAACGTCATCCTGGGAGGCCGGACTGGAGACAGAAACAGGGAGTTCTCGGTAAGTACGAACTTCATTTTTTTTTACAGATACATGTATATTGGGATCGGTAGTCACTGTCCCGGGTGCAGAAACAGTTACTGCCGATCACTTAACTCTTTCAGCACCCTGGACAGTGACTATTTACTGACGTCTCCTAGCAACGCTCCCATCATTACGGGAGCCCCATTGACTTCCTCAGTCTGGCTGTAGACCTAGAAATACATAGGTCCAGCCAGAATGAAGAAATGTCAAGTAAAAAAAGCAAGACGCATCCGCAGCACACATGACATGTGCATGACAGCTGCGGACTTCATTGCGGAACTTTGAATCTCCATTGAAGTCAATGGAGAAATTCCGCCATGAGTCCGCCACTGCTCCGCAACAGACAGAGCATGCTGCGGACACCAAATTCCGCTCCGCAGCCTATGCTCCGCAGCGGAATTGTACGCATCGTGTAAACGAACACTGCTAAATTAAAGTGAAAGTCAATGTAGAAACGGCTCCGCTGCGGATTAACGCTGCGGAGTGTCCGCAGCGGAATTTAAGTGCAATTCCGCCATGTGTGAACCCGCCCTTAAAAGTATTTTTTTCATTATTTTGTATGGACTTTGAGAAACTTTTTCTTTTGGTCAAAGAAGCAAAACAGAAGACATTGAGGTTTTAGGCTGCGTAATTGCTGCAGATTTTCCATCCGGATTTGTGGGTGGAAAATTTGCAGCATATTACAATAGTAGCAAAGTGGATGAGATTTAACAAAGCCCATCCACACGCTGCAGATTCCGTGCAGCGATTAACTTGTGCGGATTATTTAATCCGCAGCATAAATTGACATGGTTGCGAAAATGACAATAGTTGTGCATTTGCTGTAGTTTTGCCTCATGGAGTACAAAAGGCAAATGTTGCATTTTTTTGCTGCGGAGTAGCTGGATTTCTGGAGTAGAAATCACAAAAAAAAAAAGATTTCACTTACCTCCCCTGGTGCTTCCCTGCTCCTTGGGCTGGTCAGTGATGAGCCGGCCTCCTGTTTTGTCCCTTGTGACTGCTGCAGTCAATTATAGGATGCAGCGTCACATGGGACCAAATGCCATCCCAGGAGGCCGTCTCATCAAGGGCCAGTCAGGGGGAGCAGGGACGCGTCATTACAGGAGCGCTAGTGTCAGGGATCATTACCATGTATATTGTTTGCAAAAATATTATCCTCACACATATGTGTAATGATGGGGGTAGGGAAACAGACAAGTGAGCCCTAATCTACCCGCTACTAAGTCCCTGCCTACATACAACGACCCGCCCTAGGCGACGGGGTACAACTGGGCGACGGTCCCTACGCTCAATAAGTGCACGACAGACAAACAGACAAGGGTACACAGAAGCTAAGGGAAATGGGGCAGTTGCCCACGGCAACACCGTGAGCAACAAGAGTGGTGAACGAGCCGAGTCAAACCAGGAGTGTACGAGGTACCAAACGCAGAGCAGGAGAGTAGTCAGTAAGCCAGGGTCAGTATGAAGCAGGGACAAATAGTTCAAGAAGCTGCAGCAGGGCCAGGAAACCAAACGAGAAGAATCACAAGCAAGGAGGAACAGGAAAGGCAGGTATAAATAGACAGAGGGTGGGAGCTAGCTCCGTCTGGCCAGGCTGTGATAGGCTCTCCCACTCCTAAGCCTGCCATCCTGAGTGGTGGAAGATGGAGTCAGTCTCACAGACATAGAAGCAGGTGCAGACTGATTACCTATGGGCGTTGACACAGAAGCTGTGCCTGGCAGATCCTTTACAGTACCCCCCTTTTATGAGGGGCCACCGGACCCTTTCTAGGTGGACCTGGTTTATTGGGGAAACGAAGGTGGAACTTCCTGACCAATACCCCAGCGTGAACATCCCGGGCGGGTACCCAAGTCCTCTCCTCAGGCCCATATCCTCTCCAATGGACCAGGTACTGGAGGGAGCCTTGGACCATCTTGCTGTCTACAATCTTGGCCACCTCGAATTCTACCACCTCAGGGGTGAGAACGGGGACAGGAGGTTTCCTCGAGGAAGCCAAGGACGGGGAGCAGCGTTTAAGGAGGGAGGCATGAAACACGTCGTGTACTCGAAAAGATGGGGGCAAATCCAGTCGGAAAGAGACAGGATTGAGGACTTCAATGACCTTGTACGGCCCTATAAACCGGGGAGCAAACTTCTTGGACGGGACTTTAAGGCGCAAGTTCTTAGACGATAGCCACACCAGATCCCCGACCATAAACAAGGGGTTAGCAGAACGTCTTCTATCTGCCTGAGTTCTTTGTATGCTCTGGGACGCCTCTAGGTTCTTCTGAACCTGGGCTCAGACTGTGCACAGTTCCCGATGAACGTCCTCTACCTCGGGATTGTTGGAACTACCAGGTGAAACGGAGGAGAACCGTGGATTAAACCCAAAATTACAGAAAAAGGGGGAGACCCCTGACGAGTTACTGACCCGGTTATTAAGGGAAAATTCGGCGAGGGGAATGAAGGAGACCCAATCATATTGACAGTCAGAGATAAAACACCTTAAATATTGTTCTAGAGACTGATTAGTCCTCTCAGTTTGGCCATTAGTTTCAGGATGGAAGGCAGAGGAGAAGGACAGATCAATCTCCAACTTTTTACAGAAGGCTCTCCAAAACAATGAAACAAATTGTACCCCTCTGTCAGAAACAATATTGACAGGGACCCCATGGAGACGCAGGATGTGTTTGACAAACAAGGTAGCTAACGTCTTAGCATTGGGTAGTTTCTTGAGGGGCACAAAGTGGCACATTTTACTGAAGCGGTCTACTACAACCCACACCACCGACTTGCCTTGAGATGGAGGCAAATCGGTGATAAAATCCATGGAGATATGGGTCCAAGGTCTCTGGGGAATGGGCAAAGAACGTAGTAAGCCCGCTGGTCGGGACCTGGGAGTCTTGGACCTAGCACAAACTTCACAAGCGGCGACGTAGGCCTTAACGTCTTTAGGCAACCCAGGCCACCAATAGTTTCTGGCAATGAGGTGCTTGGTACCCAGGATGCCTGGATGACCAGATAGTGCGGAGTCATGATTTTCCCTAAGTACCCTTAGCCGGAATTGCAGGCGAACAAACAGCTTGTTCTCAGGAAGGTTCCCGGGAGCTGAACCATGATCAGCCGCAATTTCAGAGACTAAATCAGAATCAATAGAGGAAATGATTATACCTGGAGGCAAAATACAAGCAGGATCTTCCTCCGAAGGAGGGCTGGCCATGAAGCTACGCGACAGTGCATCAGCCTTAATATTTTTAGACCCAGCCCTATAGGTAACCAAAAAGTTGAATCTGGTAAAAAATAACGCCCATCGAGCTTGTCTCAGGTTTAACCTCCGGGCAGATTCTAGGAAAACCAGATTCTTGTGGTCGGTAAGGACCGTTACCTGGTGCCTAGCCCCCTCCAGGAAGTGGCGCCACTCTTCAAATGCCCATTTAATGGCTAAGAGTTCGCGGTTGCCAATATCATAGTTACTCTCAGTGGGCGAAAACTTCCTGGAGAAGTAGGCACAGGGACGGAGATGGGTAAGGGACCTGGTACCCTGGGACAAGACAGCCCCCACTCCCACTTCGGACGCGTCAACCTCCACGATAAATGGCTCCATTTGGTTGGGCTCAACCAGCACCGGGGCCGAGATAAAGCACTTTTTAAGCATCTCAAAAGCCTGCACAGCCCAGGAGGCCAGTGGAGGAGATCAGCACCTTTGCGAGTGAGATCCGTAAGAGGCTTAGCGATGACCGAGAAGTTAGCGATAAATCTCCTGTAATAATTAGCGAACCCCAGGAAGCACTGTAACGCCTTCAGGGAGGCAGGTTGGACCCATTCCGCCACAGCCTGGACCTTGGCGGGGTCCATGCGGAATTCATGAGGAGTGAGGATTTGACCCAAAAATGGTATCTCCTGCACCCCAAACACACATTTTTCGGTCTTCGCAAACAGTTTGTTTTCCCGAAGGACCTGGAGCACCTTCCTGACATGCTCAATGTGGGAGGAGCAGTCCTTAGAAAACACAAGTATGTCATCAAGGTACACTACAAGAAATACCCCCAGGTAATCTCTTAAAATCTCATTTATGAAATTCTGGAAGACCGTGGGACCATTACACAACCCAAAGGGCATGACGAGGTATTCAAAATGACCTTCGGGCGTGTTAAACGCAGTCTTCCACTCATCCCCCTCTTTGATGCGGATAAGGTTATAAGCCCCCCGTAGATCAAACTTAGCGAACCATTGGGCCCCCTGAACCTGATTAAAGAGATCAGGAATCAAAGGAAGGGGATACTGGTTCCTTACAGTGACCTTATTCAAGTTACGGTAGTCAATGCATGGCCTAAACCACCATCCTTCTTCCCTACGAAGAAGAAGCCAGCACCTACCGGAGAAGTAGAGGGGCGAATGTAACCCTTGGCCAGGCATTCCTGGATATACTCTCTCATGGCTTCACGAGAGATTAAATATCCTACCCTTAGGGAGCTTAGCTCCTAGTACCAAATCGATAGCGCAATCGTATTCTCTATGAGGAGGTAACACTTCGGAGGCCTCCTTAGAGAAAACATCAGCGAAGTCCTGAACAAACTCAGGTAGCGTGTTCACCTCCTCAGGGGGAGAAATAGAATTAACAGAAAAACATGACGTCAAGCATTCATTACCCCATTTGGTAAGATCCCCAGTATTCCAGTCAAACGTGGGATTATGCAACTGCAACCAGGGAAGGCCTAAAACCAAATCGGACGATAATCCCTGCATCAACAGTACAGAGCACTGCTCCAAATGCATGGAGCCAACAAGGAGTTCAAAAACAGGGGTATGCTGTGTAAAATAACCATTAGCAAGAGGAGTGGAGTCGATACCCACTACCGGGACAGGTTTAGGCAAATCAATCAAAGGCATAGCTAGAGACATAGCAAATTCTACAGACATGATATTAGCAGAAGACCCTGAATCCACGAAGGCACTGCCGGTAGCAGACCTACCACCAAAAGAGGCCTGAAAGGGAAGCAAGATCTTAGTACGTTTCCTATTTACGGGAAATACCTGTGCGCCCAAGTGACCTCCCCGATGATCACTTAGGCGCGGAAGTTTTCCGGCTGCTTATTCCTATGCCTAGGACAGTTGTTCACTTGATGCTTGTCATCCCCACAATAGAAGCAGAGACCATTCTTCCTGCGGAACTCTCTACGTTGTTGGGTGGACACGGAGGCCCCAAGTTGCATAGGTACCTCCGAGTCTTCCGTGGAAGAACGAAGCAACAGAACCTGGGGAGGCATCATGGGGGAGTCAGAGGAGAAAACACAAAAACGTTCAAGTTGTCGTTCCCTGAGACGTCGGTCAAGTTGTACCGCTAAAGCCATAACCTGGTCTAGGGAGTCAGAAGAGGGATAGCTAACTAGCAGGTCTTTCAGGGCGTTCGACAGACCCAACCTAAACTGGCACCTTAAGGCAGGGTCATTCCACCGAGAAGCTACGCACCACTTCCTAAAGTCAGAACAATACTCCTCAACAGGTCTCTTACCCTGACGTAAGGTCACCAGCTGACTCTCGGCAAAGGCAGTCTTGTCAGTCTCGTCATAAATGAGTCCGAGAGCAGAAAATAAAAGATCGATGGAGGAAAGTTCAGGGGCGTCAGGAGCAAAGGAGAAGGCCCATTCTTGGGGCCCTTCCTGGAGCGGGACATAATTATACCCACCCGCTGGCTCTCAGAACCTGAGGAGTGGGGCTTTAAGCGAAAATAGAGCCTACAACTCTCCCGAAAGGAGAGAAAAGTCTTCCGGTCCCCTGAGAACCGGTCAGGCAACTTGAGGTGGGGTTCAAGAGGTGAGGTGAGGGGCACTACCATGGTAGCATCAGGCTGGTTGACCCTCTGAGCCAGGGCCTGGACCTGTAGAGAGAGACCCTGCATTTGCTGAGTCAGGGTCTCAAGGGGGTCCATAGTAGTGTCAGGGACCAGGGTAGACTAGGTATATGGGCTTGTGATTATGTAATGATGGGGGTAGGGAAACAGACAAGTGAGCCCTAATCTACCCGCCACTCAGTCCATGCAATGACCCGCCCTAGGCGACGGGGTACAACTGGGCGACGCTCCCTATGCTCAATAAGTGCACGACAGACAAACAGACAAGGGTACACAGAAGCTAAGGGAAATGGGGCAGTTGCCCAAGGCAACACCGTGAGCAACAAGAGTGGTGATCGAGGCAAGTCAAACCAGGAGTGTACGAGGTACCAAACGCAGAGCAGGAGAGTAGTCAGTAAGCCGGGGTCAGTATGAACCAGGGACAAATAGTTCAAGAAGCTGCAGCAGGGCCAGGAAACCAAACGAGAAGAATCACAAGCAAGGAGGAACAGGAAAGGCAGGTATAAATAGACAGAGGGCGGGAGCTAGCTCCGTCTGGCCAGGCTGTGATAGGCTCTCCCACTCCTAAGCTTGCCACCCTGAGTGGTGGAAGATGGAGTCAGTCTCACAGACATAGAAGCAGGTGCAGACTGATTACCTATGGGCGTTGACACAGAAGCTGTGCCTGGCAGATCCTATTCGGTGTGAAATAACATGGGGAAGGAAGACACCCTGAAATACGGACCTGACACTAAGATAGGAGAGTATGTATCCCCTCTTCTCATCTCTTCTTCTTTGCAGCAGCAAATCCGTCCAAAAATCTGCACTGAAGCAAACACGACTTGGTGTGGACTTTTTGCCGGAATTCCCTGTGGAATCTGGGTCAGATTTGCAGAGTTTTCCGCAACAAATCCGACAGGTGTGAACATACCCTTAAACAGTACATGATGTTTCTTAGGTGTTTATTCACACTGGCGCATTTGCCAGTCAGTATTTTTGATAGCAGGAATAGTACAGTACGCAGTTCTGGTCTTGCAGTCAAAAAAAACTGGAACCCCTGACTGAAAGCTGATATATCCAATCATCAATCAATCAATCAATCAGGATTTATCGGTATCCATTTGCAAATGGATCCGGCATAGCTGTCAAAACTCCATTATAATCAGTAGCCATTGTAACGGTGTGTGATGAGAATTTCCAACCCTTAGGGCGGATTTACACGAACACGATATACGTCCGTGCCACCCGTGTGTTTTTCACGTGTGTCAACAGGACCTATGCAAGTCTATGGGGCAGTGCAGACTGTCCGTGATTTTTGCGCAGCGTGAGTCCGCTGCGTAAAACTCACGACAGGTCCTATATTTCTGCTTTTTTCGCGCATCACGCACCCATTGAAGTCAATGGGTGCGTGAAAATCACGCGCACCATGCACGACACGGAAGCACTTCCGTGGGAAGCACGTTATTCGCGCAACAGCAGTCAAAAGTATGTTTGGAAACAGAAAAGCACCACATGCTTTTCTGTTTACAAATATCTAAATGGAGTGTCATAATGATGGTGGCTGCGCGAAAATCACGCAGCCGCACATCCTATCTGATGACACACGGAGCTGTTAAGTGCCTTTTGCGCACGCAAAACGCAGCGTTTTTTGTGTGCGCAAAAACGCAGACGCTCATGTAGATCCGCCCTTAATCAGACATTGCTGCCTATTTTATATACATGCCAGTATGGGTTTATTCACTGCGCCTTTAACATGTTCTGTGCTGTGCTATTTCGGCTGTCGTGCTGATGTTGTTGCACTGTAAGGTTGTGACTATTTCTTTGTACAGGTGGCATGATAATGGGCTCGCTGTCTCGTTCTAGATTACTTGCCACCGGTATGGACAATCCAGACTCCATCTTTGTTATATTTCATGGTGTGTCATAGCAGCGACAGGACAGCGCAGTGTTGATATTTTTGTGTCGAGGACACAGCATAATAAAGTTGAGGTTGCAAGAAATCTCTTTTGTTTGTGCCATCATTGCCCGATACACCTACATAGACCCTCACTCCACCCCCTACTGGAGGGCGACACCATGATGCTAATGTCAAGCATCAATGTTTTACCACCTACTGTATATATATTTTACCGCTTATATGTATTATCCTTTTCATATTATAATCCCTTGCTTTTATTACCTTGTCACCCATATCTCTTCTGTTATGGCACGGACAGACGTGGCAGAGTTTTTCCGCTGCAAATATTGGTGCAGATTTGGGGCAATTAGGCAACGAATCAGCACCAACATTTGCATATTTGACAGGTAATTCAGACGTTGCAGAAAAGACAGCAGACTAGCCACAGATTCCAGTTTTTGCATTGCAAAGGTTGAAATCCGCAGTGAAATTCCGCTTCTTCTCCGCAACAGTCAGTGCATGCTGCGGAGGGAAAATTCTGTACCGCAGCGTATGGTCCGCAGTAGAGTTTTCTGCAACGTCTGAACTAAGTTTCCTAAAAATGTATTGAAACAAGTGTAAAAAACGTCCGCTTGAGAATTCCACTGCGGACTGTCCGCAGCGGAATTCCACAGCAATTCCGCCACGTCTGGCCGTGCCCTTAGAGTATATTCACACGTTGCAGAAATGTATTTGACTGTCTCATTCATCTGAATGCGACCTGCAGAAATCCAAGCACATACTGCAGAAAGAACCCCATTCAGATGAATGGAATTGATCTTTAGTCGCAAAAATTTCTGTATATACCCTTAGGGCATGACCACACGTAGCGGAATTGGTCTGGAATTCCACTGCGGACAGTCCGCAGCGGAAATCCGCAGCGTACACGTTTCTCCATTGCCTTCCACAGCTTTTTAGTTGTGTTCGTTTACACGTTGCGGACAATTCCGCTGCGGAGCATAGGCTGCGGCGCGGAATTTGGTGTCCGCAGCATACAATGGTTGTTGCAGACGTGTAGCGGACTTGTTGCGGACTCATTGCGGAATTTCTCCATTGACTTCAATGGAGAGTCAAAATTCTGCAATGAAGTCCGCAGATGTTATGTAGATGTTATGTGTGCTGCGGAGCGTATTGGTTTTAGTAACATGACATTTCTTCATTCTGGCTGGACCTATGTATTTCTAGGTCTACAGCCAGACTGAGGAAGTCAATGGGGCTACCGTAATTATGGATGACTACGTGTGTGCACCCATAATTACGGGTGACTACGTGTGTGCACCCATAATTACGGGTGACTACGTGTGTGCACCCATAAATACGGGAGGGTTGCTATGCGACGTCAGTAAATAGTCACTGTCCAGGGTGCTGAAAGAGTTAAGAGATCGGCAGTAACTGTTTCAGCACCCTGGACAGTGACTTCCGATCACAAGATACATCAACCTGTAAAAAAAATAGAAGTTCCTACTTACCGAGAACTCCCTGCTTCTTCCTCCAGTCCTGCCTTCCGGGATAACGTGTCAGTCCAAGTGACGGCTGCAGCCAATCACAGGCCAATCACAGGCTGCAGCGGTCACATGGACTGCCGCGTCATCCAGGGAGGTAGGGCTGGATGGCGAAAGAGGGACGCGTCACCAAGACAACGGCCGGGTAAGTATGAATTTCTGTTACTTTTACTAGGGAAAGGGCTGTCCCTTCTCTCTATCCTGCACTGATAGAGAGAAAGGAAGCCCTCTTCCCCTCAATACGCAACGGCTAGTCTGCATCAATTTAATGCCCATTTTAGGCAAAGCCGCAACAGAATCTGCAACGCAGATTCTGTGCGGCATTGATGCGGACAGTGGCGGAAGAAATCCGCCACGTCTGGGCATGCCCTTAGGGTATGTGCACACGACAACGCCAAAAACGTTTGAAATAAAATACCTCCATTACGCCTGAAAATTGGTCGTGTGCACATACCCTTACAATGGCAACATTGAATGAACTCACTTCAGACTACTAATTCCACTGATAAGAGACTCTGCTGATGTCAGGTAGTCTCGTGGTAGTTATTACATATGCCTGTCGCTCTGCTTCTTGCAGCACCATGTAGGACGTAGACTGGCTTCTGGTCTAGGGGATCTGCAGGATTTTATTCAGATAAAGCATTAAAGCAAGAATGTAAAAAAATTATAATTTAATAACCGCGCCTCGAGATCCCCTTTAACATCTGGGAATATTCAATATTTAGTAGGCTTTCTTTCAATCTCCAAAAACATAACAATATTCTCAACAATAGCATCTGCTTTTTATTACACTAGCCTGCCCAGAATTATCATTGGAATAGACGAGCAGAATAATTTAGCTGAAGTCTACAATATGAGAGAAGGGAAGCACTGTGTCAGAAGAGACACTGAAAAAAGGAGGCCCGTGTACAGCATGCTGTTATACATAGAGGATTTGGAGTTTATTATCATAGAGGGACATCATTATCCCTTATTAATCCTGTCTAGAGGACTCCAAAATTCCGCTCTAAATGTATGTGATAGCAACCAGTTACAGACAAAAAAAATTTCCGACTCCTTTTTTTTCAATTTCTTTAATAAATGATATCTTGGTTTCCTAAAATAGAATGATCAGTTGATAATTAGTATTATATTATTCTAAATATTATTATAAATATTACAGTTATGACTAATTTATTACATTCAATTTTATTTTAGGCTAACAGATGCTTTTAAAGTACATTCCATAATTCATCTCTGACATATACAGTATAACAAAGGACAAAGATGTGGTATGAAGAGGACAAATAAAGGGAAAATACAAATTAAACCTACATATAGTGTATTTAGGTTTCATGATGGCGTGGGAAAATGAAGCCCTTTTATGTTATTGAACTTTTTCTATTTTGTATGTGGCTTTCATTTTTTAGACATATTTTTCTTATCATCATTGACAGAGAAGTGCATCCATATTGGTTTTTTTCCCCGCTGAGGAGCAATATAATACGATTGCATTTGAACTGGTGCCTATTCCTAAACAAATTACATTTACTAAAATAAATGCAGACAACACACACACACACAAACACACACACACACACACACACACACACACACACACACACACACACGTATAAATATATATAAATATACATACAGTGCTCGCTCAAGTTATAATATTTATACTGGAATGACCATTGTAACATATAATGTATATGTATAATAATTTGAGTCCACAACTTTGGAGAATTAGGGCACGTTCAGACGTGGCGGAATTTTTCCGCTGCAAATCTTGGTGCAGATTTGGGGCAATTACACAACGAATCTGCACCAACATTTGCATATTTGACAGGTAATTCAGACGTTGCAGATATCATAGCGGACTTGCCACAGATTTCAGTTTTTGCATTGCAACGGCTGAAATACACAGTGAAATTCCGCTTCTTCTCCGCAACAGACAGTGCATGCTGCAGACTGAAAATTCTGCACCGCAGCCTATGGTCCGCAGCAGAGTTTTCCGCAACGTCTGAACTAACTTGCCTAAAAATGTATTGAAACAAATGTAGAAAACGTCCGCTGGAGAATTCTACTGCGGACTGTCCACAGCGGAATTCCACAGCAATTCCGCCACGTCTGAATGTGCCCTAAGGGCATGCCCAGACGTGGCGGAGTTCTTCCGCCACTGTCCGCATCAATGGCGCACAGAATTTGCATTGCAGATTCTGTTGCGGCTTTGCCTAAAATGGACATTAAATTGATGCGGACTAGCCGTTGCGTATTGAGGGGTAGAGGGCTTCCCTTCTCTCTATCAGTGCAGGATAGAGAGAAGGGTCAGCCCTTTCCCTAGTAAAAGTAAAATAAATACTTACTTACCCGGCCATTGTCTTGGTGAAGCGTCCCTCTCTTGACATCCAGCCCGACCTCCCTGGATGACGCGGTAGTCCATGTAACCGCTGCAGCCTGTGATTGGCCTGTGATTGGCTGCAGCCGTCACTTGGACTGAAACGTCATCCTGAGAGGCCGGACTGGAGGAAGAAGCAGGGAGTTCTCGGTAAGTATGAACTTCTATTTTTTTTACAGGTTGATGTATATTGTGATCGGAAGTCACTGTCCAGGGTGCTGAAACAATTACTGCCAATTGCTTAACTCTTTCAGCACCCTGGACAGTGATTATTTACTGACGTCGCCTAGCAACACACGTAGTCACCCGTAATTACGGGTGCACACACATAGTCACCCGTAATTACGGGTGCACACACGTAGTCACCCATAATTACGGGAGCCCCATTGACTTCCTCAGTCTGGCTGTAGACCTAGAAATACATAGGTCCAGCCAGAATGAAGAAATGTCATGTTAGTAAAACCAATACGCTCCGCAGCACACATAACATCTGCGGACTTCATTGCGGAATTTTGACTCTCCATTGAATTCAATGGAGAAATTCTGCAATGAGTCCGCAACAAGTCCTCTACACGTCCGCAACAACCATTGTATGCTGTGGACACCAAATTCCGCACCGCAGCCTATGCTACGCAGCGGAATTGTCCGCAACGTGTAAACAAACTCAACCACAAAGCTGTGGAAGGCAATGGAGAAACGTGTACGCTGCGGAATTCCAGAGCAATTCCGCCACATCTGGTCATGCCCTAAGGGCACGTTCAGACGTAGCGAAATTTTTCCGCTGCAAATGTTGGAGCAGATTTGGGCCAATTACGCAATGAATCTGCACCAACATTTGCATATTTGACAGGTAATTCAGACGTTACAGATATCACAGCGGACTTGCCACAGATTTCAGTTTTTGCATTGCAAAGGCTGAAATACGCAGTGAAATTCCGCTACTTCTCCGCAACATGGGGCGAAAAAAATGTCCAAGCTTTTGCCTTACAAAATGCTTTATTATGAAAAATTTTTTCACATATTTGGTATCGCCAAGTCCATAACGACCACAAATGTAAAACTATTACATTATTTGACCTGCACGGTGAATCCTGTAAAAAAATAAAAAATAAAAAACAATGCCAGAATTGCTGTTTTCTGTACATCCTGCCTTCAAAAAAAAATTGATAATAAGCCATTAAAAAGTCGTATGTACTCCAAAATGGTACAAATAAAAACTAAAACTTGTACTTCAATTTAAAAGCACTCATACAGCTATGTCAGTAGGAAAATAAAGAAGTTATGGCTCTTAAAATATGATTAAAAGTGTTTTTACTGTGTAAAAGTAGTAAAACATAAAAAAATATATAGATTCAGTATCGCCGCAATCGTAACAGCCCAGTGAATAATGTTATGTTATTTATACCCCATGGTAAACTGTATTAATTTAAGACGCAAAAACGAATGGCAAAGTTTCTGGGGTTTTTCCCATTACCCCCATTGCTGTATTTATGTGCTGAGTTTTGTTCTGGTGCTGTATTTATGTACTGAGTTAGGTTCTAGTTCTGTATTTATGGGTGAGCTTGGTTCTAGTGCTGTATTTATGTGCTGGGCTTGGTTCTGGTGCTGTATTTATATACTGAGCTTTGTTCTGGTGCTTTATTTATGTGCTGTGCTTTGTTCTGGTGCTGCATATATGTACTGAGTGTTACGGCACGGGGTATGGACCCACTGGGCCGTACCGCGTAGCGGGGTAGCAGCTGGCCAACAAGGTACAAAACAATGTCTATAGTTCAGAACGGGTACCTGAGGCAAATGTAGTCAGTAGCGGACGCAGGACTTGACTTTCACAGCAGGTGACACCGTGGATGCGGCGGAAGACACGACTTGACTTTCACAGCAGGTGACAACGTGGATGCAGCAGGAAGACACGACTTGACTTTCACTTGTAGATACGATAGCACAGGATACAGGGTACAGGCAGCAGGAACGGGTAACACTGGGAACTGGAAAACACTGGGAGACCTTTTGTAAGACAAACTAGGGTATACAACAACGCTCAGGCAATGAACCAGTGAGCAGGGCCCCTTATTATAGTCCAGCAGCCATTTGGGCTGATAATTGATGTTAGACAGCTGGACGCGTACTGGCCCTTTAAGGCCGTGCACCCGCAGGCGCGCACGCCCTGCGGGAAACAGTCCGAGGACCTGGAAGAGAGTGCCGGCGTCTCCCTGGAGGAAGCAGACGCCGAGAAGAGAGATGTCCATGGCCGGGATCGTCAAGGGGTAAGTCTGAATGTTACGTCCGGCCATAGACGTAACAGTATCCCCACCCTTACGCCCCCTCTTCTTGGGACCAAAATCTTTTCACGAGGACAGGAGCATCGATGTTCTCCTCTGGCTCCCAAGACCTCTCCTCTGGACCAAATCCCCTCCAATCCACCAAGTAAAACATCTTGCCTCCTACTTTCTTGGTGGCCAGGATCTCCCTCACTTCGAAAGTTCCGGATGAACCGCCAGGAGCCACTGCAGAACTAGGAGTCCTGGAGTAGCGGTTCAGAACCACAGGTTTCAGCAAGGAGACGTGGAAGGAGTTAGGGATCTTGAGGGTAGGAGGCAGTCGAAGCTTGTACGACAGAGGGTTGATCTGTAGTAGAATCTCGAAGGGTCCAAGGAACCTGGAAGCAAATTTGCAAGATGGCACCCTCAGCCGGATATTCCTGGAAGACAGCCAGACTTTGTACCTGGAAGAAACTGGGGAGGTTCTCGTCTTCTAGTGTCTGCTTTTCTCTTCATGCGGTCCACCGCCAGCAGAATAGAAAATCGTGTCTGCTGCCATATTTGCAGAAATTTCCTGAAGGTAGAGTCGGCTGCAGGCACCTGAGACATAGTAGGGCCGGGCAGGGATATTCGAGGCTGTTGGCCGTAGACTATGAAGTACGAACTGGAGGTGGTGGACTCACTGGTATGGTTATTATAAGAGAACTCCGCCCACGGGAGCAGCTGCACCCAGTCATCATGTCTTCTGGAGACAAAGTGCCGCAGGTAGTTCTCCATAATTTGGTTAATCCTCTCAACTTGTCCATTGGACTGAGGGTGGTAAGCTGAGGAGAAGTCCAACTTTACACCGAGTAGGCCGCGGAGTGCTCTCCAGAACTTTGAGGTGAACTGGACCCCTCGATCCGAGACAATATGCAGGAGTAATCCGTGGAAGATGTGTAGCATGAAGAGATCAGCCAGTCGAGCGCCAGAAGGCAGACCAGTCAGAGGAACAAAATGAGCCATTTTAGAAAAACGATTCACCACCACCCAGATCACACTGCATCCCACAGAGAGAGGCAGATCTGTAACAAAATCCATAGCAATATGCCGCCAGGGGGCATCGGGCACAGGCAGTGTTTGGAGCAGACGGCTGGTCTGAAGTGGGCAACTTTGTTGGCTGCACACACCGTACAGGAGGAGACAAAGTCCATGACGTCTTTGGGCAGCGTGGCCCACCAGAACTGACGGGCAATTAGGTCTCGGGTCTTACGGGCAACCGCGTGTCCTGCCAGCTTGGAACTGTGACCCCAGCGAAGGATTCTTCCTCTGTCTGCCAGCCGTATGAAAGTTTTTCCTGGAGGAATGTCTCTAACCTGCAGAGAGTTAACAGAGTAGATGCAGGAAGGATCTATAATAATATTCTGTGGGGACTCCACAGTGTCCTCTGTCTCAAATGATCTAGACAAGGCATCGGCCCTCACATTCTTGTCGGCAGGTCGGTAGTGGAGATCGAACCGGAACCGTGCAAAAAACAATGACCATCTGGCTTGACGAGGGTTCAGCCGTTGAGCCGTCTGTAGGTAGGTCAAGTTCTTGTGGTCCGTGAAGACCAGGATAGGATGAACTGCACCCTCCAGTAGGTGTCTCCACTCCTGCAGGGCCAGCTTGATGGCCAGTAACTCCCGATCTCCAATCGAGTAGTTGCGCTCTGCAAAAGAAAACAGCTTGGAGTAGTAACCACATACCACCGTCTTGCCTTTCGAACCCCTCTAGAACAATAGTGCACCGGCACCAACAGAGGAGGCATCCACCTCTAATGAAAACTGTAGGGATACATCAGGATGGTGCAGAATGGAGGCAGACGTGAAGGCCTTTTTTAAGGTTTCAAATGCGACTTCTGCCTTTGGAGTCCATACCTTGGCATTCATACCCTTCTTAGTGAGGGTGGAGATGGGGGCTGTCAAAGAAGAGAAGTTGGGAATGAACAGTCTGTAGAAGTTGGCGAATCCCAGGAAGCGTTGTATGGCCCTTAAGCCTTGGGGACGTGGCCACTCCAGGACAGCCTTGACCTTTTCATGGTCCATCTTGAGACCCTGATCAGAGATGATATAGCCCAGGAAGGGTAGAGAATTCTCTTGGAACAGGCAGCAGGAACGGGTAACACTGGGAACTGGAAAACACTGGGAGACCTTTTGCAAGACAAACTAGGGTATACAACAATGCTCAGGCAAGGAACCAGTGAGCAGGGCCCATTATTATAGTCCAGCAGCCATTTGGGCTGATAATTGATGTTAGACAGCTGGACGCGTACTGGCCCTTTAAGGCGGGAAACAGTCCGAGGACCCGGAACAGAGTGCCGGCGTCTCCCTGGAGAGAAATGACGCCGAGAAGAGAGATGTCCATGGCCGGGATCATCAAGGGGTAAGTCTGAACGACGACCCCCGGCCATAGACGTAACACTGAGCTTAGTTCTGGTGCTCTATTTATGTGCTCAGCTTGGTTCTGGTATTGTATATATAGTAAGCTTTGTTCTGGTGCTCTATTTATGTGTGAGTGTGTGAGTTTGGTCCTGGTGTTATATTTATGTACTGAGCTTGATTCTGGGGATGTATATTATGTACTGAGCTTGATTCTGGGGATGTATATATGTACTGAGCTTGGTTCTGGGGATGTATATATGTACTGAGCTTGATTCTGGTGCTGTGTTTATGTACAGAGCTTTGTTCTGCTGCTGTATATATGCACTGAGCTTCGTTGTGGTGCAATATTTATGTACTGAGCTTGGTTCTGGTTCTGTATATATGTAGTGAGCTTAGTTCTGGTGCTGTATTTATGTCTATGGGAGACATCTTCAGGCTGACGAGGAATGCTGATCACAGCCGAAGGTGAAAAGCGCTCAGCTCAATTTTGGATCCCCTCTTGGCTTTGGCTCAAAAACCTAAGCCAAAAAATGCATCTGAAACTGCGTGTGTGTGAATCTGGCCGAAAGGTGATTTCACACGTGCCGTTTTGCTAAGTTTTTTTTTATACAGTCTTTTAAGTCAATGGCAGATGTAGATCATAATGGGAAGCGACGAATACCGGAAAGATTCTATGTCTACTCTTTTATTAATCCAGTCCTGGTTATGGCTTCAAAAACTGCATGAAAATGGCAGTATGAAAGTACCCTAAGAACAGGATCACACACAGTTTTGATGCCATTTTTGGTACAGTTTTTTTACTTAGTTATTTTGTGCCAAAGTCATAAGTGAATCCTAAAGGTTGTAATGAAGGAAAGGTATAAAGAAAAGATTGATGCATCTACATTCTTTTGTGTCCACACCTATATTTGGCTGAAAAAACGGAGCCAAAAACTGCATCAAAACTGCGTGTGTGTGTGTGTGATCTTAGCTCAACTCTGTATATCCTGCTTTTGTCACTGAATCTCTTCCAGGCTGCTTCCCGTAGATAATGTAAGGCCAATGTCAACTAATCTTTTCTGCCCTATTCTGTACTGGTCTGGAGTTTGCTAACTGCCTGTGACATGCATTCTGATGCAAATGCACAGCCTGAAGCCTTTTCTGTTCTTAAGACCTGCATCTGTGGCTCTTTAGTATCATACTCAAAATTTAGAATGGTCTATCTCTCTGCAAGATGTGATCCGGCCACATTACCCAATGTGATGCCTCGGTAAAGCATCATGGAAAATGTAATTACCAGACCTCCTGCTCGCAGATGTCAGTTCTACAATCAAGATGACAGACAGAAGCTAGGCTATTCTTTCTACAAAAAAAAGGAATTTGAAGAAGTCTAGAGGGAAGATAGAAGAACGCTGTTATAATGTGGGCTAGGTTAGGAAATGGTGAAAACAGGGGTGCACCTAGCACGTCTTCTGCCTGAGGTAAGCAGTGAAATGGCATCCCCAGCACTGACACAGCATGGGTCAAATCTACAGCTTGAAAAAAACAACAACTATGTACCTTTAATGTTTGCTTGTTACAGATTTCTGTTGCCGAAATCTGTAACGTACGAGTGTTTAGATTTTAAGAAAAAGTTAATTCTGCAAGCTTTAGAAATATTATATACAGCATATTATAGATACAGTATGTCTCAGATTTTGCAGGGGTTATTCTATTAGGGCAAATGAACATCATAGAGGAAGTTTCCCAGTTAGGTTGAATTGTATTACATGGATGATCATTCATCTGAATGGCCCCCATGTAATGATAAATATTTCCTGCAGCAGAAAAGTCTGCTGGACGTGGCTTTCCCTGGCAAAATAGCTTAGACATGTCCTCCGTGTTCTCATTCATGGACATCTTGAATAACCCAATACAACCCCCTTCTCCTGCAGCACTTCTCATCACCTCCCCCAATGGCAGTAGCATTCACCTATACTGTCAGAAGCATTATCCCCCTTCTTATCCCTCCCCTATTGACAGCAGCGTTCTCCCACTTTTAATCCCTCCTCTAATGGTAGCAGCATTTCCCCTGGCTCAATCCTCCGCAATCACAGCAGTATTCTTTCCATCCCCAATCCTTTCCAACTGACAGTATCATTCAACCAGTATTATTCCAGCGTACCTTCGACGTACTATTACGGCGCAGGAATAAACTGTCACTATGTGAAATCACATAGTGACAGAACAGCGGCGGCAGCTGTCAATGACAGCTAACCGTCTCTGCTACCGGCCTGGGGACCAATTAGCAGTCCCCAATGCCGGCGATTGCTGTGATTGGTCAGTCTCTGAAGACTGACCAATCACAGCCGTCTGTGACGTTTTCTGCAGGAGAAAGCTCCTGTCACTTTCTCTGATCTCCTCACTTCTGTGAGATACGTGAGGAGATCAGAGAAAGCTGTGTAAAAAAAAACAACACTATTTTTATTAACCCCTTCCCGAAAATGGGTGTATAGTAACGCCCTGAGGATGAAGCGGGCACAGGAGCTGTGCTCGCTCCATCTTCATCGGATGTCGGCTGTAATATACAGCCGACATCCCACTGCAACTACAGCGATCACTGTCCTCTCCGATCGCTGTAGTTTAACCCCTTAAATGCCGCTGTCAATAGCGACAGCGGCATTTAAGTGATTGATACAGAGGGAGGGGGCTCCCTCTGCACCCCATTGCCCCCCCCCCGCGAAAAATCGCGGGGTTCTGATGGTTGCAATGGCAACCAGGAAGCCTAGCAACGGCTTCCTGGTTGCCAGGTACGGGAGCCTATTAGGTCCTGCCCAAAGCAGGACATAATAGGCTCAACTGTCAGTTGTAAAGTGACAGTTACAATACACTGCACTACATCAGTACATACAGAAGTAGTGCAGTGTATTGTGCAGGGGATCAGAAGATCAGATCTTCCAGTCCCCTAGTATGTGTAAAATAAAAAGTGAAAAAAAAGTAACAAAAAAGTTTTAGATAAATAAATAAATAAATACAAGTTTTACGTAATAAAAACAATAATCGCCTTGTTTCCCTGATCAAGCCCTTTATAATTAGAAAAAAAATGAAAAAAAAGACAAAAACTAGACATAATAGGTATCCCCGCGTTCGTATCGGCCTGACCTAAAAAAATATCTTATTATTTATCCCGCACGGTGAACACCGTAAAAAAAATACCATAAAAAACAATGGCAGAATTTCCTTTTTTGGTCACGTTGTTTCCAAAAAAATGGAATAAAAAGTGATCAAAAAGTCGCGCGTAGCCAAACATGGTACCAATAAAAACGACAGTGTGTCACGCAAAAAAATGTATGTACTCCGCACAGATTACATATGCCCCCACATTATAAACTGAAACACCAGTAAAACACTAAACAAAACTACTACCAAGCAAAATCTGCGCTCCAAAAGCCAAATGGCGCTCCTTCTGGGCCTGGCAATGTGCCCAAACAGCGGTTTATGACCACATATGGGGTATTACCGTACTCTGGAGAACCGCTTAACAATTTATGGGGCGTATGTCTCCGGTGGTACAAGCTGGGCCCAACGCATTGGGCACTGAAATAGCATATATGTGGAAAATGTCAATTTTCAATCTGCAACATCCACTGTGCACTAATTTCTGCAAAACCTTTGGGGGTCAAAATGCTCACTACACTTCTAGATGAATTCCTTGAGGGGTGTAGTTTCCTAAATGGGGTCACTTCTCGGGAGTTTTCACTGTACTCGTACCTCAGCGCAATGCAACATGGCGTCAAAAACAAATTTTGTAAAATCTCCACTCCAAAAACGAAATTGCACTTTTTCCGTTTAGACCCTTGCCGTATGTCCAAATAGCCGTTTACAACCACATATGGGGTATTTCCGTAATCAGGAGAAATTGTGTAACACATTTTGGGGTGTCTTTTCTCCTGTATTCCTTGTGGAAATGAAAAATTCTGAGCTAAAGCTACAGGTTATTGGAAAAAAAAAATGTTTTCATTTTCACGGACCAATTCTAATAAAATCTATAAAACACCTGAGGGCTCAAAATGCTCACTACACGTCTAATTTAATTCTTTGATAGGTATAGTCTCCAAATTGGGATCACATCTGGGGAATTTCTACTGTACTGGTACTTCAGGGACTCTGCAAATGCGACATGGCCCCCAGAAACCAATTCAGCAAAATCTGAGCTGCAAAATCCAAATGGTGCTCCGTCCCTTCTGAGCCCTGCCATGGGTCCAAACAGCAGTTTATTACCACATATGGGGTATTTCCGTAATCAGGAGAAATTGCTTTACAAATTTTGAGGTGCTTTTTCTCCTTTATTCCTTATAAAAATTAGAAAATTCTGTGTTTTTTCAAAAAAAAAGTCTCTTTTCATCTTCACAGACTAATTCCAATAAATTCAGCAAAAAACCTGTGGGGTCAAAATGATAACTATACCACTAGAAAAATTCCTTGAGGGGTATAGTTTCCAAAATGGGGTCACTTTTGGGGGGATTCCACTGTTTAGGTCCCTCCAGGGCGTTGAAAACGTGACATGGCACTGAAAACCATTCCAGTAAAATCAGAGCTCCAAAATCCAAATGGGGGTCCTTCCCTTCTGAGCCCTGCCATGGGTCCAAACAGCAGTTTATTACCACATATGGGGTATTTCCGTAATCGCGAGAAATTGCTTTACAAATGTTGGGGTGCTTTCTCTCCTTTATTTCTTGCAAAAATTAGAAATTTTTAAGTTTTTCCAGAAAAAAAGTAGAGTTTCATTTTCACAGACTAACTCTAGAAAATATAGCAAAATACCTGTGGGGTCAAAATGCTAACTATACCCCTAGATAAATTCACTGAGGGGTGTAGTTTAAAAAATGGGGATCACTTTTGGGGGTTTCCACTGTTTTGGCACCACAAGACCTCTTCAAACCTGACATGGTGCCTAAAATATATTCTGAAAAAAGGAGGCCCCAAAATCCAAGAGGTGCTCCTTTGCTTCTGAGGCCTGTGTTTCAGTCCATTAGCGCACTAGGGCCACGTGTGGGATATTTCTAAAAACTGCAGAATCTGGGCAATAAATATTGTGTTGCGTTTCTCAGGTAAAACCTTCTGTGGTACAGAAGAAAATGTATTACATATGAATTTTGTAAAAAAAAAATGAAATTTGAAAATTTAAGCTCTACTTTCCTTCAATTCCTGTAAAACGCCTAAAGGGTTGAAACACTTTCTGAATGCTGTTTTGGATACTTTGAGGGGTGCAGTTTTCAAAATGGGGTGTTTTATGGGGGTTTCTAATATATAGGGCCCTCAAAACCACTTCAGAACTGAACTGGTCCATGAAAAAATCGCTTTTTGAAATTTTCTTAAAAATATGAGAAATTGCTGCTAAAGTTCTAAGCCTTGTGAGGTCATAGAAAAATAAAAGGATGTTCAAAAAACGATGCAAACATAAAGTAGACATATGGGAGATGTTAATTGGTAACTATTTTGTGTGGTATTACCATCTGTTTTACAAGCAGATACATTTAAAATTGGAAAAATCATAATTTCTTCATATTTTCGCTAAATGTTGGTGTTTTTCACAAATAAGCAATGAATTTATCGACCAAATTTTTGCACTAAACTAAAGTACAATATGTCACGAGAAAACAATCTCAGAATCAATTGGTAGGTAAAAGCATTCCGGAGTTATTACCACATAAAGTGATACATGTCAGATTTGAAAAAATGGGTCTGGTCCTCAAGGCCAAAATGAGCTGGGTACTCAAGGGGTTAAGGACCAGGCCAATTTTCGGGCTCAAGGTCTAGACACATTTTTTTTGTCTCAGTATTTTGGACCATTCAACTTTTTTATTTTGGAGGTCAGAACTCCCGGCATCCCAGACCAACACCAGCTAGAGCTGGAGGACATTGCACATCTGGGGACATCCTCAGAACCCAGATTTAAAACCAACCATAGAACCCAGATTTAAAGCCAACCATAGAAAGGGGGTGTCCCCCTCTGCTGCCAGTTAGGTGGACTCTAGGGTACTGGAGTAACTGAATCAAAGCAGAGATGAGGTTGAGGCAGACAGATGTGCCCTATTTTAGGCAAATGTCAGTGGTGCCTGCGGACGCAGTCTGCAATTTTAACTTTATTGGAGGCTGCTTCTCCCCCCAATGAGCCCAAGGAGTGTTTTAGTGCTTTAGAGCATGGGTGCCCCTTTGGGCTTACTTCCCCTACCTCCAAACCACCCAAATTTGATACCTCCACTAACGCCTGCTTGTCACTCAACACAATCAAGCAAATTATGAGACTTCAACCCCAATGCATGGGGCTCCTATTGTAGCCCACAGAAGCTTTAATATGGCCCTCCAGCTTCTGGTCCTGCTTCAGGGAAACTCGCTTACACATCTGACTGCTCGAGTTCATCTCAGCTAATTGGACCCCAGTAATTTTGCTAATTGAATGTTTTTATTATTATTATTATTATTATTATTATATTTAATTTATGCCACCCTATTTCCTTGTGTAGTATGCCACTTTCATATAAAAAAATTCAAAACCACAAAAACTGTTAGTGTATAAATGATTAAACATTGTTCTAATTTTATTAACTTTTTCACGAGTCGGGAAATATTATAAATTATAAATTAGATTCTAATTTATAACATTTCCCAGTGCTGGTCACTAGATGGAGCAATTCCCGAAATAGCAGCATTGGCATGTGGTAAAGCAACCATTATTTGCTTTATGCTGCAAAATTTGAGAAGACACACTCGCTCTAGTGAGCTCACAGAATCCCCCCTCCCTTATACTGGCTAGTGCCAGGAGAAAGGAGGGAATTGAACGTTCAAACCTCCTACACTGTTTGTCGCCATTTTTTGAGCGAACACACAGTGTAGTAGGTTTACATACAGTAGTAATCACACACTAAAACACGTACATACACAGAAATAACTTACCTGCTCCTGCTGCCGCTCCCTCTGCTCCGTCTGCTCCCTCCGCTCCAAGTGCTTGCATTAGAACACAAGTCCGGAAGCTGCGACCAGAATTAGTAATCTTACTGTCCGGCCGCGGCTTCCGGTCCACAAGAAAATGGCGCCGGACGTCGCTTGGCCGAAGACCTTCCATTTGGACTGTGTGGGAGCGGCGCATGCGCCGTTCTCACACAGACGGCGTACAGCATAGTGAATGGAACGGGTCCCGTTCGCATTCACTATGGGGCTGTATGTGCCGTATTCCATGTCTGTATGTGTCGTTAATCGACACATACAGAGATGAAAAAAAAAATGGCAGCCCCCATAGACAAGAAAAAGTTCAAAAATAAAAAAAAGTAAAACACAAGCACACAAATAAATAAAACATTTTTTAATAAAACACTAAAAGCAAATTGATATAAACATTTTTTTTTTTGCGACACCCTTCCTTTAAGGCTCAGAGCCCATTTTTCAAATCCGACATATTTCACTTTATGTGGTAATAACGTCGGAATGCTTAAACCTATCCAAGCGATTCTGAGATTGTTTTCTCGTGACACATTGGGCTTCAGGTTCGTGGTAAAATTTGGTCGATATATTCAGTGTTTATTAGTGAAAAATTGCAAAATTTAGAGAAAATGTTAAATAAATTTAATTTTTCAGAATTTAAATGCATCTGCTTGTAAAACAGACGGATATACCACCCAAAATAGTTACTAGTTCACATTTCCCATATGTCTACTTTAGATTGGCATCGTTTTTTGAACATTTTTTTACTTTTCTTGGACGTTACAAGGCTTAGAACATAAACAGCAATTTATCATATTTTTAAGAAAATTTCAAAAGCCTTTTTTTTAAGGTACCTGTTCAGTTCTTAAGTGTCTTTGAGGGGCCTATGTATTAGAAACCCCCATAAAACACCCCATTTTAAAAACTAGACCCCTCAAAGTATTAAAAACAGCATTTAGAATGTTTTTTAACCCTTCAGGCGTGTCACAGGAATTAAAGCAAAGTGGAGGTGAAATTTGCAAATTTCATTTTTCTTGCTGAATTTCAATTTTATTACATTTTTTTCTGTAACACAGAAGGTTTTACCAGAGAAATACTACTACATATGTATTGTCCAGATTCTGCAGTTTTTAGAAATGTCCCACATGTGGCTCTGGTGTTCTCGTGGACTAAAACACAAGCCCTAGAAGCAAAGAAGCACCTAGTGCATTTTGAGGCCTCTTTTTTATTAGAATATATTTTAGGCAGCATGCCAGGTTTGAAGAGGTGTTGAGGTGCCAAAGCAATGGAAACCCACCAGAAGTGACCCCATTTTGGAAATTACACCCCTCAAGGAATTCATTTATGGTTGTTGTTATCATTTTGACCTCACAATTTTTTCACAGCATCTATTTGAATTGGGCTGTGAAATTAAAAAGATTAAATTTTTTCCAAAACGATGTAATTTCTGATTAAAATGTCTTATTTTCACAGGAAACAAAATACCCCATTTTGTTGCCCAATTTGTCCTTAGTGCGGCAATACCCTATTTGTGGTGATAAACTGCCGTTTGGGCCCATGGGAGGGCTCAGAAGGAAAGGAGCGCTATGTGTTTGTTGGAGTCCAGATTTTGATGGATTGGTTTTCGGGTGCCATGTCGCAGTTGCAGAGCCCCAGAGGTATCAAAGCAACGGAAACCCACCAGAAGTGACCCCATTTTGGAAACTACACCCCTCAAGGAATTCATTTATGGTTGTTGTTGTTGTTGTTGTTATCATTTTGACCACACAGTTGTTTCACAGCACCTATTTGAATTGGGCTGTGAAATAAAAAAAATTACATTTTCTCCAATAAGATGTCATTTTTGATCAAAATGTCTTATTTTCACAGGGAAAAAAATACCCCATTTTGTTGCCCAATTTCCCCTGAGTGCAGCAATACCCCATTTGTGGTGATAAACTGCAGTTTGTGCCCATGGGAGGGCTCAGAAGGAAAGGACCACCATTTGGCCTACTGGAGCTTTTCTGGTGCTAAGTCATGTATGCAGAAGCCCCTGAGGTACCAATACAGTTGAAACCCCCGAGAAATGACCCCATTTTAAAAACTACACCCCTTAAGACATTCATCTAGAGGTGTAGTGAGCATTTTGACCCCACAGGTACGGTGTAAAAGATAATGCGCAGCAGATGGTGCAGAGTGAGATTTGCAATTTTCTATATATATATGGCATGTCAGTGTCCGATATAGTGTGCCCAGCATGCGCCACTGGAGATATACACCCCATAAGCTGTAATGTGGGTTCTCCCAGGTACGGAAATACCCTACATGTGGCTGTTATTAGCTGCCTGGGCACACGGCAGGGCTCAGAAGGAAAGGACCACCATTTGGCCTGCTGGAGCTTTTCTGGTGCTAAGTCATGTATGCAGAAGCCCCTGAGGTACCAGTACAGTTGAAACCCCCAAGAAATGACCACATTTTAAAAACTACACCCCTTAAGACATTCATCTAGAGGTGTAGTGAGCATTTTGACCCCACAGGTACGGTGTAAAAGATAATGCGCAACAGATAGTGCAGAGTGAGATTTGCAATTTTCTATATATATATGGCATGTCAGTGTCCGATATAGTGTGCCCAGCATGCGCCACCGGAGATATGCACCCCATAAGCTGTAATGTGGGTTCTCCCGGGTACGGAAATACCCTACATGTGGCTGTTATCAGCTGCCTGGGCACACGGCAGGGCTCAGAAGGGAAAGATGAGGGGGATATGCTGTGCGGAGTGCATCAGGGTAAATAAAAAATTAAGGGATGTATGATAAATTCGAAAACAATCTTTCATACAGAGCCCTGGTTTTTCGGGACACGTGTCGCATTGGTATATTGTTTTCCTTCTTATCCTCCTCTTTGAGCAGACTCTGCACCTCTTTTGACTTTTTCCCTTCTTGCCAGTTTGGGGAACTTCTCCTGGAAAGTGTTGCCCTGGTACGATGCGTGTGGCCTCGCTTCCAGAAGTACTGGGTACTCCCTCTTCTTGGTCCCTAAAGATTAGGTTCTTGATAACCACCTCTTGAAATTCCAGGAAAGTTCCCCTCTGGCCTGCACATCGATGTAGCACGTACGCATTGTACAATGCCATCTGTATGATGTGCACGACCAGCTTCTTATACCACACCCTCGATTTCCGCATGGCGTTGTAGGGCTTCAGGACTTGATCTGACAAGTCCACCCCTCCCATGTATTGTTGTCAGTCAAGGACATCTCTCTTGTCCTTGTACTTGACACACAATATGTTGCTGCTAGAATGGACCCTGCTCTCACCCCTTCTGAGTGTTTGACCAAGCAGAGTCTTAGGGAGGCCTCTCAGATTTCTTCTAGCAGTGCCGCATGCCACAGTACTTCTGGAAACGAGGCACTTAAAGAGTGGGACGCTGGTATAAAAATTATCCAGGTAGAGGTGGTAACCCTGGTCCAGCAGTGGGTGCACCAAATCCCACACAATTTTTGCATTAATTCCCAGTAAGGGGGGGGGGCATTCTGGGGGCTGAATACTGCTGTCCTTCCCTTCATATATCCTAAATTTATACGTATACCCTGATGCACTCTCGCACAGCTTATACAACTTCATGCCATACCTTGCCCTCTTACTCGGCAGGTACTGGTGGAATTGAAGCCTCCCTTTAAAATGTACCAGGGACTCATCAATAGAAATACACTTCTCGGGGGTGTATGCTTGGGCAAACCCGGCACTGAAATGGTCTAATAGGGGTCTCAGTTTGTACAAATGGTCAAAACTGGGGTCATCTCAGGGTGGGCACTGCTAATTATCAGTATAATGTAAGAAGCAAAGTATTGCCTCATAACGCATCCTGGACATGGCCATACGGTACATCGGGGTGTGGTATAAGATGTCCGTGCTCCAGTAGATCCTAATGGATGGCTTTTTCAGAAGCCCCATGTTCAAGTGAAGTCCCCAGAACTTGCCCAACTCTGCTGCATCTACAGGGGTCCACCTGTGGGATTGGGCATAAAATGATGTGGGGTTCTTAGTAATATACTGTTGGGCATATAAATTCATCTGGGAGACCATAAGATCTATAAAGTCATCAGTGAAGAAGAACTTGAAAAAGTCCATTTCACTGAGCCCTGCCGTATTAAATTTTATCCCTGAGCTGCCCGTGTACTCTGGGATTTGGGGCTCATAAAATAAATGTCTGGTGTGGGGGTCCAAATGGGGTCACTTCGCTCGGGGGCTTGAACTGCGGCGGTGTCATTTCGCTCGGGGGCTTCAACTGCAGTGGTGGTCCTGGGGCGTCTCCTAGGGGGTTCCTCTTCTTCATCACTGGATGAGGAGGTGGATAAGTAAAACAGAGTCTCACCATCCGACGACTCTGTGTCGGAGGCAAGAAATTAATATGCCTCTTCGGCACTAAATGTCCGTTGGGACGTTTTTGATTGCTTCCCTAACTAGGAGCAATAGGCTGCTACCTAAACCAGCCAAAAATATTGATGTTTTTATAGAACGAGTGGGCTTCCCTGAGACTAAACCTTACCAGGACTAGGGTTTCTAACACTAAACCTTTCTAGATTTTATTTGAACTTCCCTGAGACTAAATCTAACTACGGCAACTATTCCCTGACACTAAACCTGACTAGATTATTCCGAGCTTCCCTAACACTAAACCTAACTACAGTGACGGGTGCCTGACACTAAACCTATCTAGATTATTCCGAGCTTCCCTGACGCTAAACCTAACTACGGTGATGGACCCCTAACGCTAGATCTAACTACGGTGACGGATTTCTGACGCTAAATTCCCTGACGCTATACCTAACTACGCTTTTTGACGGTTCCCTGACACTAACTAACCCTACTACTAAACTAACCAGTTAAATTGTCTAAATTAAGTTTTTTTTTTGTTTTAATTTTTATATATTTTTTTGTTTTATATTTTTTATAAAGAAAAAAAAGAAAAAAATAATCCCCAGGGACCAAGAAATTGGTCCTGAAGTCTAAGAAGTGGTCAGTGATAGGAGATCACTGACCAAAAACGTGGGGGGAACACAAAGAGGAAGGGTACAGGACTGGGTAGTGGATTGGGGAGATGGGAAGCAGAAAAAAGTTTTTTGTAACTTTTTTTTTTCACTTTTTTTCACTCTTTTTCTTATCTTCCTCTTCTCACAACTGCTCTCAACGCCTCGCTATCTCCAGCAGCGGCATTCAGGGCGGGTGCGGCAGGATGTGATGTCAGGGAGAGGAAGTGAAGAGACCGATCACCACTATTGGACAGTTACTCACTAACTGACCAATAGTGGCGATCGTGGAGGCGGGACCATCGCGACAGGTCCCGGCGTATTGAGCTGTGATAGCCTGCTGTTGGAAACAGCAGCTGTCACAGCTCGTGCACGCACCGGTGGAAAATGGCAATGCATTTTCCCTGCGACGTAATATTCCGTCGCTGAGAGCGAACGTATTTGTTAGCACGACGGAATATTACGTCGCTGAGAGCGAAGGGGTTAAAGATAGATGAAAAGGGTGTTTTTACATCAGAAGATTTCTCTAGGTCAGGGGTGGGCAAACTTTTTGACTCGCGGGCCACAATGGGTTCTAAAATTTGACAGAGGGGCCGGGCCAGGAGCATTTGGAGGGAGTGTTTGGGCCGGATATACTAAAGCATTAAATGTAGTGTGTGCAAACCTCATAGCACAGTAAGAACACTACAACCCAATTTATTAACTGTCTTTCAAATGTGAAAAATAGCCCTTATCAGTTAATAAATTTGTCTCAAGGAATATGCAAGATATGGCATTTACATACTATTTCGCAGATACTGGGAGGAGGAAATGTAAATAGATTAAAATAACATACGCACTGTGATTTATCAAGAAAAAAGTTCTGTTGACTCTGTAAATTAGCTGCCAACCTCTGAGCAGTAGCCGCCCGTTCTTGTGTTGACTGCTTGCTAGCATAGTTTGCATGCTTCGTGGCAAAGTGACGGCTGATATTGTACTCTTTGAAAACCGAAGGGCTTAATGGTGACGTGAAACGAAGTGAAAATTAAAGTGAAATAAAGAGAAATACGCGCCACATTAACCCCTTAATGACCGGGCCATTTTGCACGTTAATGACCAAGGATTATTTTTTGTTTTTTCATGGTCGCATTCCAAGAGTCGTAACTTTTTTTTTATTACGTCGACATAGCCGTATAAGGGCTTGTTTTTTGCGGGACGAGTTGTATTTTGTAATTGCACCATTTTTAGATGCTTACAATATATTGATTAACTTTTATTAACTTTATTTTAGGAGAGAATTGAAAATAAGCAGCTATTCCAGCATTAATTTTCACGTTATAAATTTATGCCCTTTACTATGCAGCATAAATAACATGTTACCTTTATTCTACGGGTCGGCACGATTACGAGGATACCAAATATGTAAAGGTTTTATATGTTTTCCTATGTTTGCACAATAAAAACCCTTTTAGAAAAAAATTACTTGTTTTTGCATCGCCGCGTTCCAAGAGCCGTCATTTTTTTATTTTTCCGTCGATGTGACCGTATGTGGGCTTGATTTTTGCGGGCCAATGCGTAGTTTTCATTAGTACTATTTTGGGGTACATAGGACTTATAGATTAACTTTTATTTTATTTTTTATGGGGGGAATGGGAGAAAAGAGAGAATTTTGCCGTTGTTTTTTGCGGGTTTTTTGGACGCCGTACATCCGGCGGTTTCATTAATGTGTTCATTTTATTGGTCAAGTTGTTATGATCGCGGGGATACCATATATGTGTATGTGTTATTTGTTTTGACACTTTTACTGAATAAAACCACTTTTTGGGCAAAAAAAGTAGTTTTATTTGATTTTGACTGTAATTATTTTATTTTTTTTCAACAAACTTTATTTAACTGATTGACATTTTTTTTTTAAGTCCCACCAGGGGACTTCACTATGCGATGTGCCGATCGCATATATAATGCTTTGGTATACTTAGTATACCAAAGCATTATTGCCTGTCAGTGTAAAACTGACAGGCAACCTATTAGGTCATGCCTCCGGCATCGCCAAACAGGCAGTTGCGGAAGACAGACCTGGGGGTCTTTGTTAGACCCCCGGCTGTCATGGAAACCCGACGGCGACCCGCGATTTGTTTGCGGGGGCGCCGATCGGGTGACAGAGGGAGCTCCCTCCCTCTGTCAAACACATTAGATGCCGCTGTCACTATTGACAGCGGCATTTAATGGGTTAAACTGCCGGAATCGGAGCGCGCTTCGATTCCGGCAGTTGCAGCAGGAGCCAGGCTGTGTATAACAGCCGTGCTCCTGCCGCTGATCGCGTGGGTACACTTGCAGTACCCGCGCCATCACAGGACGGATATATCCGTCCTCCTGCGCGAACTAGCAGCTGCTGAGGACGGATATATCCGTCCTTCGGCGTAACAACGGTCAATGTGTTTTGAGTGCGCCATCTATTGGGAAAACGTGGGCATTGCAGGGAAAGGGGAAAAAAAAGGAGGTTTTTACTATGATTTGGACAAGTTCGGCGGGCCGGATTAAAAAGCCTAACGGGCCGTATGTGGCCCGCGGGCCGTAGTTTGCCCATGTCTGCTCTAGGTAAATAAACCCCTATCAACAATATAGCACGTCAATCGGCGCTTGTTTACACATGGACCAATCATGTTAACTCTATGGGGGGGAATGTGATAGTTTATCCACTGGGAGATATGCTGCTGACAACGATGATTGTTTGGACGACATAACATTTCTGATTAGCCAAAAAATTTGCTCATTTGTTGGCTGATCACTGTGAACTTTTACACGGGATGATAGTCATGAACTAGCCTTCTGTACTCACGATTATCAGCCTGGGTAAAAGGGCCTTTAACAATTGGGTTTGTAAAACCTGTGGAGCATTCTACTCTATAGAGAAACGACCTTATTAGCAAAAAAGGGGGTAAGCTAATTTCTTTACCCTCTTGTTTGCTAGCAATGTAGCTTATCTATAGAGATGAGTCTTGCATAGGTTTTTACCAGCCAATGGTACATATCTTATAGGTATACATGTGTGGGAGGACAAAATAAAAGACACAGACACTGCAGAATACATTTTATTTTATTTTTTTATAAAAAAAAACATAAACAAAACAGAATTAAAACCTACAAGTTGATATCAAAATAGTCACCATTGCAAATACAGCATGGGTAGGGTGCTAGTCACATGGTGCTTGTACTGTTATACCATCCTCCCCCTGCATCACCAAACCATACTGCATCCAGAAAAATTATTAATATAATTTATTAGATACTAATTTGTTCAAAATACGAAAGCTCGCAACTTGCGTCAAAGGGTTCTTAACGTCTTGCGAGGCCCTATACTAACCTAACAAACTTAAAACTATTTAAACAAACTGCAAAATCAGATACAGAAATAAAATATGAATTTGCAGGTATAACTAAATTATCTAACTCCGTAAATATAGTCCTTCTACCAGAAAACAGCGTCCTCAGGGTTTAAGATATAATCCTCATAGAAGTACCGGATTCTAATTTAAAATGTTTCAAGTCTTCCTTGCAGTCACTGGCGTAGCTATAGGGGTCGCAGCGGTCGCAATTGCGACCGGGCCCCGAAGCCAGGGGGGCCCACGGCCCCCCGCACCACATCAATAAAAAGTTACTATAGTAACTCGGGCCTCAGGCCCCTGTTACTATAGTAACATACTTTACTTACCTTCCTGGTTCCGGATCGCAGCGGAGGTCCTGACGTCAAGCGCTGTGCGCAGCGCATGACGTCACAGCGCTATGCGCCGTGCACAGCATCGAGACGACAGAACTCCCGCCGCGGCCGAAGAGGAAGGTAAGCTTAGCCCTGACTGGCGGCGTCCGACTCCCGGGACCCGCCAATCAGATGTTTTGAAGGGGCCGCAGCACTCGTACGAGAGCTGCTCCCCTTCATTCCTGTCACTTCATTCCGGTCACACTGTGAATCCGTATCGGCGATTCACAGTGTGGGCGAGTAGTGAAATGAAGGGGAAGCAGCTCTCATACGAGTGCTGCGGCCCCTTCAAAACAGCTGATTTGCGGGTCCCGAGAGACACATCAGCTATTGATGGCCTATCCTGAGGATAGGCCATCAATGTTTAGGGACTGTACAACCCCTAAGCCTACGATGTAGCAGGCTTAGGGGGCCCATGAGACAGGATCACAGATTGTGTGATCCTGTCTGCTGGGCCCTGTATCTAAGCCAATCACATGGTAGGCTTAGATACATGGCCCATGCGTGATCCTGTCTGCTGGGCCCTGTATCTAAGCCAATCACATGGTAGGCTTAGATACATGGCCCATGCGTGATCCTGTCTGCTGGGCCCTGTATCTAAGCCAATCACATGGTAGGCTTAGATACATGGCCCATGTGTGATCCTGTCTGATGGGCCCTGTATCTAAGCCAATCACATGGCTTAGATACATGGCCCATGTGTGATCCTGTCTGATGGGCCCTGAATCTAAGCCAATCACATGGCTTAGATACATGGCCCATGTGTGATCCTGTCTGCTAGGCCCTGTATCTAAGCCTACCACACTGTAGGTTTAGATACAGGGCCCCAGCACACAGTAATCTTATACTGTATAAGATTACTGTCTGCTGGACCCTGTATCTAAGCCTACCTTGTGGTAGGCTTAGATACAGGGTCCCACAGACAGTATCACACATGGGCCCTGTATCTAAGCCTAACACACGTGTTACTAATCGTTTTTTGTGTGTTTTCTTACAGGTTCGGTCGTTGGACTACGTCGGATTCCAGGACTACTTCGATGACAGCTTTTTTTAAATTATCAATAAAATGGTTAATGAGGGCTGTGGGTTTTTTTTTTATTTCAATAAAATATTTTTTCTATGTCTTTGTGTTTTTTTTTAAACTATATTACTACCGCCTTAGTAATGGCCGCCGTCTGATTGACAGCATCCATTGCTAAGGTGGGGCTTAGTGTTAGCCGATGCAGAGGCTAACACTAACCCCCTTTATTACCCCGGTACCCCCCACCACCAGGGGTGCTGGGAAGAGCCGGGTACGATCCAGTACCTGACCATCTGTAGTGATGGTCGGCCACTGGGGTGGCCGCAGGCTGGTATTATCAGGAGGGGAAAGGCCAAAAACTGTGGCCCTTCCTACCCTGGTGATGCTAGGCTGCTGCTGCTTTATTGTATCTGGCTGGTTATGAAAAATGGGGGGACCCCACGTCATTTAAAAAAATAAAAAATAATTGGAAAGAACGATGTGGGGTCCCCCCCAATTTTCATAACCAGCCAGATACAACACAGCAGCAGCAGGCAGCATTACAAGGGTGGGAAGGGCCACTGTTTTTGGCCTTCCCCAGCCTAATACTACCAGCCTGCGGCCACCCCGGTGCCTGCCCGTCACTACAGATGGTCGGGTACTGGTTCGTACCCGGCTCTTCCCAGTACTCCTGGTGGCGGTGGGTACCGGGGTAATAATGGGGGTTAGTGTAGCCTCTGCACCGGCTAACATTAAGCCCCGCCTTAGTAATGGAGGTTGTCAATCAGCCAGCGGCCATTACTAAGGCGGTGATAATAAAGTTTAAAAAGATACAAGCACATAGAAAAAATATTTTATTGAAATAAAAAACACAACCCTCATTAACCATTTTATTGAGAATAAAAAAAACGCCGTCATTGAAGTCCTCGAATCCAAAGTCCAACGACCGAACCTGTAAAAAAACACAAACACAAAAATAATCAGTAACACATAAAGAAGCAAAATTATTATTCTTACCTATCCTGGGTCCAGCGCTGGAGACGCAATGTCAGCGAGCTGAGCCCTGTATCTAATCCAATCATGTGTGATACTGTCTGCTGAGCTGTGTATCTAATCCAATCATGTGTGATACTGTCTGCTGGGCCCTGTATCTAATCCTATCATGTGTGGTACTGTCTGCTGAGCCACTGTATCTAATCCTATCATGTGTGATACTGTCTGCTGAGCCACTGTATCTAATCCTATCATGTGTGATACTGTCTGCTGAGCTGTGTATCTAATCCAATCATGTGTGATACTGTCTGCTGGGCCCTGTATCTAATCCTATCATGTGTGGTACTGTCTGCTGAGCCACTGTATCTAATCCTATCATGTGTGATACTGTCTGCTGAGCCACTGTATCTAATCCTATCATGTGTGATACTGTCTGCTGGGCCACTGTATCTAATCCTGTCATGTGTGATACTGTCTGCTGGGCCACTGTATCTAATCCTATCATGTGTGATACTGTCTTCTGAGCCACTGTGTCTAATCCTATAATGTGTGATACTGTCTGCTGAGCCACTGTATCTAATCCTATCATGTGTGATACTGTCTGCTGCGCCACTGTATCTAATCCTATCATGTGTGATACTGTCTGCTGAGCTGTGTACCTAATCCTATCATGTGTGATACTGTCTGCTAAGCCGTGTATCTAATCCTATCATGTGTGATACTGTCTGCTGAGCCACTGTATCTAATCCTATCCATAGTTTATAGGATCGTAGTGCTATAGGTATGCTATGCGGTCTCATATACACACTTTTTTTTGGGCGGACACATATGTATTGGGGCTATTTCCCTGACATTTTAAGCCCTGAGGGTATGTTCACACGGCAGCGTCTGTTACGGCTGAAATTACGGTGCTGTTTTCAGGAGAAAACAGCACCGTAATTTCAGCCGTAATGGCATGTGCAGGCGTCTTTCGCTGCGTCCATTATGGACGTAATTGGAGCTGTTTTTCTATGGAGTCCATGGAAAACGGCTCCATTTACGTCTGAAGAAGTGACAGGCACTTCTTTGACGCGGGCGTCTTTTTTAAGCGCCGCCTTTTGACAGCGGCGCGTAAAAAAAAATGACCGTCGGCACAGAACATAATAAGACCCATTCAAATGAATGGGTAGATGTTTGCCAACGCTTTTGAGCCGTATTTTCGGACGTAATTCAATGCTAAAACGCCCGAATTACGTCCGTAAATAGGGTGTGTGAACCCAGCCTTAGTGACGCCCCGGCTGCTAGTGCTGCATTGTTGGGTCACTTAGGAGACCCAGCGATGCAGCTGAAAGCTGCGGACCGTCGGCCATGAGAAGTTTGTGGGGGGGCCTAGTAAGAATTTTGGCATCGGGGCCCATGAGCCTTTAGCTACGCCCCTGCTTGCAGTCTTTCATCAACAGTGACTGGTGAAGTGGTCATGTTTTGATTAACATCATCATCAAAGGCAGCATCATGAATCTTAGTGAAGTTGTGAAGGTTCACAGAGGCTTGGGTCTCACAGTTCACATTCTCAAGATTCATCTGGATAGTAGACATCAAGACCCTGCATTTATTGGATAAAATACAGAAGGCACACTCAACAAACCGACGGGCCCTGGTAAGATGATAGTTAAAGATGCACCTCCTATCATTCAAACCCCATCTTGGAAATAGCTGGAGAGTCCAAAGTTCTCATCTGCCACTAAGACAAAAGGGGCTGGTGGTCCAGAAGATCCAGGCAGTATGCAGGGTTCTGAGAGGGTAAGCTGGTTGCTAAGAAGCCGCTGCCCTGTTCTGGAAGCCCTGAAGATGAGAGCATCAGCAGTTCTTCCATAGGACCCTATATCTACAATTACAAACCGGGGATTACTGTCAGCCAAGGCCAACAGCACTACCGAGAAATACTGCTTATAATAATAGAATCCGGACCCAGAGTACAGGGCTTCTTGACACAGATGTGTTTTCTGTCAAGTGCCCCGATGCAGATGGGAAGCTGCGCCGTTTTCATGAACCTATAAGCAATTTGCAGCCACTGTTCTGCCATGCAGGGCCCCACCATCGATGATGCGAAATGAGTATCTCGCCTCAGGCGGCAGCCTGCTGCCTCTCCGAGGGGGTGTCAGCGCCACTGAAACCAGCTGCCGCCACCCCCTCCTGCACTAATTGTACCTGCGTCTGTAGAACGTCAACAGAATGTCAAAATCAGCTATGACAGAATTGATTCTAATTGGCTGGCATTAACCCTTTAGTGACCAACTTTTAAAAAATAAAAATGCAAAAAAATTAGCCTACAACATTTTTTTCCCTGCATGTATGTAGTGGATTGTTATTTAAATTAATATTTTTAGTATTCTTAAAGTTAGAAGGAAGTGTTCTGCATCCTTTATCTCTACACATTCCACTATCTGTGAACTGTAAACTTAAGAAAAATATGTGTCTGCAGTATAAGGACATTCAGTCCATCCTTGGGAAAATAAAAAAGTTAAGCTATTTCTGGCAAATAATAAGTAAGATACTGAGTTCGCACATTGTGAATTTTGTTGCGGATTTGACGCCTATCTTTGCATTGAAAAAGGGCAAAATTCACAAAAAATCCGCAATGTGTGAACTCTTCTGCGCAAACTTGCTTTGTGTCTTTACATTTTCTACCACTTTTTTTTAACTAAATGGCCGGGGATTCACAGGAGGGGATGGGTCAACCCATGGCAGACAGATTAAATATAATTTACACCAGAAATTGAAATGCAAGCCTTAGTAAATTTGGCCATACACATTATAGTGTACTGTATGTCGGCTGAACCCGCTGAATTCAGTGAAACCGGCTGATCATCTAATGTGCATGGTGGCATCCCAACTTCCCAGACGTCGTCGGGGGAGAAAAGGGTCGCACATATTGAATTTCAACATGCCCGATCCTTTTGTTCATTAGTAGATAAGCCACTGCCATACTATGACAGTGCCACCTTTGCCACAAGTCAGTATGTGAAAATGCTGATCGCTGAATCTGTCCTGTTTAACTGTAAGTACAATTATTGTAAAGTGGAAGCATCAAGGAGTAACAACAGCTGTGCAACAAAGCACTAGACAACATAAACTCACAGAGTGGGAGCCACCGAGTTCTGCAGCATGTGGTGCATAAATATTGCATGTGGTGCATAAAAAAAGTCACCTATTCTCTGTTTCATCACCCACTACAGAGTTCCAAACTGCCTCTGGCTGTGCCCCATGGAAGAGGTTTTCATGATCCAGCAGCTGCAAAAAAGCTTTAGATCACACTGTGGAATTCCAAGCATCGGCTGTGGTGATGTAAAGTATGCGCCACTGGACTCTGGATCATTGGAAACTTGTTTTCAGGAGTGATTAATCACTTTACACTATCTGGCAGACTGATGGATGAATGTGGGTTGGCAGGTGCCAGGAGAATGCTACCTACTAGAATGCATAGTACCTGCTGTAAAAGTTGGTGGAGAAGAGATAATGGTCTGGGGCTGTTTTCCAGGGTCTGGGCTAGGCTCCTTATTTCTATTAAATAATTATTTTAATGCTAAGTTATTCAAAGTCACTTTAGACAATTGTTTGCTTTCAACTTTGTGGCAAGAGTTTAGGCAAAACCCTTTCCTGTTCCAGCATGACTGTACCCCTGTACACAGAGCAAGTTCCATAAAAATATGATATGACAAGTTTGGTGTGGGGGAACTCAACTGACCTGCACAAAGCCCTAACATCCCGATTGAACACCTTAGAATGAATTGGATGCCAATTGCCAAAACTTCTCACCCAACATGTCTGACCTCACACATGCTCCTTTGGCTGAAATGGCACAAATTCCCATGAACACACTCCAAAATCTTGTGAAAAGAGTGGAGGCTGCAAAAGGGGTCTAACTCCAAACCAAAGCCCATGGTTTTGGATGGGATATCTAACAAGCTGATATAGGTGTGATAGTCTGATGTACACATACTTTTGTCAATAAAGTGTATATAATTTTCTCCATGATAAATGCTTTAAAGCGCAACTAACATTTCAGGTGACATTTCAGAATAAACTGACATATGTGTGTACATGAGGAATAACACTATTTCTGGCTATTACATAACTTGTATTCTGCTTCTTTTTTTTTTAGCAGCTTTCCCCTTGCAGTCTCTATCTCTAATACTCAGTATAATGCGTCATTTCATTCCTTTGCTTCAACTTCCTGATTGCAAAACTCTGTCTAAATTATTTATTGATCAGGTAGTCAGTCTGCATGGTATTCCAGAAAATATTGTCTCTGATAGAGGTGTACAATTTGTGGCTAACTTCTGGAGAACTTTCTGTAAGAAACTTGGTGTACAGTTATCGTTCTCTTCTGCTTTTTGTCCTGAGACTAATGAGAAAACCGAGCACTTTAACCCTTTCATGACCAAGGGTCATTGATACCCCTGTGTCCAGGTCAAATTTTCCATTTCTGATAAGCACTTCTTTAAACCCTAATATCTTTGCAACCGCTTTGAATGTCACAACTATTTTTACTTTGTTTTTTTTTTTTACAAGACTTATAAGGCTTTCAGCTTCGAGATTAGTTTAATTAATTCCATGTTTTTAATTTTTATTATGAGCAGACAAATCACAAAAAATGTGAAAAAAACACTATTTTGTAATTCTATATATATACAGTTAGGTCCTAGAATTATTTGGACAGTGATACAAGCTTTGGCATCTTAGCTGTTTACCGAAATATATTGAATATACATTTATATAATAAAAATGGGCTTAAAGTGCGGATTAACAGCTTTAATTTGAGGGCATTCACATCCTAATTTGAGGAAGGGTTTAGGAATTACAGCTCTTTAATATGTAGCTGCTTCTTTTTCAAGGGACCAAAGGTAATTGGGCAATTATATCAAAAGCTATTTAATGGGCTGCATGGGCTATTCCCTCATTAATCCATCATCAATTAAGCAGGTAAAAGGTCTGGAGTTGATTCCAGGTATGGCATTTGCATTTAGAAGCTGTTGCTGTGAATCCACAACATGAGGTCAAAGGAGCTCTCAATGCAAGTGAAGTAGACCATCATTATGCTGAAAAAAATTAAGAAATCCATCAGAGAGATAGAAAAAATGTTAGGAGTGGCCAAATCAACAGTTTGATACATTCTTGAAAAAGATGAGCGCACTGGTGATCTCGTAAACTCCAAAAGTCCTGGACGTCCACGCAAGACAACAGTGGTGGATGATCATAGAATCATTTCCATGTTGAAGAAAAATCCCTTCACAACATCTACCTACAGTGAAGGAAATAAGTATTTGATCCCTTGCTGATTTTGTAAGTTTGCCCACTGTCAAATACATGAACAGTCTAGAATTTTTAGGCTAGGTTAATTTTACCAGTGAGAGATAGATTATATAAAAAAACAAACAGAAAATCACATAGTCAAAATTATATATATTTATTTGCATTGTGCACAGAGAAAAAAGTATTTGATCCCTTTGGCAAACAAGACTTAATACTTGGTGGCAAAACCCTTGTTGGCAAGCACAGCAGTCAGATGTTTTTTTGTAGTTGATGATGAGGTTTGCACACATGTTAGATGGAATTTTGGCCCACTCCTATTTGCAGATCATCTGTAAATCATTAAGATTTCGAGGCTGTCGCTTGGCAACTCAGATCTTCAGCTCCCTCCATAAGTTTTCGATGGGATTAAGGTCTGGAGACTGGCTAGGCCACTCCATGACCTTAATGTGCTTCTTTTTGAGTCACTCCTTTGTTGCCTTGGCTGTTTTTTTTCGGGTCATTGTCGTGCTGAAAGACCCAGCCACGAGCCATTTTTAATGTCCTGGTGGAGGGAAGGAGGTTGTCACTCAGGATTTGACGGTACATGACTCCATCCATTCTCGCATTGATGCGGTGAAGTAGTCCTGTGCCCTTAGCAGAGAAACACCCCCAAAACATAATGTTTCCACCTCCATGCTTGACAGTGGGGACGGTGTTCTTTGGGTCATAGGCAGCATTTCTCTTCCTCCAAACACGGCGAGTTGAGTTAATGCCAAAGAGCTCAATTTTAGTCTCATCTGACCACAGCACCTTCTCCCAATCACTCTCAGAATCATCTAGATGTTCATTTGCAAACTTCAGACGGGCCTGTACATGTGCCTTCTTGAGCAGGGGTACCTTGCTGGCACTGCAGGATTTTAATCCATTACGGCGTAATGTGTTACCAATGGTTTTCTTGGTGACTGTGGTTCCAACTGCCTTGAGATCATTAACAAGTTCCCCCCGTGTAGTTTTCAGCTGAGCTCTCACCTTCCTCAGGATAAAGGCTACCCCACGATGTGAGATTTTGCATGGAGACCCAGATCGATGTCGATTGACAGTCATTTTGTATGTCTTCCATTTTCTTACTATTGCACCAACAGTTGTCTCCTTCTCACCCAGCGTCTTACTTATGGTTTTGTAGCCCATTCCAGCCTTGTGCAGGTCTATGATCTTGTCCCTGACATCCTTAGAAAGCTCTTTGGTCTTGCCCATGTTGTAGAGGTTAGAGTCAGACTGATTAATTGAGTCTGTGGTCAGGAGTCTTTTATACAGGTGACCATGTAAGACAGCTGTCTTTAATGCAGGCACCAAGTTGATTTGGCGCGTGTAACTGGTCTGGAGGAGGCTGAACTCTTAATGGTTGATAGGGGATCAAATACTTATTTCTCTGTGCACAATGCAAATAAATATATATAATTTTGACTATGTGATTTTCTGTTTTTTTTTTTTAAATATAATCTATCTCTCACTGGTAAAATTAACCTAGCCTAAAAATTCTAGACTGTTCATGACTTTGACAGTGGGCAAATTTACAAAATCAGCAAGGGATCAAATACTTATTTCCTTCACTGTAAGTGAAGAACACTCTCCTGGAAGTAGGTGTATCAGTATCTAAGTGTACCATAAAGCGAAGACTTCATGAGAGGAAATACAGAGGGTTCACCACAAAGTGCAAACCATTAATCAGCCTCAAAAATAGCAAGGTCAGATAAGACTTTACCAAATAACATCTAAAGATACCAGCCCAGTCCTGGATCAGAATTCCTTGGACAGATAAAACTAAGATCAAGTTGTACCAGAATGATGGGAGGAAGAAAGTATGGAAAAGGTTTGGAACGGCTCATGATCCAAAGCACATGACATCCTCTGTAAAACATGGTGGAGGCAGTGTGATAGCATGGGTATGCATGGCTGCCAAAGGCACTGGGTCACTAGTGTTTATTCATGATGTGACTGAAGACAGAAGCAGCCGGATGAATTCTGAAGTGTTCAGGGATATACTTTCTGCTCAGATTCAACCAAATGCAGTAAGGTTGACGTTGCTTCACAGTACAGATGGACAATGACCCAAAACATACTGCGAAAGCAACCCAGGAGTTTTTTAAGGAAAGAAGTGGAATATTCTGCAATTGCCAAGTCTATCACCAGATCTCAACCCGATCGAGCATGTATGTCACTTGCTTATGACAAAACTTAAGGCAGAAAGACCCACAAACTAGCAACAACTGAAGACAGCTGCAGTAAAGGCCTGGCAAAGCATCAAAAAAGAAGAAACCCAGCATTTGGTGATGTCCATGGGTTCAAGACTTCAGGCCGTCATTCCCTGCAAAGGATTCCCTACAAAGTATTAAAACATTTTTTTATTTATGGTAATGTTAATTTCCCCAAATACTGAAGGAGAAAAAGCACCGCACAATTTGTAAAGCAAATTCTCCTGAGTAAAACAATACCCCACATGTGGTCATAAATGGCTATTTGGACACACGGCAGGGCTCAGAAGGGAAAGAGCGCTATTTGGCTTTTGGAGATTACATTTAGCAGGAATGGTTTGCGGAGGCCATGTCACATTTGCAAAGCCCCTGAGGGGCAAAACAATGAAAATGCCCAACAAGTGATTCCATTTAGGAAACTGCACCCCTTGAGGAATTCATCTAAGGGTGTAGTAAGCATTTAGACCCCATAGATGTTTCATAGAATTTATTAGAACTGGGCAGTGAAAATAAAAACAATCCTTTTTCTTCAATAAGACGCAACTTTAGCGCAAAATTTTTGATTTTCTCAACAAATAAAGGAAAAAAAAGAACCCAACATTTGTAAAGAAATTTCTCCCTAGTACGGCAATACCCCATATGTGGTCATAAACTGCTGTTTGGGCACACGGCAGGGCTCAGAAGAGAAGGAGCGCCATTTGGAGTGCAGATTTTGCTGGATTGGTTTCTGGGCGCCTGTGGGAACAAAACAGTGGAAACCCCCCAGAAGTGACCCCATTTTGGAAACTACACCCCTCAATGCATTGACCTAGTGGTGTAGTGAGCATGTTAACCCCGCAGGTGTTTTGTAGAAATTAGTGTGCACTCGATGTTGCAGAGTGAAAATGGGATTTTTTCCATAGATATGCCAATATGTGGTGCCCAGCTTGTGCCACCATAACAAGACAGCCCTCTAATTATTATGCGGTGTTTCCCGGTTATTATGCGGTGTTTCCCGGTTTTAGAAACACCTTACATGTGGCCCTAATCTTTTGCCTGGACATTCGACCACGCTCAGGAGTGAAATTGAGGCCTAATTTGGCGATTTACAAAGTATTGGTTCACAATTGCAGAGGCTCTGATGTGAAATAATTAAAAGAAACCCCTGAGAAGTGACCCCATTTGGAAACTACACCCCTCAAGGCATTTGTTAAGGGGTGTAGTGAGCATTTCACCCCACAGATCTTTTCCATAAATGAATGCGCTGCGGATGGTGCAAATTAAAAATGTATATTTATCCCTAGATATGCCATTTCAGTGGCAAATATGTCATGCCCAGCTTATGACGCTGGAGACACACACCCCAAAAATTGGTAAAAGGGTTCTCCCGGGTATGGCAGTGCCATATATGTGGAAGTAAACTGCTGTTTGGGCCACTGTAGGGTTCAGATGGGAGGGAACGCCATTTGGCTTTTGGAGAGCGGATTTTGTTTGGTAGTAGATTTGTTTGAGTATTGCTGGTGTTTCCATTTATAATGTGGGGGTACCTGTAAGCCGGGCAGAGTACATCAGGGGCATAGTCAGGTGGTATAATAATGGGGTAAAAAAACCAATAAAATGATCCATAGATGTGTGTTACGCTGTGACACAATCCTTTCTGCACAGGCCGGTGTCGCACTGATATGTGGCGTCCTTTCTTATGCTCCTTTTGGTCCAAACTCCGCACCTTTGCAGTTTGGGGAATTTTGCTGGGAAAGTGTTGTCCTGGTATAATATGGGCACCGTCGCTTCCAGCAGATATGTTTGGGCCCTCCCTTTCCTGGTTCCCTAATTTTAGGTCCTTGATAAATCGCCTCTTCAAACAGAAGAAATGTTCCCCTCGGGCACAACTGCATATTTTTTATTTCCGGACTTATTGTAGCCATAACTAATTTAATTTTTTCATAGACGTAGTGGTATGAGGGCTTTTTTTTGCGGGACAAGCTGTAGTTATTATTGGTACCATTTTGCGGTACATGCGACTTTTTGATCACATTTTATTCTATTTTTTGGGAGGCCAGGTAAACAAAAAACCTCTATTCTGGCATAGTTTTATTTAGTTTTTTTTATAAAGCATTCACCATGCGTTATAAACTACATGTTCACGTTATTCTGCGGGTCAGTATGATTCTGGCGATACCTAATGTATAGAACTTTTTTATGTTTTACAACTTTTTGCACAATAAAACTACTTTTGTAAAAATAATGTATTTTTTCTGTCGCCATGTTGTGAGAACCATAACTTTTTATTTTTTTTTTTCGACGCAGCTGTATGAGGGTTTGTTTTTTTGCGAGACGAGCTATAGTTTTTATAGGTACCATTTTTGGAATACGTGCGACTTTTTGATCACTTTTTATTCTTATACAGTGAAGGAAATAAGTATTTGATCCTTTGCTGATTTTGTAAGTTTGCCCACTGTCAAAGTCATGAACAGTCATGAATTTTTAGGCTAGGTTAATTTTACCAGTGAGAGATAGATTATATTTAAAAAAAAACTGAAAATCACATAGTCAAAATGATATATATTTATTTGCATTGTGCACAGCGAAATAAGTATTTGATCCCCTACCAACCATTAAGAGTTCAGCCTCCTCCAGACCAGTTACACGCTCCAAATCAACTTGGTGCCTGCATTAAAGACAGCTGTCTTACATGGTCACCTGTATAAAAGACTCCTGTCCACAGACTCAATTAATCAGTCTGACTCTAACCTCTACAACATGGGCAAGACCAAAGAGCTTTCTAAGGATGTCAGGGACAAGATCATAGACCTGCACAAGGCTGGAATGGGCTACAAAACCATAAGTAAGACGCTGGGTGAGAAGGAGACAACTGTTGGTGCAATAGTAAGAAAATGGAAGACATACAAAATGACTCTCAATCGACATCGATCTGGGGCTCCATGCAAAATCTCACCTCTTGGGGTATCCTTGATCCTGAGGAAGGTGAGAGCTCAGCCGAAAACTACACGGGGGGAACTTGTTAATGATCTCAAGGCAGCTGGGACTACAGTCACCAAGAAAACCATTGGTAACACATTACGCCGTAATGGATTAAAATCCTGCAGTGCCCACAAGGTCCCCCTGCTCAAGAAGGCACATGTACAGGCCCGTCTGAAGTTTGCAAATGAACATCTGGATGATTCTGAGAGTGATTGGGAGAAGGTGCTGTGGTCAGATGAGACTAAAATTGAGCTCTTTGTCATTAACTCAACTCGCCGTGTTTGGAGGAAGAGAAATGCTGCCTATGACCCAAAGAACACCGTCCCCACTGTCAAGCATGGAGGTGGAAACATTATGTTTTGGGGGTGTTTCTCTGCTAAGGGCACAGGACTACTTCACCGCATTAATGGGAGAATGGATGGAGCCATGTACCGTCAAATCCTGAGTGACAACCTCCTTCCCTCCACCAGGACATCAAAAATGGCTCGTGGCTGGGTCTTCCAGCACGATAATGACCCGAAACATACAGCCAAGGCAACAAAGGAGTGGCTCAAAAAGAAGCACATTAAGGTCATGGAGTGGCCTAGCCAGTCTCCAGACCTTAATCCCATCGAAAACTTATGGAGGGAGCTGAAGATCCGAGTTGCCAAGCGACAGCCTCGAAATCTTAATGATTTACAGATGATCTGCAAAGAGGAGTGGGCCAAAATTCCATCTAACATGTTTGCAAACCTCATCATCAACTACAAAAAACGTCTGACTGCTGTGCTTGCCAACAAGGGTTTTGCCACCAAGTATTAAGTCTTGTTTGCCAAAGGGATCAAATACTTATTTCTCTGTGCACAATGCAAATAAATATATATAATTTTGACTATGTGATTTTCTTTTTTTTTTTTTTTTAGATAATCTATCTCTCACTGGTAAAATTAACCTAGCCTAAAAATTCTAGACTGTTCATGTCTTTGACAGTGGGCAAACTTACAAAATCAGCAAGGGATCAAATACTTATTTCCTTCACTGTATTTATAGGGCAAAGAAAACAGAAACTCTGGTATAGTTTTTTACGTTTTTTTTTTATGCTGTTCACCGCGATACCTCAGGTCGTTACGGTCGCGGCGATACCAAATACGTATGGTTTATTATTTTTTTTCAATAATAAAGGACTTGATAAGTGTAAAAGGGGGATTGTGTTTTATTTTATTACTTGATTTGATACCTTTATTGTTTTCAAACTTTTATTGTTTTCACTTTATTTTTTTTACACTTTTTTATACTTTTTTTAAACTTTTTCTCAAGTCCCACTAGGGTACTTGAAGGTCCAGCTGTCAGATTTATTTTTTTCTAATACATTGCACTACCTACGTAGTGCAATGTATTAGATCTGTCAGTTATTCACTGACAGCAAGCCGATTAGGCTTCGCCTCCCGGCGGGGCCTAATCTGCTTCCGTAATGGCAGAGCAGGAGGCTAGTGTGTCTCCTGTTGCCATAGCAGCAGTCGCCAGTCCTGATTGCCTGTCAGGGCTGGCGATCTGCTAGTAACCTCTAGCGATTGCTGCATCGAAGGGGTTAATGGCAGGGATCTGAGCTAGCTCCGGTTCCTGCCGTTACAGGTGGATGTCAGCTGTAACATACAGCTGACTTCCATCGCTGATGACGCCGGATCAGCTCCTGAGCCGGCGCCATCTTGCTGCCGGCTACGGAAGCCGATCAGGCTCCGCCGCCGGGCGGATCTTGACCGGTTTCCGTGCTAGGCAGACCGGGAGGCCAGTATTAGTTGCCATTTCAGCCACCGGAACCCCAGCAATTTCATTGCTGGGGTTCAGATGAGCTGCAAACACCTTAAGTGCAGCGATCGCGTTTGAGCGCTGCACTTAAGGGGTTAATGGCGGGGATCGAAGCTAATTTCGGTCCCCGCCGTTACAGTCAGATGTCATCTTCTGAGCCGGTGCCAAACATTTGGCATATGGGTATGGCAATTTGCGGGATGTTCATGCTTTCCATGGCGTACCCATACCGCAAATGTCGGGAAGGGGTTAACCTTATTAGAGACAGGCCAGCAGCAACTCCAGTATTTTATAGGGAAACTTGCACAGGATTGTAGGAGTTTTCAAGTGTATAAAAGGACATAATTAAACAGCAATCAGTGGTAGTAGATGATTGTGGATTGTTGCTGCTAACCTGAGGAGAGTCTCCGTATTTGCAACAGCCTGATATGTAAGGATTCAGTTATACAAACTATGGACTTTTCACCACGGAATTACGTTTTGTTGGAACGAAGGAATGCTTAAAATAAACTCCTTTGGATTATTCTTCAACCAAGGTCTGTTTGTCCTTTTGGAAAATCCCATGCTTTACAGGATTCCAGAAGGGTCAGGGGTACTCTCCAGTACTTGGTACACTGGAAGGGGTATGGGCCAGAGGAAAGAAATTGGGTTCCTTCCTATTCAGTGTTTGCTAACCGTTTCGTTAAATTCCTTCATTTGAAGTTTCTTTTGAAACCTAGACCGAGGTTTACGGGTCCATTGGCCCCTCGTAGAAATCGAGGTAATGTTAGGAAATGTTCGTCCCATTAAGATTACCATGACTACTAGTCTAGCTTCTGTGCGGTTCTGGTTTTAGTTGTTAAGCCTATTCCACTTCTCTGTCTTTCTTCCTATGAGATTGAAGGGTGGAGTATTTAAATCTGGGTTGGTTCTTTTTTCTTTGCTTGTAATTTTCCTTGTCTCCATGTGTTTGATCAAGCTTCTGACTATACCCTGTACCTTTGACTATTTGCACTTTTTGGAACTGGATCTTGCCTTGTCTCTGGATCACCCTTTGCTTACTGATCTGCTCCCGGTTGGTTTTGACCTCTGCAATCCCTAATAAGCTTTGTGATTTGGAATTTCTGTTTACCCTCGGGCTGTCTTGTTTTCTGCTCTGTTATTGCCTGCATTGCACCTCTTATCCAACACCGAACTCTGTTAAAACTACCTGGCTTCTATGCTGCAAAGTCTAACCTGCCTTGCGGTGGGCTCTGTCGAAAACCATAGAGTAGCCTTTCTGTTGATCAGAGTTGTGACAGATTTGGGGTTGCGGATTTATTTGCACGCTCATTCCTGACAGTCTCCGGCAGCCTTTGGGGAATCGCTCACATAGCAATTCCATAAACTTCCACCCTGGGAAATGCTTAACTGGTGATTCCATAATATCTGATCCCTTAGTGAGCTGATGGCCTTTCTCCTCTTGATGAGGCGTAAAAAGCATTAAATTCAGATTGAGTGAATAGTTGGGAGGGGCGGGACGGGCCTGACTAGTGGGGAAAGAGGAATTTTCTCGAATAAGTTATGTTACAAAGTTTCTTATACTCGCATGTACTATTGATTTAGGCTTTATTCAGACAAACGTGAAAAAGGTCCGTGCAACACGCGTGATTTGCACGCGCGTTGCACGGACCTATATGTGTCTATGGGGCCATGCAGACATGTCCGTGGTTTTTCCTCAGCGTGAGTTCGCTGAAAAAAAGTCACGACATGACCGTTCTTTCGGCGTTTTGCACGCATCACGCACCCATTGAAGTCAATGGGTGCGTGAAAACCACGCATGCCGCACGGAAGCACTTCCGTGCGAACTGCGTGATTCGCGCAACAGCTGTCAAAAGGATGAATGTAAACAGAAAAGCACCACGTGCTTTTCTATTTACAAACATCCAAACGGAGTGTCTTTGAGAAGAGCGAACCCTGACAACCGAACCGAACTACACCGGGTTCGGCCGAACTCGTTTTGGCCGAACCCGGCAAAAAAATTTCCGGTACGCGACGTCCGGATATAGTCACTGTCCAGGATGCAGAAAGAGTTGAACTCTTTCAGCACCCTGGACAGTGACTTCCGATCCCAATATACATGAAAGAGGAAAAAAAAAAAAAGTTCTGACTTACCGATAACTCCCGGCTTCTTCCTCCAGTCTGACCTCTCGGGATGACAATTCAGTCCAAGTGACAGCTGCAGCCAATCACAAGCCAAGCACAGGCTGCAGCGGTCACATGGACTGCGGCGTCATCCAGGGAGGTGGGGCCAGATGTCAAGAGAGGCGCGTCACCAAGGACGCGTCACCAAGGCAACGGCCGGGAAGTTCTCGGTAAGTACGAACCTCTTTTTTTTTTTTAACAGGTTGCTAGATATGGTGATCGGAATTCACTGTCGAGGGTGCTGAAAGAGTTACTGCCGATCAGTTAACTCTTTCAGCACCCTGGACAGTGACTGACGTCGGCTAGAACCATCTCTATGATGGCGGCTGCGCGAAAATCACGCAGCCGCGCATCATACACGGATGACACACGGAGCTGGCAAGTGATTTTTGCGCGCGCAAAACGCAGCGTTTTTGCGTCTGCAAAAACGCCACGTTCGTGTGAATCCAGCGTTATGCTAAATTTGTTAAAAAGTTAGTGACCATTTAAAAAGTCTCCTGTATGCTTAATAAAATTATGATTTATGAAAACATTTCACTGATATGGATACTGGATATCATTAAGCAATATCATACGACCTGGCAAACTTGGATGACATGACTCATGCAACTTATTCGGTTATGATTTTATGCCTTCATATTTTGTTTTCATCTCATTTTCTGTTTGTATTTGGACTCCATGTGAGGTCACCCACTCATCTGTTTATTTTGACTGTTTCTTTACTGCTTGGTGCTTCCTGACTCTGTTTGTAAGTTGACTATTAGTTTTTGAATGGCATGTGCTTTCCCCCTGCACTACTCTCAACAAATGTCATAAAATTTAGTTGAAACTGATAATTTTGTTGGAAACAGACTGCTCTTAATCTGCACTGCACTGTGAGGCATGCCACAGCTTAGTTCTATTAGCAGTGATGCCAGTATAGTCATGTTGGAATATGAAGGAAAGGAATTGTATAGCCCTGTATTGTAAGGAGTAAGGATATAACAGCATGAACGTAATAGCAGTGCCAAGCCAGAAAATGATATTATAGTGAATGTCCACTTTCAAACTTTGACTTATTAACCCCTTTGCACAGCAGCTAGTTTTGACCTTAATAACGCGGTGATGTATTTTGTAAATTTTTATTGAATATTTTAAAGGGGGTAGCAGTAGAAGAAAACAGCAATTCCGCCATTGTCTTTGGTGTTTCGTTTTTACTATGTTCACCATTTGGAATAATGACATGTAACCTTATTATGCGAGTCACTATGATTACGGCAATACCAAACGTATATATGTTTTTTATGTTTTATACATTTTGCACAATAAAACCACTTTTTAAAAAAACAAAAAACATGTTTTTGTGTAGCTATATTCTGAGAGCCATACTTTCTTATTTTTCCGTCGATGGGAACTATTTGAAGACTTGTTTTTTTGTACGAGTTGATGTTTTCATTGGTACTATATACTTTTGCTGGTGAGCTACTGGCTAGGTGTTAGGCTCTGTTCACATTTGCGTTGGGGTCCCGTTCTGACGTTCTGTCGGAGGTTTACATCAGAACAGGACCCCGAGCAGACACAAACTGACACCGACAGAAACCAGAGGTTTCCGTCTCCATCGCCATTGATTTCAATGGTGACGGAGCCGTTGCCCGTGGTTTCCGTTTGCCTCGTTTGTGCACCGGACCCGTCGTTTTGCTGGAAGTAATAGCGTAATCGACTACACTATTGCTTCCAGCAAAACGTCAGCTTCTCACTTTTCCAACATTTCTACACCTATAAATAAAGATAAAGTTAGCATTATACCACACACTACGCCCCTAAATATAATAGCGCCATACACTGCACCTCTAATTATGATAGCACCATACACCGTGTCCCACACACACACTGTGCCCCCTGTAGATAGAGCCCCCTGTAGATAGTGCCCCCATATAGCCCACCCCTGTATATAGTGTCCCACAAATAGCTCCTCCTATAGTGCTCCACAGATAGCCCACCCCTGTATATAGCCCCCCTGTAGATATAGGCCACCCCTGTATATAGCCCCCCTGTAGATATAGCCCACCCTTTAGATATAGCCCACCCTGTAGATATAGCTCACCCTGTAGATATAGCCCACCCCTGTATATAGTGCTCCACATATAGCCCACCCCTGTATATAGTGCTCCACATATAGTCCACCCCTGTATATAGTGCTCCACATATAGTCCAACCCTGTATATAGCCCCCGCTGTAGATATAGCCCACCCCTGTATATAGTGCTCCATAGATAGCCCACCCCTGTATATAGCCCCCCTGTAGAAATAGCCTACCCCTGTATATAGCTCCCCTGTAGATATAGTCCACCCCTGTATATGGTGCCCCATATATAGCCCACCCCAGTATATAGCCCCCCCGTAAATAAAGCCCCCCTGTAGATAAAGCCCCCCTGTAGATGAAGCCCCCCCGTAGATAAAGCCCCCCCTGTAGATAAAGCCCCCCTTGTAGATAATGCCACACACTTTTTATTACAATAAAATCAACAATTTAAACTCACCTTAATCCCGCTCCCACGCTGTCCGGCAGGCATGGAGACCTGCTCTCTTCTGCGCAGGTCTTCTGGGGGTTGAACGAAGCGTCTATGAAAGGTGCTGATTGACTGGGCAGGATGACTTTCCCTGTCACTCAGCGCCTTTCATCGACGGAAGCGCGATAGCGCTTCTCTGGTATAAAAGAGCTGAATAGCCGGGAACGGAACGTACCCGGCTATTCATTGCTTCTAATTGTACCTGTGTCCTATAGACACAGGTACAATTATAGTGCAGGAGGAGGTGGCGCCCCCCTCTAAGTTGCGCCCGGGGCACATGCCCCGCCTCCCCCCCCCTATCTATGCCCCTGCTGTAGTGGATGATTGAATACAGGCTGGTAGCGGAAAGCTTGATACAGACTGGTAGCGGATAGCTGGATACAGGCTGATAACAGATAGCTGGATATAAGCTGGTAGCAGAGGTGCAAACAGGAACCTTTGCAAGACACAACTAGTTTGTACCAAAGATGCTCAGGCACCGGGTGAATTGTAGAGGTGCCTTAAATAATCCAGAAGCAGACAGGGATTGGTTAGATGAGTTCTGAATTAAGAGGTGGGCCAGAGTGCCTACTAGAGACCATACCGACGCGAGTAGGAGGAGATGCACAGAGAAGAGGCCGCTGCAGCCAATTCATCAGTCATGTGCCATTCATGGCAGTATCAACGATGAGGCCGCAGCCAGGGCTTCTGGGACCAGAGCAATGGAGGGGGCGGTGTAAGCACTCGAGCGGGGGGACGTTTCAAAGGGTGAGTATCTTTTAGTTTATTATTTTATACCCTCCTTTGCAGGCAGAAGATTTTTCTCTGCCAGCACGCCGATTTTCGTAGCGTTTTTCGCTGCATTTTTTGCCCACAGCCATTAAGCGCGAAATATGCTTTCTCTGACTCCCATTGATGTCAATGGGAGGTCACAGACGTAAATGCCCAAAGATAGGTCATGTCCCTTCTTTTTCCCACGAGCTGTTTTTTCCACTCGTGGGAAAAAAACGCCTCCACCTCCCATTGAAATCATTGGGAGGCATTTTGGGCCATTTTTTGGCGCATTTTCCGACGCGGTTTCCGCGTCAAAAAACGCATAAAAAAACTCCATGTAAACTGACCCTTAAAGAGAATTTCCACCCAATTATGAAAATGGTCATATATTATAGAGTCAGAAGTTTACTCCTTCCCGACCACCCACCATCTTTCGACGTCAGGCGGTGCAAGTCCCCAGTCTCCAACGACGTCTTTTGGCGTTGCTGTAGATCAGGCTGATGTGTGCTTATGTGAGCGCTCATCCTCTAAACAGGAGCTGTAACAGCTCCTGATCCTAGAGAAGCCTCCTGAACACAGCTGGGGTCGGAAAACATTCGGACCCCAGCTGTTTAACACTTTGATTACCGCGGTCCGTGGCCGCGGCATGATTAAAGGGAATTCAGGCATATGCTAATACATTACAAGTAAAAAATTAAGTTATGAATAAAGTTGTCCCTTAACGGGATTAAAGATAGAAAGTAAAAAAATAAATAAATAAATAATAAGTCCCCAAAAAAGTCATTATTTTGCATAAAATATATTTTATTGCCCCTACACTAAATAAATACAAAAAACCTACACATATTGGGTATCTATACAACCGTAATAACCTGAATAATTAATCTAATTGGTTATTTAGCGTGAAACGTGAATGGGATAAAAAAGAAACAAGAAAAACTATTCCGAGAATCGCTTTTTCCTATATTCACGCCGTAAAAAAAAATAATTTACAAACTTTGGGGAAAAAAAAATACTATTTCTCTTGCATAAAACAAGGCCTCATACAGCCACGTCAATGAAAAAATAAAAAAGTTATGGCTGCTGAAAAGCAGAGAGGCAAAAACAGAAAAATGTAGCTGGTCATTAAGGTCTTTTCAGGCACGGTCATTAAGGGGTTAAAGCAACAGCCGTAGTTTGGTGATTGTTGTGGCGGCCATTTTTGCAAAAATAAACACAGGAAGTGCAGCTGTATTTGTTCTCACTTTCGGATAAACTTCTCAGAATCTTATGGTAAGTCTGCAAGTTTTTTTTAAATAGGAAGTGCTGACAAAATTAAAGTTTGACATCAATATCCGAGAAGTTATTTCAAAAGTGATGACTAATATGGCTGCAATTCCTATTTTTGCAATTTTTATTTTTCCAAAACAGTGATTTTTATATGCGGTACTGCAATTGAGGCTTTTCATCAGGGTTGCTAACGTCCGTAAATTTGGGATGTTTCCTTATTTTCCCGGAACTTTGCACTGCGCATGCGCTAAAAAGTGCAAAGGAAGAGTGGCCGCGGCTGGGAATATTTTCAGATTCCACTTGACTTCTGCACAATCTGAAATTATGCAGGCCGGCTGCAGGCAAGTGAGGTCGGTGCCGGGAGTGGACCAAGCCAGTCATCTGACCTGTCACCTGACCCCATGTCAGCAACATGAGGTCAGATGACTCAGGTCAGGTGACTGGATTGGTCCACTCCTGGGCCGTCACCGACCCCAGTCAGAGGTGGAACGCCGCCGCTGCATGACCTGACCTCCTCGGCTCCGTCTAATGGTAAATCATGTCAGGCCGAGCGGAGAGTGGTAGGCTACCACTTACGCTCTCCGCTCTGTTGCAGGGGGGCTGTGTGGTGCTATTTTCAAGGGGGGGGGGCAGTGGTGCTATTTTCAAGGGGGAGCAGTGGTGCTATTTTCAAGGGGGAGCAGTGGTGCTATTTCAATGGAGGGCAGTGGTGCTATTTTCAAGGGGGGCTGTGTGGTGCTATTTTCAAGGGGGGGCTGTGTGGTTCTATTTGCAAGGGGGGTTGTGGTGCTACTTTCAAGAGGGGCAGTGCAGCACTATTTTCAAGGGGGGGCTGTGTGCGGTGCTCTTTACAATGTTGGGCTGTGTGGCACTCTTTACAAGGGGGGCTGTGTGGCACTCTTTACAAGGGGGCTGTGTGCACTCTACAAGGGGCAGCTGTGTGGTGCTATTTACAAGAGGGGCAGTGTGGCGCTATTTACAAGGGGGCAGTGTGGCGCTATTTACAAGGGGGCTGTGTGGCACTATTTACAAGGGGGCTGTGTGGCGCTATCTACAAGGCGGGCTGTCTGGCGCTATTTACAAGGCAGGCTGTGTGTGGTGCTATCTGCAGGGGGCACGTTTACTGAGGGGGCACATTTATTTTGTCAAGCACTGATGGATCATTATTACTGTCTGGGGCACTGTGGGTTACGAGTTTGTTTAGACTGGGATGGGGTATAGGTGGGAAGGGTGCTGAAAAAGTGAGAAACCAACATGTCTGTGTCAAATTCTGCAGATACGATTTGTGGCTGGAATAAATCGACACAGTATTCTGGGCCGGTGGCAGAAAAAAAGGGAAAGTGAACCCCTCTAATCAGAGAAAACATCACCCGAGTTAGCGGGGGAAAGCTACAAGCGGAGCTGTGATTGGGGAGTCACTGCTAGCACACTGCACAGTGCACAGGAAATGATTTTGTAATTTGTCTGTAAAAATTGTGGTCTGTCTGTGATTTTTAGTTCAGTTGTCCAGAAATTTCTAAAGTGGAGGTGGGCAACCCTGCTTTTCATCCTTCATGACCACTTATAAACATGTTGCTTTGTCTTCACTATGTAGCTGTGGTCCTGCTTTGGAGCTGCATCACAACACAGTCTGCACCTACAGTAGTCTTATAGCTAAAAAAAACAAACTGATTATAAGTGTTTCATTACAGTATTACATTAACATACAATTTCATACATAATTGTTGAATCATTTCAAGGCCCATTCTACTTCCCATTTCCAGTCTGCCTTATTAACAGTGATTCTAAGCATGCAGGGGAACTGATAAAAGTTCATCATACTGCAGGATTCTAGAAGTTTGAATGAGAGCCCACTACAGTCAGCAGAAGCAGGATCCAAGTTGCCACTCAGCAAATACACAGAGCACCATGCTGGCTGGGTTTAGGCTAATCGGTCAATTAATCAGTTAATGTTTAAAGCTTCTATTTGAAGCAAACAAGCAAGCTTTCATCCTGTCTGAACAGATTATTTTTTAAACTAATGTTTAATAGGGAAGTCTTTGTTCTCGTTGATGACATTGGAAATAATTATAGATGAAGACAATAATGAAGAGACTACAAAAACTATATATTTGTAAATATAAAATTGGGAATTAAATTTGAAGATAGCTTAGGCTTGATCAATATCTATCTTATGACTATAGGGTATACTGAGAAGAGCTATGTTGTTACATAAATATACCATGTTTTACATTGGTAGAGCATATGCATAATAATATCATTACAATGAATACAACACTGGATCTGTTCTCACTTGTATATGCATGTACACAAGCGTCAGGGTAGCTTCCTTCTCCCTGTTATTTCATACCGAATAACCACCTCCGTAAATTGGAATCTGAGTGCATGCGTGAAGAAAATATACCAGGAGACAAGTTGGTACAGATCCTCCCTCAGTGAAATAGGAAGTAAGGACTGAACTTTTTATAAAACAAAGAAACACAAAAGTTTTCCTCCCTAGAGATGTGGGACGTGCCTAAGCTCCATCGGCTCTATTCAGCTGTAAGTTCTTCTGTACACTCCTCTTGCAGGCTCCTTTGTGTTCCATAGATCCAATCTCTTTGTGAAATATACTGATATATATATATGTAAGGATAATATTTTTGCAAACAATATACATGGTAATGATCCCTGACAATCCCCCCTAAAAATATCCCTGAGTCTTGCCTAGCAACCTACTACTGACCACTCGAACCAGGCGGGTAGGGGTTTTAGATTTCTTCACCAGCTTGAGACGAGCTACTCCTTATGAGTGACCCTTTGTACCTGGACTTCCAAGGTTTCGGAATGGTCCTAACTTTCCCTATTCTCCTCAGTATGCAGGCTGGTTGTCTTTAAAGGGACTGTCGGTGTCACCTCGTCTATTTGTGTAAACATAGTGGGCACAGTCTGTTCTACAGCTTTCGTCAACATTTTCCTGATACAAGGGAAAACACCGCACACAAGTACAGAGAATAGTATTAAAAAGACCACTATCACTACTCCTATTTGTGCTAATATTTTCTGCCATCCAGTCATCCATGAGAAATACTGGTCCCATGGGTCGGTAATACCTGAGTTCCTTTTCAACTCCTGAGATAAGCTCTCCAACTTATGTATGGCCATTGTGACTTTCTCTTTGGGCCCGGTTTTGTCGGGGATATACGTACAGCAGGTTGTCCCTATCATTCGGCATACCCCACCTTTTTCAGCCAATATCATATCAAGAGCCATTCTATTCTGCAATGTCATAGTTGAGGTGGGCCCTAGTTGGTCGGCTAACCCTTTTAAAGCATCTCGGGTATAATTTACAAACCGCTGCTGGTTGTAATATATATAATTAATCCAGTCTACATTCTTATTAACAGTAATAATTCACCTGATCTCTGGCCTTTTACTCGTTTTACCCCCTCGGGACACCAATCGTATCTATATACACATGTGGATCGAAGCTTCCCCTTGGGGATGCTTCACTCTTTCTGCGGTGGTAAAATCCTTTTATTGGTTCTTCATCTGAACCTTCGCCAAGAATGTGGAAAGGCATAATTGTTTTAGCCAATGCACACTCTCCTTTCCATTGCTCCTCCAGTCTGGTTCTGATTTTCATATCCCCACATATCCAGTATATATCGCCCAAAAACTGTACCTGATTCTGAGTGATGGATACATTGAATGAGCTGTACTTTGAACAGTACCCTTCCGGAAAGTTCTCTAGGAGCCGGCCATTCCCTTCTGTATTGGTGTAACATGTGTAGTTGCCTTTGTAAATGCTAAGTCCCTGAGCTTGTTTGGGTGTCGTGGTGACTATGGGGTATTCCTTTTTCCAGGACTCGCATACTGTGTGGTCTAATGTTACATTGGTGTATAGGCTTAGGAAACATTCTTCAGCATCGTCAGGAATATTAAGTGGTACTATCCCTAGGTGTGGGCGAGCTCCTGCACACACATAGCAGTTGGACTTATTCACTTTCCGTGTCGTGTATTGTACCCTCTCTAACCAGACATTATGGTCCCCAAATCTGGTTTCTACGGCCATAGTGTCTTCCAATCCTGGGTCAGCCATGGCCATCATATTTTTTATGCATCTGTATTTGGGATAGCAACATGTTTATCAGTTTATCATGTTTATCAGTCTCTCGGGGTTCAACTTTCTCCATTCTCGGGAGTCTACCATATCTTTTAGTTTGAATTTTCCCATTTCTCTGTTTACTCCCACATAGGTCCCTAATATGTATGCGTCTTGGTCTGTTTTACTAGGGTTTTCTATGGTGAGGATCAAGCCTAATCCTGACAGACCACATGCCTTCCTTGATAGCGTCATTCTAGTTAGAAGTGACTTTCCATTAATGTATTTCTTTTCTAAGGCACTCTGTGGGCGATATCCCCAATGGTCCCCCGTGTTCCAGCCCCCCAGGATGTACAACGATTGCCGTAATAATTGTCTGTTACACATATATATTGAGTGCCTCGATCACACAAGTGATAATATCCGCACGTTTGTTTGATACAACCATGTTTGTTTTTGAAGGATGTTACAGACTCAAATTCAAACTGGTATGTAGCTACATGTGTACTAGAAGAATTATACCAAAAGGTGGTCACCCCATCAGCCTGGGTGATTGCTACATGTCCCCCCTCAACACTCTGTGCAATAACACGGAAAAGGATAAGGATGTACATGGTGATAGTCAATTTTTGGAAGAGACCCTCTTGCAGTGCGATGCGTGAATCCATGTCGGCCTTCCTTCCAGCTTAACTGCAGTGGGCGAGATCAGGAGGACCTGGTATGGACCCTCGAATCTAGCTTCTAAGGCCCCTCCGACGTGTCTTTTCACCAGTACACAGTCCCCTTGTTGTAGCTTGTGCACCCCTGGGACGGAATCTGGATCTGGAATGGAAGAAAACACTGCAGCATGTGTTACTATCAACTCCTTACTGAGGGAAATGACAAAATAAACAAGACTATCATTTCCTAGACTAAGCTGTTGTGGGTAATAACATCCCATTCTGGGAGGACCCCCAAAGAGGACTTTATATGGGGTGAGTCCTGTTGGCTGTTTGGGGGTATTTCTAACCGAGTACAAAGCAATGGGCAATACTTCAGGCCATGGCAGGTACAGTTCTTTAGTTGCTTTAAGAATTTTTATTTTCAGAGCACCGTTCATCCTTTCCACTTTGCCACTGCTTTGAGGGTGGTATGGGGTGTGTAGTCCGAGATCTGCACCCACCATCTTCCAAATGTCTCTGGTCACATCTGCAATAAATGCTGGTCCCTGATCACTTTCTATGACTTCAGGGATACCGAATCTGCAGACTAACTCTGTCAGCAGTCGCTTCACCGTGGTTCTTGCTGTCATGTTGGACACAGGGTAAGCTTCAGGCCATCCTGAGAACATGTCCACCACCACCAGGACATATTCATACCTTCCACTCTTTGGTAATTGCATATTGTCTATCTGTATTCTTTGAAACGGGTACAATGGTCTTGCCAAGTGTTTCTTTGGAGTGGGTTCAGTTCTTCCTGGATTGAAGGTATTGCAGATTTCACAGCTTTGGGTGTATTGCTTAACTGGTATGGAAAATCCGGGTGCTACGTATAGTTTGTTTATGGCAGCAATCATCTGATTCTTCCCTCTGTGTACTATTCCGTGGGACCATTGTACTGTAGATGGGTAAAGTGCTCTGGGTAGACATATTCTGTTCCCTTTTCTCCAGCGTTCATCATGCAACGATTGTATCGCCCCTGTTCTGAGCCATTCTTCTCTCTCGTGGGTCGGGGCTTGTTTTTGGAATTCCTGGAGGGTCTTGATTCCTGGATTATCCATTTTCTCCCTCTCCTGCTCTTCTTCTTTCCGTTTACCCCTCCTCGTCATTACGTACACACCTGCCTCCTCTCGAGGTCCTATGGCTGCTTGCTTAGCCTCTTGATCCGCAAACTGATTTTCTTGGGCTTTTGCCGTATGGGTTTTCCCATGTGCTTTAGCTTTAATTACTGCCACTTGCAGGGGGAGCTGGAGGGCCTCCAGTAAATTCTCCACCGCCTTTGCATTCTTGGCTGTCTTGTAGCCCCGCATGGCCCATATCTGACCAAAATCATGCGCCACCCCGAATGCATATCTAGAGTCAGTATAGATATTGACGGTTCGTCCTTCTGCATGTCTGCAGGCTTCAGATAGGGCTATCATCTCCGCGTCTTGCGCTGATATGTGCGGCGGAAGAGATCCGGCTGTAATGACCGTGGTAGGGGACACCACAGCATATCCAGTGTGGAAAGACCCCCATTCATCCGCATATCTGGATCCATCAGTGAAGTGGGTAAGGTCAGCATTGACTATCATCTGTTCAGTCACTGTGGGCAAATGCGATGTTTCATGGTGCATCGCCTGGAGGCAGTCGTGTTCGTGGGCATCTGGATCATCATAATCCGTCATGAGCGGGGGGTTAGGAGTGTGAGAAGAAAACCCATCTCGAGAGAGAGAGGAAGCAGTGTGGCTGGATTCAGGATTGTGCAACGCTGTAGGGTCACATTTTCTGGGAGAAGAAGAGAACATTGGAGTCTCATATGCCGCTGTGAAGAGAGATGCTTTTGTTGGCTTTGATCAAGGATGGCTTTGAGATAATGTGAAGCCAATATCGTAACTGAATGTCCTAGAAGAATGTCAGACGTTTTATCCAGCAATTCCTTTGGGGGCCAGCACAGCTTTAAGACATACAGGGGCCACTTGTGAGACAGAGTCCAGTTTACAAGAGTAATATCCAATGGGACGGTGTTTCCCTCCATGGTGTTGGGTTAACACTCCGGATGTAAGGCCGTGGTATTCTGACACGAAGAGGAAAAACGGTCGTTGATAGTCGGGGATGCCAAGGGCTGGCGCGGAGACAATCAGTTCTTTGATTCTTTGTACTGCATCCACGGCTTCCACAGGTAGATGTGGATTCCAGACTACATCCTTCAAGGCATCATACAGTGGTTGCATAAGGGCAGAAGCATTGGGAATCCACTGTCTACAGTAGGTGACCATACCCAGGAACGCTTGGAGTTGTTTCACTCCCCTTGGGAGGGGAATATCTCGAATAGCAAACTTCCGGTCTTCAGTAAGGTGTTTCACCCCCTGAGAAATGCAGTGTCCTAGGAAAACAACTTTGGTGGCACACCACTGGAGCTTCTGCAGAGAAACCTTACAATTAATTTTCGCAAGAAACTGGAGCAGGCGTAGGCATAAATTATGACTTGTCTGTTTGTCCGGACAACAAAGGAGTAGGACATCCACGTATTGGAGGAGTGTGGCTTCAGGGTGAGTTTGTATCCAAGGATCCAGGCACATGGAGGGGGCCTGAGAAAAGTGATTGTGTGAGTTCTGTGCTCCCTGTGGCATAACTGTCTAAGTATACTGAGCTCCCCTGTAGGTGAACGCAAAAAGATACTGACAATCAGGATGTAGAGGGACACTGAAGCATTGGCCAAATCAATAACCGTGAAGTATGTAGATTCGGGCGGAATGTTACTCAGCAGAGTATGCGGGTTGGGGACCACTGGAGTTTCTAGTACCGTGGCAGCGTTAACTGCTCTCAGATCGTGGACCATGCGAAATTTATCGGGCTCTCCTTTCGGGGTTTTCTTCTTCACAGGGAAGAGGGGGGTATTGGCTGGAGATATGCAGTGGATAAGGGCGCCAATCCATAGTAGTCCCTGAATCTGGGCGCCAAAGGAAGCTTCTTGTGTAGCCTTCAAATGATATTGGGGGAGCCGCGGTATGTGCACACTTTCTTTGAGGAACACTTCAACAGGTGGAACGGGTAATTTCCCTATATCTTCCGGGCCTGTGGACCACAAAGAATCGGGGATCTGATTGTAGAAATATTCCGGAATGGGGGTGGGAGGGGGTTGGTGTAGAGGCAAGGGGATAGCCCTGATCTGACAGGTCTCTTCCTGGGACAGAGGAGTGTCCAAATCAAGGTACATTCCAGAGTCTTCGTAGCGGATAATTGCGTGAAGTTTTTGTAACAAGTCCGCTCCCAACAGGTTGAGAGGACAGGTATTGGAAACCACAAATCTGGAGAGAATCTTTTGTTGGGCCCCAACAGGTATGGGGTAGGTGAGCCTAGAAGAGGATGGCTTGCCGTCTACACCAACGCAGGAGATATAATCTTCAGCTATGAAACCGTCAGCAGGTAGATCCTTAGTTCTTATGACTGACCTGGCTGCACCCGTGCCCACTAGAAAAGGCAAAGAGTGGCCTCCCACCAGGATCCTATCAGAAGAAATAGGTCCAGACTGTGCAGTAACAGAGGCCATGTTGGGCACGGGCTTGCCGGTTCCCAATGATCGGTAGGGGCGTTCCGGAGAGCGATTACGGTAATCGCCTTGAGGTCGTGGATCGGGTCGATTGTCCAAACGAGTCTTGCAGTTTCGCTTGAAGTGTCCTAGTTCCCCACATGTATAACAGACGAGGACTTCACTGGCCTGTCCGGGACCCTGGGTGTCAGGATATTCCCTTGTAAATCTTGCTTGTATGAATCTGGGCCCGTAAGATCGTTGAGGAGGACGGTAAGCCTGTTGCGGGTAGAGAGGGGGGCGTCGCTCTGCTGGTCCGGCATACATAATTGAATTGATATCCTGGCACACGGCTACCTTTATAGACTCCTGTGGGGTGGGGGCTGGTTGTTTTTCAATAGCTTTAGCTATGAGGAGGACCTTCCTGGGATCCATGTCAACATATTCCGGCCTTCCCTCCACCAACTTCTTCTTGATATGCTCCTTGAGACCATTAACAAAGGAGGTCACTAATAACACCTGTTGCATTTTGACTTTAACATCAAACCCCTGGTCTTGGAAAAGGGATTGTATCCGGGCATAGAATTTATCCACTGATTCCGTGGTGTCTTGGGTGCAGTCTGAAATACTCGTGGAAGATTCCGTTAACCTATCCCTGGCCCACCCTTGCATTTGGCGGCAAAACACATCTCCTGATTCATAAGTTACCTGATTTGGTACTTGTGTATCATCTAAGGCAGACTGGATTATGGGCCAGAAACTGTCCCCCGCCTTGATGCTAGTGATGAGTTGCAAATCCTTCCATGCCGCTGAGTATGTCTGTCGAATTTGTCTGAGTCTCCTGTAGAACAGCATAGGATTCTTGTCCGGGTCCGGGAGTTGGCTCACAATCTGGTTCACTTGCGTCGGATTAAAGGCCACATGTTTGTTGGGTGCGTCACCCTGGGACGTGGTCGTGGTCGTAGATGGGTCAGGGACTGGAGGAGAGCCAGGGATGGTGGAGGAAGCGGCTGTGGTAATCCCAATCTCCAGAGGTAAGGCTGTAGGAGGGGGTGGGTAGACCTGTGGGCGGGGTAGGCCAGGTAGCAGTTCATCCGGGTCTTGAGGGAACGTCTCCTTAAGTAAAGGTGAGGGGATAACTTGCTTGGACATGTTCTGCACTGCCTGCTTCAGTGCTTGGACAGTAACATCATCATTGCTAATTAGTCTGATTTCCTCCAGAGACGGCACTACTGGGTGATGCCGTATGACCTGAACAATTGCCTGTGCGCATGCTTGAGGTGGGAAACCGAAAATGCCTGCACTAATAGCTGGGAGTGCTATGGTTGTGAGGCGTTTATGATTGGCGAAATCCAGAATCCTGTGGAAAGTTGTCTGAAGCTGCTGAACACAGTGCTCGTGATTCTTGGCCTCATACACAGGGCCTACTGCATGTACTATCAGGGTGCAGGGGATATTTCCTGGGCCTGTGGTTGCCAGATCTGTCACTCTAAGTGGGCCCTGTTCCTGAACTATGAGATCGCTGTCACGTTGGATTCCGACACCTCCGGCGTGTACTATTGCTCCGGCCACCGCTCGCATATGGCGGAGCTTACTATTAGCTGGGTTGACAATTGCATCCACTCGCTGGGTGACAATATCGCCCATTCCTGCTATCAACAAATTGTCAGTAGGCCACACCAGTCTTTTCGCTAACCGTTGCCAGTACTGCGGGTGTCCCGCATCAGAGAAAGTATCCCTCTCCTCTACTCGTGGGGACTCCGGTATGTTAAATGTGACACGGCCCGGGATCTGACTGACCGGGAGGGGGAGCGTACGTTCCTCTTTCACAGCATGTAACTCATGCTGGGATTCAGTGTCTTCATCCGGTTCAAGCTGACTCCTTCTCTTTTCCATTTCGCGTTGAAAGGCCGGGCTATTAAGAAAGTCATCTATGGACGGGAAGCGCCCAGTCTTGGCTGGGACAATAGGGAAAAGGGGCACAAAATCTTTTGGGACATAATGGGCACCTTCTGGTGTAAGAACTGCATATAGTGGTAATGGTGGCTCTATGGTAGTTTCCTGTGGAGTAGTAAGATGGCCGCCGGGGGTGGTGACATCCTGTGATGTAATGATGTCAGTTCCGGGTGTACTGGGCGTGTCCGTGGGTGCGGAAGGGGTTGGGCTTGGGGATGGGCTTGGGAAGGCTGATTTGGTTGAGCCGGACGTGACCTCATCAGGGGGTGAGGGGCGGCCTCTCCCACAGGAAACACATTGTTCAATTGTAAGGGGGTTTTGCTGGCCACAATAAGGACACACCCAACATGAGGGACTGCCGCCATTATAAGGCAGCGGCTGGTCCTGTGGTGTATAATACATATAACATAATATAATACCTTTCTTATTCCTAACTTGCTCTTCTGCAAATCCTTCTTTGCTGACAGCTATGGCTGTTCGCTGCCATGCTAAAGCACTTTCCATCAACTTACTATCTTCCAACTTCCCTTTGTTCTCCCGAATACCTTTCGCCCAGTCTCCGGATTGCAGCCGCCCTCCCCTATGCATTCCGCACACTTCCATCAATTTCTTCATTTTACGCACATACTGTTTCCCTTCCCTTCGCTTCACCAAATCATACGAATAGGATTGTCCGGGTACGGGTGATCCTGATGATTTAAATATGGACCGTAAACCATCCATTCTAACCTTCGATATCCTTCACGTAATTTATATAACAATTTTCGGTCTACAACTCTCTAGGTCTCGCTGGAATATTACAAACTCTCAGTCTGCAATTTATTAAATCTCGCTGGAATATAACAATCTCTCAGTCTGCAATTTATTAAATCTCGCTGGAATATTACAATTTCTATCTAGTAACAATTTTCGGACTGCAACTCTCTTGGTCTGGCCGATATATTACCCACAACTTTTCACACATCTTATCGTGCCCCTGTATAAAATAGGTTATATTTTCTATCTAGTCCCTAGTTACCCAGAGAATGGTTAGTCGGGCGTGACTAATTTCTTACGGGTACGTGACCACACAGCGGGGATGTCGCTCCTGTCGCCTGAGAGCTAATCCAGGCAACCGACCAGGGTTCTATAGACCACCACAAGACCGTCCACTAACACAGATAAGACGAAGATTTATAAAATCAACTGACTTACCGTGTTATTGTGGAGGTGATCAGGCTCCTTCGGTGGGCAGTCCTGGGTTGTCTGTTTCACCCTGTGATTGTCGGCTGTCCGGATTTCGAGATCCCCTTGAGTGCAGCCCAACACTGGGTGGCAAATTGTCAGGGTAGCTTCCTTCTTCCTGTTATTTCACACCGAATAACCACCTCCGTAAATTGGAATCTGAGTGCATGCGTGGAGAAAATATACCAGGAGACAAGTTGGTACAGATCCTCCCTCAGTGAAATAGGATGTAAGAACTGAACTTTTTATTAAACAAAGAAACACAAAAGTTTTCCTCCCTATAGATGTGGGACGTGCTTAAGCCCCATTGGCTCTATTCAGCTGTAAGTTCTTCTGTACACTCCTCTTGCATTCCAGGGGCGGTGTCTTCCATAGGCGTGTCCCTCATGCAGGCTCCTTTGTGTTCCATAGATCCAATCTCTTTGTGAAATATACTGATATATATATATGTAAGGATAATATTTTTGCAAACAATATACATGGTAATGATTCCTGACACAAGGACCCTGTACGATGTCACACGGAATGGCTAGGGGTTCATCCTAATGGAATCCATGAGGAAAAACATTTGCAAAATCAGCTGATATAGTATAGGCGCCATATTCAAGATCTTTGAAATATAGATCTCAAATATGGCCATGTGCGTTAAGGCCTTGGGTTTACTCTTAGGTGAGTAGGCCCTAGTGGATAGACTACCTGGATCCTGGAGTGACTAGATATGTGTGGTAGTAGACCTTGGTGGGGTCTGTAGACTGACCGGTAGAAGTGCCTAAAAGGTGTAGAATGTAAGACAGTGGATGTTTGTGTCCTGTGACAATTGCTCTAAAAGGGTGGTGGTGAGGCTACTAAGTGTAGGTCTGTACGAAAAGGGACAGGAGGTGCAGAGAGGCGCTCAGAGAGCACAGACAGGAAGAGATAGGTGCTTGACAAAAAGTGTGGAAAGCTAGGAGAAAGAAGAGAGCTGTGTGGAGTAAGACTATCAGCATATTGCGGAACTATAAATGCGTATTAAACCGGTGAAAGTACCAGCTAACAACTAATAACCGACCTAAAATATAAATAAATATGCAGAAACAGTGTTTGAAGGGACACTGGGGTCGGCCAAAGCTTTTATGAACCAATTTAAAATCGTTAATAAACTTTATTTACTGTTTTGACTTTTTGACTGTTTTGACTTATTAACCAATTTATAATCGTTATAAACTCCTGCACTATAATAGTTTATTATAAATAATGTCAGATTAATTTACAGGTACACTTAAGCTACTTTACCACTTGAGGTGTTGTAACCATAAAGCTTGCCGTGCCTCTTAAAGAGAAAGTAACTGTCTACGTATGTGCACCTATAATATCAGTTGTGTATTCAGTAAATATATTGTTTAACGTTGATTTTGTCTATGATTGTATTTGTTTTAAAGGGGGCACACTTGAGTAAGCCCCACATTACACACTGCTTCTTCATTCTGAGGATTGTGGGGGTATTGGATATTAGATCCTTATTATTTAATCATTGAGATACATTTATCTGGGTATCTTTTGGGTAAGCTTTCAAAATCAATGGCTGCAATAAGATTGCTTTAACTTTGAGGTGTGATTGTAATTGGGATTAAAAGGGTAGGTAGTGGATGAAAGGTAGAAAACTGGTGCTGGTGTACTGTACTTTATGTATAGACCATTTGTCTAGATCAATTGTAGCTATAAAGACAAATTTGGCAATAGTGGGGAAAGTATCTCAAAATTGAGACCAAATGAAAACAAATAGATAACTCCAAGGGCCTGTTCAAATCACAATTCGTTTCCGCTGAGGGGTTCCATCGGAGGTTTCCGCTGAGAGGTTCCGTGGGAAGGTAAGTCAATGGTGAGGGAAATGGAAGCTGTGGTTTCCATTTGACTTTCCGCTGAGGGGTTAACCCGACGGAAACCTCCGACGGAACCCCTCAGTGGAAACGAATGGTGATGTGAACAGGCCCTTGAAGTTATCTTTTTGTTTTTATTTGGTCTCCAAACATCTGCCCATTGATTGCAATGGGAAAAACTTGCTTTCTGTTCCAATGGGACGTTTTTTTTACGCGGACGTTTTGAAGAGAGCAGGACACTTCTTGGGACGTTTTTGGAGCCATTTTTCATTGACTCTATTGAAAACAGCTCCAAAAACGTCCGTGGAGAAAAACGCAGCGAAAATCGTGAGTGGCTTAAAAAAACGTCTTAAAATCAGGAGCTGTTTTCCCTTGAAAACAGCTCCGTATTTTCAGAAGTTTTTAGTCTAGCGTGTGAACATACCCTAAGAGTATGATCACACGAGGCAGATACACTGTGGATCTTCTATCCGGAGATGCGGGCTGAAAATCTGGAACGTATTTCAATAGCAGCAAGGTGGAGTAAATTTAACAAATCTCATCCAGATGCTGCAGAAAACAATCTATGCTTAATTTGACCTGCGGTGCAGATTTTAACTACGCAGCATGTAAATTTAAGCTACAGAATTGACGCAGATTTGTTGAGAATTTTCCCCAAGTCCAAATCTTGTTGTGTATTTGCTGCCATGTCAAAGAGGCTTATTACTCTTTTCACAAGCAGGCCTCAGGGAAGCAGTTCAAGGACTACCTAACTTCATTTGTTAGAGACTGGTTCGGAATGCACTAGATCAGAGAAGGTGCACGAATAGGGTCCCAACCCAATCGTATTTACAAGAAAGTATTCGGCACACTGAGTCGTGAGTTTCAATGTCTTAGAATTTATTATATTAGATGCCAAGGGTTTGGTGCGTGCAACGTTTCGGTCAAAGGACCTTCGTCAGGCACTACAAGTGTACAAAACATTACACGTAAGTATATTTGCATCATATACATATATAAACCATAAAATTAACATAATACATGACATAAGTAGGAAGATGATAGGAGAAAATAAAATTGATAAGAAAAAATAAAATTAAAAATGAAATGTGCTATAAAGTAACACACAAAAAGTTCATCAATAATAATGTTACAACAAGAACTGGATCGGTAAACGGATGCCATCCCAATTCCAGGCACAACAGCAGGATACAGTCAGATATATGGTATATAGTGGAATGTATCCCAGCGGTCTAGATGATACACAGTACAATTTAGTAAATGACGATACCCAACGATCTTACTATTCCATATTAACCCAATCCCTGATCTAGGAAGAATGTATGTTGTTAGATGGTTTTGGGAACCTTAGTCCAAGAGAAATATCTATACTTCAGCATTTAAGGAAATAAGGTACAGCAAGGTAGGCATCCTATATTTGTTATTCTGTAGTTATAATTACTTATATAATGTATCTACGTTATATGGTCAGGTGGGCAAATACCACAAGGTGACATAATTAGCATATAAGGTCTGTGGAGGTCAGGCGACCCATGTACTTGTTTACTGCAAGCTGCTAATGTGTTACCAGCTTACCATGTCTCCCCTTCAAGCTGACAACTCATGGAATCCAAGTTAGGCATATTGCTTACTAACGTCTCACAAGTGCAGGGAAGGACTATAGTGAGTGCAGTGCTGATAGAGGCTTACCTCGTTCCCCAAGGTTCCTGGTATATCCAGATGTACGGCGCTTTCTTCAGAATCTCGGGTTTCCGCTTTTTTGGCGCTAGTTTGAAAGTGCCACTCGTGGTTTAAATATCCCTGATAGGGCGGGCGGTGGGCGTTCCTCAGCGCGCGTCTAGCTATCGACGTCACGCTGAGGGCGTTCTACTAGTCAGGGGACGCTCATGGTATCCCGTGTGAAGTCCCTGCCTTGCCGGCACCTGATTGGCCGGCGCCGTCTCCTGTCACGCCTACAATCTCGGGCGTGTGACTGCTATGGGGAATCCCTTTTGTAGGTTCCTGGTTGGTCTCACGACGAGATTCAACTTATGCCGTGCCGGGGGCGTGTCCTGCTGAAGGGAAACATCAGCAGCGCTGATGCAGTAAGTTTTTTAAGCCTATGTTGCTAGGAGGATAAAATAGAAATAAAAATAGTGGTAGCCTGGATTACAATAGATCTAGGCACAAATGGTGTCATCCACTATATGACAGGTTCGGGTAGATATTATGAAATGTTGTCTGGGTGCCTAGTAGTATCACATTTTTTTGGGGCATCAAATGACATGCAACTATTAGGCTGGGTTCACACGTGGCGGAATTTCACTTGAATTCCGCTGCGGACACTCCGCAGCGTTAATCCGCAGCGGAGCCGTTTCTCCATTGACTTCCACTTAAATTTAGAAGTGTTCGTTTAGACGATGCGTAAAATTCCGCTGCGGAGCATAGGCTGCGGAGCGGAATTTGGTGTCCGCAGCATGCTCTGTCTGTTGCGGAGCAGTGGCGGACTGGTTGCGGACTCATGGCGGAATTTCTCCATTGACTTCAATGGAGATTCTAAATTCCGCAATGAAGTCTGCAGCTGTCATGCACATGTTATGTGTACTGCGGATGCGTCTTGCTTTTTTAACATGACATTTCTTCATTCTGGCTGGACCTATGTATTTCTAGGTCTACAGCCAGACTGAGGAAGTCAATGGGGCTCCCGGAATTACAGGAGCGTTGCTAGGAGACGTCAGTAAATAGTCACTGTCCAGGGTGCTGAAAGAGTTAAGCGATCGGCAGTAACTGTTTCTGCACCCTGGATAGTGACTACCGATCCCAATATTCAGCAACCTGTAAAAAAATAGAAGTTCATACTTACCGAGAACTCCCTGCTTCTGTCTCCAGTCCAGCTTCCCAGGATGACGTTTCAGTCTAAGTGACAGCTGCAGCCAATCACAGGCTGCAGCGGTCACATGGACTGCCACGTCATCCAGGGAGGTAGGGCTGGATGCCGAAAGAGGGACGCGTCACCAAGACAACGGCCGGTAAGTATGAAATTCGTTTACTTTCACTAGGGAAAGTGCTGTCCCTTCTCTCTATCCTGCACTGATAGAGAGAAGGGAAGCACTTTTCCCGAAGTCCGCAGCAGCTAGTCCGCATCAATTTACTGCACATTTTGGGCAGATCCGCAGCCGTAATCCGCAACCCGGATAAAGGTGCGGCATTGATGCGGACAGTTGCGGAGGAAATCCGCCACGTGGGGGCATGCCCTTATCGTTAGATTTGTGTAAACGGTGACAAGTAGTTCTATGTAATCATAAAGCGAAAGGGAGAGGGAAAGACAGTTATAACGAAACATAGGAAGCTCTCCTCTGTGTACGGGGGCACGTCAGCGTGAGAGTACGCATGTTTATTACCATAGCCTAGTATCTTTATTTTTATGTTACTACATCACCTTCTGTGCAAGACGACCAGTATTCTAAAGGATACCATGTTCAGCATATATCGGATGATGGTAGGTTATATGCCTTATGCTAGGTCAGCGTGTCTGAAAAAAGAGGCATTAGTCATATTTTGCATCAGTAATGGTTACTATTATTGCGTATTTACAAAAAACTGCTCACTTCGTATTCCCTATTCAGGCCTCTGGGTTCCAATGTTTGCAATCTGTGGATCCAATATGCCTCCCTGCGTTTAAGTGTCTTAATCCTATCCCCTCCTCACCTTGGGACTGGTATGTGCTCTATCACCTGGAATCGCAACTGTGAAATGTTGTGTGTTCTGGATAGAAAATGTGCTGCGATTGGTAGTAGGGTTTTGTTGCATCGAATATTGCTCTTATGCTGTCCTATTCTATCCCGTATGCGCTGCGTTGTTTCTCCAACATACGCTAGCCCACATGGGCACTTTATCACATATATGACATAGTTGGTATTGCACGTGAAATATTCTTTTATTGGTATGCACTCACCAGTTTGGGGATGTTGTAGTGTATCACCCTTTATTATGTGGGAGCATTGTAGACAAGATCGACACGGGAAGGTCCCTCTTTTTGGGGTATTAAGGAAAGTTTGTCTTGGTGGTCTCTTTGCTGATCCTACATCTGCTCTTATTAACCTATCTCTGAGGTTACGGGGTCTTTTAGAGCATGGGAGAAATGGAGTCTGGAATTCTGTGACTTTTGGGTATGCTTCTTTGAGAAGTGACCAATGCTTTCTGATAATATGGTGTATCTTATATGCACAGGGGTGGTAAGTATGCACGAAAGGTATACATTTGGGTTTGGCCCTGGTTCTGCTGGTAGCTGTCGTCAGTTGTGCTTCTCTTAATGTTTGGTGTGGATAGCCTCTGTCCCTAAATTTTTGAGTCATGTCGGTCATGCGCTTACTCCTATTGTTGGTATCGTCTACTATCCTAGTTATACGTGTGTACTGGGACCTTGGAGGGGATCTCTTAGTCGCTATTGGGTGACAGCTGTTGTAGTGTAAGAGGCCATTCCTGTCTGTTTCTTTCGTAAACAAATCAGTACTGAGGTGGCCACTGTCATCCTTGATGACCATGGTGTCCAGGAAACTAATCCTGGATTTGTCAAAATTCAGTGTAAACTGCAGCTCCGGCCAAATGTTATTGAGGTACTCCATGAATTTTAATAGTGACTCCTGCCATAGGCAGAATATGTCATCTATATATCTGGTCCATAGATATCTGGTCCATAGATGACATACTGTCATTTGTTAGGCCGGGTTCCCCCGGGTCATATACTCTGCGTAAAAACTACATCTGACCTGGAACCCGCAGCACCTTCCGTCACGCACTGTGGTGCGGCTTTTCTAACAGGATTTCCGCTGCTGAAAGAAGCGCTGTAAAAAAACAAAAAAGCAGTTCATACCGAAAGTCTATTGAGCCCATACACCGCTACATTGATTTCCGGAAAAAGCCGATGAGAAACTAAGCGGCTGAGCGCTTACTTGAGCACTTCTGCCGCTTCATTTTTAGTGATTGGTGGTGGTCTGAGTGCTCGGACCCCCACCAATCAGGACTTCTGACAAGTCACTGCGACATGTCAGAAGTTTGTTGAACGTTTAGTTACCCTTTAAGCCAAAAACAGAATTAGGTTCAGGAGAGCAGACCTATAAGGCCTTTAATTTATGTATTTCTTCAATTTAAGTTCGATTCCTGGTTTTGGCTTATAAATTACATGCAAAATCTGCAGCAAATCTGCACTGTGTGAACTAGGCCTTAGGGTTGTCCACACGTAACGGAATTGCTGCGTATTTTCCGTCTGGAATTGTGGATAAGAAAATGTGCAGCAGAATACAATTGCAGCAAAGTGGGTGAGGGTAACAAATCTTATCCACATGCTGCGTAAAATTTATGAGCAGAAATTCATCTGCGGTGCATATTTTACGTATGTTTACGAAAGTGGACTGAATTGCTGAATTGATGAGCATGCTCCATCTGTGTGTTACAGTCAACACTTCAGGGTAACGAGCGGGATGCCGCTCGAGTGCAATCAAGCTCGTTTAACCTGTTAAATGCCATGGTCAATAGCGACCTCTGCATTTAAATGACTAGAAACAAGGGGGTGGCCCCCTGTAATGTTGCAATGTGATCGCGGGGTGCCGTTGTTTGGCATGGCAGCCTGGGGGCCTGATGAAGGCCACCTGGTTTGCCATCTTTATATTCCTATGAAGCCCTGCCTCAGGAAAGGCTTCAAAGGAGAGTGTCAGTATCACGATATACTGCAATAAATTAGTATTGCAGTATATCATGCAAGCGATTGAACAATCGCTGGTTCAAGTCCCCTAGGAGAAAAAACCCTTAAAAAAAAAACCTTTTCCCATTTTCCCTCAAGCACAATGTAAAGAAATTAAAAATTAGCACAACTGGTATTGATGCGTCCGTAAAAGTCTGAACTATTACAATATATCATTATTTAGTCCGCACGGTGAACGCCGTAAAAAAGAAAAAATGTAAAACGCCAGAATCACAGTTTTTTGCTCACTTAATCTCCCACAAAAAAATTTAATAAAAAGTGATCAAAAAGTCTCATGCACCCCAATGGTACCAATAGAAACTATAGCCAGCCCCGCAATAAATAAGCCCTCATACCGCTCAATTGATGGAAAAATAAAAAGTTATGCATCTCAGAATGTGGCGACAAAACACAAATTTTATTTTTAACAATCAGGTTTTTCCTTGTAAAAGTAGTAAAATATAAAAAAACTATATAAATTTCATTAACATTCAATTTTTACAGCACGGTGGAAGCCATAAAAACAAAACCCCCCAAAACATTGAGGAATCACAGTTTTTTCCCTATTCCACTCCACAAATATTATTTTCCCAGTTTCCCACTACATTATATGGTACAATAAATAGTGCCATGAAAATCTACAACTCGTCCCGCAAAAAACAAGCCCTCATACGGCAATATTGATGGAAAAATAAAAAAGTTATGACTTTTGGAAGGATGGGAGGAACATGGAAATCCAAAAAATGGCTGCGGCGGTAAAGGTTTAATTAGCCTGTTAATGACCATGCATTGTTGCTGGTAAAACGGCACTTTACCTGTCAAATTCTGCGGCCATTAATTAACACACACTTTATACAGTGGAGGAAATAAGTATTTGATCCCTTGCTGATTTTGTAAGTTTGCCCACTGTCAAAGACATGAACAGTCTAGAATTTTTAGGCTAGGTTAATTTTACCAGTGAGAGATAGATTATATTAAAAAAAAAACAACAGAAAATCACATTGTCAAAATTATATATATTTATTTGCATTTTGCACAGGGAAATAAGTATTTGATCCCCTACCAACCATTAAGAGTTCAGCCTCCTCCAGACCAGTTACACGCTCCAAATCAACTTGGTGCCTGCATTAAAGACAGCTGTCTTAAATGGTCACCTGTATAAAAGACTCCTGTCCACAGACTCAATTAATCAGTCTGACTCTAACCTCTACAACATGGGCAAGACCAAAGAGCTTTCTAAGGATGTCAGGGACAAGATCATAGACCTGCACAAGGCTGGAATGGGCTACAAAACCATAAGTAAGACGCTGGGTGAGAAGGAGACAACTGTTGGTGCAATAGTAAGAAAATGGAAGACATACAAAATGACTGTCAATCGACATCGATCTGGGGCTCCATGCAAAATCTCACCTCGTGTGGTATCCTTGATCCTGAGGAAGGTGAGAGCTCAGCCGAATACTACATGGGGGAACTTGTTAATGATCTCAAGGCAGCTGGGACCACAGTCACCAAGAAAACCATTGGTAACACATTACGCCGTAATGGATTAAAATCCTGCAGTGCCCGCAAGGTCCCCCTGCTCAAGAAGGCACATGTACAGGCCCGTCTGAAGTTTGTAAATGAACATCTGGATGATTCTGAGAGTGATTGGGAGTGATTGGGAGAAGGTGCTGTGGTCAGATGGCATTAACTCAACTCGCCGTGTTTGGAGGAAGAGAAATGCTGCCTATGACCCAAAGAACACCGTCCCCACTGTCAAGCATGGAGGTGGAAACATTATGTTTTGGGGGTGTTTCTCTGCTGAGGGCACAGGACTACTTCACCGCATAAATGGGAGAATGGATGGAGCCATGTACCATCAAATCCTGAGTGACAACCTCCTTCCCTCCACCAGGACATTAAAAATGGCTCGTGGCTGGGTCTTCCAGCACGACAATGACCCGAAACATACAGCCGAGGCAACAAAGGAGTGGCTCAAAAAGAAGCACATTAAGGTCATGGAGTGGCCTAGCCAGTCTCCAGACCTTAATCCCATCGAAAACTTATGGAGGGAGCTGAAGATCCGAGTTGCCAAGCGACAGCCTCGAAATCTTAATGATTTACAGATGATCTGCAAAGAGGAGTGGGCCAAAATTCCATCTAACATGTGTGCAAACCTCATCATCAACTACAAAAAACGTCTGACTGCTCTGCTTGCCAACAAGGGTTTAGCCACCAAGTATTAAGTCTTGTTTGCCAAAGGGATCAAATACTTATTTCTCTGTGCACAATGCAAATATATATATATAATTTTGACAATGTGATTTTCTGTTTTTTTTTAAAATATAATCTATCTCTCACTGGTAAAATTAACCTAGCCTAAAAATTCTAGACTGTTCATGTCTTTGACAGTGGGCAAACTTACAAAATCAGCAAGGGATCAAATACTTATTTCCTCCACTGTAGGTAGAGGGCCGTTTTACCCGCAACAACGCCATTAACAGTTGTTGGCTGCATCGCGGCCGAGTCAGTGCCACTCTGTGTGGCTTTACCCTTGGTCACCAAGTAAGTAGTACTAATTAATAAATAATAATGAGAACAAACTACTCAGTCAAATAACGTGAATCCAAAAATCTTGATCCATGAAAAGTGTAGGACAGTGTTAGAACATGTGCCGTGTTAGTACATGGCAATTGGTAACTTGCAAACTTATGATATTAGATAGCCATGAGTCTGAATTATATGAATACTGTAGTATAAAAAAAAAATCCAACTTTTTGATGGAATGGATGTAACCAAATACAGTATCATCTTAATCCACTATGGCATGTTCAGACAAGGCAGAAATTTTCCGCTGCAAATTTTGCAGAAATGAATTTGACAGTTCTTCCAGGCGTGGAGGATTTAGCAGCGGATTTAGCAGCGGATTTGCCGCAGATTTCAGACTTTGCATTGTAAAGGCTGAAATGCACAATGAAAATCCGCTGCTTCTCTGCAGCAGACTGCATGCTGCGGAATGTGAATTCTGCACCGCCAGCTAGTTTCCGCACTGTTATTTTTCTCAAAATCTGCACTAAGTTACCTAAAAAGCTATAGAAAACAACGGAAAAAAAATGTCTGTTGCGGATTTACACTGCGGCCTGTCCGCAGTGGAATTCAGCAGTATATCCACCAAGTCTGGACATGCCCTTATGTGGTTTTGAATTCAGATCTTTCTGGGAACATGTCCTTGAATTTAAATGTTATTTTTCTATTTTATTATGCCAGTGGCTATGTGCAACGTTTCGATCTGGAACAGACCTTCACCGGGCACTAAAAATATATTTACAAAGAGGATAAATATTATAGCTCCAGATATATATCATATATTAATCGCTTGAATGTCATAAAGGTAACATGAGATACAAAATATATAAACAATTCAGTAGTAGAGTTACAACATATAAGGTGTTTATAGGTAGAAAAATGTTTAATATTCTTCTTTCTGATTCACTAAATAATCAATATGTTTCCGTCAATATTCTTGATGGGTATTTAATAGGAGGAATACGAAACTTATACATAAATGGTTAGTTTATTTGGATATAGTAATAAAAATAATACTATAGCAGAGATACGTACATAGACAGATACATATTGTAATATAGCTTAGGCCTCATGCACACGACCGTATTTTTTCCCACCCGTAAATACTGGCGTAAATACGGGTCCGGTGTCACACGTATTCCACCCGTTTTGCACCAGTATTTACGAACCCGTGCTCGTAAATATGGGTCCGGTGTCACACGTATTCCACCCGTATTTACGAGCACGTTTTTGGCGGCAAAATAGCACTGCACTAATCGGCAGCCCCTTCTCTCTATCAGTGCAGGATAGAGAGAAGGGACAGCCCTTTCTGTAATAAAAGTTTAAGAAATTCATACTTACCCGGCCGTTGTCTTGGTGACGCGTCCCTCTCTTCACATCCAGCCCGACATCCCTGGATGACGCGGCAGTCCATGTGACCGCTGCAGCCTGTGATTGACCTGTGATTGGCTGCAGCGATCACATGGCCTGAAACGTCATCCAGGACGTCGGGCCGGATGTCGAGAGGGACGCGTCACCAAGGCAACGGGCGGGAGACCGGACTGGAGGAAGCAGGAAGTTGCCGGTAAGTATGAACGTCTTTTATTTTTATTTTTTACAGGTTTATACTGATCGGTAGTCACTGTCCAGGGTGCTGAAAGAGTTACTGCCGATCAGTTAACTCTTTCAGCTCCCTGGACAGTGACTATTTACTGACGTCGCTTAGCAACGCTGCCGTAATGACGGGTGCACACATGTAGCCACCCGTTATTACGAGAGCTCCATAGACTTCTATGGACAGTCCGTGCCGTTATTACGGCCAGAAATAGGACATGTTCTATCTTTTTTAACGGAACGGGCACCTTCCCGTGAGAAAACGGGAAGGCACCCGTCGCCAATAGAAGTCTATGAGCCCGTTATTACGGGTCGTGATTACGACCCGTAATAACGGGAGTTTTTACGGTCGTGTGCATGAGGCCTTAGATTGTAATACAGAATAAAGATATCATTTTACATAGTCATTGTATGGGATCTTGTCGTCTCCATCTTGCTTAGCTTGGGTGTGTGTCTTCATCGTCGGTATCAGTGTATGTCCTTGGGCATTTCCCTGGATGACCCCCTTCTGGATGACCACCCCTAGATGACCACCCTCATGTCTATCTCTGTCTGTCATAAATATCCCAGAGTATAGGCCTTTCTTAATGTTTAGGTGACATTTGTGCCTACAATTGGATGACTTACAACTGTCATTACTCATGCATTCCCGGTACTGAAATAGCTGATATAGTTTTCCTTAACTGTCATCATCAGCATAATGTATCTTTAGTTCTATCGAATACCTATATATGAGTGAGAGATCGGTACCGCAAGTCACACGGTGTTGGACAGGAAGAAAATCATATATGTTGTTCAATATCAAATGCATAAATGGATGGTAAAGTCGGTAGATTAAACCTGTAAAAGTAAGTATAGCAACATTTATACAGGCAATTATACCATAAGCACATCCTATATAGTATACTTTAGAAGTCAGACCAGGAGAGCGGGTTCAGTGTGATCATGGAACTTGGAAGAAACTGAGGATATCAAAGTTCCAACACAATAAACACCTTATATGTTGTAATTGTACTACTGAATTGTTTATATCTTTTGTATCCCATGTTACCTATATGACATTCAAGCAAATATATGTCACATATCTGGAGCTATAATATATATCCTCTTTGTAAATATATTTTTAGCACCTGATGATGGTCTGTTCCAGACCGAAACGTCGCACATAGCCACTGGCATAATAAAATAACATTTATAACATTTCACTCCAATTGGTGTGCCGAGTAATCTTCTTTTTGATCTACTATAGGGTTGGGCCCCTACTCAAGCACACACCTAACCTAGTGCTGTCTGAACCACTACAAAATGTCCTTGAATTACTTCTTTATGAAACAATTACAACAAAACTGAGATAAAAGTTTTATTTAAAGAGGCTCTGTCACCAGTTTAATACTTCACTATCTCCTACCTAATCTAATAAACGCTTTGATGATGTTTACTACTGTGTTGTTGTTTTTTAAAATAAATATTTATGATTGACAAAGTTCTGATAATTTTTAAATTTATGCAAATTTTTTCTAAATGCCCAACTGGGTGGTTTTTTTCGTTTAACAAAGTGGGCGTTGTAAAGAAAAGTGTATAACGCTGACCAATCAGCGTCATACACTTCTCTTCATTTATGCCCAGCTTTATTTACAGCAGAGCGTGATCTCGCGAGATCACGCTGTGACGTCACATACTCCCGCAGTTCCTTTACCGGAGCGACGGGAGAATGACTAGACATCGCCTTCAGCCATGCCAGGACGATCATCCTCCTCAGCAGCATCCTGTGTGAACGTAGCCAAACTGTAGCAAAACTGTGTGTGTGATCCTGGCCTAAAGATATTATTTTTTTGTAAAAAGTAATGCTTTACTTTGTGTATTTTTTTTCAAAACGCCGTCGAAAAAGTAAGTGTGTCGGAGTGAATTGCACATGCCTCTTAATAAATTTTGTGCACCTTGGACTGTCCTTTTATCAGAAAATTAAATCTACTCCTGTTATGAGCCAAAACTTGAGCCATTTCTAACTTTAGTATTGATAAATCTGCCGATAAGGTGGAGACCATGCCTACTCCTAGTAAACCTTGCCCATTTGTTTCGCCACTTTTCAAAACTGACAAGTTCAAAGAAAATTCTCAAATATGGTGGGCGCCCAAAAAACAGATGCACAGTTTTGATAAACTCCCCCAACGACCCAAAAGATGCCAGTGTAAATGAGCCCTGGATTAGAGAAATATATATTGAAATTCATATAGTTTAACCCCTTCCCTCTGCAGCCATTTTCCGGTTTTTCATTTTTGCTTTTTCCTCCCCACCTTCCAAAAGCCATAACTTTTTTTCTTTTTTTTGTCGATATAGCCATATGAGGGCTTTTTTTTTGCGGGACTAGTTTTAGTTTTTCACAGCACTATTTATTGTACCATATAATGTAATGCGAAAATGGTGAACAAATCTTTGTGTGGTGGAACAGAAAAAACAGTAATTCTTCCATTGTTTTTTGGGTTTTATTTGTACGGCATTCAGCGTGCCGTAAATTTGACATGTTAACGTTTATTCTTGCTGGTCAATACGGTTACGGTGATACCAAAATTATATAGTTTATAGAAAAGGCAAGAAGGTTCCAGCATCAATATATTGAACAAAATGTGGCTTTTATTGAGGTTCCATAAAATCAGGGACAACGCATAGTACAGAAGTTGACCGGTTTCAGGCCCAAGTGGCCCTTAGTCTCATATATCTATCTATCTATCTATCTATCTATCTATCTATCTATCTATCTATCTATCTATCTATCTATCTATCTATCTATCTATCTATCTATCTATCTATCTATCTATCTATCTATCTATCTATCTATCCATATATATATATATATATATATATATATATATATATATATACATACATGTGTGTGTGTGTGTGTGTGTGTTCTTTTTATTACTGCCAAGTAAACATGAGATCAATCTCTACTGTAAACAGAAACTCGGCATCTTGTAGTTTGGAAGGCAGCCATAGTTCTGCACTTTCTTGGGAAGAAACTGTCAAAGAAATAAAAGCAAAGGCAAACATGCCATACAAGCTTGCTACTGATAGGCATCTCCTTTGTTTCTTTTTAAGAAGCTATAAGTACACAAAATAAGGTCTAAGCAACTTTAGCTGTTTGCACTGACTGTATAACTTGCTCTTTAAAACCACTATTACAAAAGTCTAAAGAACCTTGAGTTGTTGCACTACATACAAGGTGGGTGGGGGGGATATATGGGGGGCGCTATACTAATACAAAGGGTATAATGACACAGTACTGATATATATGTGCTACAATCTCATAGCTGAGAATGTGAGTGACAAACTGACTGAAGGCATTGCTTACACTAAATGTATGTTATTTTCAACATGACGAGGTCTTTATGACTCTGGGAGGTTGACTTGAACAGTTATTATTGTTCCAGTAATGGACTTCTCAATAGCAGCTAGGATGTCCAATAGTACCTATTGCTGGTAAATTTCACATGTTCTATGTAATTTCAGTATAAAACTGATACTATTCCTACACTACCAGCAAAAGTATGTTGGAATGTACTGTAAGTGGTATTACAGCACTCTTCTAACCAGGTCTGTAATTGTTTTGAAAATGAAAGACCCTGTTGACAGAACATTTGTATAACTAATGTCAAAAGATGTTTTAAGGGCCTGTTCACATCACCGTTCATTTCCGTTCCGGGGTTCCGTCAGAGGGTTCCGCCGGGTTAACCCCGCAACGTAAAGTGAAACTGATGGCACAGCTTCCGTTTCAGTCACCATTGATCTCAATGGTGACGGAAACATCGCTAATGCTTTCTGTTTGTCACCATTACGGCTGGTTTCGGGTTTTCCGACGGAACCCCGGAACGGAAATGAACGGTGATGTGAACAGGCCCTGATTTATTTTTAGTAATAGAATGAATTAAAGGGGTTGTCCAGCCACATAATTTTTTTAAAAAATAACTTACAATGCTATAAAATAACAAAATAAATAATACTCACCCTACCAATCCACTGCTGCTCCTGTGAGGACGCTTCCCCCACCAGTCAATGTTCTTCCTGCTCCAGTGATGATGTGTCGACACCATTAAGTTCATCACTCCGGGCAGCGCTTGGCTACAGCGGTCACATGTTGTGTTAACACATCATCCATGGAGCAGGAAGAAGAGCATTGTAAGCTGTAAAAATGTATATGTTAAAGAGGCTCTGTCACCACATTATAAGTGCCCTATCTCCTATATAAGGAGATCGGCGCTATAATGTAGGTGACAGCAGTGCTTTTTATTTAGAAAAACGATCTATTTTCACCACATTAGGAGCGATTTTAGCTTTATGTTAATTTGTTTCTTAATGCCCAAGTGGGCGTGTTTTTACTTTAGACCAAGTGGGCGTTGTACAGAGGAGTGTATGACGCTGACCAATCAGCGTCATGCACTTCTCCCCATTCATTTAGTCAGCGCATAGTGACACTGCGTTGTTCACTATGTGCTGTCTTATACTGACATATTAACGTTACTGAAGTGTTTAGACCATGACTAGACATTCCTTCCAGCCAGGACGGGATGTCTATTCACAATCCCTGCACTTCGTTAACGTTTCTGTGGTACTTATAGCAGAGCAAGCATATTCTCGCGATATCTCGCTGTAAATTACGTTACAGCAAGATTACGCTTTGCACAACCCAGTGTCACTATGCGCTGTCTAAATGAATGGAGAGAAGCGCATGATGCTGATTCGTCAGCGTCATACACTCCTCTGTACAACGCCCACTTGGTCTAAAGTAAAAACACGCCCACTTGGGCATTAAGAAGCTAATTAGCATAAAGCTAAAATCGCTCCTAATGTGGTGAAAATAGATCATTTTTCTAAATAAAGAGCACTGCAGTCACCTACATTACAGCGCCCATCTCCTTATGTAGGAGATAGGGCACTTATAATGTGGTGACAGAGCCTCTTTAAAGCGGATTTAAGGTGGAAATTAGGCAATGTATCAGGTCTTGCTGAGGATGGTCCAACACCACCTTCTCCTTCTGCCCCATGCAGTAATTGTACTTTAATTTCCACACTACTTATAGCTTTTGACACCGATCTAGTCAACAAGCAATGATGTCACCAAACCCAGCGATCCCTAAGGCAGAGGCGTAGCTGTATTTTCCAGCACCCGGGGCAAACATTCAGTTTGGCGCCACCCCCCCCCCAAACCACTTTCCTGACTTCTTCCCCCTCGCCATATTTGCTTCCCCTACCAATCAATGAAATGTAATTTGTTTTTCCACTTTTTTTCGAGCACTTGCACATTTACAAGCAACATAGTTATATAAAGTAGTTAACATAACAATTAATTGTGGGGCGTGGCTTGGAGCGCAACGGGAGCAGTCGCATGACTTGAGAGCTCCGCTGTGGTTCCGTGCTATATTGATCCTGTGAATATCCTGATCTTTCCTTACCTTCATCATTACGTCCCGGAGATCCAGGCAGCAGTCGGGTGGTAAGAGTGGAGTTATGGGCCCCACTAGAGGTCAAACGGCCACGGAAAAGCTACAGAGCTATGCCCGGGAAGATATCAAAGATGGCGGCCGTGCTTCCCTGCAGCAGCGCTCAAAGGGCAGTGAAACGCCTGGCGGGACGACATCTTCCTCAGCGGTGGTGGAGGAGACAGAGCCGGAACCTACCTCGACAGAGGTGATGAACAAACTCCTGGCAGCCATATCAGCATGCAAGACCTCGCTGACCGGTAAGATGGAGGAGGTGAAAATTGATATAGGCCTCATCAGGCAGCATATGCAGGCCTTGAGAGAACGAGTGACACATGTGGAGGATAGAGTGTCTGGGGTGGAAGACAGGATGGCGGCCATGCCACGTGCGATTACGGATCTGGAATCCATGACGGAGTTATTAAAACAAAAAAATGATGATCTGGAAAATAGGCTGCGCCGGAATAATATCCGGATAATAGGAATGCCTGAGAAATCGGAGGGCCAAGATCCGGGCGAATTCATATCTAAGTGGTTGAAAGAGATACTGCCAGATGCACCTTATTCACAGGCCTTTGCAGTAGAAAGGGCGCACAGGGTGCCGGCAAGACCACCTCCACCTGGGGCCCCTCCGAGGCCGATGCTGGCCCGGTTGCTTAATTGTAACGACAGGGACATGATCCTACGTCAAGCCCGCCGACTGCAAGGAATTAAGTATAATGGCATTGCTATATCCATATTCCCGGATTTCTCAGCTGATCTACAAAAGCGCAGAGCTACGTTTATGGCGGTGAAAAGACGGCTGAGGAATCTCAATATCCCATATTCTATGGCGTATCCTGCAAGGCTGCGGGTAGTGGATAACGACCGATCTATCTTTTTTAACTCTCCGCTGGAGGCCGACGATTGGGTGAGAGGGAGGAGATCGCCCCGCCGCGCGTGATCCCTTTGGAGGGTGAGGATGGAAAGTGCTGGAATTTAAAGATGATGCTGGAGTTTCTCATGCGCCTGATGCAGGCTAAAAGGTTTCTTTTTGCCGGTTGATCTCCTGTGTTTAAGGAGGGATTCCAATGTTATGGTACACCCAATTTGAAGTCTTACCCGGCGGGTGGATAGATCCAGAGGCCCTGAAAAGGGTCATTCTTATCCTCCCCATTTCATTTGAATGGACTGTCGGGACTATCAATCTGTTACCATTCTGTTCATGGAGCTTGGCCTATAGTGGGAAGGAGTGATCCGGCCGAAGTGAAGAAGGGGTCCCAGTTGAGAGACTGCAGGAGAGATCCGGGTATATGCGCAGGAAGCATATTACGGTTAAATATTACTGATATATTGTTTACACTGCTGATTGATTTATAGTCCTCCTGTACGAATTTATGGAAAGGGCTTAAGATGTAATATGGTGTTTGAAGATGTAGATAGGGAAGGATACGTTAACACTGCCTAATAGCACGGGGCCTTCCCCGTTACTCTTTGGTGCCACGAGGAGGGCATGATTCGGCAATGGCCTATGTGTCATCTCGCATTGCCGATACAATTTACTGTTTATATGTTAGTTCTGTCGTTTATGTTTTTAACGCCGTATTTAGGCGAAATTATACTCATTTATGAATGCAAATGTCTAAAAAGTCATACAGTGCAAAGAAGGTGGGGAAAGGTCACTAGGGAAAGTATATTGATATTATGCAGGAGTCGGGAGCCATCTTCCCTCCGAGGCAGACATAGTTTTCGGTCCCACTAATGGCGTCTATACCGATCGTGTCTTGGAATGTACGGGGGCTGGGTACCCCGAGGAAAAGGGCAGCCATTTTTGCATGTATCCGTAAATTTAATCCCTCTATAATATGTCTGCAAGAGATGCATTTAATCCCAGACAAAGCGAGATTTTTGCGTAGACCTTGGATCCAATGGTCTTCACACTCTTTCCATACGTCCTACTCCCGGGGGGTATCGGTATTAATCCACAAATCTCTGAGGTGGGAAGCGGTCAAACTTAAAGTGGATAAGGAAGGTAGATATGTGTTTATACATGCTTACATCGACACTATACCATTTGTATTACTGGGCCTATATGTTCCTCCTCCGGCGAATATACAGATTTTACATGAGGCTGCCGCATTTGCTGCCGCTTACCCACAAGCTACGGTACTGGGCATGGGGGACCTTAACATGGTCATGGATCCCAAATGTGATAGATTTAGAGGGGAAGTGGATTGTGGGGTTGCATCGGTGGCTCCAACAGAGTTGAATTTGCTATTTCAAGAAATGGGTTGGATAGATATATTTAGGTGCAAACATCCGAATGTAAAGGTATACTCATGTCATTCTATCGGTAGGAATTCCCTGTCCCGTATAGATTATATCTTTGGGAACGCTCTAATGGTTCCGATGGTAACGGATGTTTCTTATGAAGTAAGGGGAGTGTCAGACCACTCTCCGATGGTAGCGCGTTTCAATCACCCAGGGCCTGTGAGGATTGGTAGCTGGAAAATTCATCCATTCTGGCTCACCCTGATAGGGCCGCAAGATCGCATACCAGATCAACTGGAGGTTTTTCAAGATACCAATAACTCGTGTGATAATCTTAATATTTTATGGGATACCCTGAAGGCCTACCTTAGAGGCTGCTTGCGATCTACAATCTCCTACATAAAAAGGGAAGCGGCAAAGGAAGAGGGTCAGTTGGCACAGCAATGTAAAACATTGGAGGGCGAGTATATAGAAAACCCATCTGAAGCAAATAAACATGCATGGCTGACGATGGGCCGTAAATACTTATTATTACTACAAGAAAAAGCTGATAGGAAACTGTTTTTTGCTCGGCAAACCTATTTTGAATTGGGAAACCAATCAAGTAAATTGCTGGCTCATTTAATTCACCACAGTTCTCAGAGCTCAGCAATACTAAAGATTAAGGACAGTCAGGGCCGTGAGTTGACTGATACCCCTAGTATAGCGGCCCGATTCACCCAATTCTATAGGGACTTATACTCCTCCCATTCTACGTATGATTGGTCCGAGTGTGTATCATACTTGGAGGACTTGAAATTTCCACAGTTAGATGTGGCAGGCAGGGATATGTTAGAACTCGATATCACGGAAGACAAGGTTACGCAGGCATTGAGGGATATGTCGAAGGGTAAGGCATCGGGCCCAGACGGGGTTCCATTGGAGGTATATCTTCGTTACTCTGACCAGCTCATTCCCCCATTATGCTCTATGTATTCTTATGCCCGGGGGGAGGGGAAACTACCGGACAGTTTCTATGATGCCACAATTGTAGTGTTACTAAAACCTGACAAAGACCCTAGGGACTGTAGTTCTTACCGCCCTATTTCATTACTGAATCTAGACTACAAGATACTTGCAAAGGTACTGGCAAATAGACTGAATAAGGTGATATTACAACTCATTCATCCGGATCAGGCAGGCTTTATGCCGGGGAGGTCCACATCTGACAATATACGCAAGGTTCAAATTTTGGCTCAAATAGGAGAGGCACTGAAGGAGGACTGGGCAATGGCATCTCTTGATGCGGCCAAGGCCTTCGATTCCGTTGAGTGGGCATATTTGTTTGAAGCATTACAGAGGTTTGGTTTTGGCCCGATTTTCATTAAATGGATAAAAATCTTGTATAAGGATCCGAGGGCACAAATTTTGATTAATGGTATAATGTCCCCTTATTTTCAACTCCGTAGGGGTACCAGGCAGGGGTGCCCTCTCTCCCCGCTATTGTTTGCAATAGCTATTGAGCCTTTGGCGATACGTGTAAGAACGCACCCAGAATATAGGGGAATAGTAGTGGGAGGACGAGAGGAGAGGATTAGTTTGTACGCCGATGATGTGATATTGTATATGTCATACCCGAAAGACAACTTGGGGCTAGCTATTGAAATCCTGAACCAATTCGGTAGATTTTCTGGCCTACATGTTAATTGGAACAAATCATTTTTCATGCCTTTGAAGGAAGTGGGGTGGGCGGAAGCTGAGCACGGCCTGCAGGTAGTGTCGTCCTTTAAATATCTGGGTATTATCATAAACAGAGACCATAGGCAGGATCAAATCACCAATATACTGCCTCTGTTAGACTATATCAAGCTCAAATTCAAGGTGTGGGGGGCACTCCCACTGGCAGTGACGGGTCGTGTAAATTTAATTAAAATGGTTATTCTGCCAAAATGTCTGTATGTTCTGGAGCACGCAGCCATACCAGTATATAAGGCCTTTTTTAAATCCCTACATGCATTATTCCTGGCTTTTATATGGGGATCCAACAGATCCAAACTTAGCTTGGCTACTCTGCAGAGACCTAAACAGGAGGGGGGAATGGCACTACCGGATTTGTTTATGTACTATCTAGCTGGGCAGTTGAGATATCTACAGCTATGGACAGGATCGGACCAATGAGGGAACAGCACCTCGCTACATATTTGCATCTAACGCACCTTTGGCCAGTGCTAGAAAGCTCCCCGGGAACTTATAAAAGAATGCTCCAAATCCACAAGGTGGCAGTGCAGGCATGGACGGCGGGCAAACAAATTTATGCATATGCAGATATACAGGTGGACATGCCACTATGGGATAATCCCCTTCTTTCACATCTAATGGAGGGGCAGGCCCCCTCTTTCTGGGATGGATTTGAGGTACGTAGAGTCGGGGATGTGTATACGGATAATGCCATTAAATCCTTTGCGCAAATGCAAGAGGACTTCCAAATTCCTAGGAAAAGCTTTTATAGATATCTGCAGCTGCGACATGCTCTCGCAAGTCAATACCCTAGGTCAGACCACGAATTCTCACGATTCCCTTTGATTGGAGTTTTTAAATCACAGGGCCCCCGGGGGCTGATCTCGGCTGTCTACACGGCCCTTATACATGCTAAATTGGCCAATGTCAAATTATAAAATAATTGATAAATGGGAGAGCCTGATACCAGATCTGACAGGGGAGGAATGGGAGGATGTACTTTCATCTCCTATGTCTGTATCACCGGCGGCAAATAACAAAATGATTCAATTAGCTATAGTTCATCAGAGTTACCTCACGCCGGTGAGACTGCATAGAATGGGCAGATATCCTAGCACTGAATGCCACAGGTGCCGTTTTCCCAGATCTGATTTCTGGCATATGATCTGGGATTGTCCAGTGGTGGCCTCCTTTTGGGGGGAGGTGTTGAAAGTGGTTGAAGAAGTGGTGAAGCAGCCGATCCCCTTTTCACCCAAGATTTGTCTATTTGGGGTGCTGCTTGAAGATCAGTGGCCATTCAACATACGTATTTTATTGCAAGAAGTATTGTTCATGGCAAGGAAAACCATCGCACTTCGGTGGATGGATCGGAGACCTCCTAGGGTGACGAAATGGAAATCGTTGATCAATTCCATTATTCCATATGAGCGAGTATTATATAAGAAAAGAGGGTGTATTGGTAAATTTTATAAAATATGGCAGATTTGGTGTGATTCATCGTGTACCCTGTATACTCCGCATAGATTCACAGACTTGAGGGACCAGTTGCTGCAACCTTGAGGAGGACGGATGTTGCATGATTGGTTACTTATAGGATTTCTATATTTTGTATGGAATAACTCAAATTGGCCTGGGAAAGTATTTTGCCCGCTGGGATGTTATTATGTTATTACTGAGGGTTAACTATGTGATCTATTAGGTTATGACATGTTAAATACCACCATAGCCACTATGCATCTGTGTTCAAAATTTGTATGACTACATAAATGTGTTTATTTTCTGTTATGTACTATGGACATTTGTATTGTACAATTCTTTCAATAAAACGAGTTTAAAAAAAACCAAAAACATAACAATTAATTAAAAGAAAAGAAATAAAGAGGTCAGCGCCGGACTAAACAGATTGTATATCTGAGGCTAATGAGACTATATGGTGACATAATGAACAGCCCCCTGTAGATAGTGCCACACACCTCCCCTTGTAGATAGTGCCACACAACCCCCCTTCAGAAAGTGCCACACCTCCCCTTGTAGATAGTGTCACACACCCTCCTGTAGATAGCACTACACCCCCCCTCCATGTACATAGCTCCATTGAGACTTCCTAGAGGTGCTCCTGATGTCACTGTCCATATATGGATAGTGAACTCAGGGGCTTCTCCAGCAGTGGAATTCGCGGGAAAAGCATCGGCAAAGCTTTGGCCGGGGATTCAACTATACCTCATAACTTTCAAGTATCACAAAGAGGGAGAACCGATGAGGCGAGCATAGCAACACAGTATAATGCCCTCTAGCTGCCGCCACACAGTATAATGCCCCCATAAAGTATAAAGCCCCATAGCTGTCACCATACTGCATAATGCCCCCATAGATGCACCCATACAGTATAATGCCCACACAAATTCTCCCATGCAGTATAATTCCCACACATATGCCCCTATACAGTACAATACCCAAACAGTTGCCCCCATGAAGTCTAATGCCAAATCAAATTCCTCCATTCTGCATAATGCCCCTATAGCTGCTCCCATAAAGCATAATGCCCCCATACAGTATAATGCCCCATACAGCTTAATGCTCCGAAGGCTGCCCCCATACAGTATAATGCCCTATAGCTGCCCCATACAGTATAATGCCTCCTATAGCTGTCCCATATAGTATAATGCCCCTATAGCTTCCCCATACAGTATAATGCTGCCATAGCTGCCCAATACAGTATAATGCTGCCTTAGATGCCCCCATGCCGTACAATGCCCCCTTAGATGCTTCTAGTGTCAGTGCCCATGTAGATAGTGCCACAGTGCCCACGTAGATAGTGTCCAGACAGTACCCATGTAGCTAGCGCCAGTGTCCTCTGTAGATAGTGCCCCTATATAGTGCCATTGTGCCCATGTAGTTAGTGCCACACCCCCTGTAGATAGCGCTACCCCCTCCCCCTGTAGATTACGCCATTGAGACTCCTTCCAATGACGGTCTGTGTGTCTGTGACTGAGGTCACCCCAGTCAGAGACAGTTGGCAACCCTGCTCCCCGGACACAACGCTACTTTAAGCGCTGTGTTCGGGGAAGCCATTGACAGTACTGTCCATATATAGTCAGTGGCCAACTCTGGCCGGGGATTCCGCTCATAAATGGACAGTACCGTCAAGGGCTTCCCCGAGCACAGCGCTTAAAGTAGCACTGTGCCCGGGGAGCCCTCGGCGAGCGGAGGAGCTCCCTCTGCTCCTCCGCTATGAACTAATTCTGAAGCAGGTAGCTGATGGTTCCGTTTCAGAATTAGTTTGATTGCGGGACATACCCCCGGCCGCCAGGGACAGCGGGACACCGCCCGGAATCCGGGACTGTCCCGCTGAATCCGGGACTGTTGGGAGGTATGTAGTTGCGCCTGGGGCACATGCCCCGCCTGCCCCCCTAGCTACGCCCCTGCCTAAGGGATACAATATGGTAGATATATTAATATGAAAAAATATATTTTTTCATTGATTCTGCAAGCCTGATTATCTTCAAACTATGAACCTTGTGATTAATTTCTACCATCCAAGGGACAGGTATATCATCTGAGGAGTAAGTAATATATAGATTTATATATAGTAAGCTCCCCATAGTGATTTTGCACATCAGTCAGATTTGTATCACGTCATGAACATGTTTAGGGAAGTAGGGGATTTGGAGCTCTATATCAGACAAATTAATTATCTGAACCTTACAGTATAAAGATATATTATTAAAGTAAGCAGCACAGATATTTTGCCTTACTAGATAAAAAAAAAATGGATATCATGTTTAAAGGTTCACTTACATTTTGTTGCTAAAAAGCATTAGTTAGGCCCCATATACACGACTATAAAAATCATCCGTAATTGCGTTATTTACAGGAAGGTGGCCAGGCTGTAGAAGTGCACCGCAAAAGATAGGGCATGTCCTATCTTTTGCTTTATACGTTTCGTGCTCCCATAGTTTGGGTGAATGCAGGCGGCTGTCCGTGGCCGGCGGCGGCGGCCAACCGTGCCTACAATCGTGGCCCGTGATTACCGGCACGGCCGTGTGCATGGGGCCTTAAAGGGTGGATTGTTTTTATGTGTTTGGACATTTTAGCATTTTACTTTTATTGTTACTTATAGCACTGATTTTTTATCTTTGACCAAAACAATAACTCAACCTTCTAGATAATCTTCATTAAAAGTATCTTACCATGTTGCTGCTGTAGAGTCTGTATGACTCCTGTACATAGCTAGTTGTATTGCTGTCTTTGAAATATATCCGACAGCACACTGTTCTTGGCTCCATTGGCTCTCTCTGGAGGTTGCACACGGCAGATCAGAATGTCTAAAGGGGTAAAGCATCCAAGACTTCAGGCAGGGCAGATCATACAAGCTGTTAGTATAAGACCCTGTTTACATCACAATTTCAGCTTCCTTTTGAAGTATGCTCCCAACCTATATATTCGAACAGAATGTGGCAACGTAGCCCGCCATTTTTTGCCATATACCAGGCCAACAGAGGCCAAAAGGATACTCTATTGGCCTTCAATGTAAGTAATTGAAAACTGTGACAGCATCAAACAGCAAAAAAGTATTAATTGTTTATTAACACAACCCCATAAAACAAGCTAGAATGTTTCGACCCATGCAGGGGCCTTTGTCAAGCATGTGTGTCATAGGTAAAGTACACATATTTATAGGACTATCAATAACATTAAAACCAATCAACAGTATTGAATCATCATATTCTCTTCCATTATGTGATATAATTATTTAACAGCAGTGCGATCCCTATTGGACATAATATATCAAATGTGTCCATACAAAAAATATTATACACAGCTTTAATACTTACATTTTTGGCAATACAACAGTAGACTTTACTTGGAAGCCATTCTTCAATGGTAGGACGGCACTACGAACATTCCTTCCTAATGCGCATGTTGCTAGTGCGCATGTGAAAATTTGAATACTCTGCGCGTGCATAAAACCAAACTGCTTGGTAAGTAACCGCATAGTATATGTCTCCATGGCGATCTAACTTGTTCCTTTGACTTAGCGATCATATATTAAGAAATTTAGAATAATATAAGCTTATTATATAGCCCCACCTGAAAAAACTCGGACCACTGTATAATCACAGAAGTGACCATATTGAAGCAATTCGGCAAACCTAGGACCACTATGTGATTGCAGAAAAAACTGTATTGAAGCAGAGGGGCATATATAGCAATAGTAATACCATTTGAAAAAAAATAATACAATATAATTTGGGGATAATAACTTACCTTATTCTCATGGACCAGGGGTTATGATATTTATGTTCACAGAATATCTGTGCAATTACATCATCTGGTTTTACAAAAAAAGCCTTCAAAGGTGTGAAATCACAGGGATGTCCCACTGACCCACATGTAACATACAGTCGTTATATAAACGACCTGGTGTCACAACATACCTTCAGCACCCTATGCAAAAATACCACTATTTGAAGTGGCCATTTTAAATTGTACTCGGAACAAACATAACTTGGTCACTACAAACGCATGTAAAACAGCCTCTACGCAAAGAAAAGTGAATGCATATAATATTCATGTATTAATGTCTTCACAATTGTGGAATAAATCCCAAGGCCTATACAACCAAAAGGACCAGTTAGCTATTCCACATGTGACATGGTGTATCAATTTATCTCTTGTAATTACATTATCCCACAAAGTTATTCAATCAGATGCCTCGGCTTTATATTATAAACGTATTCCTATTTTTTATTGCTCTCTAGATATATACTTCACAGATCACACAATTTAAGCAAGGCATAAGGTAAGGGTACATATACAAGAAAGTCGGTTCCAAGTTATAAAAAAAAATGGATTTGTCAAATGTCTAGATGATACTGTATTTGGTCCTGTCGAGAGCGAAAGAGAGCAAGCTTCAGTGTGCATCCACCAAATTGCCATCTGTTATGGAATTGCAATCTAAGCAATTCCCCAAAGGCTGCTGGAGAGTGCCGGGAGAGAGCGTCCACATAAAACCGCAACCTCGAATCCATCACAACTCTGATTGACATTTTCTTAGGCAACCATAAGGTGTTCGCCGGAACCGACTGCAAGGTGGGATGGACTTTGCTGCTTCGGAACCAGGTTGTCTTTGAACAGTTCAGCGTTGGAAAGGAGGTGCAATGCAGACTAACCTGAGCAGGAAACCAGACAGCCAGGGCTTAAACAGAAAGGCCAAATCAGAAGGCAAGTGGATATCAGGAATAGAAAAGGTCAAAACCGGGCGGGAGAAAATAATCCAAAATCAGCAAACAAGGGGTTAACGATAGACAAGCTGAGCTCAGTTTTCAAAAGGTCCAGAATTCAGGAGTGCAGGGAATGTAGGAAGCTTGATCAGACACCAGAAGACAGGAAAATTCACAAGCACTGACAGGTGGAGGAAGCTGGGTATAACTAGTAATTCTACACCTTATGGCAGAAAGACAGACAAAAGAGATAGGCTCAAGGTAAAACAGACACGCCCAGAAGCCAGAACCATAGTCATGGTAATCTGTTAAAGCAAATGAGAGAAAAACATTAACCACAATATACAAATAGATCTGGGTCAATGTGCTGAAGACAATAGTTGCCCAATAACTAAATTCAAGCCTCTTCGATAAGACATTAACGTGGTTGTCCAGACATATTTTATGGATGGCCTAACCTTAGGATAGGTCATCAATATCATTTCGGTGAGGGTCTGACTCCCGGCACCATTGCAGATCAGCTGGTTGATAGAGCCGTGGCGTTCGTCGCCGTGGCCTTTTGACAGTTTACAGGCACAGCATCGTCCACATCCGAAGCAACTGTGCCTGGAATTGCAGTTCTGGTCCAATTCAACTGAATGGGACTGAGCTGCAATCCCAGGCACAGACACTACCAATGAGTAGAACGCTGTTCCTGGTAAACACTAAAAGCCGCGACCCCTTCAGTCAGCTGATCGATGGTTGAACCCCCGCCGATCTGATATTGACAACCTATCCTGAGGATAGGCAATTAATAAAAAAATGTCTAGACAACCCCTTTATTGGTGGATTCGGAGACCCCATGGATGTCCCCTGGCACTGCAGTAAATCATTATCCCCGAATACAAAAAACTTGTTTCGGAGTATGAATTCCAGCGGTGCCAGGACTAGTAGATTTTGATTCGACTGTAGTAAATCCAAAGTTACCATGTGGTCTCCTATTAATTCCATGGATTCTTTTGATGCACTATGCCTACTAAGGATCACACTTGTTAATTAATGAAGGTGATACCCATGACACACATACTTGACAAAGATCCCCTGCGCGGTCCAAACCGTGGCACCTTGTTTTATGGGAATGCGTTTAAACCACTGAATACTATTTCACTATTTATTGCTATCACTATTGCATTACTATTGTGATTACTTGCATTGGAGGCCTGAATTGGGGATTTTTCTTGACATGGTGAATTTTGCATCCTAAGTCCGTTGTTGAATAATCGGTGAGTGCTGCTAGCAACCACTGCTTTTCTACTTTTTTAGCCTCTGTCGGGTTAATGGAGCTCTGTGTATATGCTTAGCATTTATGCCAGGAGGTTTTTGTAAACAGAGCATTAAAATGAAGATAGATAGGAAAGCACACACAATGCAATTTGCAGGGAAACCGGGGGGGGATCACATAGTCTGTGTATCAAAGTAGAGAGAAAGGAGAGCGTCCTCTCAGGGAGGCGTGAAGCACACACTTCTAAGCATCAGTGCCTGTCACAACACGGGAGAAGAGATATGTGGGGTGTTGAAGGGGAACTCAGAACAAGGGTAAGCTGTGCTGATACATGAGAGCTAGTGAATGCAGCAGCATCCTGGACTTACAGACCTTACGTCCAGCATGTATTACTGGGAGAGAGGCCCACATGAGTAATGTCTGAAACTAGTAGCAGGTTGCAAACTGCATATCAGGGGGTCTTAAAATGTATAAAGGAATGAAGAGTGCAGCCTGAAACTTAGTGCAACTATTTTAACTGAAGGTTAACAACTAACAACTAAGATATATATAGTTATGGGAAATGGTATTAAAATGTTTGGGGCTTTGGAAACCTCTCATTGTTATTATGAAAGAGAGAGTTGTAATTACCATTATCCAAGTTGTAACTCAAAAGAATTGTCATATTAGGACGACCCCTGCCCATATGCTCTATTAGGGTACATGGATATCAAAACACTTGTTGTTCATGCCTCAAAGGGTTTCTTCTGATCAAGAGACAGCACTCAAAATTCTTATGCTTGTTTGTATTCTTTTCATTATTATTTTCAGCCGTATATGCAGAACAGTCATTTTTTACTGTGTAACGTTTTGGGCTATAACAGCAGAAGCCCTTTATCAAGCTGAACCTGTACATAGTAATTTGAAACAAAATTTTCCTTTTTAGTGGTAAACGCAACAATTGTAGCATTTACTTCTATCATTCCAATATATCTCAACTAATATAGAAAACCCATTATACGGGTTTGCTAGCTAAAGGAATGATATTTTATAATTGTGCACTTTGAGAACGACGTTGTTCATTACAAGCTACAAGCTTGTCTTACTTCAGGCTTTTGCCTTCTTAACGCCTTGTTTTGGGAATTGGTTTCTCCTTGTTCCTGGCGTTCCTCTGCACTCATAGTTGCTCTTCTTATTCTCTGAGCCAAATATATATATGATGAGAATCAGCATTGTCCCTTTTATAAGTGAGAGTGATCACACGTAGCAGCTAAGGGACCATCCTTATAATCAATATGTATTATTGGATAGCTATGCCTGCAATTCTCTTATGTAAAATAATTGTGTCTTGGTATTTTTTTGAGATAAGGGAATTGCATGCACAGTAATTCCTTAATTACTCCAAAAAATAAGAAAATCATGAATCAAAACAAAAATTGTCCATAGGGTTGACAAAAATCTGAGTACAGATACAGTAGTAGATGTTACATGCAGTCCTATGTAACACCACAGATCACACAGTGATAACTTTCTGAGTACAGATAATGTAGTATTGTTACCTGCAGTCCTATGTAACACCACAGATAACACAGTGCTAACTCTCTGAGTACAGATAATGTAGATGTTACCTGCAGCCCCATGTAACACCACAGATAACACACAGTGATAACTCTGAGTACAGATAATGTAGTAGATGCACACACAGAAATATATACACATACAGATACAGGGGTGTAGCTAAAGTTTCAGGGGCCCTGGTGCAAGAATTCAGCTTGGGCCCCCCTACCCCTTCCCAACATCACCAGACCCCTGTGCACACCTATGCTCAGTTGCCTTGCCCAACAGAGCCCATGAATGCCTCAACAGTATAATGCTCCCCATAGCTGACCCCACAGTATAATGCCCCATAGCTGCCCCCACAAAGCATAATGCCCCCAATAGCTGCCCCCACACAGAATAATGCCCCCCATAGCTGCCCACAAACCGTATAATGCCCCCCATAGCTGCCCACACAGTAAAATGCCCCCATAAATGCCCCCACACAGTATAATGCCCCCCCATAGCTGCCCCCACAGTATAATGCCCCCATAGCTGCCCCCACAGTATATTGCCACCCATAGCTGCCCATACAGTATAATGCCCCCATACAGTATAATGCACCCCATACAACATAATGTCACATACATAATAATGCCCCCATAGCTGCCACATACAATATAATGCCCCCATAGCTGAGCCATACACTATAATGTCCCATACAGTATAATGCCCGCATAGCTGCCCCATACAGTATAATGCCCCATAGCTGTCCCATACAGTATAATGCTCCCATACAGCATAATGCCCCCATAGCTGTCCCATACAGTATAATGCCCCCATACAGTATAATACCCTCCATAGCTGCCACATACAGTATAATGCCCCCAAACAGTATAATGCCACCTATAGCTGACCCATACAGTATAATGCCCCCATACCTGTCCCATACAGTATAATGCCCCCAAACAGTATAATGCCCCCCTTAGCTGTCCTATACAGTATAATGCCCCCATATAGTATAATGCCCCCTCAGCAGCTACCATATGAGCCTCCCTCCCATACCCAGTATAATGCCCCCATATGTACGTACCTAATAGAAAAATAATAACATAATTACTTATCTATGCCCGTTCCCACAACGGGTGGAGAATCCTTCTCCTCCGGTCTGTGCTGTGAGTGACTCGGAGCAGACAGGCGTGATGACGTCACTACATCGCGCTCGCGACACAGTGAATTCATTGCACTGAACTGTATTTTCGCCCTGAGGATGCAAATACAGTTGGAAGCGCCGTCATCGCCGTGTGGCAACGGGTGCCTCTCAGGCTTTGGGGCCCGGTCACAACTGCGATCGTTGCGACCCCTATAGCTACGCCACTGTACAGATACATATATAGGCACTTAGACACAAATACACACACAAAGACACACAAACACATACTGGAACTTATACACACACAAACACAGAGACACAGACAAATAGAGGCACAAACAACAGACAGACTGAGAACTCATATCTCCTTCCTCACAGGCTTCTTGCAGGTCAGGCTGTGGGCGGAGCTAACTGTGCCTCGGACACCACGTCCTTGCAAAATATATATATATTATGTGGGAGATATCACAATATCACCCACAATATGAATGATTTCCCATGGGAAAAAAATCATACATATAATGGAGATTATCCTTTTTCTTAAACCCCTCTCCCAATGAGAGTTTCCTCGTCATATTTTGAGAAAATTTTCACATATATGTCTAGCTTTAGTCTGACTTTGGTCTTAAAGAGGCTCTGTCACCAGATTTTGCAGCCCCTATCTGCTATTGCAGCAGATCGGCGCTGCAATGTAGATTACAGTAACGTTTTTATTTTTAAAAAACGAGCATTTTTGGCCAAGTTATGACCATTTTCGTATTTATGCAAATGAGGCTTGCAAAAGTACAACTGGGCGTGTTGAAAAGTAAAAGTACAACTGGGCGTGTATTATGGGCGTACATCGGGGCGTGTTTACTAGTTTTACTAGCTGGGCTTTCTGATGAGAAGTATCATCCACTTCTCTTCAGAACGCCCAGCTTCTGGCAGTGCAGATCTGTGACGTCACTCACAGGTCCTGCATCGTGTCGGCACCAGAGGCTACAGTTGATTCTGCAGCAGCATCAGCATTTGCAGGTAAGTAGCTACATCGACTTACCTGCAAACGCCGATGCTGCTGCAGAATCATCTGTAGCCTCTGGTGCCGACACGATGCAGGACCTGTGAGTGACGTCACAGCGTGATCTCTGGAGAACATGGCTGTTTCTGCACTGCCAGAAGCTGGGCGTTGTGAAGAGAAGTGGATGATACTTCTATACACAACGCCCAGCTAGTAAAAGTAGTAAACACGCCCCGATGTACGCACATGATACACGCCCAGTTGTACTTTTACTTTTCAACACGCCCAGTTGTACTTTTGCAAGCCTCATTTGCATAAATACGAAAATGGTCATAACTTGGCCAAAAATGCTCGTTTTTTAAAAATAAAAACGTTACTGTAATCTACATTGCAGCGCCTATCTGCTGCAATAGCAGATAGGGCTTGCAAAATCTGGTGACAGAACCTCTTTAAATAAAACCTTTCCCACACTGTCCATGACTGCTTCATTTCAGCTCACTAAAGTACTCACATCTTCGTCCTGCACTTAATCCAGTATGGTAATCTGACAGCACTCCAATCTGAGAGGTCACTGATTTTTTGACGGTGATAGAAATTACAGTGTTTTTAGTCTATGGTTGAGCTAATTGCAGGGGCGCCAAAGATATCCCAACAACCAAAATAACATTAAAGTAATAACCAAATGCGTGGGGAAATTTATCCAACTTTTATGCATCTAATTAAGTGCCTTTCTTTTCTGCTTTGGACATTAAGCTACTGTTAAGGAATTTATTAAGAATACTCAATGCCATTGATTTTTCATTAGACATATTGGACAATTACTTGCGAATCTTGAATTTAGTAAATTAATTCTTGTATTCTAAATTGTTGAGGAGCTTAAAAATGTATTGTTTTTTCAAGTTGTGAATTTATTCTATTTGATGTGAATCTCAAATCTGTACATGGAATCCATCATTTCCAAGGTTGTCGAATGGCTTATGCTGATATTTGGCTTTAAAAACATCTACATAATTGGGAAAAAACAGTAGTCTCAGGAGTTTATTTTAATTTTCTGTCTACAAAGTATTCTATAGTTCTGTGAATAGAAAATGCATGACAAGATTAATGTTCATCACATTCATATTAGGCTACTGTTATAAGGAGGTTACTATATTTAGTCGGCTTCTGTGGGAACTATAACAGTGAAGGCAAGCAGAGATTTTGTATATGATTATAAATCAACCACTGCTGAAACTACCACATATCCTTAGAAGAGTTATTAAAAGAATGTGTATATATAAAACATAGTCCATGAAAATACAGAATCAAGGTATCTGTGTAATTCCAATGACCCATGTTGAATTAAAATAGTTCAAAATATGTTGTTTCTTGGTCAATGGTAGACTTATTGGGTTAAATATGACCTTCTCCAACAAAAGGATGAAAATCACTTTTTGCTTCATATATGAAAACTAGGGCAGACCAAAACTGGAGATGTTGCCAATAGCAACCAATCTGATATCATTATCAGACCTACTTTGAAATAATAAAAGCTGAATTCTGATTGGTGGCTACGGGTAATACCTTCATATCTTGTCTGAAGTAGTTTTCATACGAGGCCCATTATTCCATCCCTGTACAGAAATCTTGAAATTAAAGGTCACACTGTACAGTATAATGCCAAATATCTGCCCCCCACACAGTATAATGCCCCCATAGCTGTCCCCATACACTATAATGCCCCATAGATGCCCCCATACAATATGAAGCCAACACAGATGCCCCATACAGTATAATGCCTACACAGATGCCCCATACAGTATAATGCCCACACAAATTCACATATATAGTTAGTGAAACCATGGCTCCTCCAGGAGTGAAAACCCCAGGCAGAGCGTCGGCAACGCTCTGGCCGGGGATTTCGCCCCTGGAGGGAGCACCTGCTGTTATTATCTATATGTGGACAGTGACATCAGGGGCTCCTCCAGGAGCGTAATCCCTGGTCAGAGCGTTGGCGACACTTTGGCCAGGAATTCCTCTCCTAGAGGAGCCGCTGACGTCACTGTCCATATACGGACAGTGATGTCACGGGCTTTCAGAAGCCGGAATTCTCGGCCAGAGCGTCGGCAACGCTCTGGTTGGGGATTCCACTCCTGGAGGAGCCACTGACGTCACTGTCCATTTATGAACAGTGACGTCAAGTGCTCTCTCAACACAGGAGACTCCGGCCATAGAACTTGCATTGCTCTGGCCGGGGACTCCACAGTACACGTCTGTTTTGTATTAACAAATATAAAATAGGAGGAATACTTACAGTACATTTTTATACTTTAGAATTGAGAATATATTATATATAATGTATAATAAGTATAACAATGTGAGTTGTACACATTTTTGGTTTAAAGGTACTAATTTTATGTTCTACACCAGCTTTATCATAGGGTTTCTTAAAAAACAAAAATAAATAAATGAGGAGCTTCCGATTGTTGTCAGATGCGGTGAAGGAGATGCAAACTGGATTTACATGACCTGGGGGTTTATTGGTCGGCAGTGATCAATTACATATGTAAAGATTAGATTATGTCTGTCTTCCAGATTATGTCTTCCAAAATTATTATGATTTTATTCCAAAGGGACAACTGTCTTCTAGGCTCTATATAGAGACATGAAAGTGCTAGACTGATTTTCATGGAATTTCTGTAGAATAAAGAAATATTAAAACAAAAAATGTCTTCACCTGTGGAATACTGGGAGGGGATCATTTAAATTTTATTTTTGTTATATGAATATAATCAATTTGTTATAGGATGTACTGTATGTGTAATATATGTTGTTGGTCTTTTTTTTATTGTTTATGTTTTTATTGATGATGGATTAATAAAAATAAAGAAGATAACAAAATAATTAAAAAAATAAAAAGAATTGCAAAACTTTTTTTTTTTTTTTTACAAAACCTTTAGCTTTGGTAAGGGATTTTAGGAAATTAGACTGTCACTAGGTGTTTAGAGAAGTAAAATAAAAGTGCATGGTAGAGAGTAAAAATTCTATATTCTTTCCTGACTTTTTAATTTATTTAACAAAAATGTGTTTCTTTCTGCAAGACTAAATCTAAAATCTTTTCTGATAAAACGGGGCAATGAGTTTATGTCACTACCCCTTCACTATAACATAATCCTGGAAAAGATCACTTTAAAGAGGCTCTGTCACCAGATTTTGCAACTCCTATTGCAGCAGATCGGCGCTGCAATGGAGATAAGAGTAAAGTTTTTTGTTTTTTTTAAAACGAGCATTTTTGGCCAAGTTATGACCATTTTTATATTTATGTAAATGAGGCTTTCTAAAGTACAACTGGGCGTGTTTAAAGTAAAAGTACAACTGGGCGTGTATTGTGTGTTACATCTGGGCGTTTTTACTTCTTTTACTAGCTGGGCGTTGTGTATAGAAGTATCATCCACTTCTCTTCACAACGCCCAGCTTCTGGCAATGCAGACACACAGCGTGTTCTCGAGAGATCACGCTGTGACGTCACGCAGTTCCTGCCCCAGGTCCTGCATCGTGTCGGACGAGCGAGGACACATCGGCACCAGAGGCTACATTTGATTCTGCAGCAGCATCGGCGTTTGCAGGTAAGTCGATGTAGCTACTTACCTGCAAACGCTGATGCTGCTGCAGAATCAACTGTAGCCTCTGGTGCTGATGTGTCCTCGCTCGTCCGACACGATGCAGGACCTGGGGCAGGAAGTGAGTGACATCACAGCGTGATCTCTCGAGAACACGCTGTGTCTTTGCACTGCCAGAAGCTGGGCGTTGTGAAGAGAAGTGGATGATACTTCTATACACAACGCCCAGCTAGTAAAAGAAGTAAAAACGCCCAGATGTAACGAACACAATACACGCCCAGTTGGACTTTTACTTTAAACACGCCCAGTTGTACTTTAGAAAGCCTCATTTACATAAATATAAAAATGGTCATAACTTGGCCAAAAATGCTCGTTTTAAAAAAAACAAACAAACGTTACTCTTATCTCCATTGCAGCGCCGATCTGCTGCAATAGGAGATAGGGGTTGCAAAATCTGGTGACAGAGCCTCTTTAAGTATAGTTAGATTGTTTTTGGAGTTTCTTGTTTTCTTTACATATTACACTTTACTTTAGCACCTATTCACACTAATGTATTAAAATACACATAAAACATCGGGTTAAACATGGATGCAAAATACAAATCATCTTGTGTTTATTTAGACTCTGTTTGGATTGCCAATATTGGTTTCCGTCAGGGTTTCTGAGGTTTTTGACAGCAAGAATAACGTAGTCTGCAGCACTTTTCTTACCAATGGAAACCTGATGGACCCTTATTAAAGTCAATGGGGTATGTCAGAATTTATTGCTATCCTTTTAGAAAAATTGATCCAGGATAGCTGTTATGGCTCCTATAAAGCCATAGCGCTAGTGTGAACAGAGCTTTAGTTCTATATTTATATTAGTATTTTATTGTTGTTAGGTCACTTATAGGTTATGATTAGGGTGTGCTGCAGTTCGCTGCACAGCGGGTGACTAGAAGCGCAGCTGTGCAGGGAAAAATAGTGAAGGAGATGCAGCGCTAAGCCAGTCTCTTCATTCTCAGGATGAGCATGTTATCAGTTTATGAGATGGAAAACTTCTTCAAGCGCCTTGAGGTTTGAACATTTTTTCACCTGTATTTTATTTGTATTTTCTACAATTTTGCAGATTGAAATATGAATGCCATACAGATGCAAAAAATAATGAACAGTACAGATCTCTATTTTCAGGCTGTATTGGCTTCTATGGGGAGACACCATGTGCATATTTCCATTTACTAACATTGGCTCCATGTTCTGGATTTTTTTTTAATACAAAACTTATAAAAAATCGCAATTACTGTCATAAATAAGGCATTAAGCAGTAAAGTAAAAAACAAAAAACAAAAACAAACTATGATAATAAACTTTGAAACTAACTACAAAAAAAAAAAAATATAAAGATACCCTAAAAAACTGTCTTTCAAAATAAAATAAAAAGTACATTGAATATGGGAATAGAGAAAAATAAAGACAGAGATATCAAGGATAGAAGTAAAAAAAAGCCAATGAATGAGACTGAGGTTTATTTCATTACAAAAGCTCAATATATAATTCTTTCCTAGTTGCATAGTGCAAGCATTGAATCACATTCTATCACATAATATCCTATGAATGCCGGATTAGGACGTAATTACACAGCCCTACATATTTCTGCTTTAGTACACTAATCACTTGTACAAGCACAAGAATGTTACTGCTCCAGCTCTTATAAGAAGCTGCTGATAGGATAACCCCATAGAAAATGCTGAAAGCCTGCTTTCCTTGGTGGCCTCTAGGTTGCTTGTACCATGTCAGCAGCCTTTTTTCAATAGGCTTAGACCGATTAAGCTTCAGTCACTTCCCATACCTCTTTTACCCCTACCTATACACTGGTAGCAATGTACAGGCAGCTCCACCCAGGCAGTTGTGACAACACGGAGCTCGCTTTCTGACACAACCTTGGTAGGTCTGCCAATGTTTCCATACAAAAGTCTACTGGTAACATAGGAGCAGTCTTGCTGCTCCATTAATTCTGACTCTATAGCTCAGGGGTTATGGGTAACTACCTCGATTGTGTGACCCATGGTTCTCATCAGTCTGTACAATTGATACTCCAAGTGTATCAATTATAGTGTCAATACATGTGATGTCATTGTCTGATTACTAAAATTATGAATATATTTTCCTCCAGTAGAATCCTGGAGGTCGTGTGCCGATAAAGTTGACAAACTTCCAATTCTAATGATCAATCTTTTAAAAATAAGCTTTTTTTCCCCCCCAAGTTTCTTGGAAAACCAGATCCTATGTTTATTTGATATAATCTGTGTCACGGTTTGTGGGTATGTGGACCTACTAGGCCGCACCGCCGTAGCGAGGAGGCAGCTGGCCAAACAACAGGGAACCCCAGCAATACAAAGTCCCGCACAAGGGTACATGGATAGTCCAGACAGTGGCCGCAGCTCTGGCACGGATGGAGGTGGGTGCAGGAGGTAACGCCAGACGTGGCGAATGACAGCAGGTGCTGCAGGTTACGCCAGACATGGCGAATCCCTCTGGACGTGGCAGATGACACAGGACGTGGCGGATGACACAGGACGTGGCAAACAACAGCAGGTGCAGTAGACACGACTGCAACTAGTAGGCACAGGAACAAGAACACAGCACGGGATACAGTAATAGGTAACCGGGCACGGGTAACAACTGGAACGGGAAACACTAAGGGACCATTTCCAAGACAGACTAGCGATAACTAACAACGCGCAGGCAAGGATCAGATGGGCTGCGGCACTCTTATAGTCCAAGAAATCATGTGTGCTGATGATGATTTCTTACATGTGCGCGCACTGGCCCTTTAAAAGTGGGCAGGAGTACCCTACGGGACTCAGCGGATCGGAGCGGAAGTGAGCGCTGGGGTCTCCTAGGAAGGAGATGGGGACCAGCGCTCACAGATCCATGGCTGCGGGCGTCAGGAGGTGAGTAGACATGACGGCCCGCGGCCATGGACGCTACAGTATCCCCCCTCTTGCGCCCCCTCTTTTTGAGACCAGAGCGAGAGAGGAACTTCTTAACGGGAGCAAGGGCATCGAGGTTCTCCTCCAGCTTCCAGGACCTCTCATCAGGACCAAACCCTCTCAAGTCCACCAAATAGAAAGTCCTTCCTCTTACCCTCTTGCAGTCCAGGATCTCCCTCACCTCGAACATATCAGAAGAACCGCTGGGAGCAGTTGTGGAACAGGAAGTCTTGCTGTAGCGGTTCAGGACCACTGGTTTCAGGAGGGACACATGAAAGGAGTTGGGGATTCTGAGGGTAGGAGGCAGCCGCAGTTTATAGGAGACAGGGTTAATCTGTTGCAGAATCTCAAAAGCACCGAGGAACCTGGGAGCAAACTTGTATGGAGGAACCTTCAAACGAATGTTCCGTGAGGACAGCCAGGCTTTGGTACCTGGAGGATACTGAGGCGGTTCTCTTCTTTTTGTATCCGCTTTTCGCTTCATGCGATTGACAGCCAGCAAAATAGAGGACCAGGTCTGCTGCCAGATTTTCAGAAAGTCCCCAAATGCAGAGTCAGCAGCGGGTGCCTGAGAAGTAGTAGAAACTGGAAGAGGGACTCTAGGATGTTGACTGTACACAATATAAAACGGAGTGGAAGTGGTGGACTCGCTTGTGTGGTTGTTGTACGAGAACTCAGCCCATGGAAGAAGCTGTACCCAGTTGTCATGCTGTAAAGAGATGCAGTGGCAGAGATAATTCTCCATGATCTGGTTGATCCTCTTGACTTGCCCATTGGACTGGGGGTGATAGGCTGAGGAAAAGTCCAATCTCAAATCCAGGGGTTTACAGAGGGCTCTGCAGAACTTTGAGGTAAACTGAACTGCCCGGTCGGACACAATGTGAAGAGGCAAGCTATGCAAGCAAAAGATGTGTTGAATGAAGAGACTCGCCAGTCGGGGAGCAGAATGTAGGCCGGTCAGCGGGATAAAATGTACCATCTTTGAGAACCAGTCCACCACCACCCAGACAGTGTTGCATCCTGCTGAGGGGGGAAGGTCTGTGACAAAGTCCATCGCAATGTGCTGACAGGGGGCATTGGGTACAGGCAGAGATTGAAGCAGGCCGGCAGGCTTGGAGTGAGTAACTTTGTTAGAAGCACACACCGTGCAAGAAGAGACAAAGTCCAGAACATCTTTAGGTAGCATGGACCACCAGAAGTGATGAGCAATCAGGTCTCGGATTTTATGGACACCAGCATGCCCAGCCAGTTTAGAACTGTGTCCCCAGCGGAGAATTCTTCTCCTGTCTGCCAACCGAACAAAAGTCCTCCCCAGAGGGATGTCTCTAACCTGCAAAGGATTAGCAGTGACACTGCAGGACGGGTCAATGATAGTTTGAAGGGACTCCACCGTGTCATCCGTCTCAAATGACCTGGACAGGGCATCGGCCCTCATGTTCTTGTCAGCAGGACGGTAGTGGAGCACAAATTCGAAACGGGTGAAGAACAGCGACCACCTTGTTTGACGGGGATTAAGTCGTTGAGCGGACTGAAGATAGGTAAGGTTCTTGTGGTCGGTGTAGACCAAGATGGGGTGAGCTGCGCCCTCTAGAAGATGTCTCCACTCCTCCAGAGCTAATTTGATGGCCAGTAGCTCCCGATTTCCAATAGAGTAATTGCGCTCTGCAGAAGAAAAAATTCTTGAGTAGTAGCCACTGCCTTTCCTTTAGAGCTCCTCTGGAACAGAAGTGCACCTGCACCAACAGAGGAAGCATCCACCTCCAATGAGAACTGCCGAGATACGCCAGGATTATAGAGGATTGAGGCTGAAGTGAAGGCTTTCTTGAGGCTAATAAATGCGGAACTCTGCCTCTGGAGTCCACACCTTGGCATTCACACCCTTCTTGATAAAGGTGGAAATAGGAGATGTCAGTGATGAAAAGTTTGGGATAAACTGCCGGTAGAAATTGGCGAATCCCAGAAAACGCTGTATGGACCTCAGGCCTTGAGGATGTGGCCACTCCATGACAACTCTCACTTTTTCAGGGTCCATCTTGAGACCTTGATCCGAGATAATGTAGCCCAGGAAGGGCAGAGAACTTTTCTCAAAAACGCACTTCTCCAGCTTGGCGTATAAATGATTCTCCCTTAATCGTAATAGAACTTGACGGACATGCCTCCGATGAATCGTTGGATCTTGGGAGAAAATCAAAATATCATCGAGATAAACAACAACACAGATATAGAGGAGATCTCGGAAGATATCATTCACAAATTCCTGGAAGACCGCGGGAGCATTACATAGTCCAAGTGGCATCGCCAGGTATTCATAGTGCTTGTCTCGAGTGTTGAACGCCGTCTTCCACTCGTCCCCTTGACGGATTCGGATCAAATTATAAGACCCACGCAAGTCTAGTTTAGAAAAAATTCTAGCTCCTCGTATGCGGTCAAACAGTTCAGATATAAGTGGCAACGGGTTTGTTCTTGACCGTGATCTGGTTGAGACCACGGTAGTCAATGCAGTGTTGAAGGGATCCGTCTTTCTTATTAATGAAGAAGAACCCAGCCCTGGCCGGGGAGGAATACTTTCGTATGAAACCCCTCTTCAAAATCTCCTTGATATAGGCCGAAATGGATAGACACTCTGGCAAGGAGAGAGAATATACTCGGCCACGGGGGAGTCATAAGTCCGATGTGGAGGCAGCGTCTCAGCCTCTCTTTTGCTGAAGACATCTGCAAACTGAGCAAACTGGGGGGGCAGTCCCGCCAATGACTGAGGCAGAGGAGGCAGGACAGAATGAATCTGCAACAGACAACGACCAAGGCACTTGGAGCCCCATTGGAGAACCTCTGCGGAATTCCAGTTCAGGACTGGGGCATGCAGTCGAAGGCAAGGCAGGCCCATCAGAACAGGATTGATGACCTTGGGCAAAACAAGGAAAGAAATTAGTTCAGAATGAAGGACTCCAACCTGGAGCTTCAACGGCTTGGTTTTAGAAATGATGGGATCGGGCAGAGGCAGTCCATTCACTGAGGCAACAGCCAAAGATGTCTCCAGGGGGACTGTGGGCAACTGAAGATGATCCACTAGCTCCTTTTGGATGAAGTTTGCCACAGACCCAGAGTCAAGATAGTCAGAAACTTGATGCATCCTCTCGCCGGATACTAGGATCACAGGAATAGTTAGCTTGGAACAGAATGCTTTATTAGGTACCGTTCCACCTAGGGTTGTCTCTCCAACCAATCCTAGGCAATGGTGTCTCTCTGGTCTCTGGGGACGCACAATATGGCCTCCGGGCCGCAATACAGACAAAGTCCAGAAGTGCGTCTGCGTTGTTTCTCCTGGATAGACAATTTGACATGGTTCATCATAGGATCCTCTGGTGTGACGACTGAGGAGGATAGTAAGGATTGCTGGAAAGTAGAATTCAGCCTGGGAAGTTCTCTCTCCTGGAGAATCACTTGGGAACGATCCCGTATCCTCATGTCAACCCGGGAGACAAGTAGGATAAGATTGTCCAGGGTAGATGGCAGATCGCGAGCGGCCAGCTCGTCCTTAATCCCCGAAGACAGTTCCTGCCAGAATGTGGCCACCAAAGCCTGGTTGTTCCAGGTTAACTCAGCAACCAGGATACGGAACTGAATGGCATACTCACCCATGGAGAGGTCTCCCTGGTGTAGGATCAGCAGAGATGCAGCAGCCGAAGAAACTCTCCCAGGTTCTTCAAAGATCGAGCGGAAGGTCTGTAAGAAGCACTGCAAGTCACGGGTCTCTGGTCCCTGATGTTCCCACAGAGGATTTGCCCATGCCAGGGCTTTGCCAGTAAGAAGAGAGATGATGAATGCGATCCTGACGTCATCCGAAGAGAAGGACCTGGCATGTAGTCTGAAGTGGATCAGGCACTGATTCAAAAATCCCCTGCAGGTCCTCAGGTCTCCGTCATAGCGTGGAGGTAGCGGCAAGAAGTACAGGGGGTTGGCACTGGTACAGACAGGAAGTGTAGCAGGAGGCACAGCAGGAATGGGTGTAGTGACGACTGTGGTTGGAGCAAGCAGCCGATGGGCAATGGCATTGACAGACAGGAGGAGTTGGTCTTGCCATGACTGGAGGTCTTGCATCTCGGCCAGCACGGCTTGTGTTGTCAAGGTCTCAGGTTGACTAGCGGGGTCCATGGCCTGAGCGTAATGTCACGGTTTGTGGGTATGTGGAGCCATTAGGCCGCACCGCCGTAGCGGGGAGGCAGCTGGCCAAACAACAGGGAACCCCAGCAATACAAAGTCCCGCACAAGGGTACCTGGATAGTCCAGACAGTGGCCGCAGCTCTGACACGGATGGGGGTGGGCGCAGCAGGTAACGCCAGACTTGGCGAATCCCTCTGGATATGGCAGATGACACAGGACGTGGCGGATGACACAGGACGTGGCAAACAACAGCAGGTGCAGTAGACACGACTCCAATTAGTAGGCACAGGAACAAGAACACAGCACGGGATACAGGAACAGGTAACAGGGCACGGGTAACAACTGGAACGGAAAACACTAATTGACCATTTGCAAGACATACTAGGGATAACTAACAACGCATAGGCAAGCATCAGATGGGCTGGGGCCCTCTTATAGTCCAGGAAATCATGTGTGTTGATGATGATGATTTCTTACATGTGCACGTGCTGGCCCTTTAAGAGTGGGCACGAGCGTGCGTGCGCACCCTACGGGACACAGCGGACCGGAGCGGAAGTGAGCACAGGCGTCTCCTAGGAAGGAGATGGGGACCAGCGCTCACAGATCCATGGCTGCGGACATCAGGAGGTGAGTGTACCCGACGGCCCGCGGCCATCAGAGCTATAATCTGCCAACTGCAAAATGTCTCATATAAAGATGAAATTCCTTTGTTTTCATAGATTTTAATGGAGCACACGTTCCCTTCGTCATGAACATCTCGTCATGAGGGTTCTCTTATTATTTAAAGTATAGAGTATATACGGTATATATACAGCATGTGTTACTTTAAAATTGTGCTTGCCTTTTGCCCTTTATGTTCAAAAAGGTCTAACCCAGGCAATGTTATTGTCCTCAAATCAACTCCCTTATTTGTTTTAGGTAACTGGGATTCTTGCATATATGGTACATGTAAAATATATGTAATAAAATCAGTGAGAGTAAAACATTTATACACATATTTTCATGCAATTTGCTTGCTTCATTTGCACTACTACAGGAGTACTATGACAATCTCATCTATTTCAAATACTATGTTACTGATACAATGTGGGGGATTTTAGTGGGGACCCTTATAAAGACTAAACCTTCCTAAATGTTTAAGTAGGAAAAAAGATGAACACGACCTTTACGACTAGAGACAAGTTTTTAAATGGACTTTCATCTAAATGCATAAATCACATCAAAACTGAAGGAAAGTGAACGTTTAATTAGGGATGAAAGACGACTAGGCCTGAGGAAGCAGAAGGTGGGCCAGGGCGTCCCTGATTAAGGTGGTTTGGTGTAGCAGGGGTTTTTAAAATGGTGCTGACCGCATGGCCAACGGGACCAGCGTAACTGGGGGAGGAGGGTGAACTATTTGTTCACCTCGGGATAGGTGTAAGAAAGGGAAGTGATGGTGGGAAGAGCTAGGTGAGCGCATCAGTAATGAGCGATAAGGGAGGGGGATCGGTGTAAGGGTTTATAAGGGCAGAGCAGAGAGAGGAAAGACAGTACTAATCACAAGAAGGAAAGAAGACCATGGAACCGTCTCAGGAGAAGTCGTTTGGCGAGGTCGCTGGAATGGAGCTGGTGTCTACTGCTAGAGCGAGGTGGAAGATCATGGTCCCCAGGCGTATTTGGGATTCCATTAGGCCATACTGTAAGGGGTCTCCTCTTTCCCCCTGCCCCACGACAATCCCGGGGGTCACATTAATTATCACCCCCCCAGGGGGCCGCAATTCTTCCCCCTTCCCTGTTCCACTGTCATCCTCGCCTGACTGTCCTGAGCTGCCCAGCATAACTCTTCCCGTTCCAAGCAGCAAACGTTCTCATGCCGCAGGTCCACGCTCTTCCGGAGCGTCCGAACCACACGACAGGAAGTCCAGAGCAGAGACACTTCCGGCAGGGCCGGAAGTTAGCAGTCTGGCCAGAAACGTGATGCCCGCAGCCTCCAGCGGTGGCCCTGCCCAGGGCTACCCCCCAAACTGACATTTCACATCCGCTGCCACCTCCGGTCCCCCCGCTTGCCCTCCTTCAGGCACTTCTAGGATGGTGGGGATGTCTGCTCCGGACTGTTCTCTAAACCCCGTCCCATACCCTAAGTGGGCCTCCTCAGCCCACTTTTTCCCAAACCACCCCTCCTCCCAACATGTACCCAAGCCAACCCCCCCACATAGTTTCCCTGCCACCCCCAGCAGGGTTTTTATGCTTTTAATGGACCTCAAATACAAAGGGGGGATCATTTTCAGGGTGGCCCTATGGGCATGTTAACCCCCCACCAATTTAAATACCCACCCATCCCCCCTCATGGACCCCGTCCAACACTTGGTGGGGCAAAACCCCAACCCTTGGTATAGTACCCAACAACAGTGGCAGCCCGGGTCTAATGTGGGCACATGTGGTGATAGAACTGTATCAGGTGGCATATACTCGTGCAGTGTTTGTCATTGCAGAAAGCAGAGCAGCGACCGACCACAACAAGTAGCTGATGGAGGGCGGACGGAGACACCGGGCAACAGTAACGCAGAAGGTGGTAACGGTGAGACTGAAGTCTTTGAGGCCCAGCAGCTTGATGAGTCTGATTCTGATTCATCAGAAAGAGACTTGTGGTCAGAGGACAGGATGCTTAAAGTTAAAAAAATGTCTGAAGGCTGTAAAAGGTAAAGCGAAGGCAGGAGCAGATAGGGTGGGGGGGGGGGGTGAGGCTAAGAACAGCTCCTTAGGCCTCATGCACACGGCCGTGCCTGTAATCGCAGCCCACGATTGCTTGCACGGCCGGCCGCCGATACAAAGTATGGGAGCACGGCCTGTAAAAAACGACAAGTAGGACATGCTCCATAATTCCCGTCACGGTTCCACGGCATGGACACCTAGCCGTAGCGGTACGGAAAGTTGTCCGCGGGCAATAGAACTGGGTGGGTCCGTAATTGCGGGCCGTATTGCGGTCCGCAATTACTGAGATTTTTTACAGTCGTATGCATGGGGCCTAAGTGGAAAAAGTGTTAGCGGTGGGCGGGCAGGCTAATTATGCATGGTAATTGTTCCCGACATACGCACAGAAGGTTTTGAAACGTATTAGGGAGGGGTAGTACATAGCCATTTTTGTGTTATCAAGGGAAGTGGTAGCGGCAAAGGAGGAGGGGATCGGTCAGTCAGACAGGAAACAGTGGACGACTATTGTGGAGTGGATCAAGGGGTTCCTAGTTTACGCCAGTGTATGCGTGGAATCCAGACCGGAACAATACACCAACATCTTAAAGTACATGGATTTGGTGGTTGATGCGCATGCTTTCTATGGGGGCTGGGCTGGTTGGAGTACGACAGGGCCTTTAGAAAAAAGATGGTAGGAAGTAAGAATTTTTGTTTTGGCCAGAAGGATTTGGATTTATGGTCCAGATTGATGGGGAGAGAAAGGGCACAGGTGGGAATAGGGGCCAAGGGGGCCAAACGAGTCAGCAGGGGGCAGAATGGTTTGTTTGGCACATAACAAAAGGAATTGTAATCGGGGGGTTGCATGTCTATTTAGACATGTGCGGCATCCCCAGGTGAAGGTAAGCCCAGTAATTCGCAGTTACCAGTGAATACAAACAGGCTACTTGAGTGGCTATGGGGTTATCCTGATAGGGAAAAAGCTGTTTTTTTGGAGGAGGGGTTTAAGTTTGGTTTTAAATTACCTTTTGAGTGAGATGTGCAAGGTTCCAAAAAATTGAGAAACTTGAAATTGGCTGATCTGTTACCAGGAGTGTATATCTCCGTTGGGGGTGGCCCCAAGAAAGAGGAGGGTAGGTACAGGATGATTCAGAACCTGTCTTACCCAAAAGGGTCAATGATGCAATAGGGTAGGAAGTGAGTGAGGTACATTATCAGTCATTTGAGTCAGTGGTAGAATGAGTAAGAGGATGTGAAAAGGGTGCATTGATGTCCAAGGTCGATATTGAATCCGCTTTTAGATTGTTACCATTGCATCCGGAGAGTTTTAAATACACAGGATGTCGTTTCAAGGTAACTCTTTTGACTAAATGTTTACCTATGGGCTGCGTCATTTCATGCGCATATTTTGAAGCATTCAGTTCATTTTTGCATTGGTGTTTGCAGAGGGTGTCCGGGAGGGAGACAATTGCCCACTACCTTGATGATTTTTTGCTAGTAGGGCCAGCAGGGTCAGAAATTTGCCAGGAATTGTTGCAAAAGTTTATAGAGCTACTGCAAGATTTGGGTGTCCCCATAGCACAAGAAAAGACAGTGGAGCCAGTAACAAAGTTGTCATATCTAGGCATCTAAATAGACTCATTAGAAGGCCAATGTACAGATGTAGCCATCTTTATCTTGACTTTTAACGCATTAAATACACAGAGGCAAGACTTTTCAATGGCTTTTGTTGTGTAATATCACGCTGCAGCACGTTATCAGAGTCGTTAAAGATGGCTACATCCGTAGGTTACCTGCCGAAAAGTGAAGGCATTGTTGGAGGAGGTAAGGGAGGTAAAAGCCAGCGGGAAGGTGACATTAAGAAAATGCAGTCACTGTTGGGTTCCCTTAATTTTGCTTGTAGGGTGATTCCGATGAGAAAAGTATTTTCCAGGCGTTTACAGTTGAGTACGGCAGGAGTGAAGGCAGGACAACATAAAATTAGACTAACAAGCGCATTAAGAGAGGATCTGCAGGTGTGGGAAAGTTTCCTGGTGAACTTTAATGCAGTGCGGGTTTGTCTACGGGAACCATGCTCCAATCAGAAGTTGAGATTGTTCTCAGAAGCTTCAGGGTCAGTTGGCTTTGGATCTTTTTTTGACGGGAAGTGGTGTGCAGGGTTATGGCCAGACAGTTGAGCAGAAAAGGGGTGGTTGAGGTATATGACATTGCTTGAACTATTCCCAATCGCGGTAGCAGTGGAATTATGGAAGAAACAGTTGAGCGACAGGCGGGTAATTATTTGGACAGACAATATGCATTTGGTGTTGGCGGTGAACAATCTGTCCAGTAGCTGCCCCCCCCCCCGATGTTGGCACTATTAAGATATTTGGTAGGGAAGTGCATGGAGTGGAATATCAACTTTAGGGTTGAACATGTTCCAGGAGTCAATAACTCTATTGCAGATGCTTTGACAAGGGGGAAGTGAGAGGTATTTTTTCAATTGGTACCAAATGCATAGCGCCCAGGATCTGTGTGCCCTAACAATATTTGGCAGGTACTGACCCGAATCTAGAAAAACTGGTGGAAAAATAGTTGGCGCCAAGCACATGGAAGACCTACATGAAAGAATGGAAGAAGTGGTAGGATTTCCGGAGAAACTAGGGTGGGAGTCTGGTCCAGTGTTTGTGGAAGCTGCTAGGTAACATGTGGAGGGATGTGTCAGCAAAAGATAGGGCCGCCACCTTGGTGGTGGCTGTATCATTTATTACAAAAGTAAGAGGGGAGGAGGACCCTACAAAAGTTTTTCCAATAAGACGGGTGTTGATAGGTTGGTCAAGGTCACAGCCACAAGGAGGAGACAAGAGGGAGCCCCTAGATTCAGGCAGAGTAAAGAAGCTGGTGTCAGCCTTGGGGGCGATCTGTAGGGACAGGCACGAAGTGCTACTATTTAAGGCAGCATTCACGTTGGCTTTTGGGGGTGCATTCAGGTTAGGGGAGTTGGTGTCCACTTCAAAGAGGGGCATAGATGGGTTACAGATCAAAGATGTAAAATGGGATGGCACAATTGTGAAATGCCTTATCAGAAAGTCTAATACTGATTAAAATGGGAAAGGAACATGGCTCACAATGCTAAAAAAAGGGTGGCAATTTGTCTGGTTGGGCAGTCAGGGATTATCTGAGTTTATGAGGAGCAGGGTTAGTAGCCTTCTTTAAGCATAAAGATGGTAGTGCCCTGTCCAGGTTCCAGTTTTGTCAGATACTTATGAGGGCAGCAGTGGCAGTGGGGCTAGAAAAGGACAAAATTGGCTCACATTCTTTCAGAATTGGGGCAGCATCAGAAGAGGCAGGGGCGGGAACAGATGAGGAGAGCATTAAGCTTTTGGGGAGATGGAAATCCAATGCCTTCCTGTAAAGGATCTGCCAGACACAGCTTCTGTGTCGACGCCTGTGGGTAATCAGTCTCCACCTGCTCCTAAGTCTGAGAGAGTGACAAGATCTTCTACCAGTCAGGCTGGGAGGCTGAGGAGTGGGAGAGCCTATCACAGCCTGGCCAGACGGAGCTAGCTCCCGCCCTCTGTCTATTTATACCTGCATTTCCTGCTCCTCCTTTGCCTGTGATTCTGTTTCCTGGCTCTGCTGCTGCTGCTTCAACATTTTGTCCTCTGCTTCATTTTGACCCTGGCTTTACTACAATTCTCCTGCTCTGCGTTTGGTACCTCGTACACTCCTGGTTTGACTTGGCTCGTTCACTACTATATTGCTATGTTAGTGATTTTCTGTTGTCTCTCCCGCAGAAGCAAAACGTGTATGTGTGATGGGACACTCCTTCGTGTACTGGGCCACAGAGAGGGCAAAGAGGAGACCGTATGGATTACAACTGGGCATGCCAGGTGACGAGGTCAAGGTGAAGTGGTTCAGGAGATGTGGACTTCAATGCTTCCAGATGAGAAAGCTGGTGGAGGAAACAGCCAAAGGGGGGCACCCACAGATGATCGTGGTGCATACCGGAGGGAATGACTTGACTGGTACCAAAGATTGGATACTGGTCAACAAGATGAAGGTGGATGTTGCCGTATGAAAAGAAAGGTGGCTGGGAGTAACGTTTCTTTTGGTCAGAGATTATTCAAAGGCAAAGTTGAATGGGGGCAACATCAATAACGGCCATTGAAAACATGAGGAAGAAGGTCAACAAGGCCATGAAGGACTTTATGGTGAAGACAGAAGGAGTTTTTATTCAGCACAAGGACATTGATTTTGGGTGCCAAGGAATGTACAGAAAGGATGGCATACACTTATCAGATGTGGAACTGGACATATTTTACAACAATCTTCAGGAAAGACTGGAGGACTGGTGGAAAGAGCTTTTAATGGGTAAAAAAGATAAGATCGGCAGAGGAGGAGCCTACCTTTTTTGGTGGCGGATCATAGCACTTCACTCCTGCTAAGAGTAGTTTCGGTGGTGGAACACATGAGCTTACCACTAGTTATACGGCGGGGTAAAATCGCACATGGGGGGGACACTAGTTATACGGCAGGTCCCCAGGATGTTTTAGGCCTGGTCAGTCACAAAGGCCAGACGGCGGTCCGGCATCTGCCTGGGGGGACAGCCGTGGCAGGGGGCATGGCTGTCTTGGTTTACAGGATGCTAGCTGGCGGCAGGCGGGACTATAGCTCAGGGAGTGCCGTGTCGCGATTGAGGTTAGGGCCCTCCTGCACTGTATTGCCTATGGTGAATGTTTTTTAATAAAAGGTGGTGCTTGCCACAATTTACTTGCCAATTTAAGACTGATGTGTTTTTAATGTTGAAAGTATGTTACTAAGGGTTTAGCACATGCACACCTTATGGCACCTCTCCCCCATGAGAATATTTAGCATAAATAGCTCTGTAGGCAGTGCTGGAGAAGGTATGGAGAGGTCTGCACCCTTGTTAATTTTGAGGCATGAAATCTAACAGGTTCCCCGGTCTTCACTAGGGACCACTGCAAGTGGTGTATGGACATAGCTGTAAGGGACCTGAAGGTAGGGCCGGCCTTAGGGGTGTGCGACCTTTGCCATTGCGCGCATAACTCCAGCAGGTAGAAGGGGGCGCTGCACTGGCTCCCTTCCCCTGCTTGTTTCAGAAGTGCTCGGGCAGAAAGGCAGCTGCTGAGTCGCCGGGCCCGGGCGCTTCTTTTCTCAGTGGCGTCGCTACCATTTTAGCAGCCATAGCGGCTGCTAGCGACGATACCGGTCATGATGGCGCCCGTGGCCCCCCCCCCTATGGCCAGTGCAGTATCTGCGTCCTTAGGATACAGATAATATTGAACATTATAGCAGAGCAGGTTGGTATCTACTAGTGCCACTGTAGCTCCATGAAGGAGTAATTTTACAGTGAGTGGGGGGCTATGGTCATTTTTGTGAGAGTGGCGGGCTGATGGTCATTTTACTGTGAGTGGTGGGCTGATGGTAATTTTACTGTGAGTGGGGGGGCTAATGGTCATTTTACTGTAAGTGGGGGCGGAGGGTCGCTTTACTATGAGATGGGGGTCTGATGGTCTTCAAGTGGTTTCCACCTCTGACCTCCAATTAAAATCAATAGGAGGCAGAAAAAACCTGCAGCGCTCGTTTGCAGTGCTTTTTTGCCTGCGTCTTTTGCATTAGCTTCAACGGCTTAAAAAAAATGCAAAAAAAACCTTCAAGTAACGCTGTCAATTCAAAATCTGCCTGGGGAGGGTGGCATTATGCTGCATGGAGGCCACTAAGCGGACATTATACTGTGTAGGTTTACTACAGGGCGCAATATACTTCGTGTGCCACTTATGGGGCATAATACTGTGTGGGTGCAATTAGAGGACAAAATAATGCGTCCTTGAAGGGGTTATAATATATTATATTATTAAATATTATTATTATTATACTGTATGGGGGGCACTAAAGGGGCATTCTACTGTGTGTGGGCACTATATAGGGCATTATACCTTTTTGTAGGGCATTTTTTTATGATGATGTGGGGCGCCGAAAGATCATTTCGTATGGGGCACCGTCTATCCTAAGGTCGGCCCCGCCTGCAGGTCACGGCCCTCTAATGGCCGCTTGAACGTGGTTAGTTGGAAACAGAAAGATGACGGAATGAGAATGCCATGCCAAAAGTCAGGGTCACAGGCAATGGTTCAAAAACGGAGTCACAAGACAAGTGCAGGCACAAGAATAGACAATCACAGGTTCAAAAACAAAAGTGCTGGTCAGGTTGGGACCTAATATTCTGGCACCTGTTGGCAGTCATAAAGAGCTGTATTAGGGCAGTCCAATTGATCGTGTGACACCAGAGGTAAGTATTCTAATCTTAAAGTAGTTCTTTATACTGACCTCTAGAGGGAACTCTGGCATGTCGCAACACACATTGACCACTAGAGGGAGTTCCGACGAGTACTTCTGCACTTTGACCACTAGAGGGAGCTCCGGCATGTAGTACTGTACTTTGACCACTAGAGGCATGCTGATCACTGGGGTGGGGGTTCTGCTGCTTGAAAATACTGAAAGATGAGAGCAGGCACAGGAGTAGAGTCTGCTGGGAGCTGGGATTATCGGAAATGGTAAATAAGTCCTTGGCGCTGTTTTGTAACTGTAAGCTAGTATACAACAATGTTTTGAACAAAAGGTTTATGGAATTCATCCTCTGCAAATCAATAGTCACCCATACGATGCAAGTTAATAACTTACCAGTGGATGGGGCAGTCTTATTATTAAAAATTGCATTTGTGAAAATAAATTATAATAAAGAAACATCCACATACAATAATAAATTGTCTTAAATTAATTGTCATTGCAATAACTAAGAGTTGAAAACGTTTACAACATTGTAAAATGTTACTTAAAAATAGGAATTTCAAGGACATTTTAGTCATACAGTAAACACAGAGGAAACATTGTTATCATTCTGCTATAAATAATGTGATGTACAGAGTGAGATTCAGAGGTCAATATCAACATTACCATTTGATTATCTAAATCATGTTTTTCAGTTCTTCCACTACATTCCTAATAACATAAAGAAAACATGTACTGTGGGATATCAGCGACAAATTTGTAAGTTTTTGTATTATAGTTTTTTTTTTATCATAAATAAGCCTGCAGCTAAGGGTCCATCTGCACCAAAGGAAGCTTTCTTCTTTTATAGAAGCATACAATTTGAATGAAAAAAGCAACTGCTTAGGTCAAGGACTGTTTTGTTGCTTGAGAAGGTTACTTTATTCTTTTTTATTTTGTTGTTGTTATTTTTAATTTTCAATTTTTTTTTTATGCTGATAATATAATTCAATAGAATATCCTGACCATCAGTAAAAAACAAATGTGCTCAATATTATCCACATTGGACCAAGTATTTATTAATAGTCAGCTCTAAGGGTAATTCACACAGCGTTTTTTGGCGCTGATTTCAATGCGGAAACCACGTCAGTATCAGCACCAAGAAAAGGTCCAAATCATCACCCAGATTTTTTTCTGCCAGACAAAAACGCTGTGTGAACTACCCCTTACTGTACACACTGGGCAGGCAGTTTATCGTTTTCCCATTTCAGTCACAAAAAAGTGAGTTATAGTTGAGTCTACGCATTTCCTATTTTTATGCTACTAAAGCTGGCCATACACATTAGATAATGTTCAGCCAATAGTGAAGCAGAGTAGGCAGCAGCCTAGGGCACCATTGGGTCAGAGAAGATGCAATTGTCTTTAAATTTCTACACCTAACTGGACGCTGTGTCTGAGCGGCTGATAATCCCATATGACACAACCAATACATATATGAATATTATATACACATATATAGCATGCACGATCAGTAGAGCCAAAAGTGTATGTTACTTGGTGTATCTGGGCTGACATCTGTGACCTAAATGATTGTCCACCCAACAGCTATTATTCTAAACTTAGGGACCCGTGTGGAGAAGGGTGCATTCTGAAACCCCATGCCTTGGGCATCAACTGGGATGGCTATGGTGGACAGACAGTTATGCAATCTCCATAGACTAAGGTAGTAGTATGGGTCGTACTGAAGTGCTCTGTCACTTTGAATGTGACACTGTCAAGGGATTCCACCTTAGCCAGTCAGTTTGGGGAATTTCTTGATCTGCCCTAGTCCACTGTAAGTGCTATTATTGTGAAGTGGCAGCATCTAGGTGTAACAATAGCTCAGCCACGAAGCGCTAGACTATGCAAACTCACAGAGTGTGGCTGCCGAGTACTGTACATTGCAGTGCGTAAAAATCCCCTATCTGCTTTTACATCACTCAGCACAGAGTTCCAAACTGTGGCATCAGAACAAGAACTGTGCGTCGGGAGCATAATGGGTTTTCAAAGTCGGGCAGCTGCACATAAGCCTAAGTTCACTATGCACAATGCTGAGCATGGGCTAGAGTGGTGTAATGCTTGCCGCTACTGTACTCTGGATCAGTAAGGCATCATGAACACAACCATAGTTAATAAATTCCTGGATCCATGGCCGATTCTGCTACCTGAGGCGAAAATTGAAATGGTGCCCCCCCCCTTGATTGACACCCCCCTGTCTGTTTTACACCACTAGCAGCCTCCTGCCGTTGCCTTGTACTGGCATGCGTGGTGCAGCCGAGCATAGTACACCTCACTGCACAGTGCGTGCCCAAGTAGTACAAGGTAACGGTGCATCCAAGAAAGTTGGAGGAGACTGATAGTGCTGTATAACAGCCAGGGGGATGTCAACCAAGCATGGAAAGGTGGGTGTATAGGCAGGACTATGTGACACTTCAGGACAGCGGCACCGCCCCATGAACCTTTAATGAGTAATTAGCATATAGTGTGCGTCGTTTTAAAAGTTGATATTTAAGATTTTACTGAAAAAAACATACAAGGGAATGTTTGGAAATATTGTCAAGTCATGTATTACCGCACGGTGGCGGTTCAAAGGGTTAAAACTACCTGACAGGTTCCCATTAAATATACAGTGAATTGAGAACAATTTCATCTGCCCTGCTATTATAAATATATCCTATATAAACTACAGATCCAGAACCAAGCTCTGACATATATACAGCTCCAGAACCAACCTCATACATATATGCAGCACCAGAACAAAGATCAATACATATAAACCGTACCACAACCAAGCACAAATAGAGCTGTGTGGCACTATACACAGGGGGGAGCTGTGTGGCACTATTTACAAGGGGGAGGACTGTGGCTCTATCTACAGGGGGCTGAGTGTGGCACAATCTACAGGGGTCAGTGTGTGGCACTTTCTAAGAAGGGGGTCTGTGCTGCACTTTCTACTAAGGGGGGAGCTGTATAGTGCTATATACAGTGGGGGCTGTATGGCAATATCTACAGGGGGGCTGTATGGCACTATCTACAAGGGGGAGGTGGGGGCGCTATCTACAAATGGGGTGTGACACTGTCTATAGGCGGGGATATATGGCACATTCTACAGGGGGCACTATTTATAAGGGGGCTGCTTGTGGCACCCGGGGGGCCCCGGTCAAGAGTTTGCTATGGGGCCCAGTCTTTCCTAGTTATGCCCCTGCACACACACACACATACACACTCGCACATACACACAGTGCCCCATGTAGATAGTGCCACCATAGAGCCCCCTGTAGATAGTGCCCCCATAGAGCCTGTGATGGTGCATTATGTGTGGTTTTTTGTGAGCCCTCAGCAGAGAGGAATGACTCTGTAATCAGGTACCACAGGTCATGTCTCCAGCCTATGTACAATCAGATGAGTCAGAGGTGCAGTCCACAAGACTTAAAGTGTCCTCATTGTCCAGACCCCAAAGAGGGTCATCAGGAGGCATCACCATTACTCAGCTAGAGACCAGCAAACCAAGCAGATCCAATTATCTCCCCCCCCCCCTGCGTCCTCATCCCGTCTGTGGCAATACACATAATAGTACAAAGGACCACAACTCACTTACAGACAGTAGAACTACAAACTAAATTCATTATAATGATGGTGACTAGAAACTGCCAAGATGTTCCTCCCCCCCTGAGGGGTATATAAGGGCTTGTCCTGGGGAGGATGGGGGTTCTGGATTTAGACCTTCAGGAGAGCTGAAGCTGAGGCCGCTGCTCTACGGATGTTCCTGTGATTACCTTATTTTGTGGACTATGTGCTGTTCCTGCAGTGAAGGCGACCTGTTCTGTCAGCATTGGAAGCAATAAATCGTGTTGGAGTTACCCTGTCGTCACTGGCTCTGTTGATTGTGTATTAACTTAACGAACCCCATGACAGAGCCCAATGTAGCTAGTGCCCCCCCATAGACAGTACCCCCCATAGAGCCCGCTGTAGACAGTGCCCCACATAGGGCCCCCTGTAGACAGTGCTTCACATAGCTCCCCCTGTAGACAGTGACCCAAATAAAGCCCCCTATAACAGTTCCTCCTGTAGACAGTGCCCCACATAAATAGTACCCACTATAGAGCCTCCTGTACATACTGCCCCCCATGGAGCCACTAGAGACAGTGCCCTCCATACCCTGTAGATAGTAGCCCCTGAAGATAGTGCCCCACATACAGCCCCCCTGTAGATAGTGCCCCACATATAGCCCGCTGAAGATAGTGCCCCACATATAGCTCCCGCTGTAGATAGTGCCCATATATAGTCCCCCTGTAGATAGTGCCCCACATATAGCTCCACTGTAGATAGTGCCCCACATATATTTCCCCTGTAGATAGTAGCCCACATATAACCCCCTGTAGATAGTGCCCCACGTATAGCCCCCCTGAAGATAGTGACCCACATATACCTACCCCTGTATATAGTGCCCCACATATAGCCCACCTGTAGATAGTGCCCAACATATAGCCCAACTGTAGATAGTGCCCCACATATAGCCCACCTGTAGATAGTACCCTACATATTGCCCCTCACACTTTTAACAGAAAAATAAACTACATACTCTGATCCCACGCCATCCTCTTGCAATGCAGGCCTGCTCTCTTCTGAGCAGGTCTGCTGTGGCTGAACGACGCAAACGGCGCAATGACGTCATTGCACCACTTGCGTCATTAGAAGGCGCTGAATAGCAGGGCAAGGCATTATGCCCTGCTAATCAGTTCCTTCAAAAATTCAAGTGGCACGATGACGTCATCGCACCGCTTACGTCATTGAATGGCGCCAATCAGCCCTTACTCGTGTAATTGTATCTGTGTCCTATAGATGCAGGTACAATTATAGTGCAGGAGGGGGTGGCATCCGCTGGTTTCAGTGGCGCCTCCACCCCCCTCAGAGAGACAACAGTCCACCATCTGAGGAGAGATGCTCAACTCGCCTCATGGACGGTGCGGCCCTGCACTGATCTACGACCCATCTCCAGAAATCTAATACCCATAACTTGTAATATTATATTTATCAAAAAAGACATACAGGCTGCTCTTAAACTTGTTCAAATTGACAACCATCAGAACATCCTGTGGCAGAGCGTTCCATGGTCCCACTGGTCTTACTTTAAAGAAGCCCTGTCTATGATGATGTGAAACCTTCTTTCCCCTCGATGTAGAAATGCCCCCCTTGTCATGTTGACAGGCCTAGGTGTGAAAAGATCATTAGAAAGATCTCTGTACTGTCCATTCAGATATACTGTATGTTCATTGTAATTAGATTGCTCCCTCAGTTGTCTTTTTTCCAAACTGGATAACCCCAAGTTTGATAACCTTCGTTGAAACGTGTTCTCAGGAGTGATGGATCATGTTTCATTATCTGGCAGTCCAATAAACAAATCTGGGTATGGCGGATGTCAGAAGACCGCTACCTACTGGAATGTATAGTGCCTACTGTCAAATTTGGTGGGATAATGGTCGGGGGCTGTTTTTCATGATTTTGGCTGGGCACCTAATTCCAATGACAATAAGTTAATATTTCCTCCTACAAAGATATTTTAGACAATTGTATGCTAGCAACTTTGTGGCAACAGTTTAGGTAAGGACAGTTTGACGAAGGCTCTTTACTGTTCCAGCATGACTGTGCCTATGTGCCTAAAGTATGTAGCATAAAGACATGGTTTGGTGTGGAGGAACTCAAATGCACAGAGCCCTTATCTTAACCCCACCGAACACATTTGGGATGAATTAGCAATCCGATTACATACATTCTCCTCCATCAGTGTGTGACCCCACAAATGTTCCTTTGGCTAAATGGGCACAAATTTCTATACATATGCCTATATCTTGTGGAAATCCTTCCTAGAAGAGTGGAGGCTGTTATATAAGCAAAAGGGGACCCAATACCAGAATAACACCAATGTTTTTTGAATGGAATGTCAAACAAGATAAAAACACAATTGTAACAGCACTTTGCGAGCGCCAAGTTCACGAAATTCATAGATTATAAATTGCATTACTGCTATGTTTTCTCCTCAGGACACAGATACAGTTGATTACTATAGGTTGCAAGCAGGGCGGGACTGGGACTTAAAATCAGCCCTGGCAGGCCATACGCAGCCGACAGTTGGGCTGGAGTACATGGGACCACCTTTCAGCTATACAAGACATGGGGAGATTTATTAAAACAGGTGTAAATGAACGAGGAATAGTCCTGGTAGCTCCAACTCCAATGAATCCACTGCACTTCCACGAGAATAATGAACATGTTCATTATTCTAGAGGATTTTATTTTTTGCAGAGCAGAAAAAAATTCAAGTCGATTTTTTTCCGCTGCATGTGAATGGGGTATGAAATAGCCCATTCACTTGTAATGGATGCAGAATCCTAGTGGATTTGAAAGGGATTTAGGTGTGGAACCAGGGACTTAGTCCTAATCAAATCCTGATTGGGCGATCATGGCCTAATATTGACGTACAATGATTGCAAATGATACCATTTCACAATGCTAAAATATCACCATACTGTAACTAAATAGTATGATTTATATTTTATATTCAGCCATATACACACACACACTCACATGCTGAACACATGACGCACAGATGCAACCGAGAAGCTGGACGCATGCTACATTCGTGCCACTCGCACCTAGGACACATGCGCACGCACACCACTAACACCTAGGACACATGCACACGCACAACTTTTGAACCTAGAACACATCCCCCACTCATACCTAGGATATATGCCGCACATGCACCACTCATACCTAGGATATATCCTCCACTCTTGCCACTCACTCCTAAGACATATGCCGCACGTTGTCTACCCACACCAAGGACACATGATGAACATGCACTACTCACACCCGGCACAGATGCTGCACACACCACTCACATACTAGACGTGTACGAGACACTAGACACATACCGCACACACTACTTACACTGGAAACATACCGCACACACCACACAAATGCTAAACACATACTACCTCACATAACACTTACACACTAGACCTATACCACACATACCACTCACACTGAAAACAACAAGCACAAAAATGCCACTAATATATTAGAAGAATACACAAAACTCACACAAATGCATATTTGTGCTCAGTGGCCAGTAGAAAGAGCAAGCCCATCACTGATTGGCTGATGCTCAGCCAACAATCATTAGGTTTGATTTTTTACATGCAGACTGGGCAGTTACAAAATGTCCTTTTCCACTGCGCGCCAGAGATGTGCGCTAATTAGCGAAGCATCAGTGCAGAAAACAATTCTAGAGCTGATTAGCTTTGGCTCGGCCAACAAGCACTATACTTCATTTCTGCAGTGCTCCTTCCCATCATTGCAGATTACACAGCAATACATCTCGGAAAGATGTGGTTTTAAACACCAGGAGGCAGCAGTTATTGTAATGTTGGTGCATGTGTTCACCGCTGCCCGCAGGGGTGATTCTAGCTTTTCTGCTGTCTGAGGCGAAAATTGTAATGGCGCCCACCAGATTTTGATTGACATCCCCCTGGCTGTTTTACATCACGAGCAGCCTCCTCCAACTCTTGCGTATGCAGCAGGGCAGAGTACACCTCGCGGTACGGTGTGTGCCCGAGTAGTACAAGGCAATGGCACATCCAAGAAAGTTGGAGTAGAATGGTAGTGGTGATGTACACCGCGTTCCAAATTATTATGCAAATGTTATTTTTCGCTGATTTTCCTAAACAGTCGATGCAATTGACAGTCAGTATAATCAAGCCATCAACCGTTGGAGTATAATGCAAATTTTATTGACCAAATCTTCTAATGATAACAGGTTTTTTTTAGAAGTAAAAAAACCTCAAAATGCACTGTTTCAAATTATTATGCACAACAGAGATCAAAACATTTTAAAGGTTGTAAAGTGAACTAAAATGGTAATTTGTTGAATTTGCAGCGTCAGCAGGTCATATTTACAGAAATCAAAAGCTCTTTCAATCAAAAAAAACTTAACAGGCCAAGTTACATGTTAACATAGGACCCCTTCTTTGATATCACCTTCACAATTCTTGCATCCGTTGAATTTGTGAGTATTTGGACAGTTTCTGCTTAAATATCTTTGCAGGATGTCAGAATAGCCTCCCAGAGCTTCTGTTTTTATGTGAACTGCCTCCCACCCTCATATTTTGCTTGAGGATGCTCCAAAGGTTCTCAATAGGGTTGAGGTCAGGGGAACATGGGGGCCACACCATGAGTTTCTCTCCTTTTATGCCTATAGCAGTCAATGACACAGAGGTATTCTTTGCAGCATGAGATGGTGCATTGTCATGCATGAAGATAATTTTGCTACGGAAGGCACGGTTCTTCTTTTTGTACCACGGATGAAAGTGGTCAGTCATAAACTCTACGTACTTTGCAGAGGTCGTTTTCACACCGTCAGGGACCCTAAAGGGGCCTACCAGCTCTCTCTCCATGATTCCATCCCAAAACATGACTCCGCCACCTCCTTGCTGACGTCGCAGCCTTGTTGAGACATGGTGGCCATTCACCAACCATCCACTACTCCATCCATCTGGACCATCCAGGGTTGCACGGCACTCATCAGTAAACAACACGGTTTTAAAATTAGTCTTCATGTATTTCTGAGCCCACTGCAACCGTTTCTGCTTGTGAGCATTGTTTAGGGGTGGCCGAATAATAGCTTTATGCACACTTGCAAACCTCTGGAGGATCCTACACCTTGAGGTTCGCGGGACTCCAGAGGCACCAGTGGCTTCAAATGCCTGTTTGCTGCTTTGCAATGGCATTTTAGCAGCTGCTCTCCTAATCCTATTAATTTGTCTGGCAGAAACCTTCCTCATTATGCCTTTATCTGAACGAACCCGTCTGTGCTCTGAATCAGCCACAAATCTTTTCACAGTACGATGATCACGCTTAAGTTTTCTTGAAATATCCAATTTTTTCACCAAGGTATTGCACTATTTCACGCTATTCGGCAGCAGAGAGATCCTTTTTCTTTCCTATATTGCTTGAAACCTGTGGCCTGCTTAATAATGTGGAACGTCCTTCATAAGTAGTTTTCCTTTGATTGGGCACACCTGGCAAACTAATTATCACAGGTGTCTGAGATTGATTACAATGATCCAAAGAGCCCTAAGACACAATACCATCCATGGGTTTAATTGAAAAACTAATAATTAAATGTTTATGACACTTAAATCCAATATGCATAATAATTTGGAACACGGTGTATAACAGCCAGGGGGATGTCAATGAAGCATGGAAAGGTGGGTTTGGAGGCAGGACTCTGACTCTTCAGGATAGTGGCACCGCCCTATGACCCTTTAATGAGTAATTAGCATATAGCGTGCGCCGGTTTAAAAGTTGATTTTATAGATTTTTCTGGATCTGAAAACAACATACAGGGGACTGTTTGGAAATATTGTCAGGTCATGTATTACGGTATAGTGGTGGTTTAAGGGGTTAAAACTACCAGCCACGTTCCCATTAAATATACAATGAATTGAAAACAATTCTATCTGCCCTGTAATTTTGTTATTATAAATATATTCTATATAATTACAGCATCAGAACCAAGCTCTGACATATACGGCTCCAGAACCAAGCTCATACATATATGTAACACTAGAACAAAGCTCAGTACATATATGCAACAGCAGAACCAAGCTCAGTACATATATACAGCTCCAGAACCAAGCTCATTATATAAATACAGTACCAGAACAAAGCTCAGTGCATAAATGCAGCACCAGAACAGAGCTCAGTACATAAATACAGCATCAGAAACGAGCTCAGTACATATATACAACATCAGAACCAAACTGAGTACATATATACAACACCAGAACAAAGCTCAGTATATATATATATATATAGCTCTAGAACCAAGCTCAGTACATATATACAGCACCAGAACAAAGCTCAGCACATATATACAACACCAGAACAAAGCTCAGTACATCTATACAGACCCAGAACAAAGCTCAGTGCATAAATACAGCAGCAGAACAGAGCTCAGTGTATATATACACTACCGTTCAAAAGTTTAGGGTTACTTAGAAATTTCCTTATTTTTGCAAGAAAAGCACAGTTTTTTTCAATGAAGATAACATTAAATTAATCAGAAATACACTCTATACATTGTTAATGTGCTAAATGACTATTCTAGCTGCAAACGTCTGGTTTTTAATGCAATATCTACATAGGTGTATAGAGGGAGAGAGCTTTCATGTGAAACTCGACAGTCTATTCTTGTTCTTAGAAAAGAAGGCTATTCCATGCGAGAAATTCCCAAGAAACTGAAGATTTCCTACAACGGTGTGTACTACTCCCTTCAGAGGACAGCACAAACAGGCTCTAACTAGAGTAGAAAGAGAAGTGGGAGGCCCCGCTGCACAACTGAGCAGCAAGACAAGTACATTAGAGTCTCTAGTTTGAGAAATAGACGCCTCACAGGTCCTCAACTGGCAGCTTCATTAAATAGTACCCGCAAAACGCCAGTGTCAACGTCTACAGTGAAGAGGCGACTCCGGGATGCTGGCCTTCAGGGCAGCGTGGCAAAGAAAAAGCCATATCTGAGACTGGCTAATAAAAGGAAAAAATTAATATGGGCAAAAGCACACAGACATTGGACAGAGGAAGATTGGAAAAAAGTGTTATGGACAAACGAATCGAAGTTTGAGGTGTTTGGATCACACAGAAGAACATTTGTGAGACGCAGAACAACTGAAAAGATGCTGGAAGAGTGCCTGACGCCATCTGTCAAGCATGGTGGAGGTAATGTGATGGTCTGGGGTTGCTTTGGTGCTGGTAAAGTGGGAGATTTGTACAAAGTAAAAGGGATTTTGAATAAGGAAGGCTATCACTCAGTTTTGCAACGCCATGCCATACCACGTGGACAGCGCTTGATTGGAGCCAATTTCATCCTACAACAGGACAATGACCCAAAGCACACCTCCAAATTATGCAAGAACTATTTAGGGAAGAAGCAGGCAGCTGGTAATCTATCTGTAATGGAGAGGCCAGCGCAGTCACCAGATCTCAACCCCATAGAGCTGCTGTGGGAGCAGCTTGACCGTATGGTACGCAAGAAGTGCCCATCAAGCCAATCCAACTTGTGGGAGGGCCTTCTGGAAGCATGGGGTGAAATTTCTCCCGATTACCTCAGCAAATTAACAGCTAGAATGACAAAGGTCTGCAATGCTGTAATTGCTGCAAATGGAGCATTCTTTGACGAAAGCAAAGTTTGAAGGAGAAAATTATTATTTGAAATAAAAATCATTATTTCTAACCTTGCCAATGTCTTGACTATATTTTCTAGTCATTTTGCAACTCATTTGATTAATATAAGTGTGAGTTTTTATGGAAAACTCAGTACATAAATACAGCACCAGCACAAATACAGCTCAATTTAGTGCAACCCCTGGCATTTGGTTTGTAAAACTACAGCTACCAGCATTGACCGAACAATGGTAAAAATATGCTGGGAGTGTCACAAAAATCATACCACCCATCTTCTCACTGCAGATCATACAGTGACTACAGTGCTGATTAGAGACAGAATAAACATTAAAATTAAGTGACTCACTGGTGACATCTCAGATTTTAGTTGTTCTTTTTCTCTTTTCTTCTTCATCCGGACCAGACTTCTATGATGACTTCTCCCGGCCACGACCCATTTCTTCACTTTGCCACTCAGATGTCTTCAGCTTCTCACTATTCAAACATTTCTGCACCTATAAAGGAAGATAAAATTCTCATGGTGACACACACTGTAAATGTGATACACACCCTTAAATATAATAATGCCATACACTGCACCTCTAATTATAATAGTACCATACACTGTGTCCCCAATTATAATAGCACCATACACTGTGTCCCGATTATAATAGCACCATACACACACACTGCACCCCGTAGAAAGTGCCCCCATAGAGCCCCTTGTAGATAGTGCCCCACATATAGCAACCCTCTAGATAGTGGCCCACATATGGCCCCCTGTAGATGGTGCCCCACATATATTCCCCTGTATATAGTGCCCCACATATAGCCCCCAGTAGATAGTGTCCCACATATAGCCTCCCTTGTATATTGCATCCCACATATAGCCTCCCCTGTATATTGTGTCCCACATATAGCCTTCCCTAAAGATAGTGCCCAACATATAGCCCCCCTGTATATGGTGTCCCACATATAGCCCCCCTGTATATGGTTTTCCACATGTAGCCCCCCGGTATATGGTGTCCCCCCGGTATATGGTGTCCCACATATAGCCCCCCGTGTAGATAGTGACCCACATATAGCCTCCCCTATAGAATGTGTCCCACATATAGCTCCCCCTGTATATAGTGCCCCACATATAGCCCCTGCTTAGTGTCCCACATATAGCCTCCCCTGAGGACTGTGCCCCACATATAGCCTCCCCTGTAGATAGTGTCCCACATATAGCCTCCCCTGTTGTTTGTGCCACACATATAGCTACCCCTGTATATAGTGCCCCACATATAGCCCCCCCTTAGTGTCCCACATATAGCCGCCACTATATACAAGGGGAGGGGGAGCTGTGTGCCACTATATACAAGGGGATGGTGAGCTGTGTGGCACTATATAGAAGGGGATGGGGTAGCTGTGTGCCACTATATACAAGGGGAGGGGGAGCTGTGTGCCACTATATACAAGGGGAGGGGGAGCTGTGTGGCACTATATACAAGGGGAGGGAGTAAATGTGTGCCACTATATAAAAGGGAGCAGGGACTTTGTGTCACTTTATACAAGGGGAGGACTGTGGCGCTATCTACTGGGAGGTGTATGTGGCGCTACCTACAGGGGACTGTGTGTGGCACTATCTACAGGGGGCACGAAGGGGGCATTACTGCTGTGGAGGCAAAAATGGGGCACGGTTACTGAGGGGGAACTTTTATTGTGTAGAGCGCTGAGGGATCATTATTACTGTCTGGGACACTGTGGATTACAAGTTTGTTTAGAGGATGGGGTATAGGTGTGGAAGATGCCGGAAAATCTAGAAACCAACATATGTGTGTGTGTGTGTCAAATTCTGTAGAGACGAGTCATGGCTGGAATAAGTCGTCACAGTGGTCTGGGCCAGATGAAGAAAAAAAAGGGAAAGTGAACCACTCTAATCAGAGAAGATATCACCTGTGAGTCACTAGATATAAATGTTCTGTAATCACTTATATGGTCTGCAGAGCTTCTGTGTATAACTGGTATCTACCACTATATGGTCACTACATGGTGGTAATATTAGTCTTTGAATAGTGTTTTTTATTTTGTAACAGTATGGGTGTGTTATTAAGTCAGTAATGGGGTTTTGGTGTGGCGGATTTATTCAGTAACAGTATAAGTGTATTATTAAGTCACTATGTGGTTATGGTATAGCAGTATTATTCAGTAACAGTATGGGGGTATTATTCAGTCACTATGTGTTTATGGTGTGGCAGTATTATTCAGTAACAATATGGGGTATTATTGAGTCACGATGTTGTTATGGTAGATAGTTGTAGAAAAAGGGATCTATAACGGCGCTGCTGCGTGGTCCAAGTCAATGGAGAAACAGTAATCTCTGAAGAAACGAGTAGTCTCTTCTAATATTGAATGAGTATTTTATTGCAACGCGTTTCGACGCCGAACTGGCATCTTCATCAGGCATAAAATTTTATTTAAAACAAGCTGGTATATATATACAGCACTGGGTAATGATTGGCCCAGTTCAGATGGAACAGAAATGGAAAGAGAACCGCCAAAAACTGGCGGGTCAAAGTTCATAAAATTACCAGGTACCATAACAGCAATAATCGGTTTATAGTACGATTGGACATTGGAAAGAGGAACATGTAGTTAGGTAAAACATTAAAATATTAAAATACAAAACGGGGGATGTTTACGAGATGTTACATGTCAAAGGTTGCAGCAAATACGAGAGAGTAAACATTTCCTATGTATAGAAAGTTATTCTCATATTGTGGACGGCAAGAGTTTATTTTCCAGTCAGTAGTAATGTAGCACTCTTGTTTTTTGTTTATTCAATGTGTTAGTTAGTACAGTGAATGTGGATTTATTGGGGTAAACATGGGCCGTAGTCAAGGAGATCGTTTTGACTACGGAAGCCGAGGCGGGCCAACGCAAGGTGGTGAGACGCATGCGGTGGAACGCATGTTGGCACGCTTAGTGGCACGCAAACTGCGAGGGTTCGCGTGAGACGTCTATGAAGAGAGGGACGAGCAAAAACAGCTGCTGAGAATGTAAGTAGAAATATTTGGATGTGTGTATAGAAAAAAGTTTAATTAAAACCGTATGTATTTAAAAGGTTTGTCAACGACTAGGAAATAGGTTAGTATAAAGAGAATAGGGTGATCTCTTTAGGGTATCTTAAAAAGATTCATTTATATATATATAAACAAAAAATTAATTTATATATATATAAAAAAAAATATATATATATTTTGGGGGGTTTCTAAAACTGACGGTAAATGTTGGTATGTGTAAGGACCTAAGTACGAGATTTTGAGATGAAGAATTTCGGGAGGTTTTACACTGTTTTTTTTTTATAGGAATGTTGATTAGAAAGTCTCCAGGGTATCGGTGTCTATGGAGGACAACCTTTGTTGTGTATTTGCTCGGTAAATTTTAATAGGAAAGTCATGTAGTTCTCTTAGAGGTGTGTATGTGCGTCTTAGTGTGTTGGCTAGAAGGGCCATGGTGTAGCATAATTTAAGAGGATTCATCGATGTTAATAAGGCTAATCCAAAGACGACTCTGAGATGTCGTTCAGGCCTCTGGGATGTAGTGTGTTCATTTTGAATATCCAAAAATTTTCCCTTTGTTTCAACTTATTGAACCTGTTTGGGACGTCTGGATGAATATGTTCAATAGGAGTAATTCGGATTGCATTAAACTGACATTTGTGTATTTGAGCAAAGTGGCGGGATACACTGTGTTTTAGAAAACCAGTGTTAACATTGAAGCGGTGGTTGTTGACCCGGGTTCGTAGGCATTGGGTGGTCCTGCCTATATATTGCAGTCGACATGGGCATTCGATTAGGTAGACGACATACGAGCTGCCGCAATTGAGAAACGTTCTGATTGGAAAAGTTTAATCGGTAACTGAGGATGTATATGTGTGTTTATTATTGTTAATAATGTTACAGCATAGGCAACGTGGGCGACCACATTTGTATGATCCTTTTAGATCTGAGAGGAAGTTTGTGTCGGGTGTTAGACGTTTCTTGATTCTGCTAGGGGCTAGGATGTTTTTGAGAGTTGAAGATCGCCTGAAGGTAATGTTAGGTTTTATTGGGACCAGATATTTCAGGTATGGGTCATTTTTAATGATGTGCCAATGTTTACCTAGGATAGCTCTGATTAACTTGCTTCCCTTGTTGTAAGTAGTGATAAAATTAGTATTATAGTTCTTGCTAGGTCCAGGAACTCTAGGAGGCGGGTTTAGGCAGGAATTTTGTGTTAGTTCAGTAGCCTTAAGTCTTGCACCTTTTATTAGTTTTAGAGGAAAATGTTTGTCTTTAAACCGTTTTTCAAGGACATTGCACTCTTTTTGATAGTGGATGTCTGTGCTGCAGTTCTTTCTAATCCTCCTAAATTGCCCAAACTGTATATTTTTCAGCCAAGGGCGGTAGTGAGCGCTTCTAAAGTCGATGTAACTGTTAACATCTACCAGTTTGAAATGTGTTTGGGTGATAAATTTATTGCAATTGCTATCGTGGCTAATTGTGAGGTCTAGGAAATCAATGGAAACGGGAGAGAAGGTATGCGTAAATGTTAATCCATAGTTGTTATTATTTAGGGTCTCAATGAAACGAGAGGCTTCATCATTACTTCCTCTCCAAACTAGAAATAGGTCGTCGATATAGCGTCTGTATAGTAGTATATTGTTTTTGAATGGGTGTGTGCCATGAATGTATGTGTTTTCAAATGCTCCCATGTAAAGGTTTGCGTATGCTGGTGCAAACCGGGTGCCCATGGCGCATCCTTTAACTTGGTTGTAAAAATTATTGAAACTAAATGTATTGTGGTGAAGGATGAATTTGATGCATTTGATTAGAAAGTGGACTTGTGACTCAGGAATTAAAGTGTTGGATGACAAATAAGAATGGGCTATTTCTATGCCTTTGTTATGGGGGATATTGCTGTACAGCGCGGTTACATCTGCTGTAAGGAAACAAATTTGGGGTGTAGAGGGGTCAGTATTCAAGTTGTTCAAATCTCTGATTAGTTGCGTGGAATCTTTTAGATATGATGGTAGGGTAAGTACAAGGGGTTGTAGGTGAAGGTCAACAAAATGTGACAGGTTACTGGTAAGTGAACCTATCCCAGAGATGATTGGACATCCTGGGGGGTCTGTGAGTGACTTGTGTATTTTTGGTAGGTGGTATATGAAAGGCATGTTTGGAAATGGGACAGACAGGAACTGTTTTTCTTTTTTAGTAATTAGACCTTCAATGGCAGCAGATTCAATGAGATTTTGGTATTCAGATATATAGGTGGATAGTGGGTTGGTGGTGAGTCTATGGTAGAATGAGGTGTCGCTCAAAATCCTCATGGTTTCACCTAGGTATTTGGTTCTATCCTGGATGACTATGCCCCCTCCCTTATCTGCCGGGCGGATGACTATGTCTACATTATCCTGAAGGGTTTTGAGAGCCCTTCTTTCTTATGAGGTCAGGTTATCTGGATAGTGTGATGGTGCTTCAATTGACCTAAATTCGTTGTTAACCAAGGTGGAAAAGGTTTCCAACATAGGTCCCTGGTGATAAGTTGGGTAGAATGTTGATTTGGGGTGGACTTCTACTGGAATGGTGCTTATAGAAGCGCTATTTGGAGGCTGTTCTTTGTTATAAACTGGAGTGATGGTGTGTTTAGCCATAGTAAAAGGGGTAGCTGTGTGCCACTATATACAAGGGGAGGGGGAGCTGTGTGCCACTATATACAAGGGGAGGGGGGAGCTGTGTGGCACTATATACAAGGGGAGGGAGTAAATGTGTGCCACTATATACAAGGGGAGGGGGAGCTGTGTGCCACTATATAAAAGGGAGCAGGGACTTTGTGTCACTTTATACAAGGGGAGGACTGTGGCGCTATCTACTGGGAGGTGTATGTGGCGCTACCTACAGGGGACTGTGTGTGGCACTATCTACAGGGGGCACGAAGGGGGCATTACTGCTGTGGAGGCAAAAATGGGGCACGGTTACTGAGGGGGAACTTTTATTGTGTAGAGCGCTGAGGGATCATTATTACTGTCTGGGGCACTGTGGATTACAAGTTTGTTTAGAGGATGGGGTATAGGTGTGGAAGATGCCGGAAAATCTAGAAACCAACATATGTGTGTGTGTGTCAAATTCTGTAGAGACGAGTCATGGCTGGAATAAGTCGTCACAGTGGTCTGGGCCAGATGAAGAAAAAAAAGGGAAAGTGAACCACTCTAATCAGAGAAGATATCACCTGTGAGTCACTAGATATAAATGTTCTGTAATCACTTATATGGTCTGCAGAGCTTCTGTGTATAACTGGTATCTACCACTATATGGTCACTACATGGTGGTAATATTAGTCTTTGAATAGTGTTTTTTATTTTGTAACAGTATGGGTGTGTTATTAAGTCAGTAATGGGGTTTTGGTGTGGCGGATTTATTCAGTAACAGTATAAGTGTATTATTAAGTCACTATGTGGTTATGGTATAGCAGTATTATTCAGTAACAGTATGGGGGTATTATTCAGTCACTATGTGTTTATGGTGTGGCAGTATTGTTCAGTAACAATATGGGGTATTATTGAGTCACGATGTTGTTATGGGGTGGAGGTATTTTTCAGTAACAGTACGGGGGTATTATTGAGTCACGATGTGGTTATGGTGCGGTGGTATTATTCAGTGACAGTATGGGGGTATTAGTCAGTCACTATGTGGTTATGAAGTGACGGTATTATTCAGTAACAGTATGGGAATATTCAGTCACTATGTGGTTATGGTGTGGCGGTATTATTCAGTAACAGTATGGGGGTATTATTCAGTCACTATGTGGTTATGGTGTGGGGGTATTATTCAGTAACAGTATGGGGGTATTATTCAGTCATGATGTTGTTATGGTGTGGAGGTATTATTCAGTAACAGTGCGGGGGTATTATTTAGTCACTATGTGGTTATGGTGTGGTGGTATTATTCCATAACAGTATGGGGGTATTAATCAGTCACTATGTGGTTATGATATGGCGGTATTATTCAGTAACAGTATGGGGGTATTATTCAGTCACTATGCGGTTATGGTGTGGTGCTATTATTCAGTAACAGTATGGGGGATATTATTCAGTCACGATGTTGTTATGGTGTGGAGGCATTATTCAGTAACAGTACGGGGGTATTATTCAGTCACTATGTGGTTATGGTGTGGTGGTATTATTCAGTAACAGTATGGGGGTATTATTCCGTAACAGTGTGGGGGTATTATTCAGAAACTATGTGGTTATGGTGTGGCGGTATTATTCAATAACAGTATGGTGCTATTATTCAGTTACTATGTGGTTATGTTGTGGCGGTATTATTTGGAACTTATATTATGTTATTATTAGTAATATTGGTCTAATAATAGTAATATGCGTTCAGTAACAGTATGCAGGTAATATTTCATCTGCTATAGTGATATGATTTAGTAACTGTATATGTATAGATAATTTTTTTGTGTGTGAGAGAGGGGGGACATATGCCTTGGGGCTTGCAACACTACGGGACGCGCTAGAAATCAGTGATGCAGTTCTCTGCACATCGACTTCTGAATTGACTACATTATTGATTCAGTAAGGGTGTGTTCACATCAGCGTTTGGTTTCCGTGGATGGGTTAAATCAGACCTTTCCATTTGAGGAACCCATCAACAGAAAGGCAAACGGAAACCATAGCTTCCATTTCCTTTACCATTGATTTCAAAGGTAATGCTTCCATTGCAATTTGTTTCCGTTTGTCTCCGTTCCGTAAGGTTTCCGTTTTTTTGACGGAATCAACAGCCCTGGTTTGCATTCATGGGTTCCCCTGACGTAAAAAAGTCTGATGGAAGCCATCAATGGAACCCCGACGCAGATGTGAACAGGACATAGTTCAGCATTTTGGACCCCATTTTTAACTTTGCCCAGGACCACACTTTGTCTAAAACCGGCCCTGTGCGTTACTACGATGTTCACTATACTTACAAATGTGAGGTACTAAGCGCACATTTTGATCAAATTGTGTGGGGCCCACATGCCACGAGGCAACCTCTTTTGGCATGTCAAACAAGCTCAAATAGGTGCAATGGTCCGTATACTTTTGGCCATGTAGTGTATTTTCCCTACCGGGATGGTAGGACTTGTTATGGCCAGCAGGTTTGTGGATCCACTGGGCTACTCCACTCTTTTGGTATAGTGCCACCTCTAAGGGCGTTATCTAAATAACCCCTCAGTCTTTGTTGCGGGGAGGCTATGAGTTCGCTACCACTTGATGTGGTCACAGCAGAGTCGCTACTGGGCACACAGACAAGAAACAGGCACTGACAGATGGTACATTGAAGGAGGTAAGCTGAGAACTTGTCACAGGTGAATAGCAGATAGCTGCATACAGGCGAATAGCAGGTAGCCGGACAAAGCAGGTGTGGGTAACTGGACACAAGCAAGTAATAGGATATTGTCTTACAGCAGATAGCGATGGCGGACAGGATACAGACTGGTAATGGATAACTGGATATAGTCTGACCAAAGATAGCAATAGTGGACTGAATGCAAACTGGTAATGGACAACTGGATACAGACTGACAACAGATAGCACCATATGGATAGTGGAGGTGCCTTAAGTAGTCCTGAGGGCAACAACCATTGGACACAGCAGCCAAAACAGAGGATACCAGAAGACACCGGCAGCCTGGGGGAGGAACAGGCCACTGAAGGAGGTACGAGACCCGATGGCAGGGACCGCCGTCAAGAGCTGGACCCATCGCCAGCGTTACAGGTCTGCCCTATACATTATTGGCCCATCCAGCCAAAATTAGTGGGGTCAGTAAACTTTAGAAAAATGTATAAGGCCAGTTTAACATAGGTTGTTTTTACACTTTTAGCAAAGTGATGTTTTGTTTCCTTTCTACATTTAGCGACCTGGCAAATAATTGGAACACCATGCCTTTAAATATGATACTTCAAATTCTGCTTTTTATAAACATTTAGACCAAACAAATAGGGTAAAACATAAGAACATTGCATGTATGAGACCACAAAAGGGCAACATTTGCTCCATTTTCTTGCTCTTCCTCATTTATTTGAAGAACAAACACAAATCTATAGGTCAACCCAAAGTCTATGCTAATGCCACAACTGAAATATGGAATAAAATTCCTGAATATTAAAGAACTGTGCCTAGCTTTGAATGCCAAAATTAAAAACTAGAACAGAAAAGAACATATTAAGTGTTGTGACACTTCCTTTCACTCATCGACTTCATCAAACTTCCGAGAGTCCAGAAAGGGAAAACCAAGTAGCAGAATAAGCCAGATGTGTCAGGTGAAGACATCTTAAAGGCAGGATGTGATTAAAAAGTCACTGGACAGATGCAAGTGTAAGGCTGGGTTCACACGACCTATTTTCAGACGTAAACGAGGCGTATTATGCCTCGTTTTACGTCTGAAAATAGGGCTACAATACGTCGGCAAACATCTGCCCATTCATGTGAATGGGTTTGCCGTCGTACTGTGCAGACGACCTGCCATTTACGCGTCGTTGTTTGACAGCTGTCAAACTACGACGCGTAAATTGACTGCCTTCGGCAAAGAAGTGCAGGACACTTCTTTGCAACGTAATTTGAGCCGTTCTTCATTGAAGTCAATGAAGAGCAGCTCAAGATTACAGGCGTCAAAGACGCCTCGCATAATACGAGGAGCAGCATTTACGTCTGAAACGACGCAGCTGTTTTCTCCTGAAAACAGTCTGTCTTTTCAGACGTAACAGCCTCTCATCGTGTGCACATACCCTAACACTTTTACTGTTGTATTATATTTACAAATCATGGATCTATTTGCAATATATGTATCCATTGAAAGTACCTTGACCTGTTGGCATGGAGAAAATTTTTTGTACATTTTTCCATTACAGTCCAGTTCTATGAACTTTGAAAAATGTACAGAGAATTGATAAAATCCAGTGACTAGGAAGCCTATAGTATATATATGCATCCCATATACAGACTAGGAGATGCATACCTGATTAATGGCAGTTGAAAACCGTAGTCTGAATTATGTCCATGGCAGATGTAACTATTATATTGCATAGTAACGCAGGAAAAAAAAACACATTTTACTTTGCTGGGGGATGCATTTGCGCTTCCCATCTAAGATATTCAACATTTTATCACTCTGAAATGGTTGCATATAGTAATTACGTTGTTCTTTCAGGGATATGCATATTTAAAACTATACAAACAAGAAAAATCCTGCTATAAATGAAAACGTTTTGCATTATTTAGAGGAATGGTACTTGGTGCATGCCTAGGAAAGTCTCATACGCACAATTGGCACACCAATTCAAACAGGCGTCCAAATTCTGAAAAACGCCAGCAAAAGCAAATGTTTACATTTCGCTTATCTCTAGTCGCTATCATCAAAATATTGAATGGTGTTTTAACAATGGTGGGACCCAAGTCTTAGTGCTTGAGCTGTCCACCTTTTCACAGGTAAAGTCTTGATTTTAGGTGGACACGTAACATGGTATAAAAATACCTGCATTCCTTTGTTAATGATAAACATAATATTTTTTTTACCATTCATGGTTCTCTTTTAAAAGACGGACTTCTTATTTCTACGATACAAAAGTAAAATTATATTGGTCCAAAACTACAAAATAAAACAATAGCAAATGTGTATTATGTCAGTTATGGTAAATGGTTATATGGTAAATGGTTGCATGTTAAATTTCTAAAGGTCTCTCTGAAATATGGAGTCAGGCTGGGTAAAGGAAAGGTTAATGTAATTCCTTGGGGTCAGAGAAACTACTGAAATAGCGGGCCAAATAACAGTTCGATGTTCTACCTAATGGAAGTTTTATCAAAGGTTGCAGGAAGGAAATAAGGCTGTCAAATTGTTGGAGTTAATGGCCTGAACACAGCTGCCACAAAAGCTTTCTCAACATACCCTGCTGGAATTTTGAAAATGCTGTGACATTGACTATCCACATATGTTGAACATTGAAATCAATGGAAGTTCCTGCCATCTGACCTGTTACACATTACTACCATCCAGTTTTGATTAACACTCTGGCTAAAAATATTACTACTGCATTTTTCCCATCTACATTTTTAAAGTGAAAGTCCACCTTTGCAACCAATTCGTTTTTTTATAGGTCAAATGCATCTAAAATGAGAAACGATGGAATTTCGAAAAATAGTCTTAAAAAAAAATATCCCATCGTATGTTTATATTTGACAGTTCCTATGCAGGCCTGTGTGTCTCCATGGTTACAGATTTCAAACAAAACCTGTGTAGCCTGATCCTGCAGTCACACTTTCTTCTATGTGTCCCATACTTTTTGCTACTTTATGTGTCTAAATTATGTTACTTAAAGTGTGTTACTGCAAAGTCAGACTACACAGAGTTTGTTTGTAGTCTGTTACCATAGAGATGAATTAGTTTGCATAGGAGCTGTAGATACAAAAGTAAAACAATTTTTTTATAATGAATCAAGACTTTTTGCAAAGTTGCTTTATATTTCATTTTAGACGGATTGGTACAATTTTAAAAATTTGTCTGTAAAGATGTACATAGCCTTTAAGAATTTTACCTCTACGTGAGGAACAATCTTTATAGACAGAAATTAATTGCTGGTAAATGATTTCTGTGTAAATGTTTTATTTTGATGTCAGAATGCACTGACTAATACATTAGGGACAAGGAATTATTGCTGCAGCTTTGTCTTCAGCATGCAAGTTACTAAGCATGATCCAAACCATTCATCACCACTGTACGTAATAGAGCGCATGCAGTGATTACAATTTATAGGCAGAGCTTAAATAGTTGTTTGGTTCTTTATGAGATCAACACTGTATGTGCTTATGGTAGTACGAACGTCCCTCTAGGCATTGCTATAGTTTCAATCTAAACCATTATCTTAACTATTCATAATCTTACCAACTGGTGACTATATTTTTAATGGGTAAATTTTACAGGCAAACAGTTAGAACTCACAAGTGAATAAATCATTATAACAATCTTAATTAAATAATTAAGATTATAATCACGCATTGCTGTTAGACATGGTGCTGCTCATTCATTTTTTGCAAGTCTACACTGTAATGCAAAGAGCTACTGCTATCAGTGGCTTGGAGCATTGCCAAACCCGGATGTAAACTGACAGTTTCAATCTGTCTCAAACCATTCCATTTTAGTTTGATCTAAATTTACAGGGCTAGATTTATGAGAAAACAGGAGACATTTATAACCCTGAGAAGTGACAAATGCATTTTTTCAGAGATAACATAATTTGTACATATGTATTATAAAACACGAAATGCAAAGTTATAAAAGTATATGCATAGCTTGCAACAGAAACTCAATTTATGATAGCTTATTTATAAAGAAATAAGGTTATATTTAAGAAAAATAACCTAAGTGACACAAAATAATTGTAACCCCTGAACAATAACCGTCTTTATACATTGAAAGTAGAAATGTAGCCAAATGTGTTTCTATTGGGGGTTAAAAGTTTGAAGGGACCTAGGTAGGGTCTGAGGTGGTTCAACAGCTACTCTAACACGGGAATATTTATTCTCCCTACTGTGACATTACTGTTTACTATCCATGAACTACTGTGTGCATTCTTTTTTCTTTCTCACCATATTTAATATTCCCCTGTTGTGACATCACTGCATTTATTATCTTTGTACCATGAATTCACTGTGTTAATTAATTCTGTGCTGTGACTTCACTTTGTGCATTATCCTTATTGTTTTGATTTGTTAAGATATATCACTGCTTTCATTATTCCCACAATCTGACATCACTCTGTGCAATAAGGGTATGTTCACACGACAGCGCAAAATACGTCTGAAATTACAGAGCTGTTTTCAGGAGAAAACAGCTCCTGAATTTCAGACGTTTTTGCAAGTACTCGCGTTTTTCGTGGCGTCTTTTACGGACGTAATTGGAGCTGTTCTTCATTGGAGTCAATGAAAAACGTAACCAAATACGTCCCAAGAAGTGTCCTGCACTTCTTTGACGCGGGTGTAATTTTACGCGCCGTCTTTTGACAGCGACGCGTAAAATTACACCTTGTCTGCACAGAACATCGTAAAACCCATTGCAGGCAATGGGCAGATGTTTGCAGACGTATTGGAGCCGTCTTTTCAGGCGTAATTTGAGGCGTAAAACGCCTTCATTACGTCTGAAAATAGGTCGTGTGCACATACCCTAACAGTTTCATATGGTTTTACAGTATGTATTATCTATGTACATCACTGTTTTTGCTATTTCTTTTGTGATATAATTTTTATCATTATCCCTATCATTCCTGTACTCCAGCTGAGACAGCAACAGACTTTTACTGGATAGTAGGATGCAAGTATTCCCATAGGATGGTCTTCACTCCCAAATAAAGCTCTGAATAATCGTAGAAGAGGAAAAAGCATATTTTTCAATAAATCCTTTTCATTGTGCCGAAAGACATTGTACAAGAGTAAGAGTATTCAGTATGCAGCGTCGGACTGGGGTTACTTTGTCTCACCAGAGGAGATTATTCTGAGGGCCCACCCTCTATCTATGTAGAACAAGTATGTGTCCATTTTTTACTTCATCATAGTCCTTGTTGTTATCATTGTACACAGGATGTATTATCAAAAAGGTTTAATAGGTAATTTGTGAATCATCCCATCATCCCATAAAAAATGTACCTTAGTGGTTAGTGATTGGCTTCAAATGGTTTGTCTTCAGCTTGAACTTTAAGGCCCATTATTGTGTTAGAGCCTGGGTCCTCCGGAGGATCCTCTGGTTCTCTGGTGGGCCAGTCAGACCCTGACTGTATGTTGATGTTATTCAGTCACAGTATTAGGGTATAGTTCAACAACTGTATGGTAGTATCATCTAGTCATTGTATGGTGGTATGTCAATGTTGGCATTCAGGGTTGGCAACCTTATTTTTTCTTTTTGCAGAACAATTTATCCAAAAATTACAGACAGTTAACATTTTTTATTAACAAGTTGGTACCAGAAGTATTTGGACAGTGATACAATTTTCATAATTTAGCCTCTATACACCACCACAATGGATTTGAAGCAGAGCAAGAAAAATGTGATTGAAGTGTAGACATTTTAACTTTTATTCAAGGGGTTCAACAAAAATATTGCATTAACCGTTTAGGAATTACAGCCATTTTTTACATAGTCCCTCTATTTTCACAAGCTCAAAAGTAATTGGACAAACAAGCATAATTGTAAACATAAGAATTTTATGGACATCTCCAATTTCTGAGTTTCCTCCCTTGAAATGCTTTACCTTTACTGCAGTCACTTTTAGTTGCTGCTTGTTTGCGTGTCTTTTTGTGTACAGTTTTGTCTTCAGTAAGGGAAAAGCATGCTTAGTCGGGTTGAGGTCAGGTGATTGACTAAGCCATTGAAGAATATTCAATTTCTTTGAATTAAAAAGCTGTTGGGTTGCTTTGCTTTGTGTTTTGTGTCTGTACTGTGATGCACCATCCTATCAGTTTTGCAGCATTTGACAGAATCACAGCAAAAAGTTTTGCTCTATACATTTTAGAATTAATCCTGATACTTCTACACACAATCACATCATCAAAAAACACCAGTGACCCAGTTCCACTGCCAGCCATATATGCCCATCCATAACCCTGATATCACCATGTTTGACAGATTATGTTGTATTCTTCAGTTCATGAGCCTTTGCTTTCCCGCTTCATACTGTTCTCTTCCCATCATTCTGATACAAGTTCATCTTGGTTTCATCTGTCCAAGGAATCTTGTTCTAGATCTGGATGGCTTTTTTTTTTTTAGATGTTTTCTAGAAAAATCAAATCTGGTCTTTCTGTTCTTTAGTTTTAGCAGTGGTTTGCATCTTGAGCTTTGTATGCACATTTATGAATTAGTCTCTTGATTGTATACTTTGACAATGATACACTTACCTCCTCCAGAGTCTTCTTGACTAAGCTAGATGATGTGAGTTTTCTTCGCAGTATTCTTTCCTTGGCAATCATCCACTGGTCTTCCAGGCCTTTAAAAGTTGCTGAGCTTGCCAGTGCACTCGTTCTTTTTAAGTATGTACCATATTGTTGATTTGGCCACTATATTTGGATTAGGTTTGTTTTGTATTATTTTTTTTTAGCCCATTGATGGCCTTCTTCACGTGCATTGCCACCTCTTATGGACTGCATATTGAGAGTTCCCATGAATAGCTGCCAAATGCAAATTCAACACTTGGAACTAACTCCAGATCTTTTAGCTCCTTAATTTGTCTTGAAATAACCAGTGAAAATTCCACATCCGACCATGAAACTGCTTATCAGTGACTTGTCCAATTACTTTTCAGCCTGTGAAAATGGAGGGACTATGTAAAAAAATGTCTGTCATTCCTAAATGGTAAATACAATATTTTTTTTGAAGCCCTTCAATTAAAGCTGAAAGTCTACACTTTATTCACATCTTCATTACTTTGTTTCTAATCTATTGTGGTGGTGTATAGAGGCAAAATTGTGAAAATTGTGTCACTGTCCAAATACTTCTGGCCCTGACTTTAAGTCTATAGCTTAGAATACGATAACAGTAGCAGCATGTACTGTTCCCTTTAAAATGATCATAATTATAATCCCAAAAATCTTTACAAGCTCTTCCAAAAAAATCATGAACACATCCATTTTTTTCAATGGACACTGGAAAAAAAAGTCACCTATTTTTACAGATAGGCTAGGAATTAGTCGGCAACCCTGCTGGCATTTTTTGGATGCCTCCCCTGTTATTTTCATGGAACTGCTATTGTTTCGCCTACCGTTGTGTTATGTGTTTGTCAGTTCACTCAATAAAAATTGCAATTATATGGCTTTCGATGAACTATGAAACGTCAAAGACAGAATCAATACAATTTCTGAAAAATGCAGTACAGATGAAACAGAATTAGAGAGCAATCTAGACCTAACTCCAATAAAATAATATAACTACTGTGCTTTTTATGTTTTCTAATGCCAACATATTACTAACAATGGGATATCTCTGTCTTTTGTCTGCAGGAGTCATCTATGCTTCTTGATCAGCGGGGCCTGGTTAATGTGGTAGCAAAGTATCTGTGATGCTTGATGTGACATTCAGTTCTGAGGAGATACAGTGATTTGTACACAAGAAGGAGGAATTGTGTGCTGTGACCTAGATTCACATTCTGCATTATTGACTGGCATGCAACAGGGCTTTCTAAAAAACCCTTACAAAAACTGTTAAACTCTCTATAAATAATCATATTTGGTGCTAATATTATTTGGAAATTATCTTTAATTTCAATCTACGTTTTACAATGAATTTTTAAATAGTTCTTAATTACTATCTTCAGAGTTGAAAGTATAGTATATAAAGAAAACATTTAAAATGTGAATCTAGAATCTTTGGATTACAGCATGATTTGTGTAGTTGAAAATTAGATTATGTGGATTTGCATGTTAGCAGATCCACTGAAGTTAATTAATTTATTTAAAGTCAGATAAATAAAATGAAAACAAATATCTCATTGTTAAAAAATGAATATATCTGATCAAGGAGGTTATAACCTTATAGACCCATATTGTTAAAAAAAAAAAATTTGTAATGTACAACTCCGTGAGTTGTAGCTGTGAATTCTAGCTAAACAAAATAATCCTATTCATACTTTGTAATCACAATTCTACTTATAGTTTAGAAATGCTGAGGTTAAGACATTGTAGAAGAAAAGAGCATGGACATGTGCACCAGTGGAACGATATAGTTATACACTCATGTGATTGTGATTCTGCAGAACTAAATTCATCCCAGGAATTATACTACAGATATTGATGTATATAATGTATCAATTGTTCCCATCCGGTTCCCCGGGAACCACATGTGGCCCTCGGAACCCCTTGCTTGTGCCTTTACACTAGTGCCATAAGGGAGATCATAGATATAAAAGAAAATGACACCCAAAGCGCACATAGTGCATCAACTGAAATAGAGGAGGAGGTATTTACAGGTGGTCAAATGTGCTAACCTGGTTGTGTTGTGCTGGGAGTACAACATTCAGAGAGACGTTGAATATATTAATTCGATGAGTTGTCGGTCATAACAATTTGCAGCCTAGGCTCTGGGCTCGAACAAGGATTCGTCCAGAAACAACATTGAGAAGAGAAGAGGAGAAAATCCAGATAGTTGCCCTGGCGCAGCCGACTTCAATCAATTCTGATATCCGAAGAAACAGATATTGGAACTACGTAATGTTTATAGATGGTTTATTACTTAATAAACAATCTATAAACATTACGAAGTTCCAATATCTGTTTCTTCGGATATCAGAATTTATTGAAGTCGGCAGCGCCAGGGCAACTATCCGGATTTTCTCCTCTTCTCGATAAGGGAGATCATTTAATTACTAAAACTTGGTTCCCGGAGTCAAAACTATATCAGTGCCAGTTAACAAATCTGAGCCATATCACTTGGTAATATTTTTAAAAGACTGCGTTATCCCCTTTTGATATTTAGTCTAGTTCCAAACCAAGTGTAGTATTTGAAAGTGGCTTGTGGCCTACAAAAGGCTGTGGACCATTGTTATATAAAGTACTTTAATCCTGGATAATGAGCCATGATTCAAACACATGTGGAATCTGGCTTGCTGTTAAAATAAGTGTTAAAAAAAGGACAGAAAAAAAAAACCTCTGTGTTTATTTATTAAGAATCCAAGCAAAAGTTCCATAAAAATGTATTCTACAGTAACTACATCTACAAAAATAATGCTCTACATGTGAATATTCCATGTAGACCTCTGTGGACATGTAAATATTCTATGTAGACCTCTGTTGTCCCACATTGATGGGCATGGATGGAACTACCTTGATAGCAAGAGTAGCAGGCATTGGGCCTTACAGCTAAGTGTCCCTCCTCCCCTAGAAGATGAGTTAATGATCACTGTGGACAATAGAGTGGGATAAACAATCTGAGAGTGCAGGAAAATCAGTGGAGAGGTGGTGGAACACCAAATTCAGATCACAGGAAGATGAGAAATGACAGGCAGAGAGATGCCCAAATAATCATAAGCTTTTCATATTCTGAATGGAATGTGTTGCAGTTGTTGGTCATTGTGGAGAGCTACTCCACTCTAAGTTTTCCCATGGGGCTGTAACGATTCATATCAGACTATACGCCCAGGAGTGTACTTAGATGCCGGTCCCAGTCTAGCGTAGCATAGTTGGTACTTAAATGATGTCTTAGGGTAGCGCAACAGCGGCTTTATGCAGAATTGTTGGAAAAAGATTTCACCACAGCGCAGGAGTAGTTTGGCAGCAAGCAGGAACAATCAAAGCCTGGAAACCTTATTGAGTTGGCACAGGCTAACTTGGGGTGTGGAGTACACAATTTTTCACCCTTAACCACCAAAAGGAGGTATGAACTTTGCTGGTAAGATTCCCAGGTTGTGGTCCCAGAGTAGTCCCCAATAGACGCTAGGCTTCAGCTAGCGAGTGTGTACCATTGCGTGGTCAAACAGATCCAGGTTGGAAACAAGCGAGCCATGACAGGTTCATTAATCAGAAACAGGAGGTAAGGTCAGGGTCAAGTCGGAGGTCTTGGAAGCCGGGTCAAAAAGAAACTCACCAACAGGGCACTAGAGCGGATACTATGTAAGGTCTGTGAAGAGTGACCTCTTAATCCTCCGAGTTATGGAGGACAAGAGCTCTTGGAGCAGAAGACTCCCCGGCAGAATCAGCGCTAGGAATTAATGGTTTTAACAGTGACAATTAAAAAAACTGGATGAATAGACAATGAGGATGGCATTTGAAAGGCGACCAGATTCGTTTGTTTGATCTTACTGCAAGGTACAATATATCTTGGTGCCAGTCTCTTAGGCATGGAGGGCAAACGAAGGTTGGATGTGAATAACCACACCTTGTCATTTTCATGAAAAATGTAGCAGATACTTGCTTCTTTTGATTTGCATGGAAATTGTCTCTTTTGGTGGGGTCACATTTAGGGAAGTCTTCTGAAATTTATCTTAGCTATTTGCATGAATCTGACTTTTTATTCATTAATATCTATTGCTGGAAAAGCAAAGCAAGCCTATTACATATGTGACTGTTACTCTCAACGGAGCTCAGCCTGCGTACATCAGCTATAAAGGCTCCAGTATCAAACAAATATTCTTTTTTTGTAGCGATAGGAATTCAAAACCTCTAGCATGAAAAAGGATTTGACTATCAAAGCGTATTTACTTATTTTCAGACTACAGACAAAGTTGTTATTGTGCAACGACTTAACTGATGCTTATATGCTCAAAATATTTCCCCTGATAAATAGTTCACAACTTTCCAGAAACTCTGGATTTAACCAATATAAATTATTTGCTAGCAATATACTTTGTTTCTTTGCAGTAATGTTATTGCAAATTACAAGGAAATCTGTTTATTTTTATTAAAAAATTTAATTCCATAACTGATAATTGGATGATTAATAAGTTTTCATTTCATTTATGTAATTTTGACTGTTTTAAATTGAAATCATATTGAAAAAAATTCTCCTGTACAGAGTTATACTAATTAAAACATTGAAATAGCGCCCCCTAGCATTTCTACATACCCCCTAATTCTGCATCTGCCTAAAAATTGCAGCCAGCGATGGACATGCATGCGTTGTGAGAACTGGTCTTCGACAGTAGTGAGGAATCCCTTTTCTTCAGCCTCTTCACTGCTGTCAGAGAAGAAGCTGAGCCTGCATAGTGGCATTCTCCTCCTTTGACAAGCATAGACCATACCGATGTTGGCGTACTTTAGGGCAGCTGTACATTTTCCTTTGGTAAATTATTTGTTTGGACACCGAAACACTATAATGGATCAGGAGAACGCACTTTTTTTGTGCAGCTTGGTGAAGGGAGACAATAGTACGAGGCTGTGGCTTCTGGTAGGCGGGGCTAAAAGTGAAGGACCAAAATTAATTAGTGGGAGATAGATCTTGAAGAGGGTCAAGTGGTGTGGCACTGCTGCCCGGCACAAGCCAGCTATGGAGCAGAGAAAGCAGTGGGGTGGAAAAAAGTAAAAAAAAAAGGATTAATAGCGATTAGTTCTTATTTAACCACTTCCCAACGTATGACGTATAGCTACGTCATAGCCGGGTAGGGGAAATATGGAGAGACTGAGCCCGCTCTATACAACGTGGGTGTCGGTAGTATGTTACAGCCGAAACTTCACTGCAATAAGCGGGCTCGAGCTTGAGTGTGATCCTTTTAGTTTAACCCCTTAGATGCCTCCGGTAGGGCTTAATAGGTGCCTGTAATAGACACATTTGTGCAATATATTGTGCTAGTGATCGAATGGTCAGGGGTTCAAGGCCCCTAGGGTGACTAATAAAAAAAGCAAAAATCAGTTAACTCATGTTATTTTTTCATGTACAAAAAAAAGTTTAAACAACCCCCATTTTCCCCCTAAAGAATTGTAAATAAAAAAATAAATAAATAAACACAATTGGTATTGCTGCACCCGTAAAATATACACAAATATTACAATATAAAATAATTTAACACACATTGTGAATGGCGTAAAGAAAAAAGTAAAACTCCAGAATTGTTGTTTTTTGGTCACCTCATCCTCCACTAAAAATGGAATAAAAAGTGATCAAAAACTTGCATGTACCCCAAAATGGTACTATTAAAAACTAAAGCTCTTCCCACAATTTTCGTTTTTCCAGTTAGTTTTTTCCTTGTAAAAATTTTTTTATATAAAAAAATATATATGAATTTGGTATCGCCATAATCATATTGACCTGCAGAATAAAGTTAACATGTTGTTTTAAGTGCATGTTGAACGCAGTAAAAACGAAGCGCAAAAAACAATGGAGGAATAGCAGTTTTTTTGGGTTATTTTTCCACCCCACAAATATTTTTTTTCCATTTCCTAGTACATTATATGGTACAATAAATGGTGTGATGAAAAAATACAACTCGCCCCACAAAAAACAAGCCCTCATAGGGCTCTATTGACGGAAAAAATAAAAAAGTTATTGCTTTTGGAACGTGGGGAAGAGAAAATGTAAATGAAAATCTGAAAAATGGCTGCAGCGGCAAGGGGGTAATATTATTGTCTTTAACCCCTTACCGCAACAGGACGCACCGGTATGTCCTGTATTGCAGTGCTTTAGGGCACCAGGACGTGCCAGTGAGTCCTGGCTAAAAACTGTCACCCTGTCAAAGCACAGGGTGACAAAACTGTGCCGTCAACTGTTTATAACAGTTGATTGGCACAGTAAGATGGCAGGGGACCAATGACAGCGGTCCCCGGCCGGCGATTGCTGTGATTGGTCAGTCACAGCAGACTGACCAATCACAGCTCCATGAGAAGGTGTATGTGATGGTGCTGGCTCAGAAGCTGATTAGCGGCTGTTCGACACCCAGCTGTAACGGCCAGGACCGGAGCTGGGCTACGATCCGGCCGATTAACTAATTAGATGCAGTGATCAAAGCGACCGCTGCATCCAAGTGTCTTCTAGCCTGTCGGCAACCATGATGGATGCCACGGGCGCGGGTGTCAGCTGTTTGTCACAGCTGACATCGTGCTCTAACGCCCAGGACCGGAGCTCCTATCCGGCCAATTAACCCCTTAGATCGCACCCTATGGTTGCTAATGGCAACCATTGGCACCCGCGGGGGTTCCGATAGTTGCTATGGCAACCGTAGACTAACAATCGCTAGCTAGTACGGAAGCCAATTAGGCCCCGCCGGGAGGCGAAGCCTAATAGGCTTGCTGTCAGTGAATAGCGGACAGCTGTAATACACTGCACTATGTAGGTTGTGCAGTGTATGAGAATAGCAATCAGTCCTAGTGGGACAAAAAAAAGTTAAAACAAGTTAATAAAAATGTTGTAAAAAAGTAAAAAAAAATACGTTTCATGTTAAGAAACACTAACAGCCTTTTTTCCCCATAATAAGTCTTTTATTATAGGAAAAAATGGAAAACATTAAAAAAGTACACGCAACAAATAAGCCCTAACACAGCACCGGTGGAGAAAAAACAACAAAGTTCTAGCTCTCAGAATATAGCAATGCAAAATGTGCAGAGTACTTAACCAATATGGAGGACAACCTAAATACCCAACTATAAAGAAACTAAATAGATATCAGTAGGTCATATATAATATATTATACGGGAGGAGGGCATATATTAGAAAACGCCCATGACTACGGGTGACGTCAGCGGTGACTCATAACATAATCAGAATAAAGACCTAAAAATAGATTCAAACCATGCCTATACTGATAAAATATTTCATTTTATTGGTACAAAATATAAAAAACACAGACATTAAAATCAAAGATGATTACCACAGTGTGAAGCAGATGAGACCAGACACTTGTCAATAGTTGGATAATAAATAAACATATATGTGCTTTGGAAGTATCATGAGTAAGGCTTGGAGTAACTGCAACCATGAAAGCACATTCAGTGCTCTACATAGTGTATGAAATATATAAACCCAGGAGACATGTAATGTGTTCTAGATAATATGCAGAGTCCCAGGTCTGAGTAATCATTTGAAGGCAAAGATGCAGTCAGCACCAGACCCAAAGAAATGGTTACATAAAAAGTATATGTGGATATATAGTATAAGCAACTTACCCATAGATTTGTGCTGTCCGGCGTCACACCCGACGTACGTTTCGGCTGAGAGCCTTCGTCTGGAGAAAAAACACCAAAGTTATGGCTTTCAGAATATAGCGATGCAAAATTTGCAGTGTCCAAAAGTTGATAACATCCGGCACCATTTACCAGTGCGACACTGGCCACACATATCTATGAATTATTATTTATTTACTCCATTATTATACCCTCTTATTATGCCCTGATGTACCTCGCACAGCTTACATATGCCCCCCACATCATAAACTGAAATACCAGCAAAACCCCAAACAAAACTACCACTAAGCAAAATCGACGCTCCAAAGGCCATACAGCGCTTCCTCCCTTCTGAGCCCTGCAGCGTGCCTAAACAGCAGTTTACGTCCACATATATGGCATCGCCATACCCGGGAGAACCCGCTTAACAGTTTGAGGTATTTGTCTTCAGGGGCACGAACTGAATATTGTTTACTAAAATGGCATATACCTGTGGAAATTTGCAATTTTCACTTTGCACCATCCACTGAGCATTAATTTCTAATAAAAAAGAAAACCTCCGTGGTCAAAATGCTCCCTATACCCCTTAATAAAATACCTTCAGGGGTGCAGTTTCCAAAATGGGGGTCACTACTTGGGGGTTTGTTTTACTATTTGACACCAGAGCCCTGTCATTGTGGGCTAATGCTGCAAAAATCACCAAAATAAGCCTCACATGTGCCTTTCACTCCTAAGCCCTGTCATATGTCCAGGCAAATGATAAATGCCTTGAGGAGTGTAGTTTACAAAATGGGGTCACTTCTCAGGGGTTTACACTCTACTCTAGTACCTAAGGGGGCTCTGCAAATGCGACATGGTGCCCGTACACCAGTCCAGCAAAATCTGTGCTCTAAAAGCCAAATGGCGCTCTTTCCATTTTGAGCTCTGCCATGTGCCCAAACAGCAGTTTAGGGCCGCACATGGGGTATTTCCGTACTCGGGAGAAATTAGGTAACAAATTGTGTGTTGTTTTTTCTCCTATTATTCCTTGTGAAAAAAAAAATTGGGTGCAAAACGACATATTTTTGGGAAAATAAATAATTTTTCATTTTCACTGCCTCATTCTAATACAATCTATGAAACACCTGAGGGATCAAAATGCTCACTACACCCCTAGATGATTACCATGAGGGGTATAGTTTCCAAAATGGAGTCACTTCTCAGGGGTTTCTACTGTACTGGTACCTCAGGGGCTCTGCAAATGCGACATGGCGCCCAAAAAACAATCAACCAACATCTACATGCCCTGCCGTGTGTCCAAGCAGAAGTTTATTACCACATATGGGGTAATGCCGTACTCGGGATAAATTGCTTTACAATTGTTGGGGGCGCTTTTTCTCCTTTATTCCTTGTGAAAATGAAAAAAATGCAACATTTTAGTGGAAAGAATGTAGATTTTAATTTTCACTGCCTAATTCCAATAACTTCAGCAAAAAAACAATGGGGTCAAAATGCTCACTATACCGCTAGATAAATTCCACGAGGGGTGTATTTTCCCAAATGGGGTCACGTTTGGGGGGTTTGTAATATTTTGGCCCCTCAGTGGCTTTGCAAATGTGATATGGGGCCGCAAACCATCCAGCAAAACTTGATCTCCAACAGTTAAAAGGCGCTCCGTCCTTTCTAAGCCCAGCCGTGTGTCCAAACAGCAGTTTATTACCACATATGGGGTATTGCTGTGCTCAGAGGAGTTTGCTTTACAAATTTTAGGGTGCTTTTTGTCCTTTATCTATTATAAAAATGAAAAAAATCTGATCTAAACTATTTTTTATTAGAAAAAATTTAGATTTTCAATTTCACTGCATAATTCCCATAAATTCTGCAAAAACCGTGTGGGGTCAATACGCTAACTATACCCCTAGAAATATTCCTTGAGGGGTGTAGTTTCAAAAATGGGTCACTTTTGGGGGTTTCCGCTGTTTTGGTCCCTCCAGGGCATTGCAAACACGACATGGCACTGAAAACTATTCCAGCAAAATCTGCTCTCCAAAATCGAAATGGTGCTCCTTCCCTGTCCAAACAGCAGTTTATTACCAAATATGGAGCATTGCCATAATATGGAGAAGATGCTTTACAAACGTTGTGACGCTTTTTCTCATTTATTCCTTGTAATATTAAAAATTTCGGTGTTTTTTTTAGAAAAAAGTAGATTTTCATTATTAAAGACTCATTCCTATAAGTTTAGTAAAGAAACTGTGGGGTCAAAATGCTAACTATACCCCTAGATACATTTCTTGAGGGGTGTAGTTTCCAAAATGTGTTACTTTTGGGGGGTTTCCACTGTTTTGGCACCACAAGACCTCTTCAAACCTGACATGGTGCCTAAAATATATTCTAAAAAAGGTGGCCCCAAAATGCACTAGGTGCTCCTTTGCTTCTGAGGCCTGTGTTTCAGTCCATTAGAACACTAGGGCCACATGTGGGATATTTCTAAAAACTGCATAATCTGGGCAATAAATATTAAGTTGCGTTTCTCTGGTAAAACCTGTGTTAAAGAAAAAAAATTATTACCAATGAATTTTGGCAAAAAAAATGAAAATTGTAAATTTCCCCTCTACATTGCTTCAATTCCTGTGAAACACCTAAAGAGTTAAAACACTTTCTGAATACTGTTTTCAATGCTTTGAGGGGTCTAGTTTTTAAAATGGGGTGATTTATGGGGACTTTCTAATATATAAGGCCCTCAAAGCCACTTCAGAACTGAACTGCTCTCTGAAAAAATGGTCTTTTGAAATTTTCTTGAAAATGTGAGAAATTGCTGCAAAAGTTCTAAGCCTTGTAACGTCCTAGAAAAATAAAAAATACTTTTAAAAAACAATGCAAACATAAAGTAGACATATGGGAAATGTTAACTAGTAACTATTTTGTGTGGTATTACTATCTGTCTTACAAGCAAATACATTTAAATTTAGAAAATGCTAATTTTTGCAAATTTGCTCTGAATTTTGTGGTTTCTCACAAATAAACACTGAATATATTGACCAAATGTTACCACTAACATAAAGCACATTGTGTCATGAGAAAATAATTACAGAATTGCTTGGATACATAAAAACATTCCAGATTTATTACCACATAAAGTGACACGTCAGATTTGAAAAAATTGGCTTTGTCCTTAGGGTATGTTCACACGCTAGCTGGCTTTTACGGCTGAAATGACAGCCTGTTTTCAGAAGAAAACAGCTGCATCATTTCAGCCGTAAATGCAGCTCCTCGTAATATACGAGGCGTCTGTGACGCTCGTATATCTTGAGCTGCTCTTCATTGAGTTCAATGAAGAACTGCTCAAATTACGTTGCAAAGAAGTGCCCTACACTTCTTTGCTGAGGCAGTCAATTTACGCGTCGTCGTTTGACAGCTGTAAATTACAGGTCGTCGGCACAGTACGTCGGCAAACCCATTCAAATGAATGGGCAGATGTTTGCCGACGTATTGTAGCCCTATTTTCAGACGTAAAACGAGGCATAATACGCCTCGTTTACGTCTGAAAATAGGTCGTGTGAACCCAGCCTTAAGGCCAAAGCAGGCTGTGTCCTTGAGGGGTTAAACAATGCTACTGAGTATATGCCTGTACTTGTTTTGTAAGAGTGTTCGTGGGATAGCCCATTTGAACACTGATCATAGGGTGTATGTACATGCCCCATTTGTCAATTTATTCATACATCTACAGTAGGAATAAACAAGTAAAAGTACGATGCAGAGTTTCAAGAAAAGTTGCTTCTTCATTGTTATTTTATGGGGATACAAGTATTTACTAAAACAAACATGTCAGGAGAGCTCCTCTTTAACCCCTTAATGACCGCCGATACGTCTTTTTACGGCGGTCATTAGTGGGCTTTATTCTAGAGCGCCGCCAAACTACGTCGCTGCATTAGAATAAAGTAAACAGAGCAGGGAGCCGTGAAATCTCCCTACTGTCAGCTGCCAGAAGCAGCTGAGGGCTGGGGGCGTCCCTGCTCTGCCGGGTGAGATCGATATTAGTATCGATCTAACCTGTTTAACCCTTCAGATGCGGTGCACAATAGCGAGCACCGCATCTGAATGGTTTTGGAGAGAGGGAGGGAGCTCCCTCTCATCTCACTGACACCCGGCGATAAAATCGCCGAGTGTCTGTGTCTTCTATGGCAGCCGGGGGTCTAATAAAGACCCCCAGGTCTGCCTGCAGCGAATGCCTGCTAGATCATGCCGCAGGCATGACCTAGCAGATGCCTGTCCGTTTTAAACGGACAGGCAGTAATACACTGCAATACAAAAGTATTGCAGTGTATTATAATAGCGATCGGAGGATAGGGAAGTCCCCTAGTGGGACTAGTAAAAAAGTAAAAAAAGTTAAATAAAGTTAATTTAAAAAAAAAGTGAAAAAAAAAAATGAAAAACCCAGCTTTTCCCCTTACAAAATGCTTTACTATTAAAAAAACTACAATAAAGCAAAAAAGTTACACATATTTGGTATCGCCGCGTCCGTAACGACCCCGACTATAAAGCTGTTACATTATTTAACCCGCACTGTGAATGCCGTAAAAAATAAAATAAAAAACAATGGAAAAATTGCTGTTTTCTGTTAATCCTGACTTAAAAAAAATGTGATAGAAAGTGATCAAAAAGTCGCATCTACTCTCAAATGGTACCAATAAAAACTGCAAGTCGTCCCGCAAAAAACAAGACCTTATACAGCTATGCCGACGCAAAAATAAAAAAGTTACAGCTCTTCGAATGTGACAATGGAAAAATCTAAAAAATGGCTTGGACATTAGGGCCCAGAATGCCAGCAGGGGGAAGGGGTTAAAATGTTAAAGCAATCAATCTTCATGATTTGGGCTCTGCATGCCACCACATTGGATTTGAAATAAAACAACTGAAATGGAATTGAAATGTAGACTTTCAGGTTTAATTCAAGGGGTTGAACAAAAATATCCTGTGAAACGTTTAGGAATTGCAACCATTTTTCTTCACAGCCTCCTCATTTCAGGGGCTCAAAAGTAATTGGACAAATTAACATTACCGTCAATAAAATGTATTTTTTTTAATACATTGTAGAGAATACTTTGCAGGCAATGACTGCTTGATGTCTGGAACCTATGGACATCACATTGCATAATATTCCACTTCTTTGCCTTAAAAAACTCCTAGGTTGCTTTTACAGTATGTTTTGGGTCATTATCCATCTGTACTGCGAAGAGATGTTCAATCCACCTTGCTGCATTTGGTCGACTTTGAGCAGAAAGTATATCCCTGAACACTTCAGAATTCATCCGGCTGCTTCTGTCTTCAGTCACATTATCAATAAACACTAGTGACCCAGTGCCTTTGACAGCCATGCATGCCCATGCCATCACACTGCCTCCACCATGTTTACCGAGGATGTGGTGTGCTTTGGATGAACTGTTCCAAGCCCTCTCCATACTTTCTTCATCCCATTTGTCACGGACACAGGGTTTGTGACAGTAATGCTTGGGTACCTGAATTAGTCCGGGCGGTGGCTGTGGCTTCAGCACGGGTGGAGGCAGGTGCGGCAAGTGGTGCCAGACGTGGCGGGCAGTATCCGATGAGCGGTAGACACTTGACGTGGCAGATGGCACTTGACGTGGCAGATGGCACTTGACGTGGCAGAAGACACTTGACGTGGCAGATGGCAATTGACGTGGCAGATGGCACTTGACGTGGCAGATGGCACTTGATGTGGCAGAAGACACTTGACGTGGCAGATGGCACTTGACGTGGCAGATGGCACTTGACGTGGCACAAGACACTTGACGTGGCAGATGGCACTTGACGTGGCAGATGGCACTTGACGTGGCAGAAGACACTTGAACGCGGGTAGGCACAGGAACAATACGGAATACAGGAACGGTAACAGGGCACGGGTAACAGCTGGAACGGGAGACACTAAGGGACCATTTGCGAGACAGACTGGGAAAGACTAACAACGCTCAGGCAAGGATTAGAAGGCCAGGGGCCTTCTTATAGACCTAGAAATCGTGGCAGTTGATAGTGATGACGATTTTCTAATTGTGCGCGCTGGCCCTTTAAGGCCGGGCGCGAGCGTGCGCGTGCACCCTACGGGACCCAGCCGGACGGAGCGGAAGTGAGCGCTGGCATCTCCTAGGAGGGAGACGGAGTCCAGCGCTCACAGATCCATGGCTGCGGGCGTCGGGAGGTGAGTAAACCCGACGGCCCGCGGCCATGGGCGCTACAGTATCCCCCTCTTACGCCCCCTCTTCTTGGGGCCAGAGTGAGAGAGGAACTTTTTAATAAGAGTAGGGGCGCTGAGGTTCTCTTCTGGCTCCCAGGACCTCTCCTCAGGACCAAACCCTCTCCAGTCCACTTGATAGAAAGTCCTTCCTCCTACCCTCTTGCGGTCCAGGATCTCCTTTACCTCGAATACATCAGAAGGACCGCTGGGAGCAACTGTGGAACTAGAGGTCTTGCTGTAGCGGTTCAGGACCACTAGTTTCAGGAGGGACACATGGAAGGAGTTAGGGATTCTGAGGGTAGGGGGCAGCCGCAGCTTATAGGAAACAGGGTTAATTTGTTGCAGGAACTTGAAAGGACCAAGGAACCTGGGAGCAAACTTGTATGAAGGCACCCTCAAGCGAATGTTCCGAGAGGACAGCCAGACTTTAGTCCCAGGAAGATACTGAGGCGGCTCTCTTCTCTTGGTATCTGCCTTACGCTTCATGCGATCTACCGCCAGCAAAATAGAGGACTGGGTCTGTTGCCAGATTCGCAGGAAGTCCCCATATGCAGAGTCAGCAGCGGGTACCTGAGATGAAGTCGACACTGGAAGAGGAACTCTGGGATGTTGACTGTACACGATGTGAAACGGAGTGGAGGTGGTGGACTCACTTGTGTGGTTATTATATGAAAACTCCGCCCATGGAAGAAGCTGTACCCAGTTATCGTGCTGTGAAGAGATGAAGTAATTTTCCATGATCTGGTTGATCCTCTGAACTTGCCCATTGGACTGGGGGTGATAGGCAGAGGAAAAGTCCAAACTCACATCCAGGAGTTTACAGAGGGCTCTCCAGAACTTAGAGGTAAACTGAACCCCCCGGTCGGACACAATGTGAAGAGGCAAGCCATGCAAGCGGAACATGTGCTGAATGAAGGAACTTGCCAGTCGAGGAGCAGAGGGTAGGCCGGTCAGCGGGATAAAATGTGCCATCTTAGAGAACTGGTCCACCACCACCCAGATGGTGTTGCATCCTGCTGAGAGAGGAAGGTCCGTGACGAAGTCCATAGCGATGTGCTGCCAGGGGGCACTGAGTACAGGCAGGGGTTGAAGCAGGCCGGCAGGCTTGCTGTGAGTCACTTTGTTAGAGGCACACACCGTGCAAGCAGAGACAAAGTCCAGAACATCCTTAGGTAGCGTGGGCCACCAGAAGTGACGAGCGATCAGGTCTTGGGTTTTACGGACACCGGCGTGCCCAGCTATTTTAGAACTGTGTCCCCAGCGGAGAATTCTTTTTCTGTCTGCCAACCGAACAAAAGTTCTCCCCGGAGGGATATTTCTAAGCTGCAGAGGATTGGCGGTGACAACGCAGGATGGGTCTATGATCGTCTGAAGGGACTCCACCGTGTCTTCCGTTTCAAATGTTCTGGACAGGGCATCGGCTCTCACGTTCTTGTCAGCGGGATGGTAGTGGAGCAGAAATTGGAAACGGGTGAAGAACAGTGACCACCTGGCTTGACGAGGATTCAGTCTTTGAGCGGACTGAAGGTGTGAGATTCTTGTGGTCGGTGAAGATCAGGATGGGGTGAGCAGCGCCCTCCAGAAGATGTCTCCACTCCTCCAGAGCCAATTTGATAGCCAGTATCTCCCGATCTCCAATGGAATAATTGCGCTCAGCAGAGGAAAACAGTCTTGAGTAGTAGCCACATACTACTGCCTTTCCTTTGGAGCTCCTCTGGAACAGAAGTGCGCCTGCACCAACAGAGGAAGCGTCCACTTCCAGTGAGAACTGCTGAGATACGTCAGGGTGATGGAGGATCGAAGCTGAAGTGAAGGCTTTATTGAGGCTAATGAATGCGGACTCTGCCTCTGGAGTCCATACCTTGGCGTTCACACCCTTCTTGGTAAGGGTAGAGATGGGGGCCGTCAGAGAAGAAAAGTTCGGAATAAACTAGCGGTAGAAATTGGCGAAACCCAGGAACCGCTGTATGGCCCTTAGGCCTTGAGGACGTGGCCATTCCAGGACAGACTTTAACTTCTCAGGGTCCATCTTAAGGCCTTGATCTGAGATGACATAGCCCAGGAAGGGCAAAGACCTCTTTTCAAAGGTGCATTTCTCTAACTTGGCATACAAGCGATTCTCTCTTAGTCGCAGAAGAACTTGACGAACATGCCTCCGATGGGTCATCAGATCTGGGGAGAAAATTAGAATATCATCGAGATAAACTACAACACACGTATAGAGGAGATCTCGGAAGATGTCATTAACGAACTCCTGAAATACTGCGGGAGCGTTACACAGTCCGAAGGGCATCACTAGGTATTTGTAGTGCCCATCGCGGGTGTTAAATGCAGTCTTCAATTCGTCTACCCGGCGAATCCGGATTAGTTTATAGGCCCCCCGCAGATCTAGCTTGGAAAAAATGTTGGCTCCTCGTATGCGATCAAACAGCTCGGAAATGAGTGGCAACGGGTATTTGTTCTTGACCGTGATCTGATTGAGACCACGGTAGTCAATGCAGGGTCGGAGAGATCCATCTCTCTTTTTAACGAAGAAGAATCCTGCCCCGGCCGGGGAGGAAGATTTTCGAATAAAACCCCTCTCAAAGTTCTCCTTGATATAGGCTGACATCGATAAAGTCTCTGGCAAGGAGAGAGGATATACTCGTCCACGGGGAAGAGAAGCATTGGGAACCAGTTCAATGGGACAGTCATAATTCCGATGTGGAGGCAACGTCTCATCCTCTCGTTTGCAGAAGACATCCGCAAAACTGGCATACTGAGAAGGTAGATCGGAGAGTGACTGAGGCAGAGGGGGCACAACAGGACGGACTTGTGACAGGCAATGGCTATGGCATCTGGAACCCCATTGAAGAACTTTTGCAGAACTCCAGTTGAGTGTCGGGGCGTGTAGACGGAGCCATGGCAGACCCAGCAGGATAGGATTGATAGCCTTGGGTAGTACCAGGAAGGAGATCTGTTCTGAGTGAAGAGCTCCGACCCGTAGTGTCAACGGCTCTGTGATGAGCATGATTGAATCAGGCCAAGGTAGACCATTCACAGAGGCAACTGCCAGGGGTCTCTCCAGACGGACTGTGGGTACTTGAAACCGATTCACTAGATCTTGGTGGATAAAATTAGCAGCCGCTCCAGAGTAAAGATAGGCGGAGGAAGGATGTGATGCCTGTCCGGTGACGATGGCCACAGGTATCGATAATTTGGAAGAGGTTTTAACGTTTGGAGACGTTCCACCTAGAGTTGCCTCTCCAACCAACCATAGGTACTGGAGTTTCCCAGTTTCAGTGGGCATTGGCGCACAAAATGACCCTTGAGGCTGCAATACATACAAAGTCCAGAGGAGCGTCTGCGCTGCTTCTCCTGTTCAGATAACCGGACTCTGTCTACCTGCATCGGTTCCTCAGGTAGCGCACTAGGAGTGGACAATAGTGGTCTCTGGGCAGAGGGTGCTGGTCTGTGGGCCCGGCTCTCCTGACGAACCTCTTGAGAGCGCTCCCGGATTCTCGTATCAACCCGGGTGGCTAACAGGATGAGGGCATCCAAGGTAGAAAGAAGGTCGCGGGCTGCCAGTTCGTCCTTGATGTGAGAGGACAGTCCCTGCCAGAAGGTCGCCACCAGTGCCTCATTGTTCCATGCCAGCTCAGCTGCTAGGGTATGGAAGGAGATCGCATACTCCCCTACTGTGGAGCCTTCTTGCTTGAGGGTCAGCAGAATGGCTGCGGCAGAGGATGTTCGACCCGGCTCTTCGAAGACGGCACGAAAGGACTGCAGGAACAAGGCTAGGTCCGAGGATACAGGTCCTTGTTGCTCCAAGATTGGGTTCGCCCATGCGAGTGCCTTGCCATCGAGGAGGGAGATAATGAACGCTACTTTGGCCTCCTCGGAGGGGAAGAGATGAGGCCGTAGCCTAAAATGCACCGTGCATTGATTGAGAAATCCTCTGCATGCTCTGGGGTCACCATCGTAGCGAGGAGGAAGAGGCAGAGGAACTGAGGATCCGGAACAAACAGGGGGAGCAACAGGCAGTGGCACGGCAACAACTTCAGGAGGAAGAACCGGGGGTGGAACCGCGAGTAGATCCAGGCAGACCAGGATAGAATTCACCGCCTCAAGGAGTTGATCCTGACGTGTGCGTAGGTCCTGCATCTCTGTCTGAATCTTCTGTACTGGGGTCTTGGGCTGGCCAGCGGGTTCCATGGCCTGAGCGTACTGTCACGGACACAGGGTTTGTGGACCCACTAGGCCGCTCCGCCGTAGCGGGGAGGCAGCTGACCAGGTCACAGTCTATGCGAAAGTAAAATGGCAGACAGTAATGCTTGGGTACCTGAATTAGTCCGGGCGGTGGCTGTGGCTTCAGCACAGGTGGAGGCAGGTGCGGCAAGTGGCGCCAGACGTGGCGGGCAGTATCCAATGAGCGGTAGACACTTGACGTGGCAGATGACACTTGACGTGGCAGATGACACTTGACGTGGCAGATGGCACTTGACGTGGCAGAAGACACTTGACGTGGCAGATGGCACTTGACGTGGCAGATGGCACTTGACGTGGCAGAAGACACTTGACGTGGCGGATGGCACTTGACGTGGCAGATGGCACTTGACGTGGCAGAAGACACTTGACGTGGCAGATGGCACTTGACGTGGCAGATGGCACTTGACGTGGCAGAAGACACTTGACGTGGCAGATGGCACTTGACGTGGCAGATGGCACTTGACGTGGCAGAAGACACTTGAACGCGGGTAGGCACTTGAACAATACGGAATACAGGAACGGTAACAGGGCACGGGTAACAGCTGGAACGGAAGACACTAAGGGACCATTTGCGAGACAGACTGGGAAAGACTAACAACGCTCAGGCAAGGATTAGAAGGCCAGGGGCCTTCTTATAGACCAGGAAATCGTGGCAGTTGATAGTGATGACGATTTCCTAATTACGGGACCCAGCCGGACGGAGCGGAAGTGAGCGCTGGCATCTCCTAGGAGGGAGACGGAGGCCAGCGCTCACAGATCCATGGCTGCGGGCGTCGGGTGGTGAGGCGCTACACCATCATTCTGGTACAGGTTGATCTTAGTTTCATCTGTTCAAAGAATGTTGTTCCAGAACTGGGCTGGCTTCTTTACATGTTGTTTGGCAAAGTCTAATCTGTCCTTTCTATTTTTGAGGCTGATTAATGGTTTGCACCTTGTGGTGTATTTGCTCTCATGAAGTCTTCACTTTATGGTAGACTTAGATACTGATACACCTACTTTCAGGAGAGTGTTCTTCACTTGGGTAGATGTGGTAAAGGGGTTTTTCTTCACCCTGAAAAGGATTCTGCGATCATCCACCAATGTTGTCTTCCATGGACGTCCAGGCCTTTTGGCGTTCACAAGATCAGCAGTGCGCACTTTTTCTTCAAGAATGTACCAAACTGTTGATTTGGCCACTCCTAACATTTGTGCTATCTCTCTGACGGATTTCTTCCTTTTTTTCAGTCTAACGATGGTCTGTTTCACTTACATTGAGAGATTTTTTGACCTCATGTTGTGGGTTCACAGCAACAGCTTTCAAATGCAAATGCCACACCCGGAATCAACTCAAGACCTTTTACCTGCTTAATTGATGGTGGATTAACGAGGGAATAGCCCAAGCAGCCCATTATATAGCTTTTGAGATAATTGTCCAATTACCTTTGGTCCCTTGAAAAAGACGCAGCTACATATTAAAGAGCTGTAATTCCTAAACCCTTCCTCAAATTAGGATGTGAATACCCTCAAATTAAAGCTGAGAGTCTGCACTTCAAGCCCATAATGATTATATAACTGTATACTCAAAATGTTTTGGTAGTCAGCTAAAATGCCAAAAGTTGTGTCACTGTCCAAATAACTGTGTCACTGTGTCACTGTCCAAATAATTTTGCACCAAACTGTATATATTTGTTCAAAAATAAGCATTAATATGTTATATTAAAGTGTTATTCATTTGGCAGGATGGGAAGTAACTGAAAAACTGCTTTAAAAAAGGCATGGGACGAAATTGGATTTTGTTGCTCATTTTCAATCCTAGTCACCTGATAAAAATTCATTATCACCGAGATCATTACTAAAAGTTGCACCCAGTCGAACACATGGAATCACAGAGGAAAACATTGAGGTTACGTCATAGTAATATTGCGAATTCACCAATGATCTATGTCATCATGTACTTCTAGTTATACTGTACTTGTTAAAATAACCTTTCCATTATTCATGCTCATTGTAATATTCTTGTTCCTGAAATACCATTAAAAAGAACTGCACAGAATGCACAATTTACCTATAGGATCCATCTTTGGACTGAGATACTCAGCTGCCCCTTGGACTTAGCTTTCCTTAGCTGGTCCAGGGTTTGATTACCTGAATTATGTCTACCTGAGGTGGAAGCAGAATACAAGGGGTTAGGCCCCATGCACACGACCGCAGCATTCGTCCGTAATTACGGACCCATAAATTTATTTGGCCAACAGATACCTTCTCGTATTTTTACGGGAAGGTGTCTGTGCCATAGAAACCTTCCATAAAGAATAAGACATGTACTATTTTTTTAGACGCCCCCCCCCCATATGCCCGGTGGCGCTGCTAACAGCCGTCATGGCTGCTACGGCGGTAGCGATGCTACTACGGAGCCCAAACCGCAGAGCCTCTAACGTTTATGGGCCGGGCGGCATGGGCTCTGTTATGCCCGGTGGCGTTGCTAGCAACAGCCACCCCCTCTTGCAGTAATTGTGCCTGCGTCAATACATGCATTACAATGACTTGCCCCGCCAATCAGCGCCTTTCAATGACGCTAGCTGCGCGATGACATCATGGCGCTGCTTCCGTGGTTGAAAGGCGCTGATCGACGGGGTAAGTCATTCTGCCCTGCCAATCAGTGCCTTTCAACGATGCACCATTTGCATCATTCAGCTCCAGCAGACCTGCTCAGAAGAGAGAAGATCGGAATTGCCACTGGACGGCACGGGAACGGGATCAGGGTGAGTATGTAATGTTTGGTTTTTTTCTACTAAAACTGAGTGCCATTATCTACAGTGCAGGCTTTATCTACAGGGAGGTCTATATGTGGGGATGTGGAGCACTATATACAGGGGGAGCTATGTGTAGGGCCCTATCTACAGGGGTGGGCTATATGCGGGACACTATATACAGGGGTGGGTTACCTGTGGGGCACTATAGCTGCCACCAGACAATATAGTGTTTCCTTAGCTGCCACCATACAGTATAATGCACCCTTAGCTGCCCCAATACAGTATAATTCCCAATAGCTGCCCCATGCAGTATAATGCCACCGTAGCTGCCCGCCATACAGTATAATACCCCCTTAGCTGACCCTAGTGCCAGTGCCCTCATATAAAGTGCCAGTGCCCACTTAATGCCAGTGTAGATAGTGCCACACACAGTGCCCATGTAGATAGCGCCACAGTGTCCCCAGTAGACCCACAGTGATGCCCGGGGATTCTGTTCCAGGAGTAGCCCCTGATGTCACTGCTAATATATAGATGGTTGAGAGGTATGATAAATCTGCGCCATGGTGTCAAAACCAGACTAACAAGGAATATCAGAGAAACAGTACAGATATACAAATAGTACACATGTGCTATATTTGTTGATTACATCCCTAAAATTAAAATTATTTGACATTTGTACAGAAATCTCTTTCTAAGAGAAAGATTCAGGATAATTAACGTACCTCCCAGTTTCTTTCGACTAAACCATTTAGTATATCTGAATCGGCGGACCATCTTTATTTCCTGTTGAGAATAATTAATTTCAAAACATGTCTTAAGTCTGCCAATATTTACTAGTGTGAGTGCAATCCCATACATCGTGCCATAGTTTGGTGAACAGGGTTTGGCATTTCGGACATGCTGTGATTCTGTCTAGAAAATTTGGCGAGGGTCGGACTGTATATTAAAACCAGATAGGGCCGAATACGTAAGTTTGAAATATGCTTCCCTACATCGTTTATTTATAAAACATTTCCATACTTTTCCCCATTTGTCTATAATTTTTTCATGCTGTTTGCAACTTAAAGCAGAACCCTAGTCTAGGAGAATTGAAGATCTGATTTAAGTTTAAATATGGTAAGGTTTATTAAAAAGGTAACACAGAAATAAAGCCAAATAACTAAATAAATGCCTGTCTGGTACTAACTAAATAAAAGCTGTCGATAACTTATAGTGACAGAGATTTCTGTCAGCTTGCAAAAACACAAACTTTATTAGGAAAATTCAGTCACATAGGGGAGGTTTAAAAATATTGTCATAAGATGCATGCAATTACGAGTCTTTGAAAATGGCACAAATTGCGAATAATTTATCAAAATGGCACACGCGTAATAATAAATTTGACACAACTTACTAAGCCTGTTAGAAATATTTATTTTCCTTACACTGCCCCATGACTTGTATACACATACACCAATATTTTGCCCAAAATATGACTTATAACTAAAAAGTTTGTTGCATTTTATGACCGTAGAAGTAAGCGTAAAAAATGGCTACAATTTGGTGCACTACACATACTTTTGATACAAATGACCACAGAATTAGGGCACATTTTGCCGAACATTACTCTCACACTGACCCTGAGAGAGAGAGTGAGCTACCTGACACCGCAGCACACCTGGATAATGTGTCCTCCTCACATCACCTGTGTAGACCCTAGACCAGGTGCAAAAATTAACTCAAACCACAGACTACATCCCTAAATTTATTCAGACCCCTGACCATAACAAAAATATTAGACCCCAGACCAGACTGCAGAATATACCAACTGCTCCCCCTTACGGTCCCGTCTTCTCCATGCCTTTCCGCACTAGGTCCTGATGTGCCAGCATCAGGGCGTTGTGGTACCTCAGGTCTTAGTGTAAAGGCACGGGAAGGAGACAGGTCTGCAAAGTTAGAAGCTGTGAGGATTCCCATGTTATCATTGGATTTGATCTGTATTCTGCAAATCGAATCCAAAATATTATTGCCTAGTTTTAAATAATTATGGAAAAAAAAAAAATAGGCTGTTAGAAGGGGAGTGTGGCACTGTCTAAAATGTATAAAGCAGTGGCAGGGTGTGACGCAAGGTGGCGGGTAGAGATACGAGGCGGGTGAAACACAATGAAGCAGGGGGGAGACACAAGGAGGCAGGGGGAAACACAAGAAGGCAGGGGTGGAGACACAAGGAGGCTGGGGGAGATGCAATGAAGCACAATGAGGCAAAGGGGGGCATGCAAGAAGACAGAGGGGAGACGCAATGAGGCAGAAAGGAGACACAAGTAAGCAGAGGGGAGGTCGAAGAAGGCAGAGGCGAGGCAAAAGAGGAGAGATGCAAGGAGGCATGGAGACACATCTTGGAAGGGGGCAGATGGGAGACACATCTTGGCAGGAACTTCCTGGGGTGGCAGGTGGCACACAGTAGGTGACAGGAAAGGGGTCAGAGAGGATGGCACAGAGGAAAAAGATATTATAATTTGTAGTGGGAAGACGTCAGTGGTTGGCATTAGGCAGATAGTTTAAAAGCTAATAATAATTGCACTAAAGCTGCTGCCTGCCTACAGAACAATCTTCTACACTGTCTTATTACACAGTCTAAAATAATTGCAGCTGCTGCTCGTGCTACTTTCCTGCGGTCTGGATGGCTGTCTCAGAACTTCTGCCTCTGCTGTATAAATTACTCCTTCTCCTCCCCTCCTGGCCCCACCCACATGTGGCCACGCACGGCACACTGCTGTGGAGAAGGAGTGGAGGCGAGGAGAATAGAACTGAGGGACGGGCTGGCCGACCACTAGTCTGTTCACCAAAGTCTTGTTTTTTTGGGGGTCAGGCTTTGGGGCAGGCTTTTAGTAGGCCCCCAATGATTTTACGCTGGTTGAAAGAACGAACTCCGGCAGCGTGATTGGACCTGTTACTTTCACCTTAGTAAAATTAAATGGGTCCAATTACAGCCATATAATTGATGAAGGTGGCGAGCAGGCCCCTGTTTTAAAAAATTTCTGGCGTGGCCCCTGATGGCAGTACCACGAGTGCCACCAATACTGCCCTGATGGCGGCTCTGAGCCTGACTGAATTGGATTGCTCTGTGTCTGAATAAGTCCTGTTTTCCAGTACTTCACTGGACTTTATGACGATCTGAGATGTTTTGTAGCTGTAATCAACAGTTACAGACTGTCACGAACCTGGTATTACGTAATAGACTCCTTTTGGCCAGTTTAGGGTTAGTGTTGGCAGTATCGAGGAGTATAACAGGCTCACGATCCTCACCGGGGATCACCACAGAGTAGTATCGACTTAGCTGCCGCTTACCTGCAGGTCGCTGCCCCAATATTGCCCCCTTAACATGGCTAGTTGGAGGCAGACAGATGATGGTATGAGGATGCAGAGCGAAATCGAGATGGATGCACAACAGGGCGACCACTGAAGGGAGGCCCGATGATAAAAATGACTGAAAGATGAGGCCTGCGAGAGGAGGAGAGTCTTCCCAGGAACTGGGACCATCGGATACGGAAAGTAGGCGCTTAAAGAGGCTCTGTCACCAGATTTTGCATCAGCGTTTGCAGGTAAGTCGATGTAGCTACTTACCTGCAAACGCTGATGCTGCTGCAGAATCAACTGTGGCCGACACGATGCAGGACCTGTGAGTGACGTCACAGATCTGCACTGCCAGAAGCTGGGCGTTCTGAAGAGAAGTGGATGATACTTCTCGTCAGAACGCCCTGCTAGTAAAAGTAGTAAAAACGCTCCGATGTACGTACATAATACACGCCCAGTTGGACTTTTACTTTAAACACGCACACTTGGACTTTTGCAAGCGTCATTTGCATAAATACAAAAATGGTCATAACTTGGCCAAAAATGCTCGTTTTTTAAAAATAAAAACGTTACTGTAATCTACATTGCAGCGCCTATCTGCTGCAATAGCAGATAGGGGTTGCAAAATCTGGTGACAGAGCCTCTTTAAGCACTGTTTCATCACACAGACATAAAAAAGGAGAGGGAGGGAAAGTGTCTGTCTATACTTGAATGAAGGTAGGTGACTGAGTGACTACAATACTCAGTCCCATAACTTTAAAATAGGTACAAATATAATGGTGGTTTCTCTTGGCTCAAATACCCACAAAATCTCTCTCAGACCGGAGCAGGCAAAACTAAATTGGGTATGATCCAACAAATACCCTAAATAGCATATATAAAGTACAGTGAAGTTTACCGCTCAGACGGCACTGGTAACAGTCCAATATCATTCAGTATAGACACTCTCTCCCAGAAAAATGCAGTGGACAGTCCGCAATCCAATGAGGGTGTGGATGGTAATTCTTATCCTTGTAGTTCCACCAAGCTCCTTATCGTCTCCCTCCACATTCAAAGAACTCCTGGTAGGAAAAGGATCTTATGTCTCTAATAGATGGAAAAAGGAAGACACATAGTGCAACACCCTCTGAAAAAGATTGCTCCACGCCAAGTTTAATCCATACTCACAGAAGTAACAAGAAATAAAAGCATCAAGGTAAGTAAAAATCTTTAAAATTTCTAGGCGGCACGCCAAACACTCTCGCCCGACCCTGGGTTTCGCCCTTCCGGCTTCCTCTGGGGCATGTGTGACGTGTCTAATTAACAGGTTTATATAGCCGCATATCATTTAAATTTACATAAATTTACATACATAAAAAATGGTTAAAAAAAAAAAAACATATACACCCACAATGATCTCTGCAATATATAGAGATAATCTGATCTTACCATCATAATCGTATACATATATATACAGGTATCTATTGTTGTAATGGTTGTAATTTCTGGTCCCCATTCCACAACTGCAGTAGGAAGACTAGCTCTGGATCTCACACTGATGTACTAAAAAGCAACATGCTGTTTAGAGGTATATTCATGTGCACATGTAAAGTTTTAGGCCCTGTTCACACAGAGTTGTTTTTACGGAAACCGCGTCGGAAAACGTGCCAAAAAACTTCCGAATATGCATCCTTCAATGGGAGGCTGAGGTGTTTTTTCCCCACGAGTGGTAAAATCGGCTTGCGGAAAAAGAAGCGGCATGCCCTAACTTTGGCCGTTTACGTCTCTGACCACCCATTGACATCAATGGGAGGCAGAGAAAATGTTTTTCGCTGCCTTTTTCTCCATGTCGCTCTATGGCCACGGGCGAAAAATGCTGCGAAAAATGCCGTAAACGGTGTGCTTGCCGGTCACAATCTGCCTTAAAATTCCAGACGGAATTTTGAGGCAGAATTTTCTGCCTGCAAAAAGCTCTGTGTGAACAGGGCCTTATAGTTTTATAGTTTAGGCAGAAAATTAACTATAAGGAGAACCTCCTAGCCCATTCTTGTAAAAACAAATACTGATAGCAGCAATGATTCTGCTTCCAGTAGAGTTTAGAGACACTTTTTACACCTTATTCGACAATAACACTATTATTTTTGTATGTCATCTGTGAGTACGCATTTTTTTTTTCTTATATTAAGAAAACCGTTTTTGGAAATGCACCATTACATGCAAGTGCATAAAATGTATATTAGCCATTGGAATGGGGCCCTAACAACAAAGACAGCTCATATCCACACAGAGTTAGGCCGGATTCACACGAGCGTGCGCAAAAGGCACTTAACAGCTCCGTGTGTCATCACCATATGATGCGCGGCTGCGTGCTTTTCGCCATCATCATGACACTTTGTTTTTCATGTTTGTAAACAGAAAAGCACGTGGTGCTTTTCTGTTTTCATTCATACTTTTCACTGCTGCAACAGCAGTGAAAAGTATGAATGAAAACAGAAAAGCACCACGTGGCGGAAGTGCTTCCATGTGCCATTCATGGTTTTCACGCACCCATCGACTTCAAATATGCACAAAGAACGGACATGTCATGAGTTTTAAGCAGCGCAAAAATCACTGACTGTCTGCACGGCCCCATAGACTAAAATAGGTCGTGTGAAAATCACGCGCGTTGCACGGACGTATATCACGTTCGTCTGAATAAGCCCTTAGGGTACACTTAGTAATGACTATGGATTATGGAAAGGTGGGTGTGAAAATTAATGGGGCCCCTTTACAGGTTTTGCTATGGAGCTCAATAGTGATTTGTAGCATCCCTGCTGGGTGAATTAGACCTCTTCTGAGTCATTACTTTTGCATTATCCATATACTGTAACATCATTGTGTGCATTATACCTGCACTGTAATTACACTGTGTGGTTTTCCCTGTGCTGCGATGTCACCATGTGCAAGGTGACATTTTTGTATACATTATTCTCTTACTATGATATCATTACTGCATTTTGACATCATTTTGTGCATTATTATGAGCCTTCTTCCTGTGCTATCACCGTATGCAAGGTGACATCTTTGTGTATGTAATTCCTGTGACATCATTTGCATTAGCCTTATACAGTGTCATCATTATACATGCACTGTGACACCATTGTGTATTTTCTCCATGTGCTATAATTGTGTACATTATGTTATTTCTGTGCAATGATCATTCATTATCCTGTTACTATAACATGAGTTTGTGCATTATTCCGGTGCTCTTACATGATTTTGTGCATTATACCTCTACTGTGACATCACTTGCACATCTGTACATGATTCCTGTGCATTAACTTTATGGGGTGAATAATCTCTTTACTGTGAATATCCATGTGTATTATCTCTATGATATGACATCACTGTGTGCAATATCCTAGTACAAGGCCATCACGGTGTGCCCAATCCTTGTACCGTGTCATGACTTTGTGCAAAATAATCATAATCTTTCCATGATCAGAAATCACTGCCAAAGATGATCTTGGTAGAGTGGGGTCTTATTCAAAGTTTTGCTACAGGGCAGTGCTTCTAGGGGAGAATAGTTCTGTAATGTGTCATCCGATGGAGCATTACTTCTGGTGCTAAAGGTGCGGCACCAAACAACTTGAAGGTTGTACGGTGCTATAATTCACCCATGTGCTTGAATCCTAATAATGTGTAAGCTGCAATGAAATCTCCACCTCTGATTCATTTAGTGTATTACTTCACTTTAATTATCAAAAACGGAGGCACTTTAAATGGATATCCATGGGAAATCATTATTACCTATATTTTCAGTCATTTTAAAAAGTGATTTCAACAAATTAAGTAGGGCCATATGTTCAGCCTACTGCCAATAACAGCATAAATGTATCTAATGAAAGAAGATTAGCAAGCCAGCTAATTGTGTAATTCCACATGACCTTCATGTTGTCACAAAGGGCATGATTTGTATGTTCTTTCTTAGCCATAAAAAATATTTTTTGCCTCCTTTACTTTTAAGTCATTAGTATTTAGTGTTTGTTTTTTCATCAAAGCGCTGATATTGAATTCAACTTTTGAATACATATATACATGTTGAAAACGAATGAAAAGGTCATATTGCTGGTAAAATTATTGCTTTCAATGGAAGTAATTTAAGATGGTTTAGCGTTCCCATTTATGCCCTGTATTTTGATGTGGTTAAGATCAATTTCCAGCCAATGATTGAATTATCTGCCGGATGAGGCGTGGTTTATATAAGAAGAAATGCTAAATTAAGGAATTTTCATGCAGATATTTAAGATAGACCATTGATTATCTAAAGTTTTAGCTTTGATAAATCATATAAAAGAGTGTGTACATATATGACACTGAATAGCAATGACTATATACTGTGTGTGTGTGTGTGTGTGTGTGTATTTTTAAAGACTTTCAGAACCTTATGTGAAGATTGTTGCTTGGGTTTATGCAGATGCACCAGTGCCCTTAGGTCAGCAGTTTTACTTTCCCAGAGCACAATTTTTTTTATCATTGGGATTTGCAGACCATTAGGCGCCGTATTAAATACATGTTATTGTGTATTTACATTTTCCTTACTTTCAATTTTCCATTCTGTATTTTACTTGACTCCCTACAACATTTATCTTTCTATCCGGTTAGTTTATATACAAACAATTTGAATTAGGCTGCGTTCACATCTGCGTCGGGACTCCGTATTTGGGTCCCGTCTGAGCTTTCCGTCAGGCAAACCCAAGAACCCAATCCAAACTGAAACAAACAGAAACCATAGTTTTCCATTTCCATCACCATTGATTTCAATGGTGACGGATCCGATGCAAATGGTTTCCGTTTGTCACCGTTGTGTAAGGGTTCCGTTGTTTTGACGGAATCAATAGTGCAGTCGACTACGGTAATGATTCCTTCAAAACAACGGAACCCTTACACAACGGTGACAAACAGAAACCATTTGCACCTGAATCCTCACCATTGAAATCAATGGTGATGCAAAACAAAACCTTAAGTTTCCGTTTGTTTCAGTCAGGGTTCCGTTCATGGGTTCCCCTGACGGAAAGCTCCGACGGAACCCAAGAACGGAGTTTTTATTTACTGAAGTTCGTGCACTAAATTTTACATAGCGTAGCTTTATAGTTTTAGTCTAAATTTACTGTAGTATGATTTTCATACTAGAGTTTTTTTTAGCACTAATATATACACTACCGTTCAAAAGTTTGTGGTCACACAGACAATTTTGTGTTTTCCATGAAAACTCACACTTATATTTATCAAATGAGTTGCAAAATGACTAGAAAATATAGTCAAGACATTGACAAGGTTAGAAATAATGATTTTTATTTCAAATAATAATTTTCTCCTTCGAACTTTGCTTTCGTCAAAGAATGCCCCATTTGCAGCAATTACAGCATTGCAGACCTTTGGCATTCTAGCTGTTAATTTACTGAGGTAATCGTGAGAAATTTCACCCCATGCTTCCAGAAGGCCCTCCCACAAGTTGGATTGGCTTCATGGGCACTTCTTGCGTACCATACGGTCAAGCTGCTCCCACAACAGCTCTATGGGGTTGAGATCTGGTGACTGCGCTGGCCACTCCATTACAGATAGAATACCAGCTGCCTGCTTCTTCCCTAAATAGTTCTTGCATAATTTGGAGGTGTGCTTTGGGTCATTGTCCTGTTGTAGGATGAAATTGGCTCCAATCAAGCGCTGTCCACAGGGTATGGCATGGCGTTGCAAAATGGAGTGATAGCCTTCCTTATTCAAAATCCCTTTTACCTTATACAAATCTCCCACTTTACCAGCACCAAAGCAATCCCAGACCATCACATTACCTCCACCATGCTTGACAGATGGCGTCAGGCACTCTTCCAGCATCTTTTCAGTTGTTCTGCGCAGGGCCGCCATCAGGAATTTCAGGGCCCCCTACAGCTAAATTTTCTGGGCCCCCCTACCGTGGCACCGCCTGTTAACGGTACTCCGTCCAGCACTATATCATGGTACCCAGACCCGCCATCAGGGGGGGTATTAGGGGTACTGATGTGAGAGGCCCGGCCAAACCTAATTGAAAGGGGGGCCCGGCAAACTGCCGCGACTTGCCTTTGGTAGAAAAAAAACAGGCCCCTGCAATGGGGCCCGTTTTTTTCACCAAAAGAATGTCATGAGCTGCGGGCCCCCCTTTCAATTAGGTTTGGCCGGGCCTCTCACATCAGTACCCCTAATACCCCCCCTGATAGCGGCCCTGGGTAGCATGGGGGCCGTCAAACACCGCCGCCCGTGCGACCAATCGCGCCACCCGCAAACTCCCGCGCATGCGCACCGGCGACCGCCTGGAACCGCGCACCGAATTTTGAGGCAGATTTCGACCTGCCCACACTATCTTGCCGCGTTTTTTGCCCGCGGCGATTGAGGACAGCAGACAGAAAACGCAGCGAAAAATGAATTTTCTGCCTCGCACTGATTTCGATGGGAGGTCAGAGGCAGAACTGCGGCAAGAAAGGACGTGCTGCTTTTTCTTTTTTCCGCGACTGGCTCCCATTGATTTCAGATTAAATCAATGGGAGGCGGTTTTGGAAGTTGTTTGGTGCTGATTCTGACGCAGTGTCCGAGTCAATATCAAGGCCCAAAAACTCTGTGAACTGGGCCTTATTGTTAGGGCTTATTCAGACGAACGTGTAATACGTCCGTGCAACGTGCGTGATTTTCACGCGCCTCGCACGGACCTATGTTACTCTATGGGGCCGTGCAGACTGTCAGTGATTTTCACGCGCCTCGCACGGACCTATGTTAGTCTATGGGGCCGTGCAGACTGTCAGTGATTTTCACGCAGCGTGTGTCCGCTGCGTAAAACTCACGACATGTCCGATATTTGTGCATTGTTCGCGCATCACGCACCCATTGAAGTCAATGGGTGCGTGAAAATCACGCCCAGAACTTCCACAGCAGTATAAACTATGAATGAAAACAGAAAAGCACCACGTGCTACAAACATACAAACAGAGTGTCATAATGATGGCGGCTGCGCGAAAATCACGCAGCCGCGCATCATACGCTGCTGCCACACAAAGCTGTTATGGACCTTTTGCATGCGCAAAACGCCACGTTTTTGCGCGCGCAAAAAGCACACGCTTGTATAAATCCGGCCTTAGGGTAGGAACACACTAGGCATGAACACTGCGGATTTTATGCAACACATTTTATTGTGGAAAATCTGCAGCTTATTACAGTCGCAGCCGAGTGGATGAGATTTGAACAAATCTCATTCACACGCTGCAAAAAAAATTGACCTGCAGTGTGGCTTTTGGCTTTTTAAGCCGCAGCGATTCAATGTATTCTGTGGGATCGCTGCTCCTCTGTTGCGGAAATGCTGCTGTTCTTCCGCAAAAATCACAAATGAGAAAAAAAAAGCCACTTTTTTAAATTTATCAAAAAGTTTAGACTTGCCCCGACCGTAGTCCTGGTGACGCGATCCTCTATTCTTAGCGCAGCCCCGCCTCCTGTCATGACGTTTCATCCCATGTGACCGCTGCAGCAGTCACATGGTCTACAGCGTCATCCCAGGAGGCGGGGCTACGTTCAGAAGAGAGAGACGCGTCGCCCTAAACTACGGCCGGGGCAAGTCTAAACTTTTTTTTCCCTGCAGGATTCCTGCAGCGGACATGCCTCACGAAACCTGCGCCACTATTTGGTGCGGTTTTGCTGTCGGAATTCCCTGCGGCTACCGGGGCGGATAAGCTGTGTAGTTTTACTCAGCATATCCGCCTAGTGTGTCCCTTATGATGTCGCTCCTGGAGCTGCTGCCGGTCTCTAAATAGGCAGTTGGTTCAGTAGAATTTGGAATTATTTTTTTTTGTGAACCAGCTTAAAAAAATACAAAACTTTTGTGTTAGGGCCTGTTCACATCACTGTTCGATTCCATATCGGGGTTCCGTCTGAGGTTTCTGTCGGGTGAACCCCTCAACGGAAAGTGAAAGTGACAGCACAGCTTCCGTTTCCGTCACCATTAGCGCAGTCGACTGCGCTATTGATTCCGTCCGAAAACCAGCCGGAATGGTGACGAACGGAAACCATTAGCGATGTTTCCGTCACCATTGAGATCAATGGTGACTGAAACAGAAGCTGTGCTGTGCTGTCACTTTCACTTTCCGTTGAGGGGTTCACCCGACAGAAACCTCAGACGGAACCCCGGAATGGAAGCGAACAGTGATGTGAACAGGCCCTAACACAAAAGTTTTGTATTTTTTTAAGCTGGTTCACAAAAAAAAATAATTCCAAATTCTACTGGACCAACTGCCTATTTAGAGACAGGCAGCAGCTCCAGGAGCGACATCATAAGGGACACACTAGGTGGATATGCTGAGTAAAACTACACCGCTTATCCGCCCCGGTAGCCGCAGGGAATTCTGCCAGCAAAACCGCACCAGTGGCGCAGGTTTCGTGAGGCATGTCCGCTGCGGGAATCCTGTAGGGAAAAAAAAGTTTAGACTGGCCCCGGCCGTAGTTTAGGGCGATGCGTCTCTCTCTTCTGAACGTAGCCCCGCCTCCTGGGATGACGCTGTAGACCATGTGACTGCTGCAGCAGTCACATGGGATGAAACGTCATGACAGGAGGCGGGGCTGCGCTAAGAATAGAGGATCGCGTCACCAGGACTACGGTCGGGGCAAGTCTAAACTTTATCAATTTAAAAAAGTACTTTTTTTTTCTCATTTGTGATTTTTGCGGCAGAACCGCAGCATTTCCGCAACAGAGGAGCAGCGATTCCACAGAATAAATTGACATGCTGCGGCTTAAAAAGCCACACTGCAGGTCCATTTTTTTTGCAGCGTGTGGATGAGATTTGTTCAAATCTCATCCCCTCTGCTGCGACTGTAATACGCTGCGGACTTTCCACAATAAAATGTGTTGCATAAAATCCGCAGCGTTCATACCTAGTGTGTTCCTACCCTAAGGCCGGATTTACACGAGCGTGTGCTTTTTGCACGCGCAAAAAACGTGGCATTTTGCGCATGCAAAAGGTCCATAACAGCTCCGTGTGGCAGCAGCGTATGATGCGCGGCTGCGTGATTTTCGCGCAGCCGCCATCATTATGACACTCTGTTTGTATGCTTGTAGCACGTGGTGCTTTTCTGTTTTCATTCATAGTTTATACGGCTGCGGAAGTGCTGGGCGTGATTTTCACGCACCCATTGACTTCAATGGGTGCGTGATATGCGAACAGCGCACAAATATAGGACATGTTGTGAGTTTTACGCAGCGGACACACGGACACACGCTGCGTGAAAATCACTGACAGTCTGCACGGCCCCATAGACTAACATAGGTCCGTGCGAGGCGCGTAAAAATCACGCGCGTTGCACGGACGTATTACACGTTCGTCTGAATAAGACCTAACAATAAGGCCCAGTTCACAGAGTTTTTGGGCCTTGATATTGACTCGGACACTGCGTCAGAATCAGCATCAAACAACTTCCAAAACCGCCTCCCATTGATTTAATCTGAAATCAATGGGAGCCAGTCGCGGAAAAAAAGAAAAAGCAGCACGTCCTTTCTTGCCGCGGTTCCGCCTCTGACCTCCCATCTAAATCAATGGGAGGCAGAAAATGCATTTTTCGCTGCGTTTTTTGTCTGCTGTCCTCAATCGCCGCGGGCAAAAAACGCAGCAAAAAAACGCGGCAAGATAGTGTGGGCAGGTCAAAATCTGCCTCAAAATTCTTTAAGGAATTTTGAGGCAGATTTTTTTTTGCCTGCAAAATACTGTGTGAACAGGGCCATACATAAACAGTACTTTGAGATAATTTACTCACTGTGTCAGAAGAGCTGCTCCCACTCCAGTCCTCGTCAGGCGATGTCTTCGGTCCAGACGTCCAGTCCTTCACCTCCAGCCAGGCTCCAGGTAAGTTTTGTCCATGTGTGTCCGCGGCTGCGCGCGCTTCCTTCGCGGATGCGCGCGTGGGCGCGCGCTTCCGGGCATTCGCGGGTGCGAGCGCGGGCGGTCTCGAGTGCGGGCGTTCGTGGGTGCGCGCTCGCGAGTGCGCACGCGCGGGAGTTTCCTTGTGCGCGCAATCGGGTGCGCGCGCGCGGGCGGACGGTTTGACGGCACCCCCATGGGGAGGGGAGGGGAGGGAGGGGGCCCGCAGCAGCTCACGGCATTCTTTTGGTGAAAAAAACGGGCCCCATTGCAGGGGCCCGTTTTTTCCTACCAAAAGAATGTTGAGGCAGTTGCCGGGCCCCCCTTTCAATTAGGTTTGGCCGGGCCCCTCACACCAGTACCCCTAATACCCCCCTGATGGCGGCCCTGGTTCTGCGTCTCACAAATGTTCTTCTGTGTGATCCAAACACCTCAAACTTTGATTCGTCTGTCCATAACACTTTTTTTCCAATCTTCCTCTGTCCAATGTCTGTGTGCTTTTGCCCATATTAATCTTTTCCTTTTATTAGCCAGTCTCAGATATGGCTTTTTCTTTGCCACTCTGCCCTGAATGCCAGCATCCCGAAGTCGCTTCTTCACTGTAGACGTTGACACTGGCGTTTTGCGGGTACTATTTAATGAAGCTGCCAGTTGAGGACCTGTGAGGCGTCTATTTCTCAAACTAGAGACTCTAATGTACTTGTCTTGTTGCTCAGTTGTGCAGCGGGGCCTCCCACTTCTCTTTCTACTCTGGTTAGAGCCTGTTTGTGCTGTCCTCTGAAGGGAGTAGTACACACCGTTGTAGGAAATCTTCCGTTTCTTGGCAATTTCTCGCATGGAATAGCCTTCATTTCTAAGAACAAGAATAGACTGTCGAGTTTCACATGAAAGCTCTCTTTTTCTAGCCATTTTGAGAGTTTAATCGAACCCACAAATGTAATGCTCCAGATTCTCAACTAGCTCAAAGGAAGGTCAGTTTTATAGCTCCTCTAAACAGCAAAACTGTTTACAGCGGTGCTAACATAATTGCACAAGGGTTTTCAAGTGTTTTCTAATCATCCATTAGCGTTCTAACACAGTTAGCAAACATAATGTACCATTAAAACACTGGAGTGATGGTTGCTGGAAATGGGCCTCTATACACCTATGTAGATATTGCATTAAAAACCAGATGTTTGCATCTAGAATAGTCATTTAGCACATTAACAATGTATAGCGTGTATTTCTGATTAATTTAATGTTATCTTCATTGAAAAAACTGTGCTTTTTTTGCAAAAATAAGGAAATTTCTAAGTGACCCTAAACTTTTGAACGGTAGTGTAGTGTTTCAGATTCAGCGTCACTACATTTTAGTTAGTGTCAGGTAGGCAGAAAAATTCTTCTCAGTTTCATATTGCCGTCTAAATATCTTTTCTAAACTTTTATTTTCTTTTTTTCTTCTCTTCTTAAGCAATTTTGATATACACTTGTAAAAGCACAACACACACAACCCCCTGTGTTCAAGCACAACATCCCCCCAATTAAAAATGTCCCAATCATCCCAAAGGATCTATTCTGCAGAGGAGGCATATGCCATCCTGGCCTCTGACAAAGATTCGGCCAGAAAGAGAGAAGAGGAATTTGCCCCATACATCTTGTCCTCCTTCTCCTCATCATCCGGTGATGAGGAATACCCACAAAGGCAACCCAAGACATCAGCTGAGGCAACCCCCCCCCAGATAAGTAATTCCATGTGGTTACCACCCCCAAAGAATTATGCGCCTCAGAGGCCTGATTTTATAGGCATCTCAGGAACTAATTTTGAGAATGAAGGCCACACAGAAATAGAGTTTTTCAAGGTTTTTTTCAGTGAGGATTTTGTGAATTTTATGGCGGCTCAGACTAATTTATATGCCCAGCAATTTATTGCCCAAAACCCCACGTTATCATATGCTAGACCCCTCAGGTGGACTCCTGTAGATGCAGCGGAGATGCTCAAATTTTGGGGCCAATAAAGAAGCCACAGATCAGGCAATACTGGAGTACAGATATTTTGTACAACACCCCAATTTACCGCATGGCAATGCCCCGGACTCACTTTGAAGTTATTCTTAAATTTTTGCATTATAATGATAATACACAGTGCCCAAGCCGTGATAACCCACACATGACCGCCTGTTTAAAATCAGGCTAGTCAATCGTCATTTTTGCACCAAATTTCAAGAAGCTTACACCCCCCAAAAGAACATTGCAATAGACAAGTCCCTTGTACATTTAAAGGGGAGGCTAATATTCCGCCAATACCTTCCCAGTAAGAGGTCGAGGTATGGAATTGTAATGTAAAAGCTCTTAAAACGGGTTTAAAAAAAAAAAATAATAATATAAAAGCTCTGTGAGAGTAGCTCAAGGTACACCTATGCGTTTCGGGTCTATGATGGGAAGGACTCCAAGACTGAACCCCCAGAGTTCCCCCCGTTCTGGGAGTTAGTGAGAAAATAGTGTGGTATTTTATGCACCAACCTTTACGTAGATAACTTCTACAGCAGCATCCTATTATTTAAATGCCTCTCCACCAGAAATACTGCAGTATGCAGCAGCGTGCGCAAAAACCAAGGAGGCCTCTGTCAGAAGGGGTGAGAGCAGGACACTATGCAGAGCAGGACACTATGCAGCGAGAACGTTTTGTTCGTCAAGCACAAGAACAAGAGGGATGTCGTTGTCTTGACCACAATACACAGTGATGGCAGCACCCCTGTCCCTGTACGAGGTAGCATTAGAATGACCCCCAAGCCAGATTGCATCATGGGCTAAAACAAGTACATGGGAGGGGTTGATCTTTCAGATCAACTGCTGAAGCCGTAGAGTGCCATGCGAAAAACAATGGTGTGGTACCAAAAGGTTGTCGTTCACATGGTACAAATGGCATTGTATAATGCTTACATGCTATTCCTATGTGCAGCCTGGACAGGGTCATTCCGTAATTTTCAAGAGGTGATTATCAAGGCACTTGTGTTTGAAAATCAGGAAGGGGAGGGCCCAAGCACATCTGCTGAAAGCGAGGGTGCCCGTATTGTACCAGGGCAACACTTTCCCGACATCGTTCCTCAAACTGCAAAGAAGGGAAGATCCCAAAAAGGTGCAGAATGTGTACCAAAGGGGGGGGGGGGGTGGGTTTAAGAAAAGACACTTATCAGTTAGACACCTGCCCTGAAAAACCTGGCCTGTGCATAAAGTTTTGCATCAAGGCTTACCACACAACTATGAATTATTAATTTTATTATTTATGTACCTTTTTATTATACTCTGATTTGCTTTTCGCAACTTACCTATGCCCCCACATAATATATTGAAATACCAGTAAATACGGCCTAATTCAAATAACTTCAGCAAAAAAAACCTGTGGGGTCAAAATGCTCACTATACCCTTAGGTTAATTCCTTCAGGGGTGTATTTTCCTAAATGGGGTCACTTTTGGGGTGTTTCCACTTGTTTGGTCCCTCAGGGGCTTTGCAAATGCGACATGGCCTCCGCAAACCATTCCAGAAAAATTTGTGCTCCAAAAGCCAAATGGCACTCCTTCCCCTCTAAGCCCTGCCGTGTGTCCAAACAGCAGTTTATGACCACATATGGGGTATTGCCATACTCGGGAGAAGTTGGGGTGCTTTTCCTTCTTAAGACCTTGTAAAAATTGAACATTTCTACGTTTTATTGGAAAATAAATTTAGATTTTCATTGTCACGGCCTAATTTTACTAAATTCAGAAATATTCAATATACTCAGAAGGGACAGCACTTTCCCTAGTGAAAGTAAACGATTTTCATACTTACCGGCCGTTGTCTTGGTGACGCGTCCCTCTTTCGGCATCCAGCCCGACCTCCCTGGATGACGCGCCAGTCCATGTGACCGCTGCAGCCTGTGCTTGGCCTGTGATTGGCTGCAGCCGTCACTTACACTGAAACGTCATCCTGGGAGGCCGGACTGGAGACAGACGCAGGGAGTTCTCGGTAAGTATGAACTTATATGTTTTTTTACAGATACATGTATATTGAGATCGGTAGTCACTGTCCCGGGTGCAGAAACAGTTACTGCCGATCGCTTAACTCTTTCAGCACCCTGGACAGTGACTATTTACAGACGTCTCCTAGCAACGCTCCCGTCATTACGGGAGCCCCATTGACTTCCTCAGTCTGGCTGTAGACCTAGAAATACATAGGTCCAGCCAGAATGAAGAAATGTCATGGTAGTAAAACCAATACGCTCCGCAGCACACATAATATCTGCGGACTTCATTGCGGAATTTTGACTCTCCATTGAAGTCAATGGAGAAATTCCGCCATGAGTCCGCCACTGCTCCGCAACAGACAGAGCATGCTGCGGACACCAAATTCCTCTCCGCAGCCTATGCTCCGCAGCGGAATTTTACGCCTCGTCTAAACGAACACTGCTAAATTAAAGTGTAAGTCAATGGACAAACGGCACCGCTGCGGATTAACGCTGCGGAGTGTCCGCAGCGGAATTTAAGTGAAATTCCGCCACGTGTGAACCCAGCCTAAGCCTGCCAGCCTGAGTGGTGGAAGCTGGAGTCAGTCTCAGGGATGTAGATTCAGGTGCTGACTGATTAATTAAGGGAGTTAACCCCGAAGCTGTGCCTGGCAGATCCTTTACAATACCCCTCTATAAATTCTTTGAGGGTGTAGTTTCTCCAAATGGTGACTTTTTTGGGGGGTTTCCACTGTTTTGGCACCACAAGACCTCTTCAAACCTGACATGGTGCCTAAAATATATTCTAATAAAAAGAAGGCCCCAAAATATATTAGATGCTCCCTTGCTTGTGATGCCTGCTGCAGGCCATTAGCATACTAGGGCCACATGTGGGATATTTCTAAAAACTGCAGAATCTGGGCAATAAATATTGATTTGCATTTCTCTTGTAAAACCTTCTGTGTTACAGAGAAAAATTATGAAAATGGATTTTCTGCAAAAAAAAAATTTATTTGTACATTTTACCTCCAATTTTCTGTAATTTTCATGAAGCGCATAAAGGGTTAAGAAACTTTCTAAATGCTGTTTTGAATACTTTGAGGGGTGCAGTTTTGAAAATGGGGTGATTTATGGGGGGTTTCTAATGTATAGGGCCCTCAAAGCCACTTCAAAACTGAACTGATCCCTAAACAAAAGAGAATTTGGACATTTTCTTGAAAACGTGAGAAATTGCTGCTAAAGTTCTAAGCCTTGTAACGTCCTAGAAAGATAAAAGAATGTTCAAAAAACGAATCCAACATAAAATAGACATATGGTAAATGTTAAGTAGTAACTATTTTGTGTGGTATTACTATTTGTATTACAAGCAGATGCATTTAAATGTCGAAAAATGCTAATTTTTCACAAATTAACACTCATTAACACCACATTTTACCACGGACTTAAAGTACAATGTGTAATTAGAATTTTTTTTAGAATCGCTTGAAAAAAATAAAAGCATTCCAAAGTTATTACCACCTAAAGTGACACGTCAGATTTGAAAAAAATGGACTTGTCCATTAGGCGAAAACAGGCTGTTTCCTTAAGGGGTTAAAGAAGCAGTCCCATGAAAATTTATATTGCTTTGCCCGTTTGTAATGGGCATCTTTTACATGTATAAGCTATTTATTTGCTCGAAAACTCAGGCTCCGTTCAGCTCCCCGATGCGGTCACGTGATCTCTAATCTGGCTGGCCGATTCACACATCGTCTTATGTGGACCGGAAGCCAGTTTCTCTATATAAGTCTATGAAACTGACATTCTGAATCTCATAGACTTAAGGGGGTTTTACACAGGGCGATTATCGTGCAGAAGAGCGTTCAAAGAATGCTTGTTGCCATTAATTGCCCTGTGTAAACAGGGCAACAATCAGCAGATGAATGAGCAAACGCACAATCATCTGCTGATTGTATCGTTTTAAAAAAGTTAACTATTATCGTTGTCGGCAGTGCATCTCTCTGTGTAAACAGGGAGACGCGCTGCCGACATTATAATAATATATACACATAGATAGGATTCTGTATTCATCCCCTCGTCACTTCCTGTTCTCTGGCGGCGTACTTCATCACTTAATAGAGACTGTAATAGTGTATGGCATATCTCTATCAATTAATTCCCTTTCAATGCAACTGCCATAAAGCAGACACACACCCTGCTGTGCTGTCTATTCAGACAATGCAGGAAGGAAGTGCTTCAATATGGCAGCCCTCAGGGAAGGTTTTATAAATAAATAATAAATAGCTAAAACATAAAGTGAACACATTATATATCTTCTATAGAGTTAAATCTATCTAATGAAATAAAAATTACATTTATGAGACATTCCCATTAACAATTCCAATGAAGTATGTAAAGTAAAGTTGGATTTGTGGTCATTTGTGGGTAAAGTTGGATTTGTGCTCATTTGTGAAAAATGTAGCACTAAAGTCTTATCAAATATAAGGACAAATCAATCATCATTATTAACACTGCAGTATTTAAGGGATTCTGTCACTAATTCATAAAGAGCATCTGTAAGATGCTTTTTATAAAGTGATTGAATGAACTGTTCAAATTTGTGTGACGTATACTAACCCTGGTTTCTATTGGCCTGATTGCCCGATTGGCAGCATGTCGTTGTGGCTACCGCACTTATGTGTTGAAAGGAGTCACAGCCAAGACCAAGTGGTGCCCCTTACCAAATCAGGCGGGTAAGTGCCATAATTAGCATACAGTACATCATTTTGAACAGTGCCCATATCAAGAGATTGTGGGGTGGAGGGGCACTCAGCGATAGCAATAGCACCTACTTGATTAAATGTTATAGATGCTCTTTATTAAAGTGGTCTTATTGCAGATAGGCAAAAAAAAGTTTATATAAGAAGATAGACTAGAATTTGTTATAATTTGTTTTAATTTTTAATGCCACTAAAACATTTATAAAATAAAATGACCTTTGAATAGCCATCACTGGGACACATTGATACCTTGTGACTAATTAGGTCTAATTAATTAAAGTTTATACACGCAGAATTTCATTTATAGTGACATTTCTGTGCTTCTCCAAACTACAGGGGATGCTATGCAATATGAGCACATCTGTTCCACTTTCAAAGGATATGCATACACTCCTAGTGTATAAAACAATGTGATACGTTCTATATCACATTGTTTTATATTCTTCCTTATGCTAGTATGTAAATCACTTTCAATGTATTTTAATGCCTTGAAATTTATTTGTTACCCCACACATTGGGCATAGTAAATGTAAATCCTTATGGGTTATGGATAAAATACAAATGTAATACATTGTAGAGTATTTTCATTGCTCCCAACAGCATGTACGGTAGTTGTGATAAAATGCTTATGCCAACATGAAATCAAATTCACAAAACTAAATTTGCACATTTAAGTTTATATAATTGATATTTTTCTTTTACAAAATAGTTTTTTTTTTGTAGGTGGTGTAATTTGTTGCATGGCATTTAAATGTATTTACTTTAAAGCCCATAATTCTGTATATTGCACTTTACAATTAGTTATATTCACAAAAAAATGTCCAGGATGTAAATGTGCAGTAAAACCAGTGGTTAGGGAAATTGTATGTGTGTTTCAAAGCTTATTGAATTTTTCTACATTGAAGAACAGAAGTAAATTGGTCACGCAGGACCAACAAAGAAAGGAAAGTATAAGATAGGTCTATCAGGACTATAATCCTTCACTACCTTCTACTTGTTTTAAAGCATAGTACATCATGAGATAACAGTTAGCAATTGACATCTAAGCACAGTGCGCAATCAGTGAGGAAAAAGTTATTACACTATAATTTACACAGAGAAAAGTATGTCCTGATCAGGTCATGCACTATGTGATGGTCCAGGGAGGGCAAAAGATCGGGAATTGCAGCATACCGGCCTAAGAAGGAGCAAGAATACAGTAAGAAAAATAGGAGGTAGAGAAGGTAAAAAGGGAGAGAAGAAGGAGAGAGAAAAAAAGAGGGGGGAAATGAATGGGAAATTTTTGGGAAGGACGAGGAATAGTCCAATTGCACCGAGGAAGCCCCACAAGATAGACGCAGTGAACTGTCAGGATTACGTTCCAGAGCTATATCAAGAGAATAGTGTCTGGCATTCTGGAAAGATTTTGAAGAATAAACAAGGTTGCTAGAGCTTTAGAAATTTGTCATTGTCAACAAAATGCTCCGCCGACAACACATCCATTCCATCCATTCTATGCAAATATGACATATCTCGCTGCCATCTGGACAGAGTAGGTAGTTTGTCTGTGAGCCAATAGATCCCGGTAATATAGAATCTAAAGCTATTTGATAGGAATTATCAACTCTCTTTTCAGTAAAGGGGAAATATGTGGAGAGGACCTTATCCCAACATGATTTGATCTTGTCGCATCTCCACCAAACATAGAGCATTGTACCCTTTTCTGTTCCACATCGCCAACAGGTATGCAGCAGGGGTAGACTGCGTTGTCATGTTGGAAATCGGCAACACCTTGTAAGGATTTTGTAATTCTTTTCCTGAGCAGTACAAGCTACGGAAAGCTGATGTGTGAAGATGGTCTAGGGGATTCTTGAAATGAGCACTGTTTCCTGGGAGAGTTGATGAAGGTACAAAGCTGCATGTATTCCAGCCAGGAGAGTCTGGAATACAGCTTGCGAGTGGTCAGCTCCTCAATGTGGGAAAGGCTTGAGCCTGAGAGTATGTGATGGAGATGCGGATCATACAGTTCTCACCAGTAAAGATTCTCTAAGGCATCCCAGAATGAATTTTGGGTTAGAAAATATGGGTGTAAGCGTACTTTGTATTCCTGAAATAATATTTCATATTTTCAAGAAAGCTTCCTGTAGCAATGCGTGTAGATGTATTCGCAATTTGTCAGTCAGTTGCATCCGAGGCACATAATTCATTCGTCAGAATACCCTCTTGTTCCAATACCACCCATTGTTTCATAGTTGCGTGGAAGTGCCAGTTGATTAGGTATATAAGAATCGAGGCACGGTGGTAGAGTTTCATAACCGGAAGTTCGGTGCCCCCTAATGTTTCAGGACGGGTGAGTGTTTGCAAGCCCACTCTTGGTCTGGACCCAACCCACATAAATTTTGTAATCACTAATCGTAGTTTTTGAAAAAAGGTGGAGTGGGTATAATAGGGGCTGCTTGAAATATATAGAAAAACCTGAGGAGGTTCTCTTCTCCTTGTGCCCGCCTTCCGTTTCATGCGGTCGACCGCCAGCAGGATGGAGGATCGAGTCTGCTGCCAGATCTGCAGAAAGTCCCTAAAAGCCGTGTCAGCAGCTGGTACCTCGGACGTATCAGGCACAGGGAGAGGAATTCGTGGGTGATGGCCATAGACAATGAAGAACGGTGTCTTCTGTGTGGACTCGCTGGTGTGATTGTTGTATGAGAATTCAGCCCACGGAAGCAACTGCACCCAGTCATAATGCTGCTTGGAGATGAAGTGGCGTAAGTAGTTCTCCAAGATCTGATTGATCCTCTCAACCTGACCATTGGACTGAGGATGGTAGGCCGGTGGAAAATTAAACTTTACACCTAGGAGTCCACAGAGGGCTCTCCAGAACTTTGAGGTGAAGTGAACCCCCCGATCAGACACAATATGCTGCGGAAAGCCATGCAGGCGGAAGATGTGTTGGATGAACAACTTGGCCAGTAGAGGAGCAGAAGGAAGACCGGTCAGAGGAACGAAGTGGGCCATCTTCGAAAATCGATCCACCACCACCCAGACAGTACTGCATCCAGCATAGAGAGGCAGGTCAGTAATATAGTCCATAGCTCTATGCTGCCAGGGAGCATCGGGCACAGGCAATGGCTGGAGCAGGCCAACAGGTCTGGAGTGAGCGACCTTGTTAGCTGCACACACTGAGCAGGACGAATCAAAGTAAAAAATGTGCTTGGGCTGCGTGGGCCACCAGAAATGATGGGCAATCAGATCTCGGGCCTTACCCGAGGATACTCCAGTGGAGGATACTCCCTCGGTCAGCCAGGCGCACAAAAGTCCTCCCTGGAGGAATGTCCCCAACTTGCAGAGGATTGACAGAGACAAATGCAAGATGGATCAATAATGTTCTGTGGAATCTCCATGGTGTCCTCTGTCTCAAAAGACCTGGACAAGGTATCGGCCCACACATTCTTGTCGGCCTGGCGATAATGGAGCTCAAGCTGGAACCTGGTAAAGAACAGCGACCACCTGGCCTGATGAGGATTCAGCCGTTGGGCCGTCTGGAGATAGATGAGGTTCTTGTGGTCAGTAAAAATCAGGATGGGATGAGCTGCGCCCTCTAGTAGATGTCTCCATTCCTCCAGGGCCAATTTGATGGCCAGTAACTCCCGATCCCCAATCGAGTAGTTGCGTTCTGCAGAAGAGAAGAGCTTAGAGAAATATCCACATAGCATGGACTTGCCCTTGGAGCCTCTCTGGAACAGGAGTGCACCAGCACCGACAGAGGATGCGTCCACCTCCAACGAGAACTGTAGAGAAACGTCTGGATGATGGAGGATAGAAGCTGAAGGCACGTGAAGGCACTCTTCAGGCTATTGAATGCAGACTCTGCCTCAGGAGTCCACACCTTGGCGTTCATGCCCTTCTTGGTGAGGTCAGAGATAGGAGATGTCAGTGAGGAGAAGTTTGGAATAAACTGTCTGTAAAAATTAGCGAATCCCAGAAAGCGCTGTATGGCCCTCAAGCCTTGAGGGCGTGGCCATTCCAGAACGGACTTTACCTTTTCAGAATCCATCTTGAGACCTCTATTCGAGACAAAAGTAGCCGAGGAAGGGCAGAGCATCCTTTTCAAACACGCACTTCTCCAACTTAGCGTACAGACGATTCTCTCTTAACTGCAGCAAAACTTGATGGACATGTCTCTGATGAGTCACAGGATCTGTCATCAAAATAAACCACAACACAAACTTAGAGGAGGTCACGGAAAATGTCATTAACGAACTCCTGGAGGACCGTGGAAGCATTACACAGGCCCGAAGGGCATTACTAAGTACTCATAGTGTCTATCACGGGTGTTAAATGCAGTCTTCCATTCGTCATCCCGGCGAATCCGGATTAGGTTGTAAGCCCCATGCAGGTCTAGTTTGGAAAAAATCTTGGCACCACGTATACGATCAAAAAATTCATAGATTTGCGGCAACGGATATTTATTTTTCACCGTGATTTCGTTGAGGCACCGTAGCCATCCTTTTTTTGACGAAGAAGAACCCAGCTCCTGCCGGGGAGGAAGACTTCCGTATGAAGCCCCTCTCCAAGTTCTCCTTAACATAGGCGGACATGGGCAGAGTCTCTGGCAAGGCGAGAGGATATATCCTACCACGGCGAAGGGATGCACCAAGGATCAGCTTGATAGGACAGTCATACGCCCAGTGTGGGGGCAGTGTCTCCGCCTCCCTTTTGCTGAAGACATCCGAAAATGCAGCATAATGACCAGGCAATCCTGCCAATGACCGAGGCAGAGGAGGCTGAGCCAAACGAATCTGCACCAGACATTGGCTGTGACACTCGGGGTCCCAATGGAGAACCTTTCCGGAGTTCCAGTCCAGGACTGGGGCATGTAGTCGGAGCCAAGGCAGACCCAGCAGCCCAGGGTTAACGGCCTTGGACAGGACATAGAACGGTAGAAGTGGAGAGCCCCTATTTGGAGCCTCAGCGGCTTGGTCACATCTATAACTGGGTCTGGCAGAGGTAGTCCATTTACTGATGCAACCATCAACTGTCTCTCCAGAGGGGTATTGTGTAAGTAAATCAGGTCCACCTGGTCTTTACAAATAAAATTAGCAGCGGTTCCAGAGTCCAGATACGCAGAGACCTGATGCGTTTTCTCAACGGACACTATGGTCACGGGTATGGACAATTTAGACGAGAGTCCCTCTTTGCCCAAGGTTGTCTCTCCTATCAACCCTGGGCTTTGAAGCTTTTGGGGACACAGACGCACAAGATGGGCTCTGAGGCCGCAATAAAGACAGAGTCCAGAAGTGCGTGTGCGTTGTCTCTCCTGGGTAGATAGCTTACATTGGTTCATCCTCGCAGACTCCTTAGGAGGATCGGCATCTGAGGAAGCAGGGGTTGCTGCAAGGTAGGGACCAGACTAGGAAGGCCTCCCTCCCGACGAACTTCTTGGAGCCATTCTCGGAGCCTTCTATCAATCAGGGCAGCCAGAAGGATGAGGTCATCCAGGGTAGATGGCAGGTCTCGAGCGGCAAGTTCGTCCTTAATTTTAGGAGACAGTCCATGCCAGAATGTAGCCACCAGGGCCTCATTGTTCCACAACAGTTCTCCCACCAGGGTGCGGAAGTGGATAGCGTACTCGCCCCCAGAGATGTCTTCTTGGCGTAGGTTCAGCAAGGAAGCCGCTCCAGAGGAGACTTGTCCAGACTCTTCAAACACGTGCGAACTGTCTGGAGGAACCCCTGGAAGTCACGGGTCTCTGGTCCTTGTCTCTCCCAGATAGGGTTCACCCATGCAAGGGCCTTGCCAGTAAGAAGAGAGATGATGAAAGCGACCCTTACGCCATCAGACAAAAATTGAATACAGGCTGAAGTGGATCTGGCACTGGTTCAAAAATCTGTGACAGGTATTTGCGTCTCCATCATAGCGGTCAGGAAGTGGCAAAGAAAAACGAGGATCAACACTGCCAGGAGGTGTATTCTGAGGAACAGTACTGCCAGGAGGTGTAGTGGGAGGAACGGCAGCTCGTGGCTCCTGCCGACGTGCGAGAATGTTCAAGGCCTGGAAGAGTTGGTCCTGTCGAGACCGGAGTTCTAGTATATCCGCCCGCATCTCTTGTGACGTCGTCATGGTCTTGGATCGACCAGCGGGGTCCATGGCCTGAGCGTACAGTCACGTTGGGTTCGTGGACCCACTGGGCTGTACCGCCTTGGTGGTATGGCAGCTGGCCAACAGGGCGCAGGTCACAGTCCACAGTTCGTATAAGGTACCTGTGGCAGCTCGGACAGTAGCAAGGCAGGCTCGGCTGGGACTAGGCAGCGGGTAGACGTCAGGCGTGGAGCAGCAGGAAAGGCCTAGATACAACAATGCACGACACTAGAACAGGATAGCACGGGATACAGGATACGGGAGACATGGTAACACAAGCACCACCCAACCTTCCAAACACACATACTAAAAACGTAATTAATAATTAAAGACCAAGAAACAATGCAGATGGAATAAAATGGCCGCGGTATTTATTAAGGGGTTACATAATAAATAGAATAAATAAATATTAAACTTGTAATAAATACCAAATATTTTAATAAATATTAAAAATCAATAAATATTATACCAATAATTCATGACCTCGTCCACCCATAAACTGGACGACTAACCCCCCACTAACAAGATACCGCGACAATAAAAGGGAGGTGGGGCGGGGCGATGATGTTCCTCTTCTTCATCCAACTCGGACGGGCAGGAGACCACTCCAAAACCTGGGAATATATATTCAAAATTCCCGCCTTTTTGCCAAAGGGAACCAATGAAAACACCAGATTTTCCCACCACATAGGAATTTTCCAGAATCTGTGCGTGCCAAGACCAAGTGGATGGGGCACCACTGACCTGAACCTGACCTCATACAGGTAAGTACCAAATAAAAATAGGGGAAAAAGAGGGTTAAACCAAATGACCTTTAATTAATGACCATAAAAGGAACTGAAGGAAAACAGGAGGAAAAAGGGGGGGGGGTCGCTGTGTTACCATGAGGGGCCACGCTGTAAACAGGCTAATAGCCCCTATTCATGGTAACACAAGTGCCACCCAACCTTCCAAACACACATACTAAAAACTTAATTAATAAATAAAGACGAAGAAACAATGCAGATGGAATAAAATGGCCGCGGTATTTATTAAGGGGTTACATAATAAATAGAATAAATAAATATTAAACTTGTAATAAATACAAAATATTTAAATAAATGTTAAAAACCAATAAATATTATACCAATAATTCATGACCTTGTCCACCCATAAACTGGGCGACTAACCCCCCACTAACAAGATACCGCGACAATAAATGGGAGGGGGGCGGGGCGATGATGTTCCTCTTCTTCATCCAACTCGGACGGGCAGCAGACCACTCCAAAACCTGGGAATATATATTCAAAATTCCCGCCTTTTTACCAAAGGGAACCAATGAAAATACCAGATTTTCCCACCACATAGGAATTTTCCAGAACCTGTGCGTGCCAAGACCAAGTGGGTGGGGCACCACTGGCCTGAACCTGACCTCATACAGGTAAGTACCAAATGAAAATAGGGGAAAAAGAAGGTTAAACCAAATGACCTTTAATTAATGACCATGAAAGGAACTGAAGGAAAACAGGAGGAAAAAAGGGGGGGTCGCCATGTTACCATGAGGGGCCACGCTGTAAACAGGCTAATAGCCCCTATTCATGGTAACACAAGCGCCACCCAACCTTCCAAACACACATACTAAAACATAATTAATAAATAAAGACGAAGAAACAATGGAGATGGAATAAAATGGCCGCGGTATTTATTAAGGGGTTACATAATAAATAGAATAAACAAATATTAAACTTGTAATAAATACCAAATATTTTAATAAATATTAAAAACCAATAAATGTTATACCAATAATTCATGACCTTGTCCACCCATAAACTGGGCGACTAACCCCAAAAGCCACGTCAGATTTAATCCGACAAGCCCCCCCCCCCAAATAAAACACCGCAACCCTCTCAACCATAGAGTTTAGACCTAAATTAAAAATGTCCACACCAACATCTGATAAGTGAACCAAGTCATTTCTATACAGGCCTTTAACAAAACCCTCAAGATCCTAATGCCTAAATGACCAACTTCCAATAGAAGGTAAAAAAAAATCCATATTTCTATTGATCCTTTTTCTGATTTTTTCAATGAAGGAAAAATCCAAACTGCTCCATAATAAAACGAGGAACAATTTCAGAAAAGATAACGATAGCATTTGGAAACCTGGATTTGATGAAACACAAATCTTGTTTCATTTCAAAAATAAGATCTAAAGTATTAACTTTGCCCAAGTCGTTACCACCTGCATGAACAATCACAGCATCAGGATCCTGAAAAGTCAATTTCGTCTCCTTTAAATACTGTACCATGTATTTCCATCTTAAACCCCTATGACCAAACCAGAAAACTCTCACTTGGTCAGGATCCATAAATAAATTAATTGAATTTCGTTCAGCTGCTCTCTTCCATGTCCAGAAAATGAAAGAATGGCCACATATCCAAATGGAAACTGGCTTACCTGAAAAAGGAATTAAAAATTAAAACAGAGCAAGATTTGGTCTAACATATAATCGAAATCTATCGGAATCCCATCTTCCTAACGTTTTAATAATTGTATCATCCGGACCCTTCCTGGCCACCTCTGTTGCAGCACCGATGCGGAATGAATGAGACGAAAAACCAAAACCTTCTAAATGAATAAAATTCAAGCATTTTTTAAGAACTGCATTAGATTGAAATCTTGTTAAAGGAGAAGAGTCAACGTGAAGTAAAAATGAACCCAAAAAAGTAGGCCTTGCTTCCAAATAATTTGAAATTGCCAAGACAGGACATAAACTACAACCCACCAGCTTTCTAAGTTTCAACCATTTGCCTTTGCCTAGCTGATCAGTTTTAGATCTGCGGATCAATATCCACACTGAACAATTCTCTAGCCGAACATCACTGAATAACAGACTGGATTCAGATGACCCATTAACTGCTGTAAATTCACCAATTCTCAGGGCTGCAAAAAAGGCAAGAACAAATGACGTCCAAAATAAAATACACTCATAATTTGAAAAACAAATTTTTGGGAAGGATAGCCAATAATTTCTCTAAAATATCAATAGAAATTGGCCTCCTCTTATCAACAGAAGAGAACGATCTAGAATAACCTTTTAACAATTGTTTCACCTGAAAATAATCATTAAACGAACGACAACCACCTAGTTTTAAAAAGAAAGAAACTCCAGCTAACGTTTTATGAATCAATGAAAAACTTAAACCTAAATTAAATAAAGAACAGACAAAAGATAACATTACCTCTAAAAAATTATTCAACCAGTTCAGGACTGGGCTATTTTGAGCCTTCAGGACCAGACACCGTTTAGCCATTTTTTTTTTTTTTCAATATATTTTTATTAAGAAATTTGTAACAAAATAAACATAGTACAGGCAATACATTTACAATATTTACAATATATATATGATCTGCGGCTCATAGATCTGTGCAAGGAATTACTTGTACGCAATCAAAGGCAATTTTAAATCAGTTCTTGAAAGGAAGAAAATGAAAAAGACAGAGAACTAGACCATACATGACATAATTATTAACTTTCTCATTATATCAAGTGGATGCCTGCTCGGACATTTCTACTTTTTTTTGGGCAAATTCCTTACTCTTAGTTATCGGAGAAACATAACAAGAACAAACAGTAAACAAGAACAAACAATAACAGGTGACTAACATGAGACCAGTGTACAAGCAGTTGTGAGTATTAGAATGCTCCACTTCTGTATGTGAGATAATAGTAGGTGTTAAAATCAGGCCAAAGGAGAGGAGGCCAGGGCCTGACTATATAACGGACTTTTAGTGAAATCTAGCCATTTCTGCCACGTTCTTAGGAATTTTACATGGGTTCCGCTCTCCCAACCAGCAAGCTCCTCCATTCTAAAAATCTGTCCAATCTTTTCTAGCCATTGAGGAATTATAGGCGGGGACTTCGATTTCCATTGTAGGGGGATGAGAAGTTTAGCTGCCATCAACAAATGGGTTACTAGTGAATGCTTAGTCGGTCGAAATGCGGTGTTAGGTAACCACAGAACTACCAATTCAGGAGTTAAGCATACATTCAACCCACATATTACATTAATAAGTCTCACCACCTCAGACCAAAATTTCTTTAAAACTGAACAGTGATACCATATATGTGAGATGGTCCCCACACCTAATCTACACCTCCAGCACAATTCATCAGTAGTAAGCCGCCATTTATGTAGGAGCTGGGGAGTTCTATACCATCTCGTAAGTGTCTTGAAGGAGTTCTCTTGGATCTTGACACAGCGAGAGAATCCATGCGAGTTGGACAGAACCGTGGAGACTTCAGAAGGGGTAAAAGTGGTGGAAAACTCCTTTTCCCATGCCAACAGGTATCTAGGTTTGGGCAGCTAAGTGTAGGAGTTTAGTATATATTTTAGATAGCAGGCCTTTGGGTAAGCTTGGAAATAGCAAATAATGTTCTAGCCAATTAATGTCCCGTAGAGGTTGAGTGTACCTTGTACAAAATTCTCTACATACCTTAGTGAACGCAAATTCATGTATGAATGAGATGGAGGTAGATTCTAGTGGGGGTAATAAGTCGGCTAGTTTCGGCAGAACCGAGGCATTTCGTAGGGTAGGATACACTGAGGTTCGTAGTAAGTGAGACCAAGGAAAGTGAATCGGGGTGACTTCCGCTTTCAAGAAGGCCGGGAGAACCCTGAGAGGCATAAGAGGGGAGGGTCTCGTATCTGAGTCTGGTTTTGTGAAGAGGTTCTGCCACACCTCTACCGTACACCTCAAAGTGTTACTCAACTGAACCGCCTTTATTGGGACGTTGGACCAGAGGTGTATGATCCCCTCCTCCCCAAGAATGTGACGTTCAACGTGTATGTGAGGCCACACAGGTTGCTGTGCATGCACCAACCCTAGCCATCTAGCCAAATGATTAGCTCTATAGTAGGCCTGAACATCTGGTAGTCCACATCCCCCCTGCCGTCTGCCAAGTCGCAGCTGAGTGTATGCCAGCCTAGGGTGAGCAGAATTCCAAATAAACTTTGAGAATAGGCGGTGTATTTGGATAAAGAAGGTTTGCGGAAGCCAAATTGGAATTGTCTGCATCACATACAAAATTTGTGGCATTATATAACATTTTAGTATATTCTTTCTTCCCATCCAAGAGACACATGGGATCTTTAAGCCTGAAAGATGTGAATTAATTTTCTTATACAGCGTTTTATAGTTGTACTCAAATAGCTTAGCAGGGTCTGAGGAGATGCGGACACCCAGGTAAGTTATGTCAGTTGTATTCCAGGTGAAAGGTGTAGACACTTTGAGACGTTGGATCACTGATTTCTGCACCGTGATATTTAAGGCTACAGATTTCCCCAGATTGATCCTGAAATTGGACACTTTTCCAAAATCCTCTAAGATTGCAAGAATCTCTGGAAAAGCTTGGAGGGGGTTTGATATAAATAAAAGTAGGTCATCTGCGAATGCTGCCGTTGAATGGATGACTTCCCCAATCTTAAGGCCCTTGATCTCCTGTGACTGTATAAATTTCTGAATTAGGGGTTCTATGGTTAATACAAATAATGATGGGGACAACGGGCAGCCCTGTCGCGTTCCATTATAGATATCAAAGGATGGAGAGAGGGTACCACTTATTCTGATCCTAGCAGATGGCTGGCGATAAAGCGTGAAAATGGCTCTCACGAAGGCGGGAGGGAATCCATATCTAATGAGTGTCGCCGCCATAAAGTCCCATGCAACACGATCAAACGCCTTTTCTGCGTCAGTGCTGAGGAGAACTAAGGGGAGTTTTTGTTTTTTAGCCCAAGATATTACATTAATTACTCTGGTAGTGTTAAATTTCCCTTCCCTTTGTGGTACGAAGCCTGTCTGTTCTGGATTGATAAGTTTGGGGAGCAATACATTTATGCGATGTGCCAGTAACTTTGCCCACCATTTGATATCTGTGTTCAGGAGGGATATAGGCCTATAACTTCCACATACCATAGGGTCCTTTCCTTCTTTTGGGATAACTGTGATATGCGCGTCAAGCATTCGTTTGGAGAGACCCTCTCCCTCCAACAGTGAATTGCTAAGTTTCACAAAATGCGGCAACAAAGTTGCGGCGAATGTTTTGTAATAAGATATGGGGAACCCATCAGGGCCAGGGCTTTTACCACTTGGTATGGAGGCAAGTACCTCCTTAACTTCTCGTTCTGTAAAGGGGGTCATCAGTCCCTCCAGATCTGCCTCATCTAGTTTAGGTAGGGAGATGGAATTAAGGAAAGATTCAATGGGGGCCGAACGATCCCCCATACTTGAGGTTGGACCGCTGGTCCCCAGATTATAAAGAGAGGAATAAAATCTGTGGAACTCCGCCGCAATATCTTCCGTGGAGGAAATCACCTCTCCCCCTACTGTTTTCAGTTTGGTAATATAAGATTTTTCGTTTTGTTTTTTAAGGAGTCCTGACATCATTTTAGATCCCTTATCTCCATGGGCATAGTATTTAAATTTACATCGCTGGAGAGCTTTGGCAGCTTTGACATTCAGGAGATCCCTAAGATCATTTCTCAGTTTTGCAAGTTCAGGTTGAGATTTCTGTATAGCGGATTGTTTTCTTAGCGTTTCCAAGACTGAGATTCTATTCAAGAGGGAGTTCATGGTGGCATCCCTGGCTTTTTTGACTCTGGCGCCCAAAGCGATGAATTCGCCTCTAATACAGGCCTTGTGAGCCTCCCATATGATTGGCACAGGGGTCTCCGGAATGCTATTAAAATGAAAATACTCCTGGAGTTTGTTATCTATATTCAAAATATCATCTGGGGAACCCAACAAAGTTTCATTTAGTGACCAGGTCAATGTTTTTCTAGGGAGAGATAAAATAGATAAGGACATAGAAATTAACGCATGGTCAGATATTAGTATGGACCCTATGTCTGAGGCCGTAGCTTTGCCAAGGTGTCTGTTGGAGATATATATGCGGTCTAACCTATGGTTAGAGATGAGCAAACCGGGACAACCGAACCCGGTTTCGGTCCGAACTTCCGGAAAAGTTCGGTTCGCAGCGAATCCGAACTTCACCGGGTTCAGCCGAACCCGTTTTGACCGAACCCGATCAAAAACATTATACAAATCGGCAGCCACTTGTCTCTATCAATCACTGATAGAGAAAAGAGGCTGCTGATTAAAAATAAAATAAAAAGCATTTCATACGTACCCGGTCGTTGTCTTGGTGACGAGTCCCTCTTCTTCCTCCAGTCCGACCTTTTCTGACGCGGCAGCCTGTGATTGGCTGCAGAGGCCTCTGCAGCCTGAGATTGGCTGCAGAGGCCGCGGCAGCCTGTGATTGGCTGCAGCGCTCACATGGGCTGCATCGTCATCAAGGAATGTCGGGCCGGATGTCGAGAGGGACGCGTCACCAAGGCAACGGCCAGGAGACCGGACTGGAGGAAGCAGGGAGTTCCCGGTAAGTATGAACGTCTTTTTTTTTTACAGGTACTGTGATCGGTAGTCACTGTCCAGGGTACTGAAACAGTTACTGCCGATCAGTTAACTCTTTCAGCACCCTGGACAGTGACTATTTAGGGTATGTGCACACACACTAATTACGTCCGTAATTTACGGACGTATTTCGGCCGCAAGTACCGGACCGAACACAGTGCAGGGAGCCGGGCTCCTAGCATCATAGTTATGTACGATGCTAGGAGTCCCTGCCTCTCTGCAGGACAACTGTCCCGTACTGTAATCATGTTTTCAGTACGGGACAGTAGTTCCACGGAGAGGCAGGGACTCCTAGAATCGTACATAAATATGATGCTAGGAGCCCGGCTCCCTGCAGTGTGTTCGGTCCGGTACTTGCGGCCGAAATACGTCCGTCAATTACGGACGTAATTAGTGTGTGTGCACATACCCTTACTGACGTCGCCTAGCAACGCTACCGTAATGACGGGTGCACACATGTAGCCACCCGTCATTACGGGGCCTCATGCACACGACCATAAAAACACCCGTTATCACGGGTCGTAATTACGACCCGAAATAGCGGGCCCATAGACTTCTGTTAGCCACGGGTACCTTCCCGTTTTCTCACGGGAAGGTGCCCGTGCCATTAAAAAGATAGAACATGTTCTATTTTTTTATTTTACGGGCCGTGCTCGTAATTACGACTCGTAACTACGAGCACGGCCGGCCGGCCACGGGCAGCCGGCCGCTTTTGCGAACCGTGCTGTCATTATAATTATAGCAGCACGGCCCGTAAAATAGAAAAATAGAACATGTTCTATTTTTTTAACGGCACAGGCACCTTCCCGTGAGAAAACGGAAAGGTACCCGTGGGTAACAGAAGTCTATGAGCCCGTTATTGCGGGTCGTAATTACGACCCGCAATAACGGGTGTTTTTACGGTCGTGTGCATAATGGGAGCACGGCTTGGAAAAACGAACGGCTGCCCGTGCTCATCTCCTGAAATACTCTGTGCTGCCTTAAACTCTGTGGACAGGTCAGGATCCTGTTTCTTTTAAATGCTGCTAGGGAACCCGCTCGATCCACTATATAAGGCTACGCTACAGTGCAGCATTTAAAAGAAACAGGATCCTGACCTGTCCACAGAGTTTAAGGCAGCACAGAGTATTTCAGGAGATGAGCGTGCAGATTCAGTGCTGCTGTGAACTCTGCTCTTACCATTACGTAGCTCTCAGTCTGTTACCTCTCCTCCACTCCTGTCCTCAAGAACACCTTCACATGATTGGCAAGTCACCACGTAATGGTAAGAGCAGAGTTCACAGCAGCACAGAGTATTTCAGGAGATGAGCGTGCGGATCTTGTGCGTAGTGGTGACTTGCCAATCATGTGAACGTGTTATAGAGGACAGGAGTGGAGGAGATGTAACAGACTGAGCTACGTAATGGTAAGAACAGAGTTCACAGCAGCACAGAGTATTTCAGGAGAGGAGCGTGCAGATTCAGTGCTGCTGTGAACTCTGCTCTTACCATTACGTAGCTCAGTCTGTTACCTCTCCTCCACTCCTGTCCTCAATAACACCTTCACATGATTGGCAAGTCACCACCCCGCACAAGATCTGCACGCTCATCTCCTGAAATACTCTGTGCTGCTGTGAACTCTGCTCTTACCATTACGTGGTGACTTGCCAATCATGTGAAGGTGTTCTGGAGGACAGGAGTGGAGGAGAGGTAACAGACTGAGAGCTACGTAATGGTAAGAGCAGAGTTCACAGCAGCACTGAATCTGCACGCTCATCTCCTGAAATACTCTGTGCTGCCTTAAACTCTATGGACAGGTCAGGATCCTGTTTCTTTTAAATGCTGCACTGTAGCGCAGCCTTATATAGTGGATCGAGCGGGTTCCCCAGCAGCATTTAAAAAAAACCGTGTTTGTGTATGTGTGTGTTTGTGTATATATGTGTGTTTGGGTATGTGACTTTGTCTGTTTTTGTTTTTATATGTGTGTTTGTGTATATGTGTGTGTGTATATATGGGTGTGTTTGTGTATATGTGTTTGTGTATATATGGGTGTATTTGTGTATATGTTTGTGTGTAGATGTTTGTGTGTGTTTTTGTATATGTGTGTGTGTGTTTGTGTATATGGGTGTGTGTTTGTGTGTATATATGGGTGTGTTTGTGTATATGTGTTTGTGTATATGTGTGTTTGGGTATGTGTGTTTTTGTTTGTATATGTGTTCATGTATGTGTGTGTATAACTGTGTGTGTGTGTTTGGATATGTGTGTTTTTGTTTGTATATGTGTGAGTTCGTGTATATGTGTTTGTCTGTTTATGTGTGTGTGTATATCTTGTTGTGTTTGTGTATATATGTGTGTGTCTGTGTATGGTTGTTTGTTTGTGTGTGCGTGTATATATGTGTGTAGGTGAGTAGAAGTATTGGTATTGTTCACATTGATAACTGTTTTTTTATGTTGTTGCAGATTTTGATGTACCGATTGGACTACATCTTCGATTCGTTGGACTACTGCGTAGATCTACGTTTTTTCAAATTTTAATAAAATGGTTAACGAGGGTTTTGTTGGGGATTTCTTATTTCAATAAAAAAGAATTGTCTTTGTGTTTTTTTTTAAACTTTATTAGTGCCTAGATAATGGCAGTTGGCTGATTGACAGCATCCATTATTAAGGCGGTACTTAGTGTTAGCCGGTGCAGAGGCTAGCACTAACCACCCATTATTACCCCGGTACCCACCACCAGCAGGGGTGCCGGGAAGAGCTTGGTACGATCCAGTACCCGACCATCTGTTGTGATGGTCGGGTACTGGGGCGGCCGTAGGCTGGTATTATGAGGCTGGGAAGGGCCAAAATCAGTGGACCTTCCCACCCTTGTAATGCTAGGCTGCTGCTGCTGTGTTGTATCGGGCTGGTTATAAAAATGGGGGGGACCCCCACGTCGTTTTTTTTTTTTTTGAATTTAACAAATTTAGCAATAGACGGGTCCCCCACATTTTTAATAACCAGCCATATACAAGGCCGCAGCAGTCTGGCATTACATTGGTGGGAAGGGCCACTGGTTTTGTCCATTCCCAGGCTAATAACACTGTGTTGTATGTGGCTGGTTATGATAAATTGGGTGGAACCCCATGTCTTTTTAAAAAAAAATAAAAAAATAAATAAATAATTAATAAAAATGACTTGGGGTCCCCCCCACTTTTATAACCAGCCAGATACAACACAGCAGCAGCAGCCTAGCATTACAAGGGTGGGAAGGTCCACTGTTTTTGGCCCTTCCCAGCCTCATAATACCAGCCTGCAGCCGCCCCAGAGCCCGACCATCACAACAGATGGTCGGGTACTGGATCGTACCTGGCTCTTCCCGGCACCCCTGGTGGTGGTGGGTACCGGGGTAATAATGGTGGTTAGTGTTAGCCTCTGCACCGGCTAACACTAAGCCTCGCCTTAGTAATGGATGTTGTCACTCAGACAGCGGCCATTACTAAAGTGGTAGTAATAAAATTTGAAAATAAAAAGACAAAGATATAGATAAAATATTTTATTGAAATAAAGCACCCCCAACACAACCCTCATTAACCATTTTATTGTAGAAAAAAAAACGTCATCTAAGTAGTCCTCGAAACCGACGTAGTCCAAACACCAAACCTGTAAAAAAAAAAAATGAAATAAAACATGTCGTAGGCTTAGATTCAGTTTAATGTGTGATACTGACTGTTATACCATGTATAGAAGCCTGCCGTGAAGTTGACTTAGATACAGGGCGCCAGCAGACAGTATCATACATGGCCATACATACATATATACAAACAAACATACATACAAGCATGCACATATATACATACATGCAAACATACACACATATATACATGCAAACTATCATACATACATGCATACACACACACATGAAAACATACATACAAACAAACATGCAAAGATACATACATACATATATACAAGCATGCACAAATATACATGCAAACATAAATACATGCAAACATAATTACATACATGCACATATATATAAACATACATGCAAACATACATGCAAAAATAAAAACATGCAAACATACATACATGCACATATATACATACATACATGACAACATACATACAAACATACATGACAACATACATACATACATGCAAACATACATACATACATGCAAACATACATACACACATGCAAACATATACATGCAAATATACATACAAACATGCACATGTATACATACATGCCAACATACATGCAAACATACATGCACATATATACATACATACATACATGACAACATACATACATGCAAATATATACATGCAAATATACATACATACACACATGCACATATATACATACATGCCAACATACATGCACATATATACATACATGACAACATACATACATACATACATACATGACTACATACATACATACATATATATATATATATATATATATATATATACACACATGCAAATATACATACACACATGCATACATACATACATACATGCAAACATACATTCATGCAAACACACATACATGCAAACATACATACATTCATGCAAACATACATACATACATACATATATACATACACACATGCACATATATACATACATACATACATACATGACAACATACATACATGACAACATACATGCAAAAATACATACATGCAAACATACACACATGCAAACATACATACATACATGCAAATATATACATGCAAATATGCATACAAACATGCACATATATACATACATGCCAACATACATGCACAGATATACATATACATACATGACAACATACATACATGCCAACATACATACATACATACATACATGCCAACATACATACATGCCAAAAAAAATAAATAATACGTTCATACTTACTTTCCTCCTGTCCGGCCTCCAGCGATGACGTTTCATCCATGTCGCCGCTGCAGCCTGTGATTGGCTGCAGAGGCGGTCACGTGGGATGAAGCGTCATCCTGACGTGCGTGACCGCCACTACAGCCTGTGATTGGCTGCAGCGGCGAAAGGGATGAAACGTCATCGCTGGAGGCCGGACAGGAGGAAAGTAAGTACGAACGTATAATTTTTATTTTTTTATTACATTTAAATTGTATTTTCCGCGCGCCGAGCATGTACTGTGAAGGTTGCTGAAAGAGTTAGTGCAGCCCATTAACTCTATCAGCACCCCGGACAGTAGCATGCTCGGCGCACGGACGTGACAGGTTCGGTCAGAACTAGTTCGGTCCGAACCGAACTTTTTTGTGAAATTCGGCGAACTAGCCGAACCGAACTTTTGATAAGTTCGCTCATCTCTACCTATGGTATGTCCCATGTACTGTAGAATAGTATGTGAAATCTTTTGTGTCTGGATGGGCTGTTCTCCATACATCTACAAGCGAAAGGTCAGCTAGTGCCCTCTTCATCTTCCTGATCGCTTTATTAGATATAGCCGCAGTTTTGGAAGTAGTGTCAAGGTTGTGTTCTAAGACACAATTGAAGTCCCCTCCCAGAACCAGAATTCCTTCCTTAAAGATTTGTAGCTTATTTAAAGTACCAGTTAGCCATGTAGCTTGATTTCTGTTAGGAGCATAGATGTTGGCTAAAGTAATTATAGTATTCCCTACTGTTCCTTTAACAAACACATATCTAGCAGCAGGATTAATTTGTTGAGCTATCAGGGTGAAGGGGACCGATCTACCAATGGCAATGCTGGCACCTCTCGATGCAGAAGAGTGTGTGCTATGGAACCATTGTGAGAATGAGGTGTGAGCTAGTGAAGGTGTGTGTGCGTGTCTGAAATGGGTTTCTTGCAAGAATAGTATGTCTGACCAAGCTTTCCTGACTATGGCAAACACTTGGCTGCGTTTTTGGGGAGTATTAAGCCCTCTCGCATTCAATGACACAATATTTATCTCAGCCATATTTGCAGATGTCTAATAGGTTGATGATAGTGTAAAGGAACTCATGAGGTGTCACCCCAACTTCAAACTCAAAACAAATTGTGGGAGAAAGAAAAACATTACAGATATTGTAAAACATATCACATAATAACCAGACTGGAAGGTCTGAGATCTCGCAAATCCCAGCTCCCATGGGTAGGAGATTAGCACTAGAAACAATTATACATATTACAATACTCATATGCACAATGCTAGATGAATATATCCGATCCATTCTGTAGGGGGAAAAAGAATACAAGAGAAAGAAGAGACGCACTTTCTGTTAATAGCTGCAAAACTTATGGTACCATTATGGTATAACTCTTAAAAGGATACGCAAGGTGCAAGTTGGAAGCTTCCAACACATAATAATAGTTCTTCCATAGCAATAAGACAGGGGCCCATTCAAGGCAACTTCAAGGCAGGTTTGCCTCTGCAGTTATTCTTCAGGTTTCTAAGTCCCAAAGTTCAGGTGGGTGCCCTCCTCGGGGACTTAGCTTTGGTTTGTAGGGACCAACCATCTGAAGGCGGTAATTCCGGAAACGAAGCAGGTAGGTGGACCGGCAGCCACGATGGAATATCCAATGGGGTGACTTGTAGAAAAGTCCAAATTTTTTGTAGATCTTCAGGTTGTCTCACCATTAGGGGTTTGCCATTATTCATCACAGAAAGTCCAAAGGGATATAGCCATCTGTAGGGGATATGACGGTCCCTCAGAATGTCAGTGAGCGGCTTCAAGATCCGTCGTTTGGTTAGAGTGCTTGCTGCTACATCTTGGAAAAACAAGATTTTACATTTGTCGTAATAAATTCCTTGAGAGTCCCTGGCCCTCTGCAAAAGGGCAGCTGTGTCGACAAAACTCAGGAGCCCGCACACTACATCCCTCGGCGGTTCTCCAGGTGCAGGTTTAGGCCGTAGCGCTCTGTGTATGCGTTCAATAACCACTTGGGAGGCCCGTTCAACCCCCAGCAGGTCTGTGAAGATTGAGACAGCTGCTGCCTTCAGAGCCTCTGGTGCCACACTCTCCGGCATCCCTCTAAGCCTAATGTTCTTCCTCCTATTTCGGTTCTCCTGATCCTCCAGTTGGAGAAATGCAGCATTTAGGTGCTCCTGTTGGGAGACAACCGTCTGTTGTGTCACTGTACTGTGAGATAATAAAGCGGCATGGACATTTTCCAGCTCATCTACTCTATTTCCAATGTGCTTTACATCCATTTTGATATCAGAAAGTTCTTTTAGCACTGGTGACAAGGCTTGCGCCAAACATTTCTTGAGAAAGGCTCTAGAGATATGGCATGCATCTGAATCATCGTATGTGGTAGGCTGAGCTGTACTGCTCTCTCTATCCGAATCGACATCCTGTGACATTTCAGTGTCTTCTTCATGTGCGGAAGGGTGACTCCCAGCAGATGAGGAGGCGGAGTGCTTTTTGTTAAAGAAACGATCAACCTCATGTTGATTCTTGTGCTTTTTAGGTGTGTGATGTATATCCTTGAGCTTGTCTTTGCCCGTTTTCACCATTTTGTCTTAGCTTGTGGTACCAAAGAAAAAAGAAAGTGCGTGTCTCTCCAGTGATAGTTACATGTGGCTCATTAAGAACCGCGCTTACAGCTTCCCAACTACCTCCCTAGTAATGGAGGGGAGGAGAGGGTCACCTAGCAATAAATTTGTTATGGAAGTCCAGATGACTGCAGTATGTAGCAGAAATAGAACAAATACACTAGGTGTGCTCCCAGCAGTAAAATATTAGAGCGGTGCTCTCATCGGTAGTGTGAAGAACAAAATATGGGGCTTGGGGGTATAAGTGGCACTTACTCCGAAGTCTATGGACGCTTGTCTGCAGGTTCAGGCCCAGGCCTAGTCTCCCCAGACGTCACAGTGAGTCTCCGGCTGCTAATAAGGATCAGGCAAGCTTCTCTAGTGTGATATCCTCAGATCAGCGTCCTTAATATATCTGCATCTGTGTTATGTGCAGCTTTTAAAGGTACCTGCAGCAGCTCTGCTGGTCCCTCCGAGCCGTCTCGGCAGAAATTTAGGTCCCGGTCCGCAACGAGGCAAGGCCTCACTTGCTCCTCCTCCTCAAATCGCCGTTTTACGGGTTCGAACTGGTGCCCGGTCTTCGCCGAGTCAGCTGGGAGGAAGGACGGAGCCGCTCTAGTGCAATCAGAGCCAAATTCTCCCGGTTTGAAGCCGATTGAGATCTGTTTCGGCGGAGCTCCCCGTAGTTGCGTCCGGTCACTGCAGCGTCCAAGCCACGCCCCCCGTTTAGCCCTTTTTAGCAAGTGTTAGTTAAATGGCTATAACTTTTGTATTTGTTGGGCTAACGACGTGATTTTTGCGACTTTTTTCCGTAGACAATGCAGGTTTCTTTTTAGCGTTTTTATACACACCTTTTTTGCTATTTTAGAATTTTTATTCATAACGTTTGAAAATAATAGTAAAAAAATAAGCTTTTTTACGTTTCAGCTATTTTTTTGGGTAATAACATAGTTTTACCCTAAAATAAACCTTTTATTTGTAATCGTCATTGTCTACCGTAAATTCTAATATATTACATGTCTATATTAGGGTAATTGGGTCAGCACTAGCTTTAAAAAAATGATTGGCGGGGGGGGGGGAGGTTTTTTTTGACGTGGGTATTTTAGGTATATTTATTATAAAAAGAAATTTGCACTTTACTTTACTATTTTTTTATTACTATGGTCTGTCCCTCAAAGGTAAAAAAAAAACCTTTGGGGAACTTGATATTTTTTTTTCTTTCTTTTTCACCATGTTTTTCCACAGTAACTGGAGCTGCACAGCAGCCCCTGTTACAGGGGAAATCAGCCCTCTCATAGTGACAATTGTCACTAATAGGGCTGTGCTGGGTCTTGTAAGACCCAGCAGCAGTCTGTCAGTAACAGCACCCGGCGATCATGTGACCAGTCACATGATCACCAGGAGGAATAGAGACAGCGCAGCTGCTGTCTCTATTCCTATACACAGCGTCTATTGAGCGCTGTGTAAAAAGACATCGGAGAAGACAGAAGCAGCGAAAGCTGCTTCTATCCTCTCCTCAGGGTCCCCGGCAGTCACTGACAGCCGGAGACCCGACATTCAGCTGCTCAATCGCGCGGGCAGCAAGTTAAAACCTGAGGCGTAAAAAGTCTTTGGCTCGGGTTTTAAGGACCCTGACCGCTGGCCGTAAAAACACAGCCAGCGTTCGGGAACCAGTTAAATGCCCGACCTCCAAAAAGTCACATAACATGCAAAAATTTTCTCCAAGAGACTCAATAACTGGACCAAGTACGCTGGGAAAGAGAATTCTTAATATGTTTCGAAATTAATCCCAGATCAATTGCCATAAGTGATCCGGACATCGAATTCCCACTCGATCCGCATGAGGGGCCAGCTGGTAAAATCTTTCCCACTGTGCACGAGAAAGGGAATCAGCTACATTATTCAATTTATTATTAATATATTTAGCCTTCAACCATATTGTAAAGAATCTGCCAGACACAGCTTCTGTGTCGACGCCCGTGGGTAATCAGTCTGCACCTGCTCCTAAGTCTGAGAGAGTGACACGATCTTCTACCAGTGAGGCTGAGGAGTGGGAGAACCTATCACAGCCTGGCCAGACGGAGCTAGCTCACACCCTCTGTCTATTTATACCTGTATTTCCTGCTCCTCCTTTGCCTGTGATTCTTTTTTCTTTCCTGGCTCTGCTGCTCCTGCTATGATTATTGACCTTGCTTCATTTTTTACCCTGGCTTTACTGACTACGCTCCTGCTCTGCGATTTGTACCTCGTGCACTCCTGGTTTGACTCTGCTCGTTCACTACTCTTGTTGCTCAATGTGTTGCCGTGGGCAATTGCCCCATTTCCCTTAGCTTCTGTGTACCCTTGTCTGTTATGCACTTATTGAGCGTAGGGACCCTCGCCCAGTTGTACGCCGTCGCCTAGGACGGGCTGTTGCAGGTAGGCAGGGACTGAGTGGTGGGTAGATTGGGGCTCACCTGTCTATCTCCCTACCCCGTCATTACATAATCACAGGCCCATATACCTTTTCTACCCTGGTCCCTGACACAACTATGGACCCCCTTGAGACCCTGGCTCAGCAAATGCAGGGCCTCTCTTTACAGGTCCAAGCCGTGGCTCAGAAGGGCAACCAGCATGATGCTACCCTGGTAGTGCCCCCCACCTCAACTCTTGAACCCCACCTCAAGTTGCCTGACCGGTTCTCAGGGGACCGGAAGACTTTTTTCTCCTTTCGGGGGAGTTGTAGGCTCTATTTCCGTTTAAAGCCCCACTCCTCAGGTTCTGAGAACCAGCGAGTGGGTATAATTATGTCCCGCCTCCAAGACGGGCCCCAAGAATGGGCCTTCTCCTTGACTCCTGACGCCCCTGAACTTTTCTCTGTTGATCTTTTTTTTTCCAATCTCGGGCTCATATATGACGAGACTGACAAGACTGCCTTTGCCGAGAGTCAGCTGGTGACCTTACGTCAGTGTAAGAGACTCGTTGAGGAGTACTGTTCTGACTTTAGGAAGTGGTGTGTAGCTTCTCGGTGGAATGACCCTGCCTTGAGGTGCCAGTTTAGATTGGGTCTGTCGAACGCCTTGAAAGACCTGTTAGTTAGCTATCCCTCTTCTGACACCCTAGATCAGGTTATGACTTTAGCGGTACGTCTTGACCGACGTCTCAGGGAACGACGACTGGAATGTTTTTGTGCCTTCCCCTCTGACCCCCCCATGATGGCTCCCGAGGTTCCGTTGCTTCACTCTTCCTCGGAAAACTCGGATGAACCTATGCAACTCGGGGCCTCCGTCTCTCCGCAACAATGTAGAGAGTTCCGCAGGAAGAATGGTCTCTGCTTCTACTGTGGGGATGACAAGCATCAAGTGAACAACTGTCCTAGGCGTAAGAATAAGCAGCCGGAAGAACATCCGCGCCTAAGTGACCATCGGGGAGGTAATCTGGGCGCACAGGTATTTCCCGTATATATGAAACCTAATTAGATCTTGCTTCCCTTTCAGGTCTCTTTTGAGGGTAGGTCTGCCACCGGCAGTGCCTTCGTGGATTCAGGGTCTTCTGCTAATATTATGTCTGTGGAATTTGCTTTGTCTCTAGCTATGCCATTGATTGACTTGCCTAAACCTGTCCCGGTAGTGGGTATCGACTCCACTCCTCTTGCTAATGGTTATTTTACACAGCATACCCCTGTTTTTGAACTCCTTATTGGCTCCATGCATTTGGAGCAGTGCTCTGTACTGGTGATGCAGGGATTATCGTCCGATTTAGTTTTAGGCCTTACCTGGTTGCAAATGCATAATCCCACGTTTAACTGGAATACTGGGGATCTTACCAAATGGGGTAATGAGTGCATGACATCATGTTTTTCTGTTAATTTTATCTCTCTCCCTGAGGAGGTGAACACTCTACCTGAGTTTATTCAGGACTTCGCTGATATTTTTTCTAAAAAGGCCTCCGAAGTGTTACCTCCTCATAGAGAATTCGATTGCGCAATAGATTTGGTACGAGGAGCTAAGCTCCCTAAGGGTAGGATATTTAATCTCTCTTGTCCCGAACGTGAAGCCATGAGGGAGTATATCCAGGAATGCCTGGCCAAGGGTTACATTCGCCCCTCTACTTCTCCGGTAGGTGCTGGCTTCTTCTTCGTAGGGAAGAAGGATGGTGGTCTTAGGCCGTGCATTGACTACCGAAACTTGAATAAGGTCACTGTAAGGAACCAGTATCCCCTTCCTTTTATTCCTGATCTCTTCAATCAGGTTCAGGGGGCCCAATGGTTCTCTAAGTTTGATCTACGGGGGGCTTATAACCTTATCCGCATCAAAGAGGGGATGAGTGGAAGACTGTGTTTAACACGCCCGAAGGTCATTTCGAATACCTCGTCATGCCCTTTGGGTTGTGTGATGCTCCCGCGGTCTTCCAGAATTTCATAAATTAGATTTTAAGAGACTACCTGGGGGTATTTCTTGTAGTGTACCTTGATGACATACTTGCGTTTTCCAAGGACTGGTTCTCCCACATTGAGCATGTCAGGAAGGTGCTCCAGGCCCTTTGGGAAAACAAACTGTTTGCTAAAACCGAAAAATGTGTGTTTGGGGTGCAGGAGATACCATTTTTGGGTCAAATCCTCACTCCTCATGAATTCCGCATGGACCCTGCCAAGGTTCAGGCTGTGGCTGAATGGGTCCAACCTGCCTCCCTGAAGGCGTTACAGTGCTTCCTGGGGTTTGTTAATTATTACAGGAGATTTATTGCTAACTTCTCGGTCATCGCTAAGCCTCTTACGGATCTTACTCGCAAAGGTGCTGACCTCCTCCACTGGCATCCAGAGGCGGTCCAGGCTTTTGAGATCCTTAAGAAGTGCTTTATCTCGGCCCCTGTGCTGATTCAGCCAAACCAAATGGAGCCATTCATCGTGGAGGTTGACGCCTCCGAGGTGGGAGTGGGTGCTGTCTTGTCTCAGGGTACCAGGTCCCTCACCAATCTCCGTCCCTGTGCCTACTTCTCCAGGAAGTTCTCGCCCACTGAGAGTAACTATGATATTGACAACCGCAAACTCTTAGCCATTAAATGGGCATTTGAAGAGTGGCGCCACTTCCTGGAGGGGGCTAGGCACTAGGTAACGGTCCTTACCCACCACAAGAATCTGGTTTTCTTAGAATCTGCCCGGAGGCTAAACCCGAGACAAACTCGATGGGCGTTATTTTTTACTAGATTCAACTTTTTGGTCACCTATAGGGCTGGGTCTAAAAATATTAAGGCTGATGCACTGTCGCGTAACTTCATGGCCAGTCCTCCTTCGGAGGAAGATTCTGCATGTGTTTTGCCTCCAGGTATAATCATTTCCTCTGTTGATTCTGACTTAGAAATTTCGGCTGATCAAGGTTCAGCTCCCGGGAACCTTCCTGAGAACAAGCTGTTTGTTCCCCTGCAATTCCGGCTAAGGGTACTCAGGGAAAATCATGACTCTGCACTATCTGGCCATCCAGTCATCCTGGGTACCAAGCATCTTATTGCCAGAAACTATTGGTGGCCTGGGTTGCTTAAAGACGTTAAGGCCTACGTCGCCTCTTGTGAAATTTGTGCTAGGTCCAAGACTCCCAGGTCCCGACCAGCGGGCTTACTATGTTCTTTGCCCATTCCCCAGAGACCTTGGACCCATATCTCCATGGATTTTATCACCGATTTGCCTCCATCTCAAGGCAAGTCGGTGGTGTGGGTTGTAGTAGACCGTTTCAGTAAGATGTGCCACTTTGTGCCCCTCAAGAATCTACCCAATGCTAAGACGTTAGCTACCTTGTTTGTCAAACACATCCTGCGTCTCCATGGGGTTCCTGTCAATATTGTTTCTGACAGAGGGGTACAATTTGTTTCATTGTTTTGGAGAGCCTTCTGTAAAAAGTTGGAGATTGATCTGTCCTTCTCCTCGGCCTTCCATCCTGAAACTAATGGGCAAACTGAGAGGACTAATCAGTCTCTAGAACAATATTTAAGGTGTTTTATCTCTGACTGTCAATATGATTGGGTCTCCTTCATTCCCGTCACCGAATTTTCCCTTAATAACCGGGTCAGTAACTCGTCAGGGGTTTCCCCCTTTTTCTGTAATTTTGGGTTTATTCCACGGTTCTCCTCCGTTTCACCTGGTAGTTCCAACAATCCCGAGGTAGATGTCGTTCATCAGGAACTGTGCACAGTCTGGGCACAGGTTCAGAAGAACCTAGAGGCGTCCCAGAGCATACAAAAGACTCAGGCAGATAGAAGACGTTCTGCTAACCCCTTGTTTGTGGTCGGGGATCTGGTGTGGCTATCTTCTAAAAATTTGCGCCTTAAAGTCCCGTCCAAAAAATTTGTTCCCCGATATATAGGACCGTACAAGGTCATTGAAGTCCTTAACCCTGTTTCCTTTCGACTTGTGTTACCCCCATCTTTTCGAGTACACGACGTGTTTCATGCCTCCCTCCTTAAACGCTGCACCCCGTCCTTGGCTCCCTCGAGGAAACCTCCGGTCCCTGTTCTCACCCCTGAAGGGGTAGAATTCGAGGTGGCCAAGAATGTGGACAGCAGGATGGTCCAAGGCTCCCTCCAGTACCTGGTCCATTGGAGAGGATACGGGCCTGAGGAGAGGACTTGGGTACCCGCCCGGGATGTTCACGCTGGGGTATTGCTCAGGAGGTTCCATCTTCGCTTCCCCAATAAGCCAGGTCCACCTAGAAAGGGTCCAGTGGCCCCTCTTAAAAGGGGGGGGGGGTACTGTAAAGGATCTGCCAGACACGATCTTCTACCAGTCAGGCTGGGAGGCTGAGGAGTGGGAGAGCCTATCACAGCCTGGCCAGACGGAGCTAGCTCCCGCCCTCTGTCTATTTATACCTGCATTTCCTGCTCCTCCTTTGCCTGTGATTCTTTTCTGTTTCCTGGCTCTGCTGCTCCTGCTATGATTAATGACCTTGCTTAATTTTTGACCCAGGCTTTGCTGACTACGCTCCTGCTCTGCGATTTGTACCTCGTGCACTCCTGGTTCTACTCGGCTCGTTCACTACTCTTGTTGCTCACTCATTTCCCTTAGCTTCTGTGTACCCTTGTCTGTTTGTCTGTCGTGCACTTATTAAGCGTAGGGACCGTCGCCCAGTTGTACGCCGTCGCCTAGGACGGGCCGTTGCAGGTAGGCAGGGACTGAGTGGCGGGTAGATTGGGGCTCACCTGTCTGTCTCCCTACCCCGTCATTACACATATATTTAATTTAAAACAGTATAAGCCAAATAGCGTAATAACTTAATCACTAATTCACTATGAGATGATAAACAATTCACTGCAAACCACACGCCTTTATTATCCGTATGTAAAAATATTTGTTTGTTCTTGAAGGATTCGCCCCAAATATAAAGAGATACTACAACCGGAAATAACTCCAATGGAAACAGATTTTTTGTAAGTCCAGCTTGAACCCAAGACTTATCCCAAGGTTCAGCTGACCAATGACCATCACAAAATGCACCATATCCCATAGAACCTGAAGCATCTGTAAAAAGGACCAGAGCAAGTGAATCGACAAACTCCTCCTGCCAAATACTTCTACCATTAAAATTTTGTAAGAATTCCAGCCATACCCTAAGATCATCTTTCAAAACCTTAGTTAGACGAATGTGAGAAAATGGAGATTTCAAACCTCTTGTAGACATGTACAGCCTTCTAGAAAAAAACTCTACCCATTGGGATAACTTTTGAGGCAAATACTAAAAGGCCTAATAAAGATTGAAGGTGCCTCAAAGTTATTTTACTGCTAATTAGCATTTTAGATAATACATCCATTGATTTTAATAATTTAACCTCCGGAAGTCTGAATTCCATCAAACACGTATCAATTGTGATTCCTAGAAATTCAAGACAACAACATGGAGAAACTGTTTTCCCACTTGCTAAGGGGATATTAAAAAAAACTCACAAACTTCAATATACAGGGTGGGCCATTTATATGGATACACCTAAATAAAATGGGAATGGTTGGTGATATTAACTTCCTGTTTGTGGCACATTAGTATATGGGAGGGGGGAAACTTTTCAAGCTGGGTGTTAACCATGGCGGCCATTTTGAAGTAGGCCATTTTGTATCCAACTTTAGTTTTTTCAATGGGAAGAGGGTCATGTGACACATCAAACTTATCGAGAATTTCACAAGAAAAACAATGGTGTGCTTGGTTTTAACGTTACTTTATTCTTTCATGAGTTATTGACAAGTTTCTGACCACTTATAAAATGTGATCAAAGTGCTGCCCATTGTGTTGGATTGTCAATGCAACCCTCTTCTCCCACTCTTCACACACTGATAGCAACAACGCAGAAGAAATGCTAGCACAGGCTTCCAGTATCCGTAGTTTCAGTTGCTGCACATCTCGTATCTTCACAGCATAGACAATTGCCTTCAGATGACCCCAAAGATAAAAGTCTAAGGGGGTCAGATCGGGAGGCATTTCTTCTGCGGTGTTGCTATCAGTGTGTGAAGAGTGGGAGAAGAGGGTTGCATTGACAATCCAACACATTGGGCAGCACTTTGAACACATTTTATAAGTGGTCAGAAACTTGTAAATAACTCATGAAAGAATAAAGTAACGTTAAAACCAAGCACACCATTGTTTTTCTTGTGAAATTCTCGATACGTTTGATGTGTCACATGACCCTCTTCCCATTGAAAAAACTAAAGTTGGTTACAAAATGGCCGACTTCAAAATGGCCACCATGGTCAACACCCAGCTTGAAAAGTTTCCCCCCTCCCATATACTAATGTGCCACAAACAGGAAGTTAATATCACCAACCATTCCCATTTTATTTAGGTGTATCCATATAAATGGCCCACCCTGTACTTATTTAACAGATTGAAACAAACTTGTGAATCCGCTGGACCAAAAAAATAAAAAAATAATCTAAGTAATGCATCAAATCACCAGCCCTCTCATCCCTCAAAGTAACCCAATGAATAAAAGTGGAAAAAGCCTTAAAATAATAACACGATAAGGTAAAGCCCATGGGTAAACATTTGTCAAAATAATATTTGTTATTAAATTGAATACCTAAATAATTAAAACCTAAGGGATTAACGGGTAATAACCGAAAGCGGATTTGACATCCGCTTTTGCTAATAATGATCTATGGCCAAATTTTCTCAACAGTACCACTGCATCATCAAAAGATGAATATTGTACTGAAGCAAAATCTGACTCCGCTTTATCATTAAGAGTAGAGATGAGCGAACCGGGACAACCGAACCCGGTTTCGGTCCGAACTTCCGGGAAAGTTCGGTTCGCAGCGAATCCGAACTTCACCGGGTTCGGCCGAACCCGTTTTGACCGAACCCGGTCAAAAATATTATACAAATCGGCAGCCACTTGTCTCTATCAATCACTGATAGAGAAAAGAGGCTGCTGATTAAAAATAAAATAAAAAGCATTTCATACGTACCTGGTCGTTGTCTTGCGGACGAGTCTCTCTTCTTCCTCCAGTCCGACCTTCTTTTCTGACGCGGCAGCCTGTGATTGGCTGCAGAGGCCTCTGCAGCCTGTGATTGGCTGCAGAGGTCTCTGCAGCCCGTGATTGGCTGCAGAGGCCTCTGCAGCCCGTGATTGGCTGCAGCGCTCACATGGGCTGCATCGTCATCAAGGAATGTCGGGCCGGATGTCGCGAGGGACGCGTCACCAAGGCAACGGCCAGGAGACCGGACTGGAGGAAGCAGGGAGTTCCCGGTAAGTGTGAACGTCTTTTTTTTTTAACAGGTACTCTATATTGTGATCGGTAGTCACTGTCCAGGGTGCTGAAACAGTTACTGCCGATCAGTTAACTCTTTCAGCACCCTGAAGAGTGACTATTTACTGACGTCGCCTAGCAACGCTGCCGTAATGACGGGTGCACACATGTAGCCACCCGTCATTACGGGGCCTCATGCACACGACCGTAAAAACACCCGTTATTAAGGGTCGTAATTACGACCCGAAATAGCGGGCCCATAGACTTCTGTTAGCCACGGGTACCTTCCCGTTTTCTCACGGGAAGGTGCCCGTGCCGTTAAAAAGATAGAACATGTTCTATTTTTTTATTTTACGGGTCGTGCTCGTAATTACGACTCGTAATTACGAGCACGGCCGGCCGCTTTTACGAGCCGTGCTGTCATTATAAGGGTATGTTCACACGACAGCGTCCGTTACGGCTGAAATTACGGGGATGTTTCCGCCTGAAAGCATCCCCGTAATTTCAGCCGTTATGGCATATGCAGGCGCTTGAACGCCGCGTCCATTACGGACGTAATTGGCGCTGCTATTCATTGGAGTCAATGAATAACGGCTCCAATTACGGCCAAAGAAGTGACAGGTCACTTCTTTGACGCGGGCGTCTATTTACGCGCCGTCATTCGACAGCGGCGCGTAAATTACGCCTCGTGTGAACAGACAAACGTCTGCCCATTGCTTTCAATGGGCAGATGTTTGTCAGCGCTATCGAGGCGCTATTTTTGGACGTAATTCGGGGCAAAAACGCCCGAATTACGTCCGTAATTAGTGAGTGTGAACATACCCTGTGTTCACACGCACTAATTACGGATGTAATTCGGGATTTTTTGCCCCGAATTATGCCCGAAAATAGCGCCTCGATAGCGCTGACAAACATCTGCCCATTGAAAGCAATGGGCAGACGTTTGTCTGTTCACACGAGGCGTATATTTACGCGCCGCTGTCAAATGGCGGCGCATCAAAGAAGTGACCTGTCACTTCTTTGGCCGTAATTGGAGCCGTTATTCATTGACTCCAATGAATAGCAGCGCCAATTACGTCCGTAATGGACGCCGCGTTCAAGCGCCTGCACTTGCCGTTTCGGCTGAAATTACGGGGATGTTTTCAGACGGAAACATCCCCGTAATTTCAGCCGTTACGGACGCTGTCGTGTGAACATACCCTAAATTTTATAGCAGCACGGCCCGTAAAATAGAAAAATAGAACATGTTCTATTTTTTTTAACGGCACGGGCACCTTCCCGTGAGAAAAGGGAAGGTACCCATGGGTAACAGAAGTCTATGAGCCCGTTATTGCGGGTCGTAATTACGACCCACAATAACAGGTGTTTTTACGGTCGTGTGCATAATGGGAGCACGGCTTGGAAAAACGACCGGCTGCCTGTGGCCGGCCGTGCTCCTCTCCTGAAATACTCTGTGCTGCCTTAAACTCTGTGGACAGGTCAGGATCCTGTTTCTTTTAAATGCTGCTAGGGAACCCGCTCGATCCACTATATAAGGCTGCGCTACAGTGCAGCATTTAAAAGAAACAGGATCCTGACCTGTCCACAGAGTTTAAGGCAGCACAGAGTATTTCAGGAGATGAGCGTGCAGATTCAGTGCTGCTGTGAACTCTGCTCTTACCATTACGTAGCTCTCAGTCTGTTACCTCTCCTCCACTCCTGTCCTCAATAACACCTTCACATGATTGGCAAGTCACCACCCCGCACAAGATCCGCACGCTTATCTCCTGAAATACTCTGTGCAGCTGTGAACTCTACTCTTACCATTACGTGGTGACTTGCCAATCATGTGAAGGTGTTCTTGAGGACAGGAGTGGAGGAGAGGTAACAGACTGAGAGCTACGTAATGGTAGGAGCAGAGTTCACAGCAGCACTGAATCTGCACGCTCATCTCCTGAAATACTCTGTGCTGCCTTAAACTCTATGGACAGGTCAGGATCCTGTTTCTTTTAAATGCTGCACTATAGCGCAGCCTTATATAGTGGATCGAGCGGGTTCCCAAGCAGCATTTAAAAGAAACAGTGTGTGTGTTTGGGTATGTGTCTTTGTCTGTTTTTGTTTTTATATGTGTGTTTGTGTTTATGTGTGTTTGTGTATATATGGGTGTGTTTGTGTATATATATGGGTGTATGTGTATATGTTTGTGTGTAGATGTTTGTGTGTGTGTGTTTTTGTATATGTGTGTGTTTGTGTATATGTGTGTATATGGGTGTGTTTATGTGTGTGTTTGTGTATATATGGGTGTGTTTGTGTATATATATGGGTGTATTTGTATATATGTTTGTGTGTAGATGTTTGTGTGTGTGTGTGTGTTTATATATGTGTGTGTTTGTGTATATGGGTGTGTGTATATGTGTGTGTTTGTGTATATGTGTGTGTTTGTGTATGCGTGCGTGTATATATGTGTGTAGGTGAGTAGAAGTATTGTTATTGTTCACATTGATAACTGTTTTTTTATGTTGTTGCAGATTTTGATGTACCGATTGGACTACATCTTCGATTCGTTGGACTACTGCGTAGATCTACGTTTTTTTTAAATTTTAATAAAATGGTTAACGAGGGTTTTGTTGGGGATTTCTTATTTCAATAAAAAAGAATTGTCTTTGTGTTTTTTTTTAAACTTTATTAGTGCCTAGATAATGGCAGTTGGCTGATTGACAGCGTCCATTATTAAGGCGGTACTTAGTGTTAGCCGGTGCAGAGGCTAGCACTAACCACCCATTATTACCCCGGTACCCACCACCACCAGGGGTGCCGGGAAGAGCTTGGTACGATCCAGTACCCGACCATCTGTTGTGATGGTCGGGTACTGGGGCGGCCGTAGGCTGGTATTATGAGGCTGGGAAGGGCCAAAAACAGTGGACCTTCCCACCCTTGTAATGCTAGGCTGCTGCTGCTGTGTTGTATCGGGCTGGTTATAAAAATGGGGGGGACCCCACGTCGTTTTTTTGGGGGAATTTAACAAATTTAACAATAGACGTTGGGTCCCCCACATTTTTAATAACCAGCCATATACAAGGCCGCAGCAGTCTGGCATTACATGGGTGGGAAGGGCCACTGGTTTTGTCCATTCCCAGGCTAATAACACTGTGTTGTATGTGGCTGGTTATGATAAATTGGGTGGAACCCCATGTCTTTTTAAAAAAAAATTAAAAATAAATAAATAATAAAAAAAAAATGACGTGGGGTCCCCCCCACTTTTATAACCAGCCAGATACAACACAGCAGCAGCAGCCTAGCATTACAAGGGTGGGAAGGTCCACTGTTTTTGGCCCTTCCCAGCCTCATAATACCAGCCTGCGGCCGCCCCAGAGCCCGACCATCACAACAGATGGTCGGGTACTGGATCGTACCTGGCTCTTCCCGGCACCCCTGGTGGTGGTGGGTACCGGGGTAATAATGGTGGTTAGTGTTAGCCTCTGTACCGGCTAACGCTAAGCCTCGCCTTAGTAATGGATGTTGTCACTCAGACAGCGGCCATTACTAAAGTGGTAGTAATAAAATTTGAAAAGAAAAAGACAAAGATATAGATAAAATATTTTATTGAAATAAAGCACCCCCAACACAACCCTCATTAACCATTTTATTGTAGAAAAAAAAAAAACGTCATCGAAGTAGTCCTCGAAACCGACGTAGTCCAAACACCAAACCTGTAAAAAAAAAGAAAAAATGAAATAAAACATGTTGTAAGCTTAGATGCAGTTTAATGTGTGATACTGACTGTTATACCATGTATAGAAGCCTGCCGTGAAGTTGACTTAGATACAGGGCGCCAGCAGACAGTATCATACATGGCCATACAGACATGTATACAAACAAACATACATACATGCAAACTATCATACATACATGCATACACACACACATGAAACCATACATACAAACATGCAAAGATACATACATATATACAAGCATGCACAAATATACATGCAAACATAAATACATGCAAACATAATTACATACATGCACATATATATAAACATACATGCAAAAATAAAAACATGCAAACATACATGACAACATACATACATGCAAACATACATACAAACATGTATACATACATGACAACATACATACATGACAACATACATACATGACAACATACATACATACATGCAAATATACATTCATGCAAACATACATAAATGCAAACATACATACAAGCAAATATATACATGCAAATATACATACAAACATGCACATATATACATACATGACAACATACATACATGACGACATACATACATACATACATACATAAAATGCAAACATACATACATACATTCATGCAAACATACATGCAAATATATACATACATGCCAACATACATACATACATACATACATGCAAACATACACACATGCAAACATACATACATGCAAATATACATACAAACATACATGCACATATATACATACATACATGACAACATACATGCATACATACATACATGACAACATACATACATGCAAACATACATTCATGCAAACATACATTCATGCAAACATACATACATACATGCAAACATACATTCATGCAAACATACATACATGCAAACATACATGCAAATATATACATGCAAATATACATACACATATATACATACATGCCAACATACATGCACATATATACATACATACATGACAACATACATACATACATACATACATACATGCCAACATACATACATGCCAAAAAAAATAATAATACGTTCATACTTACTTTCCTCCTGTCCGGGCTCCAGCGATGACGTTTCATCCATGTCGCCGCTGCAGCCTGTGATTGGCTGCAGAGGCGGTCACGTGGGATGAAGCGTCATCCTGACGTGCGTGACCGCCACTACAGCCTGTGATTGGCTGCAGCGGCGAAAGGGATGAAACGTCATCGCTGGAGGCCGGACAGGAGGAAAGTAAGTACGAACGTATAATTTTAATTTTTTTATTACATTTAAATTGTATTTTCCGCGCGCCGAGCATGTACTGTCAAGGTTGCTGAAAGAGTTAGTGCAGCCCATTACCCCAATCAGCACCCGAGACAGTAGCATGCTCGGCGCACGTAAGTGACAGGTTCGGTCCGAACTAGTTCGGTCCGAATCGAACTTTTTTGTGAAATTCGGCGAACTAGCCGAACCGAACTTTTGAAAAGTTCGCTCATCTCTAATTAAGAGAAGCCTTATCAGGAAAAGAAAGATGATGAATCAACCTATATTCATTCGGCTCCTTCTTTGGGACAATCCCCAAAGGAGATTGTTAAGGATCTGGCAGGCACAGCTTCTGTATCCACGCACATAGGTAATCAGTCTGCACCTGCTTCTATGTCTGTGAGACTGACTCCATCTTCCACCACTCAGGATGGCAGGCTTAGGTGTGGGAGAGCCTATCACAGCCTGGCCAGACGGAGCTAGCTCCCGCCCTCCGTCTATTTATACCTGCCTTTCCTGTTCCTCCTTGCTTGTGATTCTTCTCTGTTGGTTTCCTGGCCCTGCTGCAGCTTCTTGAACTACTTGTTCCTGCTTCGTATTGACCCTGGCTTACTGACTACTCTTCTTCTCTGCGTTTGGTACCTCGTACACTCCTGGTTTGACTCGGCTCGTTCACTACTCTCCTGCTCTGCATTTGGCACCTCGTACTCTCCTGGTTTGACTCGGCTCGTTTACTACTCTTGTTGCTCATGGTGTTGCCGTGGGCAACTGCCCCGTTTCCCTTTGTTCTGTGTTTCCTTATCTGTTGTCTGTCGTGCACTTACTGAGTGTAGGGACCGTCGCCCAGTTGTACCCCGTCGCCTAGGGCGGGTCGTTGCAAGTAGGCAGGGACTGAGTGGCGGGTAGATTAGGGCTCACTTGTCTGTTTCCCTATCCCTGTCATTACAGAGATATTCTAAAGTTAATAAAGGGGGGAGAGGAAAATGGACCAGCAATTCTTCCTTCAACTAATTCTTTATTTAATTTTAGAATGACAATTTCTTCATGCTTCTCTACTGATTTAAGTTTATCGACCCATAAGCAACCTGCACCCTTGTACTCAGGGGCGTAGCTAAAGGCTCATGGGACCCAATGCAAAAGTTCTTATTGGGCCGCCCCCCGCAAACTTCTCATGGCCGACGGTCCGCAGCTTTCAGCTGCATCGCTGGGTCTCCTAAGTGACCCAACAATGCAGCACTAGCAGCCAGGGGCGTCACTAAGGCTGGGTTCACACACACTATTTACGGACTTAATTCGGGTGTTTTAGCCCCGATTTACATCCGAAAATGCGTCTCAAAAGCGTTGGCAAACATCTGCCCATTAATTAGAATGAGTCTTATGATGTTCTGTGCCGACGGTCAATTTTTACGCGCCGCTGTCAAATGGCGGCGCGTAAAAAAAACGCCCGCGTCAAAGAAGTGCCTGTCACTTCTTCAGACGTAAATGGAGCAGTTTTCCATTGACTCCATGGAAAAACAGCTCCAATTACGTCCGTAATGGAGGCATCGAAAGACTCCTGCACATGTCTTTACGGCTGAAATTACGGTGCTGTTTTCTCCTGAAAACAGCACCGTAATTTCAGCCGTAACGGACGCTGCCGTGTGAACTTACCCTCAGGGCTTAAAATGTCAGGGGAAATAGCCCCAATACATATGTGTCCGCCCAAAAAAAAATGTGTGTATAGGAGACAGCATAGCATATCTATAGCACTACGACCCTATAAACTATGGATAGGATTAGATACATTGGCTCATCAGACAGTATCACACATGATAGGATTAGATACATTTGCTCAGCAGACAGTATCACACATGATAGGATTAGATACAGTGGCTCAGAAGGCAGTATCACACATGATAGGATTAGATACAGTGGCTCAGCAGACAGTATCACACATGATTGGATTAGATATAGGGCCCAGCAGACAGTATCACACATGATCGGATTAGATACAGGGCTCAGCTCGCTGACATAGCAGCTCCAGCGCTGGACCCAGGAAAGGTAAGAATAATTATTTTGCTTCTTTATGTGTTACTGATTATTTTTGTGTCTTTGTGTTTTTTTACAGGTTCGGTTGTTGGACTTCGGATTCGAGGACAACTTCAATGACGGCGTTTTTTTATTCTCAATAAAATGGTTAATGAGGGTTGTGTTTTTTTATTTCAATAAAATATTTTTTCTATGTGCTTGTATCTTTTTAAACTTTATTATCACCGCCTTAGTAATGGCCGCTGGCTGATTGACAACCTCCATTACTAAGGCGGGGCTTAATGTTATCAGGTGCAGAGGCTAACACTAACCCCCATTATTACCCCGGTACCCACCGCCACCAGGGGTACTGGGAAGAGCCGGGTACGAACCAGTACCCGACCATCTGTAGTGACGGGCAGGCACCGGGGTGGACGCAGGCTGGTAGTATTAGGCTGGGGAAGGCCAACAACAGTGGCACCTACCACCCTGGTAATGCTGCCTGCTGCTGCTCTGTTGTATCTGGCTGGTTATGAAAATTGGGGGGGGGGACGGACCCGATATCGTTCTTTCCAATTATATATATATATTTTTTTTTTTAAATGACGTGGGGTCCCCCCCATTTTTCATAACCAGTCAGATACAATAAAACAGCAGCAGCAGCCTAGCACTACCAGGATGGGAAGGGCCACTGTTTTTGGCCTTTCCCCTCCTGATAATACCAGCCTGCGGCCACCCCAGTGGCCGACCATCACTACAGATGGTCGAGTACTGGATGGTACCCGGCTCTTCCCAGCACCCCTGGTGGCGGTGGGTACCAGGGTAATAAAGGGGGTTAGTGTTAGCCTCTGCACCGGCTAACACTAAGCCCCGCCTTAGCAATGGATGCTGTCAATCAGCCGGCGGCCATTACTAAGGCAGTAGTAATATAGTTTAAAAAAAACACAAAGACATAGAATTTTTTATATATTGAAATAAAAAAAAACCACACACAACCCTCATTAACCATTTTATTGAAAAGAAAAAAAAAGCCATCATCAAAGTAGTCCTGGAATCCAACGTAGTCCAACGACCGAACCTGTAAGAAAACACAAAAAAAAACACATTAGTAACACATGTGTTAGGCTTAGATACAGGGCCCATGTGTGATACTGTCTGTAGGACCCTGTATCTAAGCCTACCACAAGGTAGGCTTAGATACAGTGTCCAGCAGACAGTAATCTTATACAGTATAAGATTACTGTGTGCTGGGGCCTGTATCTAAACCTACCGTGTGGTAGGCTTATATACAGGGCCCATCAGACAGGATCACACATGGGCCATGTATCTAAGCCTACCATGTGATTGGCTTAGATACAGGGCCCAGCAGACAGGATCACACAATCTGTGATCCTGTCTCATGGGCCCCCTAAGCCTGCCACATCATAGGCTTAAAGGGGTTGTCCAGTCCCTAAACAGTCCCTAAACAGACTGTACTTACCTTCCTGGTTCCGGATCGCAGAGGAGGTCCTGACGTCAAGCACTGTGCGCAGCGCATGACGTCACAGCGCTATGCGCCGCACACAACATCGAGAGGACAGAACTACCGCCGCGGCTGAAGAGGATGGTAAGATTAGTAGCCCTGACTGGCGGGTTCTGTCTCCCGGGACCCGCCAATCAGCTGTTTTGAAGGGGCCGCAGCACTCGTAGGAGAGCTGCTTCCCCCTTCATTTCACTACTCGCTCACACTGTGAATCACCGACACCGATTCACAGTGTGACCGGAATGAAGGGGAAGCAGCTCTCGTACGAGTACTTCAAAACAGCTAATTGGCGGGTCCAGGGAGTCAGAACCCGCCAGTCAGGGCTACTAATCTTACCATCCTCTTCAGCCGCGGCGGTAGTTCTGTCCTCTCGATGTTGTGCACGGCGCATAGCGCTGTGACGTCATACGCTCCGCACAGCGCTTGACGTCAGGACCTCCGCTGCGATCCGGAACCAGGAAGGTAAGTACAGTCTGTTACTATAGTAACAGGGGCCCGCGGCCCGAGTTACTATAGTAACTTTTTATTGATGTGGTTCCGGGGGACTTTGGGCCCCCCAGGCTTCGGGGCCCGGTCGCAATTGCGACCGCTGCGACCCCTATAGCTACGCCAGTGCTTGTACTCAGGAACATAAAAACCTTCTTTAAACCTGTTCAGGAGCATTAGAGCCTTCTCCCTGTCTGGATAAATTTCTAACCACATTACCATTCTTTGCCAGTTCACCGGCGTCTGTGCCTTTAAGAACTGATTCCTTACTATGTTGATTTGTTTAGTTAGATCTCTTGAAACAACGGAAATTTGATTGCGGGCCGGAACAAAATGAACATTCATGACGATATTTACAATTGTTTAACCATTTACATTGAGCTTCATTGTAAGCAAAGCAAACTCCTTTTCTCAAAGTAGTTTGTGCATTAGGGGTATTTTGCCTTGGATTAACACCCGTTCTCTGAGGAAGCATTAAATTAATCCAGAGGCCTACGTCTTTAAAACCCCATTTAAGACCTGGATGTACAGACAGTTTTTGTCTAAAGAGGTCGTCGTAATTGAACCAAGCAAAACCTCCAAAATTCCTGTACGCTTCCAAAACAATATTGATGTGTTGGAATAAGCCGCAACACTTTTGTGGGAATTTCTCCCCCAATACAGCAGCATAAATGCAATAAGCCTGCAACCAATTGTAAAAAGACCTAGAAGCAAATCTTTTTCTACTTTCATCCTCCTTATCATCAGTTTTCTTATCTTTCAAAACCGCTTCTTTAAAAGAAGGTAACAAAGACAATAAATCAAAATATTCATTACGCCAGATCTTTTCCTTAATAGATAATGGAAAATGATAACCTAACGGAGGCACCTCACAAGCAATAGCCTCTTTAACACAGGCTACAGAAACACCTACACCTTTTTCCAATAGTGGTTTAGTCAAATCCACCATTGGAACTACATTAGGAGTCCAAACATCTGCTGGGAAACTAATGTTCCTCACAGATTTACTAGTGAAATCTGATAACATTCTAAAAATATTAACTAAAATATCAGCATTAGGATCAACATTAACATTGGCAGACTGAGCAGCGCTCAGTCTACATAAAGTCTCACCCTCCTGGACAGGAACGCCAGCATGGAGCTGCTCCTCAGACTTCTTATCTGCTGCTGCAAGTCTCCGGTTACTTCGGCCTGGAGATGATTTACCGGTGTTCCCAAGTCTCCCTCTCCTTTCCAAAGCAGGTGGATATACATGCCTAGTCTTGCGCTGCCTCTTCCTGGACCTGGGGAGTCTTCACTTGCACCAGCACCCTTTAAACGAACAGCCGCTGCATCACTTCCGTCGGCAACAAGCAGGGTCACAAGCTCTGGCGGAAGCTCAATGCGGTCATATCCGCTGACGTCCGACTTCCTCCATTGCACCCGGAGCAGCTTCAAGACACTTCCGGAGCCAAGCTTCGCCACCACAACCCTCTGCTTTCCGAATTAATTCCCTCAGCAGTTCTTCCATTCTGAAGCAGATGTGTTTCTCCTGGCGATGATGTTCCTCTTCTTCATCCAACTTGGACGGGCAGCAGACCACTCCAAAACCTGGGAATATATATTCAAAATTCCCGCCTTTTTACCAAATGGAACCAATGAAAACACCAGATTTTACCACCACATAGGAATTTTCCAGAACCTGTGCGTGCCAAGACCAAGTGGGTGGGGCACCACTGACCTGAACCTGACCTCATACAGGTAAGTACCAAATAAAAATAGGGGAAAAAGAAGGTTAAACCAAATGACCTTTAATTAATGACCATAAAAGGAACTGAAGGAAAACAGGAGGAAAAAGGGGGGGGGGGGCGTATTACCATGAGAGGTCACGCTGTAAACAGGCTAGTAGCCCCTATTCAGGAACAGGGAACACTGGAACTGGAAAACACTAGGAGACCATTAGCTTAGACAAACTAGGATATGACAAACGAGGTTCAGGAATAGAAGCAAGGGGCTGGACCCCTCTTATAGTCCAGGCACTAATGGGCTGATTAAAACATTAAAGTCCGGTGTGCGCGTTGCCCTACGGTTCCTGGCCGAGGTGAGTGGAAGTGAGCGCTGGCGTCTCCTGAGGAGGAGACTGGGGCCAGCGCTCGCTGACCCATAGCTGCGGCCATCAGGGGGAGAGTGAACCTGACGGCCCGCAGCCACGGACATGACAAGTGGTCTTTAGGTCTTCTAAACATGATGCATCTTTAAGGAAATGATTGTTCCATTGCCAGGTCCATGGGTGGTTTAAATTCTCCAAGTGAGATGGTGTAAGAAAGATTTGGGAGTGGTCTGACCACATTATATTGCCTATAGTGACTTGAGGTTACCAAGATAACGCACAAAAGAGAAAAAAAATATGCGACTGTAAGAATTGTGGGACTTTGACTAATATGTATAATTTCTAATGTGTGGGTTTAAAATGCGCCATATATCAGTCAGCTAGTATTAATCAAAGTCCCGTCTCAGACAACGTAATTGTCCTGAGGGAACAGGGCTCTTTTTGGAAGTGGTATCCATTCCATGGTTGGGTCTAAAGAGAAATTGAAGGCTAAGGAGGCTGTCTTATTCCTAGGACCAGCAATGGGAAAGGTCAAGCCTCCATCTTTGGGGGAAGCTAGTAAGAGTACATTTCTGCACCCTATCTCGTATTGGAGGAAAATGTGCCAAGGCACAAAGGTCCCAGTTTCCCAACCACCAATCGATTAGTGTCAGTAATGGCAGTTAAAATATAACTTTTATTAACTTTTATTAATGTATCAAACAGACAGACAACAATCAAGGGTTAAAATTGTATCAAGAGACGGCCAGTACGTGTCACAGAAGTCAAGGTACGTACACCCAGCACATCGCTGGACACAGTGAGAGAGACTGATTCGGCAGCTGCAGACTGCCGTGCATTAGAACAGTCCCACACAAGTAGAGGCAATGACTGGACCGTCGGTGATTATTAAAATGGCGATAGCCCCCCCGACATGTTTCGCTGCAGAAGCAGCGTCCTCAGGGGATAACACGGGGCTTAGCCGAATCAGCTGCCGAATCAGTCTCTCTCACTGTGTCCAGCGATGTGCTGGGTGTACGTACCTTGACTTCTGTGACACGTACTGGCCGTCTCTTGATACAATTTTAACCCTTGATTGTTGTCTGTCTGTTTGATACATTAATAAAAGTTAATAAAAGTTATATTTTAACTGCCATTACTGACACTAATCGATTGGTGGTTGGGAAACTGGGACCTTTGTGCCTTGGCACATTTTCCTTCATTGTTCATTTATCCCTGCCAACCACTAGGGGTCCTTCTTTTGCTTTTTCTATCTCATATTGGGGCCCATTCAGAGCATTATTTTTTAAACTAATCCTGGGCTCCAATGCAAAATCTGTAGTACAGGCCCATACCTACCATGTACCAATTATAATACTGGTGTATCCTAATGTGGTTGGGTTCAACTGCTACCTCTGCACCACCTTTATCTAAGCCCATATTAATATTTATAAATGTTATCACTGTAAAATATAGTTGTCTATAAGCATATCCTTCACATAAAAATAATAGCTACAGTAAACTACATTATTTTATAGTAAATTCATCTACATTGAGGATTAACAAGCAAAATACCTTTTTTGCTTTAACTCACTCTTTGCTTTAATTAAAGGTTTGATTTACCAAATGCCTATTAGTATGAGAAAGGCTGGTGTCTTGTTCAAATCTACATAACCAATTTTTTAACCTATCAGTAACCAATGTTATTCTATAATGTCGCATTTTACAGCTTACAATTAATACAAATATTTATTTACACAATTATTACAGTAAGTGGTAAGTTTGTTATTCATTCCTGGATAGCATAATCCTAAGAATTACCGGTATACGCTGCGTAAATCAGAAATATTAATAGTAACACAGGAAAACGGCTTTTTAAAACAAGTAAAGGGAAGTTGATCTTTTCACTAATTATAGGAGTCCATTTTTCTCTGCTGGAGATAGAACAAAATATATATTTACAGTTATTTTACTGTCATTTTAACATATCTATTATTGTACTTTAATAAAATGTGGGACAATAATATACATTTGTTTTTAATAAATTTGGTTGTTTATCCGGTTGAAATGTCTCAGAACCGACTTTTCCTTGTGACTGGTGGATATTAGAAGAGAAAGTGAAATATTTTGACATGCTTAAGGGTATTATCATTATATTTAAAAAAAGTACCATCCTGGCGGAATAGGATAAACATGGATTTGAAAAGAAGTGTGGGCTGTCACGATCTGTGGGTATGTGGACCTTCTAGGCCGCACCAACATAGCGGAGTAGCAGCTGGCCAAACAACAGTCTATAATGTCTATAGTCCTTAGTACAAGAGTACCTATAAGGGAATGTTCACACGGCAAACTAAAAACAGTCATAAAATACAGAGCTGTTTTCAAGGGAAAACAGCCCCTGCTTTTCAGCCATTTTTTAAAGCATCAAGCGTTTTTGATGCGTTTTTTACAGACGTATTTGGAGCTGTCTTTCTATTGAGACAATGATAAACGGCTCCAAAAACGTCTCAAGAAGTGACAGACACTTCTTTTTACGGAGCATTTTTTTACACGCCGTTTTTACAAACGGCAGCGTAAAAAATGCCCCGTTAGAGCGAAATGCATTTTTTTCGATTTAAATCAATGGCAGATGTATATTTAGCCGTTTTTCAGGGCATTTACTGCCCAAAAAACGGCTGAAAATAAGCCCTATGAACATACCCTAGTCCAGAAAGTAGCAGAGGCTTTGGCATGGATGGAATCTGATGTGGCAGATGACGCCAGATAGCGAATGATGCCAGACGTTGCAGGAATGGCAGAAGACACCAGACGTGGTGTATTACAGCAGGCGAGGCAGATGACACCAGACATGGTGCATTACAGCAGGCGTGGCAGATGATACAATACGACTCCAACACTAGATAAGGCACAGTAACAAACACAGCACGGGATACAGGAAGCAGGATACGGGAACACTGGGAACAGGATAACACTTAGGGATAATTTTCTAAGACTAACATGGGAATACAGAATAACACCCAGTCACGTAGTGAAAGGGCAGTGCCCTTTTTTATAGTCCAGAGTGATCTGGGGATAATTAGTAATTATTTGTATGTGCGCGCGCTAGCCCTTTAAGGCCAGGAACGAGCGCGCACACCCTAGAGGATGGTACAGGACAGAGTTGCTGCATGTGTGAGAGGAGTCTATGGTTGCGGCCGTCAGGAGGGGCGGCGGTCCGCGGACGTTGCAGTGGCGTTCCTTTTGAGTCCCTAAATTAAAGGGTGAAATCCATGTACTGAAATCATTACTCTCTCCATGCAGATTTATTATGGTCGTTTCTCCAATGAGAAACAGGCAAGAATTATATTTTTTATTTTTAATTGTATACTTCTAGTACCAGATTGTCCACCTGTTGTTTAAGGCGAGTGCTCCTAATAGTCTGGAAGAACTCAAATCTATAGACCAAGAACTGAAATCATACACTATAGACATAGCATGTGATATTTGAACTAATGATGAATATAGTCTTTATATATAAAAGGTTAGTTAATGATGAAAGTAGATCATTAGCAAGTGGTTGTAATAAAGTACTGTGTTTCGATGCCGCAATGATGTTAGCAGGTGTCCCATGAGAGAAGGGACATGCAGAAGTGAGTCTCAAAGGAAATATTTTCAAGTAATCTTGTATCTTGTGCACCGGGTTCCCATATAGAATAAACATTGCAGAGTTTCCGCAATGGAATTCTGTGTGGAAATTCTGTAAATTTATGCTGTTTTCATTGATTTTCGGTTGCGTGTTTTCCCCATTGGATTCAATGGGGATGCAAAACCTGCAACAGAAAACCAAGTGTTGCGACTTTTGCGGCAGATTCGCAGCGATTCCGCCACAAAAATCGCAACTCTGGAAAAAAAATCTTAATTGCCAAGAACTATCTCCTTCTTCCTGAAGTCACGCCTTCTGGGATGATGTTTCATCCCATGTGACCACTACAGCCAATCACAGGCTGCAGAGTCACATGGCTTTCAATGTCATCTTAGGAAACCGGACTACGCTCAGAAAAGAGGGAAGGGTAAGTATGAAAGTTTTTTCTTTTTCCCCAGCGCTGCATTCAGCAGTGGAAATTCCGTTTGAAAAATGTTTTTTCAGACGGAAGGTGGTGCAGGTTCCAGGTCGGATACACTGTGCAGTTTTTACGCAGCGTATCTGACCCGTGGGAACCCGGGCCTAAACTGTACATTTGTACTACTGTCTCACTCACTAGCTGCTCAACCTAGACAAAGAAGGATAGACTGTAGAGTGTGCAGAAGATTATAAAGATAGCAAGATGTTTAGTGACAATAACCAAGAGTATGACTAGCACTTTGTCACAAAAGTAGAAAGAGAGGCCAGACTAGAAGAAACAGAGAAGGTTACTAGTACAATGAATTTGGGAAAATAGAGGACCAAAAAGATAGAGCATGGAGCATCAAAATGTCATTCAAACAGAATTGTGCGCAAAACAGAAACAGACGTCTGATCAATTTCTCTGTTAAATGTCAGATAAATGAATTTTATTTGTGGACTCCAGGAGAGCCACAAATACACTAAAGGGGTCTCCTACAATAAGCCTGAGTTCACGTGCAGCATAAATACTGCGTTTTTTCCACAACGGATTACATTGCAGAAAATCCACAGCGTATTACAGTTGCAGCCAAGTGGATGAGATTTGAACAAATCTCATCCACACGCTGCATAAAAAACCCGCCGAAAAAACGTTCATAAATTGACCTGCTGTGGTGCGATTGCTTAATCCGCAGCATGTTAATTTATGTTGCGGAATCGCTGCTTTTCTGTTGCAGATTTTTCCCATTGACTTCAATGGGGAGGTAAAACCCTCAACAGATGTTGCAATTTTTTAAGTATTAAAGTATTCCGCCCGGTTAAGTATTCCGCCCGAAATACTGCACTACAATTTGGTGAATTTTTTCGTCCGGAATCCCTGGACCGTACAGGGCATATACGCTGTGTACTTTTACACAGGGTATCCGCCCTGTGTGAATTTACCATAATCTTCTGTTCTTCATTGGAGTCAATGAAAAACGGCTCCAAAAACATCCCAAGAAGTGTCCTGCACTTCTTTGACGCGGGCGTAATTTAAAATTGTGGTGCAGTTTGTTCGCTGCGGAAAACTGTCCATCCCAGGAGACTGCTGCAGCATGTGATTGGCTGCAGCACCGGTCACATGGGATGAAACGTCATCCCAGGAGGACGGACTGGAGATTGTCAGAGTTAAGTATAAGGTTTCTTTTTTCTAAGTTGCGATTTTTGCGGCATAATCGAAGTACGTTGCGCAAAATCCACAGTATTTACGCCACATGTGGACTAGCCCTAACACTGTTCTATACCACTGGTACATTACAGTTGCTATCACTTGGTTACCTGTTACCATATATACATATCTCTGTTATTATTCCTTAATGAAGAAGCTCCAGTAAGGCAACATAATGCCAAGGTTTGCTGACTCAGAGGGTAGATGTTATTAATTTATTTGGAGTTGTTGATTTCTATGGAATCAGTTAAACATTCTTCAGTTTACTCCTACTAGTAGCAGCTGTGAACTATTTAGCATTCACAAAGCAGGCTGATCAACGTGAGCAGGGGATTTAGAGCCCCCTAATATATATAGAATGGATCCATGGCTCCTATAATAATATATTAATACCCTACTTATTGTGCACCTCGGAACCTAGTGTATGTTTTTAACAAAAATTTAAATGATTATTACATTTTAACATTGGCTTTAGGGCTGAGTTTCCACAGGGCGTTTTGATTGTGATTGTTACCACATTTTTACTGGCGTTTAGTATTGATTTTCATGTTAAATTCTGTGAAAAACGCATTGGTAAAAAACGCATGTGTATTATCACGAAACACCGCGGTTTTGCGATGCGTTTTTTGGCCATTCATTTATTACAAGGGAGCACATAGTTTCAGAACAATTAAGACTGGGTTCAAACGTAGTGGGTAAACTGTGTTTTTTTTTTTGCCATGAACTGCAATAAAATGGTGACGTTTTGCTGCAATTTTGCAGAAATAGCAGCAAAATGACACGGTTTTGCAGCGAATCACAGCAAATTTGCCAGCGAATTGAAAACCCAGCCTAAGGCCAGATTCAAACGAAGGTTGTATACGTCTGTGTGCTGTCTGTGAAAACAATGGACAGCACTCTGACCTATGTAACTCAATGGAGCTATTCAGACATCAGTGATTTTTCACGCAGCGTGGTTCTGTTGCGTGAAATTCAGTGCATGTCCTATTCCATACCTCCCAACTTTTGAATTCGGAAAAGAGGGACATTTTTAAGCCACGACCCCTAACCACGCCCAATATCCCCTTCTTCAAATAGCAAGCGCACATTCTCACTGCGGATCTCTAGACTGTCTGGATATCACAGATATTATATTTCAGGTTATATCGTCTTAGTGTTACTTTTCCTATCTTGGGTATAACATTTGCTCATCACGGCAGCATCTGCAGCAGGACAAACCAAAAGGCTCAGAACAATGAAAGTCAAGAGGGAGACCCTATGGTGGATGACTTTTCAATTGACAGGTAGTAGAGTTAGTTGTTGGGAATTTTTTTTTCCAGTTGTGTAACTCTGTTACCGGTCAATTGAAAAATCGTCCACCAGAGGCAAAAATGTTTCTCCATGGCGGAGAACCACAAAGAAACACCTGGGAATCAGACATGATGGGGAAACATTTTTCCCTGTGGTGGATGACTTTTCAGCTGACAGGTAGCAGAGTTACATGAAGGGGAATTATTTTTCATTGACGTCTAGTTTCTATTGCAGCGCAGGGAAAACAGAAGTCGCTGGAGTTGAGAAGTTTTTTTATTCTTCATATTATTAACTTTATTTTTTTGTTTTGCAGGTTCCGCTGGACTGTTTGGACTACGTCATAGATTCGGTGGACTACTGCGATGATCTACGTTTAAAAAAAAATAAAAAATAGTGAAAGAGGGTTGTGTGGGGGAGTTCTTATTTCAATCCAAAATATTTTCTTATGTGTCTGTTTTTTTTAATACTTTATTAGTGCCTTGGTAATGGCAGTTATCTGACCGCGTCCATTACTAAGGTGGGGCTTAGAGTTAGCCAGTAAAAAGGATGCAACTAACCCCCCATTATTACCCCGGTACCCACCGCCACCAGGGGTGCTGGGAAGAGCCGTGTGCGATCCAGTACCCGACCATCTGTAGTGACGGGTGGGCACTGGGGCGGCCACAGGCTGTTATTCTTAGGCTGGGAGAGGCCAGAAACAGTGACCCTTCTCACCCTGGTAATGCCAGTCTGCTGCTGTGTTGTATCAGGCTGGTTATGAAAATGGGGGGGACGCAATGTCGTTTTCTTATTTATTTATTTTTAAACTACGTGATTTCCCCCCATTTTTCATAACCAGCCAGATCCAACATACCGGCAGCAGCCTAGTATTACCAGGGTGGGAAGGGCCACGGTTTTTGGCCCTTTCCAGCCTCGTAATACCAGCCTGCGGCCGCCCCGGTATCTGCTCATCACCACAGATGGTCAGGTACTGGATCATACCCGGCTCTTCACAGCACCACTGGTGGTGGTGGGTACCGGATGATAACGGGGGGTTAGTTGCAGCCTTTTTAACGGCTAACACTAAGCCCCACCTTAGTAATGGACGCGGTCAGACAACTGTCATTACCAAGGCGCTATTAAAGTATTAAAAAAACAGAGACATAAGAAAATATTGTTTTATTGAAATAAGAACTCCCCCACACAACGCTCTTTCACAAATTTATTTGAATAAAAAACACGTAGATCATCGTAGTAGTCCAACGGATCTACGACGTAGTGCAAACAGTCCAGCAGAACCTGCAAAACAAAAAAATAAAGTTAGTAATATTTGTAGATGCGGCCACGCACAGCCCCCTGTAGATGGGGCCACACACAGCCCCCCTGTAGATGGGGCCACGCACAGCACACCTCTAGATAGCGCCACGCACAGCCCCTGTAGATAGCACCACGCACAGCACCCCTGTAGATAGCGCCACGCACAGCCCCCTGTAAATAGCGCCACGCACAGCCCCCTGTAGATAGCGCCACGCACAGCCCCCCTGTAGATAGCATAACGCACAGCCCCCTCTTGTACATAGCGCCACACAACCCCCCTTGTACAAAGCGAGACACAACCCCCCTTGTACACAGTGCCACACAACCCGCCTCCCCCTTGTACATAGTGCCACACAACCCCCCTCCCTCTTATACATTGTGCCACAATGCCGCCAGAGCAGAGAGCGGTAGAGGTAGCCTACTGCTTCCACTCTCCGCTCTGCCGTCACATTTCTCACCGTTAGGAGAAGGCAGGAGGTCTGGCAGCAGCGTTCTGACTGGTGTCGATGCCGGCCTGGGAGTGGACCAGTCCAGTCACCTGACCTGTCACCTGACCGGTGAGGTCAGATAACAGGTCAGGTGACTGGACTGGTCCACTCCCGGGCCAGCATCGACACCAGTCAGAACGCTGCTGCAAGACCTCCTGTCTCCTTCTGACACTGATCGCTAATCGCTGTTGCAGTCGTCCGGCATGCAGGGCGCCTGTTAGCTGTGATCAGCTGTTTTGATACTGCTGCAGCGCCCAGCGGGACATTTTTCAGACCGCCTGGGACGGCGGGACAGCGGTGAGAAACCGGGACTGTCCCGCCGGATCCGAGACGGTTCGGAGCTATGCCTATTCTGGTGCGTTTTTGCGGATCACGCACCCATTGAAGTCAAGAAGTGCGTGACAATCACTGACAGCACACGGACGCCATCAGTGTGCTGTTCATGATTCACACACTAGTTGCTAAAGAAATGCAAAGAAAAAAATAAAAGAATAGAAAAATGTTCACCAACACTGACATCAAAAACTGATGGCACATGGAACACACACTGATGGCACACGGAACTGTAACGCGGTAAAAACGCTGCGTTTTTTGTGGATGCAAAACGGGCACTTTCGTGTGAATCTAGTCTAAAAAGCACATGAAAATCACTACAAAACTGAAGTAAAAATGCATTGAAAACATCCTGTGGAATCTACAGTGAGTCCTTCTGATCACAAATGACACATGTACATTACTAGAATAACAAGACGTTGAATGTATTTTTGACAAACAGCATAGTGTGTGAAAACATTAGGTGTCTGAGTGCTGATAGCAGCTGGGGTGGGAGATGTTTATTTACTTTTTTCCCAATACACATGTACAAGCACATAAGAGGTTTTTTACTCTCTATCAATGCATGTCAGCCAGAAGCCCCTGCAGCAAGATCCTCAACATGACAAACACCTCCTGCTTCTAAATAAGGAGATAGAAGTCTGTAGAGCGTACAACCGTGCCTTGAACAGAAACACTTCACACTAAAAGATTTGTCACATTGCAAAGTTTTCTTTTTTGTACGGAGGTACAATTAAGAGGCTATGAAAATCTTAACATAAAAAAAATTGCTTTAATGTATGTGTTTTTGCTTACTAAACATTTTCTAATAAAGATTTATAACAAAAAAATGATAAATTGTTTTAATAAATTTTAGCGCTGATCAACTTAGATTTGATCGCTATTAGGGACGTATTGTGTGTAAGAGGCACACAGGAGCTGCTGTCAGCCAAACTGTCAGCATAGCTGACTGACAGATGCGGCTTACTGCGGCGTTATGCAGCTTCTATGTATAGTGGATAAATATAAGCTGCAGCGCTAAAACTAATGAAAATGTTTAATAAAACTATATTAGAAAAATTATTAGTATACAAAAACGCATACATTACATAAAAAAAGGTTTTTATAATCTTCAATGATTTACATGCTTTTAGATTGTACATATATACTTTGCTAAATGTTCAGAATAGATAGTTCTGTGCTAATATTTCAATACATTTAAAGGAGACCTGTCACCAAACAGACTCTTTCATTTCAGAGCTTCTAACATCTCTGCTCCAACTAAATACTATCCGTCCCCCAATTGTGCTGTATGCTTGTTAGCGTTCTTGAGTCTTTTCAGCCAAACAGAGATTAAGATGTTTTAATCAGATCCTTATGATAGCATCAAGTGATGAGCCCACATTATATTAGTTGAAAGGGTACTGGGAGCCTATAATCATATAACAACCATATAACATGTTCACTTTTGTGCCCACTTGCCCAATTCTGAGGTGGTGTAAGTTTTCAGAGGATACAGATGGACCCATTAGCTTCTAGTACATCTTATAAATGCAATCAAATGAATGGTCTGTCTGGGGGCTGATACGGTTTATAAGCAATGGTATATTTAATTTGCATGGTTCAAGATTGCATTTGGGAAAACAAATTAAGATTTGCTTCAACATTTAATAGTTGTAATATTTTGAGATATTAGTTGATCAGTTAAATAAAAATTTATTTGGTATTTTCCAACATCTGTTTTTGAAAAGTTCACATTATTAAAGTCAATATATTCTTAGATTATACAGGAAAAGTATAAAATACTTTTATACTTTTAGGCTGAGTTCACACGACCTATTTTCAGGCGTAAACGAGGCGTATTATGCCTCGATTTACGCCTGAAAATAGGGCTACAATACGTCGGCAAACATCTCCCTATTCATTTGAATGGGTTTGCCGACGTACTGTGCCGACGACCTGTAATTTACGCGTCGTCGTTTGACAGCTGTCAAACGACGACGCGTAAATTGACTGCCTCGGCAAAGAAGTGCAGGGCACTTCTTTGCAACGTAATTTGAGCCGTTCTTCATTGAACTCAATGAAGAGCAGCTCAAGATTTACGAGCGTCTCAGACGCCTCGCATAATACGAGGAGGAGCTTTTACGGCTGAAACGAGGCAGCTGTTTTCTCCTGAAAACAGTCTGTCTTTTCAGCCGTAAAAGCCTCTCATCGTGTGCACATACCCTTAGTGTGATTCAGTAATGCCACAATGCGATTGCAATAAAGCATTTCTTTGACTAGTGTCTACTTTACACAAGCAGTGTTCCCAGTTGGGTCTCTTATATCAGCACGATGAGACTTAAAACAATGATCAGACTTTGTTGTTTGAACTGCAGTCTGCTATAGCCATTAAAAATGTTAATTCATGCGCATATCAGTTTTTTTAGTGACCTGATCACAATATATTTACACGTAATATATATTCTGAACCATTCAGCATGTAATGTAACATTTAAAATGCAATCTTTAATCATGCTTTCATATATTAAAACTTTATATAGCATGTTTAATGTATGAAGACTTTGTGTCTATTATTTTTAGGAATATAAAGACATATCTAATTACAAAGCTTTGGTTATATGTATGATATCATTATGGTAACAGATGAGACCTTCCATACACTGTGGACAACTAAGTCATAGTATCAAACACAATTTTAAGAGGGAAAATAAAAGAATCAATCTATGCAAAAGGAGTGTAAGAGAATATGTTGAAATTACTGTATCAGTCATTGTCCAAAATGATACATAGAAAATGGCTAACCCTGGTACAGAAAAAGTCATGTTAGGTAAGTTGTACCCTTCCTGTAATTCATACCTATAAAACGAAAAATGTAGTAACTTTACGCTTAAAAAAAAAAAAAAAAGAGTGGGCGGAACTTGGTATGGCAAAGGACAATTAAACATGTGTGATGGTGCTGCAGTTAGGCTAAACAGTGCATTTATTCTTTACGGTCGGTGGGACCCTTTGAAACCATCCAGCTGGACATATGACCAGATCAGGGCCGATGCTAGCTTTTTTGCTGCCTAAGGCAAAAATTTGAATGGCGCCCCCAAGATCTTGATTGACATCCCCCTGCCTGTTCTACATCACTAGCAGCCTCCTCAAACTCTTGTGGATGCGCCATTGCCTTGTACTCCCCTGTCATGGGCGGTGCAGCGATGAAGCCCGACAGAGAATACCTCACTACACGGTGTGTGCCCAAGTAGTACAAGGCAATGGCGCATCCAGGAAAGTTGGAGGAGGCTGCTAGTGATGTAGAACAGCCAGAAAGATGTCAATCAAGCATGGAAAGGAGAGCTTGGAGGCAGGACTATGTGACTCTTCAGGAGTAATTATAATATAGCATGTGCCGTTTTAAAAGTTAGTTTTTTAGAATTTTGCTGCATGTGAAAAAAACATACAAGGGAATGTTTGGAAATATTCTCAGGTTATGTATTACCACATTGTGGCAGTTCAAAGGGTTAAAACACCTGACAGGTTCCCATTAAATAGACAATGAATTGCAACAATTCTATCTGCCCTGCAATTTAATATCATATATAATTGCAGCAGCAGAAACAAGCCCATATATAAAGTACCAGAACCAAGTTCATTACATAAATACAGCACCAGAACAAAGCAATACATACCCGTATTTTTCGGACTATAAGACGCACCTGACTATAAGACGCACCCAGGTTTTAGACAACAGAAAATAGGAAAAAAAATGTTTCATATTTTACTACTTTTACAAAGAAAAAAGTATTTGTTAAAAAATAATTTGTTTTGTGTCACAACATTCTGAGAGCCCTAACTTTTTTATATTTTTTCATCGATTGAGTAGTGTGAGGGCTTTTTTTTTGCAGGACGAGCTGTAGTTTTTATTGGCACCATTTTTTGGTACATGCAATTTTATGATCACTTTTTTTTTCATTTTTTTAAGCGCTAAGGTGACCACAAAATGATTCTGTGGTTTTAAAAATAAAAAATAAAATACACTGTTCCACTGTGAGTTAAATAATGGTATATTGTAATAGATCAGACTTTTACGGACGCAGCAATAGCAATTTTTTTATTTTTTACATTATGCTTGGGGAAAAAATGGGAAAAGTTTTCTTTTAACTTTTAATATTTTTTTTACACTCCTAAAAATGTATCTAATTTTTTTTTTTTACATGCTTTATAAGTTTCCCTAGGGGACATGAACCAGCGGCCACTTGGCTGCATGTCGAGTTACTGAAACAGAGTAACTCGCTCAGCTATGCTGTTTCCGGTACCCCGATAGTAGCGAATGGCAGATACGGCAGCAGCGTAGCATGCGAGCTACTGTGATTCCGTAACTACTATTCAGTTCTATGGGAGTTACGGAAACAGTGCAGCTCAGCGAGTTACTCTGTTTTAGTAACTCGACATGTAATCAAGTCGCCGGGAGAGCACTAAAAACTAGGACGGGGTTTAGGGGGCCACATTCTAGAGATAGGTGCAGGACCCAGAGGTGGGACCCGCATCTATCTTACATTTATGACATAGCCTGTGGATATGTCATAAATGTCCTTAATGGAAAAACCCCTATAAGTGCCGCGGTCGCTATTGGCCGCAGCATTTAACTAGTTAAATGGGTTTGCCATAAAACACATGTATCGCTTATCCACAGCATAGAAGCTACATGTGTGATCGCTGGGGATCCGACCGCTGGGACCCCCAGCAATAAGGAGAACAGGGGACCGAAAGTCACCCAGAGCGCTACATGACGAGCTTGGACTTCCGGGTTCTGTGTCCAGCTTATTTGTTTGACAGCTCCATAGAAATCAATGGAGAGCTGCTCGCGCATGCGCAGAAGAATACCATTCATCTCAATGGAGCTGCCGGACACAGAACCCGGAAGGCCAAGCTTCTCATGTTGCGCTCTTGCTGATTATCGGTCCCCGTTCTCCTTAGGGTATGTTCACACGGCCTATTTACGGACGTAATTCGGGCGTTTTTGCCCCGAATTACGTCCGAAAATAGCGCCTCAATAGCGCTGACAAACATCTGCCCATTGAAAGCAATGGGCAGACGTTTGTCTGTTCACACGAGGCGTATATTTACGCGCCGCTGTCAAATGACGGCGCGTAAATAGACGCCCGCGTCAAAGAAGTGACCTGTCACTTCTTTGGCCGTAATTGGAGCCGTTATTCATTGACTCCAATGAATAGCAGCGCTAATTACGGCCGTAATGGACGCGGCGTTCAAGCGCCTGCACATGCCGGTACGGCTGAAATTACGGGGATGTTTTCAGGCTGAAACATCCCCGTAATTTCAGCCGTAACGGACGCCCTCGTGTGAACATACCCTTATAGCTGGGGGTCCCAGCGGTTGAACCCCCAGCAATCACACATGTATCCCTTATCCTGTGGATAGAGAATACATGTATTTTATGGCACAACCCCTTTAAACAGCCAGGAACAGCGCAATCACTGTTCCTGGCCATTAGAGCAGTGTGTCAGCTGTAAAACACAGCTAACACCTGCAGTGTACCGAGCGTGCACATCGCGTGAGCTCACTCCATACATCACCCCCGCTCCATGAAGTGCCAGCACGTCATGGGTCGGGAAGGGGTTAAGAAACGCAGCGGTCAGGGGGCCCGTCACAGCAGAACAAAGCTCAGTACATAAATACAGCACCAGAACAAATACAGTTCACTACAGTGTTAATTTTAAAATTTAGTGCAACGTCTACCGTATAGGTTTGTACAGTATAAAACTACAGTTTCCAGCATGGCCGATAAATGGTAAGGATATGCTGCAAGTTGCTGTTTCACAAAAAAAAAAAAAATCATACCACCCACCATCTCGCTGCAGATCATACAGTACTGATTAGAGGCAGAATAAACATTTACATTGAGGGACCCACAGGTGATGTCTTCTCAGAGTCTAGTCGTTCCTTTTCTCTTTTCTTCTCCATCCGGTCCAGACCTCTATGATGACTTCTCCCGGCCACTGCCCATTTCTACAGTTTGCCGCTCTGATGTCTTCAGCTTCTCTCTTTTCAAAAATTTCGGCATCTATAAATGAAGATAAAATTCTCATGGTGACGCACACTAAATATAATAGCGCCATACACTGTCCCTGATTATAATAGCACCAAACACTGTGTCCCTGATTATAATAGCACCATACACTGTGTGCCACACACACACACACACACACACACACAGAGAAACAAACACACACACACAGTACTCCCTGTAGATAGTGCCGCCTGTAGATAGCGCCCGCATAGACTACCCTGTAGATAGTGCCCATAATAGAGCCCCCTGTAGACAATGCCCATCATAGAGCCACCTGTAGACCATGCACTTTATAGAGCCCCTTGTAGATAGTGCCCCTCATAGAGCCCCCTGTTTATAGTGCCCCTCGTAGAGTCCCCTGTAGACAATGCCCCACATAGAGCCCCCTGTAGACAGTGCCCCACATAGAGCCCCCTGTAGACAGTGCTGCCATACATAGTGCCCCCTATAGAGCATCCTGTAGATAGTGCCATCCATAGAGCCTCCTGTAGATACTGCTCCCCATAGAGCCCCCTATAGATAGTGCCCCCTTAGAGCCCCCTGTAGATAGTGCCCCCTGGAGATAGTACCCTAAATAGATCCTCCTGTAGATAGAAGCTCACATAGACCCACCTGTAGATAGTGACGCCCATAGATCCCCCTTAAATCCCCCTCTAGATAGTGGCCCCATAGATCCCCCTGTAGATAGTGGCCCCCATAGATCCCCCTGTAGATAGTGCTCCATATACAGTCCCCTGTAGACAGTGCCCCACATATGGCACCCTATAGATAGAGCCCCCCTGTAGAAAGAGTTCCCCGTTAGATAGAGTCACCATTAACTAAAAAAATAAGCTTTACATACTCACCTGATCCTGGTCCCGCGCCGTCCTGTAGCAGGCCTGGTCTCTCCTGACCAAGTCTGCCGGAGCTGAACGATGCAAGCGGGTCTTGCGTCATTGAAAGGTGCTGTATGGCAGGGCAAGGAACATCCTTCCCTGCCATTCAGTGAATTTCAATAACGCATGCAGTGCAATGACGTCATTGCGACGATCGCATCATTGAAAGGTTCTGAATGGCAGAGCAAGGAGCTAATGTTCTTTGCCCTGCTAGTGCTAGTCATCCACGTAATTGTATCCGTGTCCTATAGACGCAGATACAATTATAGTGCAGGAGGGGGAGGTGGCGTTTGTTTTCAGACGCCCCGCCACCTCATGAACGGTGCGGCCCTGGGCCAGATGTATGCATGTATATGCCTATACAGTTGAACATGTCTGCCACTGACTGCTATTAAAAAATATATATACCACTATGTACCAGGCAGCATACATTTTTTTTATACAGTTGTATTCAAAATAATAGTTGATACAGTTAATACAGCTGGAACTGTGGGATCCTGGCATATTCTGGCCACCCTTTTGGCATACATTTGCCTATTAAAGTCTGCAGGCATGTAGACAGAAGATTTTCCTGGTGTATAGGCCAACAATGCACCATGTCTGTGGTGTGAATCAAGCCTTTACTGTGCAAATGTTGCATCGTATTAAAGGGGTCATCCGGGTTTTTAAAATCAATGTAAGTTTGGTGAGGGTCTGACTCTCAGCACCCATCTGTTTGAAGGGGCCGCGGCGCTCATACGGGCACTGCAGACTCTTTATTATTTACATGGTTCTTCCCCTGGCTCGTATTTGCACACACCATTACATTAGTAGAAGCCGTGCAAGGTATTGCACCACTTGTCCCATTCAAGTACGAGTGCCCCTTCAAACAGCTGATAGGTGAGGGTGCCAAGAGTCGGACCCCCCACTGATCTTATATTGATGGCCTATCCTAAGGATAGGACATTAATTTAAAAAAACCGGATAACCCTTTAAGTCACCGAGTGAATATAACACAGTAGGTTTGCCAGCAGTCCTATTGGAAACCACAAATAAAACATTATGGTATTAAGATAAGACTACTTATAAAAACTAGAAAAATAGACCAAAACTGGGGCAGTTGTTTATAGTAACCAATCAGATTTCAGTATTCATTTTTACAGACTAGGTTTGAAAATTACAGCAGTGATATAATTGTGTGCTCTGAGAAACACACTTTTTGTCTGTACTAGTTTTCACAACTTTGGAACACATCTCTGCATGGGCAATATTTATGACAGATTTGCATATTTTTTAATCTTGTTCTGCAACAGGTACGACAAATTTGATAACATGCACCAAAGAGCCATGATAGACAGACAGACAGACAGACAGATAGATAGATAGATAGATAGATAGATAGATAGATAGATAGATAGATAGATAGATAGATAGATAGATAGATAGATAGATAGATAGATAGATAGATAGATAGATAGATAGATAGATATATAACCTCTTTTGTTAGTCTTCTCTAAAACACCATTCATCTTTGAGAAATTGCATGATAAAAAAAGTTTCCCATGCAGAGGCACCTGTAACAAGCAGGTGTTCAGCAGTTAGAGAATAGGCTTATTGGAGATAGTGATTACTTCTTGGCATCTACTAAGGAAAATGTCTCATGTAAATCCTGAAGAAAATGCTGGAGCATAACATAAGTGTAATACAGTAGCTTCCAATTACAGAAACGTAAAGGAAAATCTAACCTAATGAGCCTAATTTTCTATGTAAGTGGAGCACTCAACGCATCCTCACACGGTGCACATCTTTGGATTTGTTACATAAAGTAGGTCCTTTTTCTGAATGACATAACATACCACAAAAATGGAAGTGGGTGTCCGTTTCATCACAACCATTGGCAAGACTACATACAGAGAAGCGTGTTTGCTCCTGTCTTCATTGTAAAACAAAACAACTGTTCCAACCTCTATAAAGATATATTATATTATTCATCACACTTTAGGACCCATTTAGATTAAAATAAAGAAATGGTATTCAATGGCTGATATTTACTTTAAATTTGCCAGGTGTTTTATTTAAGTAATCATTTTTATTAATGACTCAAATAAGTCGAGTCGTGTACCCCTATATGCCCCTTACCTTTTAAAGAGGCTCTGTCACCACATTATAAGTGCCCAATCTCCTACATAAGGAGATTGGTGCTATAATGTAGGTGACAGCAGTGCTTTTTATTTAAAAAAAACGATCTATTTTCACCACGTTAGGAGCGATTTTAGATTTATGCTAATGAGTTGCTTAATGTCCAAGTGGGCGTGTTTTTACTTTAGACCAAGTGGGCGTTGTACAGAGGAGTGTATGACGCTGACCAATCAGCCTCATGCACTCCTCTCCATTCATTTACTCAGCGCAAAGGGATCCTGCTAGATCCTTATGTGTTGTCTTATACTAACATATTAACAATACTGAAGTGTTTAGACAGTGAATAGACATTCCACGGGATGTCTATTCACAAACCCTGCACTTCGTTACTCTGTCTGTGGTAGTTACAGCAGAGGAAGCGTGATCTCGCGAGATCTCGCTGTAAATGACAGGTTACAACGAGATCACGCTTACAACGAGATCCCGTGGAATGTCTATTCACTGTCTAAACACTTCAGTATTGTTAATGTGTTAGTATAAGACAGCACATAAGGATCTAGCAGGATCCCTATGCGCTGAGTAAATGAATGGAGAGGAGTGCATGAGGCTGATTCGTCAGCGTCATACACTCCCCTGTAAAAAGCCCACTTGGTCTAAAGTAAAAATACGCCCACTTGAGCATTAAGCAACTCATTAGCATAAATCTAAAATTGCTAATAAAGTGGTGAAAATAGATCATTTTTTTTAAATAAAAAGCACTGCTTTCACCTACATTATAGCGCCCATCTCCTTATGTAGGAGATAGGGCACTTATAATGTGGTGACAGAGCCTCTTTAATAAAGCAGACACCGAAACAGAGTTGGATTTTAATGGCCACAGCAGCCATTTATTATCTTAAATAACAATTAATTTTAAATAACAAAATAACAACTTTTAAATTCCCACAGAGGAATTCATGTTAACATAAATAACACCCTGTGACCCTATCAGGGTCATAACAAACCAAAAAGAATGACTTGGACAAGACATCTGCACACCAACACCTTACCCCCAGCCATAACCCGGCTCGGGGGCACAGATTACCTTTTGCAGATGACCTCCACCATATATCTCACTGTCTTCAAAAGGGGTAACACCCTAAGAAGCCTATTTCCAACTAATTGGGGGGTGCATCCCGTGATGCATTCCCCCCACCACTTTTTTCAACCTACTTCAAGGACTTCCCCACGCCAAAGCGAAATAGGCCTTCACCTCCTCAAGCCTGTGAGCTCCTCCACACACCCACCGCTCATTCAATACCATCCATTAGAGCCAGACTCCACAAATCCATTCCCACTTCATTCAGGTGCACTCCGTCCTCCCTCCAATAGTTCCCTGTCCCAGCCTCCAAGTCCCAATGCCGCACAGCCACCCCTCCACTCCGTGCAACAAAACCTGATATAGCCCTGTTGGCCTTGATGCGAGCCTTGTTGACCCTCGCCACGGAGCGAGCCAACCGCCAACTCTTCCTCAGAACCATTTCTGACCACACAATCACCAGCTTGGGATGGGATGACCAAAAGCACAGCAGGTCATGTTTGACATCCCTCACCAATTCCCGAAAGGGGCGTAAGCCCAAATCATTTCCCCCACCTCCGATACCCTGTCCAAAATTATATAGCTGTTAAACTCTGGCAACAACCTGCTCCAGGTCATGCCACGGAATCCCATCCATCGCAATATCACTGTGTTGAGAGGAATCCGGAGCTGTCTACCGTCTGGCCGTACGTCCGCACTTATGGCACCCCAATACACATACAAATGCCCCATAATCCACACCAAGCAGGGGTTAGGGCCTGCAAGACAAAGGAAAACATACACGCACACCACACACACATGCTCTCAACTACACATCCAGGCGGAAACGCACACACCCAGATCATTAATGCAGAAATACACAGATCACAGCATATGCGGGCGAACATACGAGCGGAAACGCGATGATTCCCAGCACCCTATACGCTGCACGCCTGCATCATCTAAACCCCACCTCACCGCTTCCGTCGCCTCCCCGATCCGAAATGAATGAGACGAGTACTGTTCTGCCCGCACATGACACGCCACCAGTCATTTTTTAACCACAGAGATAAACTGAAAACGAGACAAAAAAGTACCGTCAGAATGCCTAAGTAACGGGGAATCGGAGATACCTGCGCCCGCTAAAAACTCCTTGAGGCAGAAAACTGGACATACCGCCTTCCCCGGCAATGAGAACAACACTAACTGTCTCCCCCTACCCATTTGATCAGTCTTTGAACGACGGAGTACTATCTCCACCCTATCCTCATACAAATCCACATCATCCTCTTTCAAACCCCCCGGTTTTGCTGAACTAGGCGACACTAATTCCCCCACCCAAAAAGCCCAAAAGAAAGCCAGCGAGAAGAACAATCGAAACAGCTTGCTCTCATATGGCGATCTACACACCTGCCACACCACCTCACCCATCTCACACAGCAGTTGGAATGACACTGGACGCCTTTGATCCCTTACAAGCACATCCTTTCTCCCCGCAATGCCTGGCTCACCAAGAAATGCTTTGTGACGTCCACAAACCCCCGGAGCTTAAAACCGAAAACAATGGCCACCACAAAGCGATTGACCTTGGCCACCGTGCAACCAGCAGAAAAAGCATCCCCCAACCAAAACAACAACGCAAGTATCCTGTCATCATCAGACACCACATCCCCCAGGGATCCGATCCACCCTTCCCATTGACGCCAACTGGCAGAATACGCTGCCCACGTCGAGCTGGCCAGCGATCGCTCGATCAAGGCACCTGCAGCCCGGACACCAGCTCCCAAAGATGACTGGGACAGTCCACCCCAGTCAATTCCGCGTCCGGCACCAGCTGACGAAACTGATCCCACTGTGAGCGAGAAAGCGCATCAACGATACAATTCTCTACCCCCGGGACATGCACCGCCATCACCCACGAATTCAATTGCAGACAGGTGTGTATCAACTGCCGTAACAAGCGAACTAACGGAGGAGACGACGCCGACACGTTGTTTGTCGCCATTACCACCCCCAGATTGTCGCAATGGAAGCAAACTTTCTTGTCCCGGAACCTGTCCCCCCAAATGGTAACTGCTACCATGATGGGAAACAGTTCGAGCAGGGCCAAGTTGCGCGTAAAACCCTTCTCTACCCAAGTAGCCGGCCATGTACCTGCGCACCATTGACCTTTACAAAACGCGCCGAAACCCACTGCACCCGATGCGTTAGTGAACAACTCCAGATCAAAACTATCCATAGCCCGAGACATCCATAACGAGCGATCATTATATCTAGCCAGGAAATGAAGCCACACTCGCAAGTCCTCCCTGTCATCAGCGACTAAACGAATAAAATGATGTGACTCCCTAATCCCCGCTGTCGCACCCTACCCATCAGCATGATGCGGCAAGCAAAATTTAACTTCCCCAACAGCGACTGCAACTCACGTAACGTGATTTTCCTAAGATGACAATCTCTGTCAACTTCAGAACGCAAAGCAACCAGCTTATCGTCTCGCAATCTACACTCCATCGCCACCGAGTCAATTGAAATACCCCTAAAAAAATGGACATCGCAGGGCCCTCCGTCTTTCCAGCCGCCAAAGGGATACCAAACTCCCGTGACACCCATGTAACCGTCTCCAGCAAGTCCGCGCATACTCCAGAACCCGCCAGACCGACGCACAAAAAATCGTCTAGATAGTGAATAACCGAATCCACCCCAGCGACAACTCTAACCTCCCACTCCAAAAATGAACTAAAACTTCGAAATATGCACACGACAGCGAACAGCCCATAGGAAGGCAACGGTCAACAAAATATCCCCCGTTCCAGTAACACCCCAACAACTGGCTGTCCGGATGCACCAGAAGTAGACGAATAGCAGCCTCGATGTCAGTCTTCGCCATCAAAGCCCCTTTCCCGTAACCACGCACCAGTGCTACCGCAGCATCAAATGACGTATAGACGACGGAGAACAATTCTGGATCTATACCATCATTAACCGATGCCCCTTTTGGAAACTACAAATGGTGTATAAGACGGAACTTGTTTAGTTCCCGCTTTGGAACCACACCCAGGGGCGACACTACCAAACCCGGCACCGGAATCGTTATGAAAGGACCCGCCATTCTACCCAGCGCAACCTCCTTTTGAAGTTTTTCCGACACCACCACTGCATGCCGATAGGCAGACTGAAGGTTGCACTGCGTAAAAAAGACCTTGTGAGGCGGGGGCGGAATAATAAAACCCGAAACAAAACCCGAACTAATCAGCAGAGCTCCTTCCCTATCGGGGTATCTACTTAGAAACGGGGCCATCTTTGTCAGCCTCAGTGACGTCACCCCCATGACCAGAGGAACCACTGGCTCCCCCCTGTCATCACCCTTTTTAAAGCATTTGGAAGCCCCATGCGACTGACCATTACAGTGGGAACAGACATGTTTAAACTTGCAAGTGGCTCCAAATTTACATTGCCCCTCATTAAAATGCCAACCCGTTCCAAGCTTGGAGCCCGAGGCCTGACCTGCCTGACTGGAAGTTCTCGCTCCCGGGAAAAGACTGACCCTGTTTAAACAGCGCCGCCACCTTTATCCACAAGGCTATATCCTTATGGTCCCACCATATGTTTGGCCGCACCGCTTTATGCTGACGAAATTCTTTGTCATACCGTAGCCACGCCTGACCCCCATAAGCCCCGTGAGCCTCCCCCACTGCGTCCAAATAACAAAAGAGAGTCGAGCCATTGTCTGGCGCCTTTTCCCCAATAACACTCTCCAATATAAAAGCCTGCAACCAATTGACGAATGTTTTTGGGATCAACCGGTACCTTCTTTTTTCCTCCTCGTCTTTCTTCGTTTCGTCACGTTTAACCTTATCCAAATTAAACTTTTCCAAAGGCAGAAGGGAAAATATTTCAATGTACTCATCCTTCCAAATACGCTCCTTAACTTCCTGTTTCAAATGGGCCCCCAACAGGCCCTCATAACACACATAAACCTCACCCCGCGCATGATCATGCAAGCGCACCCGGTCTACCTCCTTCGGTGACTCCGTCTGCACCGAAACCGCTACGGCGTCCGCCACCCCCCGTTTGTCACTACTCCAGTACTAAGAACCGGGGCACTAATGTGAGGACCCACCCAAACCGCAACCGGTGACGCGTCCGCCTGCTCTGGGGATGGGGACCCCCCTAACCACCCCACTAACTCCTTTAACAAACCCACTAAATCCGCCAGATTATCCCGACCCCCGTGCACTTCCGACGCTGGTACCCCGGACCCTCCGGCGACCACCCCCGACTAAATCCGAACCGACACCTGACATTAATAAAGCAGGAAAATGTAAAGTAGGCGTCAACTCACTAGACTGCCCAGGGGCTGTGATCCCGTCAGCCGGACCCGCATGTCCACGCGTAGAGGCCCGCAGCTCACCATCATCGAATGCTCCATTCCCGCTGTGGCGTTGTCCACATTGGCAATGGGTGCACGGGGAATTCCAGCTCCTGGATGGGACTTGGAAAAAGACATCGCATCATCCTGGTAGCTCTCCTCGCTCCTCCGCTGGCCTGAAGCACCTGCCACCTGGTGCTCGTTGCCAGGCACCCACACCACGGACCGCATTCTGTGTCCTCCACCGACACCATCACTGCCTGATATCTCCGCTTCTAGCCCAGCAGGCCCTCTGGCTAGAACCTCGCCATGCAGGGCCGCCAACAAACTTCCGTCCTGGCTGGAATAAGGAGGAGGGGTGGCCGGAAGTGAAGGCCGCATCCTCGTTGTCGTAGCTGCCAGGCACCGCCACGTTCTGGGATTCCTCCCTGGACCGTACCGTGTGGCAGCAGACATCCACCCTGCAGCCCGGCCTGAAGGGTACACAGAGGGGCTCCGCATGCAGCGCCGTGCCCGCGGGATTACTTCCGGACTCGCGTGTCGCACCGGAAGTGCTGGCTGCATCCGGCGCGTCACTGGGGAGACAGGCTCTCTCCGCCTGACACCTGTTCCACGAGAGTGCCGTGCTCTCACCTCTGGCTGCTCCTGCGTAGATGGAGCCAACGCTGCGGGGGAGCGCTCCAGGCCTGTGCCCTGAACCTCCGATGACTCCCGGCTATGAGAGGAAGCCGGGCCCGCAATCAGCGCCGCTACCTGCACACTGAGCCAACCAGGCTCCCTGGACGCAGCAGCGGTCAGCACCTGCTGCAGAAGATCCTCATCAGACACCATGGAAGAAGAGGAGAGGAGGCACATGTTCCTGGTTCAGCGTCCTGGCGAAGAGAAGGAGAGAAAGCACGAGGAGAACGTACATCCCCCTACACACCCCACCCCTTACCCTACTAGCCCCCCTACCAACCCTATCCTAAACTCCCATAGGCCAACCAACTCGTTATCCCTCCCATCTATTTTAGTCGTGGAGGCCTCCCCTTATTCTATTTTTTGTCTGTAGTAATTTCCCAATTATGGCATATACCCTGTGGGCAGCCTCAGGCACCATTTGTGAGTAAAACTGCTACCTCTGCAAATCTTATAGCTACGTCTTTGTGCGCTTATTGTCATATTTCCTTGGTCATAATCCTGAATTGAAAAGTGACATGCAAAAAAAAGATAACCTTATAAAGGAGTGAAGAAAATAAAAAAATGAATGGAAAAAAACCGATTTAAAATGAAATGCAGGATAAGAAGAAATATTTATTAAAATGGCCACAAAATGTATATATTATTTCCACACGCGATGCTAATTTAGGAGACTTATTCCTGTCTACTGCATCATTGGCAATTGCTACGGTTTACACACGAGAAGAAAAAAGTACCAATTATTATCATAATTGTAAAACGAAAGACTTGAGAGATGACGGAAGAAAGATCTGTAGCATGCGCTTTTTCCGAGCAGTCTGCCACACTGTAATCTTAGCCACCTGCTCTATCTGCGGCATAAATTAGTTGTCTCAGGAGAGCCAAGGCTGCTGATTGGTCTGTCTTGTTTCTATGACGACCATTTTCTCTCAGCTATATGATTTACACAGCACTTTACAGCTCATCAGAGATTCAGCAGGCACAAACACACAGTGTACATATTCCAGGCTCCTCTGGGATATCAATACTTAATATGAGATTATTTACTGAGATAAAACTATATATGTCTAATGTGAAATAAATATAGCTCCAGCCAACACAGAGCTTAGGGAAGAAATCACTTCTACCAGTTTATATGAGGGTAATATAATGGAACATGGATCGAAAATACAAACAATGGACTCAAAATATGCCGGTGTATAAAACCAGTTTTGGATTAAGACACCAATAAACGTTTCAGAGAAAATTCTCTGTAATTTTTTTCAGACATCAGTCAGACATTATCATCTTTACTTCCTAGCAGAAACCCAAAAAAATATAAAAATTTAATTTTATATATATATATATATATATATATATATAAAATTTATATATATATATATATATATATATATATATATATATATATATATATATATATATATTTATTTATATATGTATATATTTTTGTAAATTGTAAAATGTAATTTAAAAGGTGACAAAATTGATGATGGATGGCTTATTCATAAAGACAATTAATATCATATAATGCTGGAAGGTTTGCTTGTTCCTTGCCAGGGTTGAGGTTGACATACAGTGTTGTCATGGACACCTTTATGTGGATTGAAATCGCCAAATGCAATATCTACTTCCTACCTGACATGATGTAAATGGTCAAATGAAACCACACAAATCTGTACAACAACTCTGCGCACCTGCCATAAATTAGGTGACCGGTTGCCATCAGAATCGCTTAATAGAGCCGGCTCAAACTTTCGGCCTTTAACCTCTTTATGACCGGTCCTGAAAAGGCCTTAATTTTTCTGTTTTTGCCTCTCTGCCTTTCAGCAGCCATAACTTTTTTTTTTTGGCATTGACGTGGCTGTATGAGGCCTTGTTTTAAGCAGGAGAAATAGTATGTTATTTTCGCATTTTGGGGGTAGAAAAAAATTATTTTTACGCCGTGAATATAAGAAAAAGCGAAACTCAACATTGTTTTTCTTGTTTATTTGTTATCCCGTTTACGTTTCATGCTAAATAACCTGTTAAAGTCATTTTTCAGGTTATTATGGTCATGCAGATGCCTAATATGTGTACGTTTTTTGTTTTTATGTAATGTAGGGGCAATAAAATATATTTTATCCAAAATAATGACTTTTTTTGGGACTTTTTTTATTTATTTCTTTAGTTACTTTTTTTAAATCACATTAAGGGATAAGTTTACTTCCATTTTTTTTTTTTTACTTATAATGTATTAGCATACTCCTGTATGCTAATACATTATACTGTGTCACTTTGACAACGGCTGCTGTTAGGGCGGCACATAGTGTGCCCTAACAGCAGGATTACTGAAGAGACAGCCCTTGGGGTCTTTGATCACGTCACCTTGTTTCCGATGAAGAGATCAAAGGGGGGAGTCCCCTTTGATCATGCCGCAATCACGGACCCGGCGATCAAAGAGTTAAACAGCTGGGGTTGGACTGTTTTCCAACCCCAGCTGTATTCAGCAGGCTGCTCTAAGTTCAGGAGCAGTTAGCGCTCATCAGCCTCTTCTACAGCGATGCCAAAAGACGTTGCTGTAGATGAAGCACCTGCACCGTCTGCCGTCAAAAGATGTTGGGCGGTCGTTAAGGGGTTACATTTATTTTATAATTTCTCAGCATAGTTTAAAGATATATATTTAAACACCTGCCACATAGTAATAGCGGCCAGACGAGAAGACAAAGAAGTTTCAACCTCATGCATAGGAGGTAGCAACATAGTCAGTCACAGATTAAGACTTAGGAACACACTAGGCGGAAACACTGCGGATTTTCCGCAACAAAATTCATAGCAGAAAATCGGCAGCGTAGTACAGTAGCAGCAGTGGGGGTGAGATTTGAACAAATCTCAGCCACACACAACGGAAAATAGCTGCCGAAAAAACATTCATAAATTGACCTGCGGTTCGGTTTTTGAAGCCGCAGGATGTCAATATATGTTGCAGAATCGCTGCTCTTCTGATGCAGGTTTTCCCCATTTACTTCAATGGGAGGTATAACCCGCAACAAAGAGCTATGTGTTGCACCGTTTGCGGCGGAAACGCTCAAATCCGCCGCAGAATTCGCAAATAAAAATAAATAAATAATTTTCATTTATATATATATATATATATATATATATTGTATATTAATGAAAAAGTTCATACTTTTCCTCGAATACTGTATGGAAAGTCTCTAGAAACAGTGGCAAATCAGAGAATTCCGGACCCTCTCGTTCCAGGATGGGGTTCGCCCATGCCAGGGCTTCACCAGAGAGGAGAGAAATAATAACAGCGACCTTGGCCTCATCAGAGGGGAAGAGATGGGTACGTAACTTGAAGTGGATCGTGCACTGATTAATGAAGCCTCTACAGGTCTTAGGATCCTCGTCGTAGCGAGGAGGTAGAGGCAACGAAATTGTAGATCCAGGACAGGCAAGAGGGATAGCAGGTAGTGGATCAGCGGAAAAAGCAGTTAGAGGAGATATAAAAGGAAGATCCAAACGAGTAATTATGGAGTTTACAGGCTGTAGGAGCTGATCCTGGCGTGTCCGGAGGTCACGCATGTCCGCTTACATCATCTGAACCGCTGTTTTGGGTTGACCAGCAGGATCCATGGCCTCAGCGTACTGTCACGACTATGAGGTATGTGGACCCACTAGGCCGCTCTGCCGTAGCGGAGAAGCAGCTGGCCAAACAAAAATCAATGAGTCTTTAGGACAAGAGTACCTGGGTAGAAGATTTAGCAAACACTCGGCATGGCAGACACTTGGCGTAGCAGACACGTGGTGTAGCAAACACGTGACGTAGCAGACACTTGGCACAAGTGACAATTGGCAAAGATGATACTTGGCACAGATGACACTTGGCACAGATGACACTCGACACAGATGACACTCTCGACTCCGACACTAGATTTCGCATTGGAACAAACACAATTATTGGGTATGGGATTCAGGGTACAGGAAACGGGAACACTAGATACAGGATATAACTAAGAGACCATTTGCAATGACGAACATGGGCAGACACAACAACTCAGGCAAGGAGAGGAAGGGCAGAACCCTTTTTAAAGTCCATGGTGTATAGGGATTGACTAGGGAATTTTGCACTGGTGCACGCGCTGCCCCTTTAAGGCCAGGAACGAGCATGCACAGTGGCAAGCTGTAGCCGCGTGTGCCGGCGTCTCTGGGGAGGGAGACGCTGGCATGAAGAGAGTGACCTGCGGTCGTGGCTGCCGGTGAGTAGGACACGCCGGCGGTCAGCGACCACAGGCACAACATAGGGGTTAATAAAGGTTGTATTTAGGCTAGGGAAAAGTAGTGCCTTGCTATAGAGTTAGTCATTTAGATTAGTGGGAATATTAAGACACAAGTAGAGGGGAGGAGTATGGACGGTACTGTCGTCACTCTAGTTAACAAAACCCTTTGTCCCACTAAATTCCCCCTCTTTTAGACGTAGCTGCAATGGACCGGCAAGGGCAGGAACAAATAATCCGCCTGCAGTCATACACGGGGCGCATGCCCAGTCAATGACGCAGCACTCACTTAACCTACCGGCTCCGTTGTCGATCACCCGTTCGGCGTCAGCTGTGAAAGTCATTCCTCCGTTCCCTGGCATTACCTCTGCTTCCGGCCTGGGCCTGATGACAACCCGCCCAGCGGCCGTGCAGCTTGTCACCATGCAAGCCATGGCTTTTACCGTTGCCACCACTGTAGATTTACCTAGGGGTGCTCCCCTTCCCCCAGCATATATGACCAGGTCTATTCTGACCGCTACCGCGGTTGCTCCACTTCACGAACTCCCCCAGGCCATGACTGGTGGGGACTGGCACAACACTTCCCCTCCCCCAATTGAGGAAGAGGCTGATTTTTCATTAGGAGTCAGTAGGGATGTCTTTTTTTCTTGCAAAGAGGAGCTAACTCCCAGTACTCCCCCACGTCCCTCTGTTCCCAATGCTCCAGTAATTATACCAGTAATTATACCAGGGGCTTTGGGCATTTATTTTAACTGATGATCGTCCACGATCCCCTTCCCTCTATTCGAGAGCTAGCCCCTGTGGTAAAAGTACTCGTTTCCGTCATGGCTGTTCGTCTAGACGCAGGGCATCACGCCATTCTAGTCGGGGCCATTCTCGACAGAGGAGATCGCCTCTATCTTCCAGATCTACTTCACGAAGCCTCCGTACTTGCTCGTCTAACCATGACAGTCCACCACTTGGTCACGACAGATGACGTCATCGTGGTCGACCTTCTCACAGGAATCGGACGGTCATGGCTACCGATGCGGTGGTTTCAGTTGTTGCATCGGTGTCTGCACCTCCTCTGCCTTCTTTGGCAGTGGTTCCCGCATCATCATCTGGACCACATGAGTCTGACTGCTTTTGGGCATGGTGTTCTGGTAATTATACAGACGGTGATTTATTAGCAGCTGTCCGTTCGCTGTTGGCAGGTTTGCCTTTGTTTCCAGCGGGACCAACAGTGCAATTAGTGGAAGTCTCTGGTTAAGGCTTTTACATCCACATCTACGCCTTCGGTACATGCCTTCAGGGACACTTATTTCTGTGATATAGCTCCTCTAGGCGCCCACCTTTCCGAGGATACCAGGGAAAAAATTGGCAGGAACGAATATATCGATATTTGGTCCTTGGTATCCATGGACTCGGCGACCGTCGATAAGGAGCGTAATTTTTGAAAGGGGGTTCCTACTAAACCGAAGGTTGCTAAAACTTTCAATAACTGGTTACACAGGCCTTTGCGGTTTTAGGCTGTGTAATTGCGTAAATATGTCCGGATCGTTCCTTTTAGTTATTCGTATAACTGGACAGAGTCTTTAGCTTTTATAAAAATCATGGTGGTTCGGCCTGGTGGCGGTACCATGAAGAATTTCATAGGCGCATGTCTCAGCGGCCGGAAGTTGGGTAGGATACGAAAGCGACGGACGTGTGGCTGCAGCTTATGATGTCACAACGGCCTTTTCAGCCCAATGCCCCTTCCTCCGCAGCGTTCGGTGGTCCCCCAACCAGGGTTTGGGGTCCCACTACCAGACGAACTGGCATGTTGCTGCTGTTTAATGAAGGCACTGCAAGTTCTATGGTTTGTGCAAATTTAAGCACGAATGTTCGTACTGGGGGTGTTCTCATTCCATCGCCCGTTGCTCCCGTTAGGTTGCTGCACCGCCCCCAGAATGCTGTTAGGTTCGAGGACAACAGTGTGCGTCCTAAAGATGCTACTGTGGCTAGATCGGTAACCCAAGATGGGGGAAACCGCCCTGCTTAGAACGGGTTTTTAGTTCGTTTTTTTTCATCCCATTCATTTATAGTTTTGATCTGTTTTTTTTCTGGAAAATTGAAGTCTGCTACGAAATTCCAACTTGTTATCAGGGACAAGGTGTTGACGGAGGCTTCCTTGGGATGGGTGTCAGGCAACTACCCAGACCTACCTTTTCCAAATCTGTGGGTCTCCCCTCTAGGCGCAGTCCCTAAAGAGGACCCAGGTAAATTCTGTCTCATTCATCATATTTCTTACCATAAAGGTCGATCTGTTAACGATGGTATTAGCAAGGATTTAGCTGCAATTTCAAATGTGTCATTCGACAGTGCGGTCAATTTGGTTTGTCGCGCCAGACTGGGTGTGCTCATGGCTAATCTGATATAGAATCAGCGTTCCGGTTATTGCCCGACCACGAAGACTGCTTCCACTTACTCGGTTGTCAACTTGAAGATCAATTTTATTTCGATATGTGTTTGCCGATGGGTTGTTCCATTTCCTGTTTCTACTTTGAGGTTTTTAGTTCGAATCTCAACTGGTTATTATGCCAAATGACCTGCTGTGCAGCTGTGACTCATTATCTGGAAGAATTCTTCTTTGTCAGCCCTGCTTCTTCAGATCGTTGCCAGTTTTTGCTCAATTCTTTTAGTTTCTTTGTGCAGCGTTTCAGGGTTCCACTTTATGCGAATAAAACTGAAGGCCCTACCACCGTACTGACGTTCTTGGGCATTTAAATAGGTTCTACTGCGATGGTTTACGATTTGATAGGCGATAAAGTGGAAAAATTGCGGTAGTTTTCGGCTTTGGCTATTGCAGCTAAGAAATTGCATATTCGTCAAGTGCAGTAGCTATTGGGTTTGTTCGTTTTCGTTAGTAGAGTTATGCCCATGGGTCAAATATTCTCGCGCCGTTTGTCCCTTGCTACCGCGGGGATCCATGCCCCTTCTCACAACCTTCATATTACGTCAGCGATTAGATGTGATTTACAGGTGTGGCACACCTTCATAGAGGATTATAACGGTCATACTTGTTAGAAGTCTTTAACTGTTTCGAATCAGGATATGGAGTTGTTTACGAATGCGGATGGGGGTTTTGGTTACGGGGCATTGTTTGATTCCTCCTGGAGTGCAGTACCTTGGCCAGAGTCGTGGTGTTCGCATGGATGGTGTAGTAATTTGATCCTTCTTGAGCTGTTTCCTATCATAGTTGCTGTTGAATTGTGGGAGGATAGGATGTCTAATTCTTCTGTTCTTTTTTGGTCTGACAATTCCAGAGTGGTACATGCCATTAACCCAGGGGCGTAGCTAAAGGCCCATGGGCCCTGGTGCAAGAATTCAGCTAGGGACCCCTACCCCTCCCCAACACCAATAGACCACTGTGCACGCCTATGCCTAGCTGCCTTGCCCGACAGACCCCGTGAATACCCCCAAAGTATAATGACCCCATAGCTGCCCCCACAGTATAATGCCACCACACAGTATAATGCCCCCCATAGCTGCCCCCACACAGTATAATGCCCCCATGGCTGCCCCCACACAGTATAATGTCCCCAATAGCTGCCCCCACCGTCTAATGTCCCCATAGCTGCCCCCCAGTCTAATGCCCCCCATAGCTGCCCCATAGTATAATGCCCCTACAGCTGCCCCTACAGTATATTGGCACCCATAGTTGCCCCATACAGTATAATGCCCCCTAGCTTCCCCTTACAGTATAATGCCCCATAGCTGCCCCATACAGTATAATGCCCCCCATAGCTGCCCCATATGGCATAATGCCCCACATACAGTATAATGTCCCCCATAGCTGCCCCATACAGTATAATACCCCCATACAGTATAATGCCCTCCATAGCTGCCACATACAGTATAATGTCCCATCATTGCTGCCCCATATGGCATAATGCCTCCCATACAGTATAATGCCACCATAGCTGCCCCATACAGTATAATACCCCACATACAATATAATGCACCTATACAATATAATACACTCCATATCTGCCACTTACAGTATAATGTCCCCCATAGCTGCCCCATACAGTATAATGCCCCCATACAATATAATGCCCTCCTTAGCTGCCACTTACAGTATAATGTCCCCATAGCTGCCCCATACAGTATAATACCCCCCATACAGTATAATGCCCTCCATAGCTGTCACATACAGTATAATGCCCCCTCATAGCTGCCCCATACAGTATAATGCCCCCATAGCTGCCCCATACAGTGTAATGCCCCCTTAGCTGTCCCATACCCAGTATAATGCCCCCTCAGCAGCTACAATAGAGCCCCTCTCTCATACCCAGTATAATGCCCCCATCTGTATGTACCTAATATGTATGTGCCTTGCCCGTCAGACCCCGTGAATACCCCCAAAGTATAATGACCCCATAGCTGCCCCCACAGTATAATGCCACCACACAGTATAATGCCAGCCATAGCTGCCCCCACACAGTATAATGTGCCCCATAGCTGCCCCCCACAATGTATAATGCCCCCAATAGCTGCCTCCACCATCTAATGCCCCCATAGCTGCCCCCTCAGTCTAATGCCCCCATAGCTGCCCCACAGAATAATGCCCCTATAGCTGCCCCCACAGTATATTGCCACCCATAGTTGCCCCATACAGTATAATGCCCCCATAGTTGCCCCATACAGTATAGTGCCCCCTAGCTTCCCCATACAGTATAATGCACTCATAGCTGCCCCATACATTTTAATGCCCCCCATAGCTTCCCCATATGGCATAATGCCCCCCCTACAGTACAATGCCCCCATAGCTGCCCCATACAGTATAATATCCCCCATACAGTATAATGCACCCATACAATATAATGCCCTCCATAGCTGCCACTTACAGTATAATGTCCCACATAGCTGCCCCATACAGTATAATACCCCCTATACAGTATAATGCCCTCCATAGCTGCCTCATACAGTATAATGCCCCCTCATTGCTGCCCCATACGGCTTAATGCCCCCATACAGTATAATGCCCCCATAGCTGCCCCATACAGTATAATACCCCCCATACAGTATAATGCCCCTATACAATATAATACACTCCATAGCTGCCACTTACAGTATAATGTCCCCAATTGCTGCCCCATACAGTATAATGCCCCCATACAATATAATGCCCTCCATAGCTGCCACTTACAGTATAATGTCCCCCATACAGTATAATACCCCCATACAGTATAATGTCCTCCATAGCTGCCACATACAGTATAATGCCCCCTCATAGCTGCCCCATACAGTATAATGCCCCCATAGCTGCCCCATACAGTATATATTCCCTTAGCTGTCCCATACCCAGTATAATGCCCCCTCAGCATATACCATATGAGCCCCCTCTCATACCCAGTATAATGCTCCCATATGTATGTACCTAATAGAAAAATAATAACATAATTACTTACCTATCCCCGTTCCCACGACGGGTGAAGGATCCTTCTCCTCCTCTACATTGTGCTATGAGTGACTCGACGCAGACAGGCGCGATGACGTCACTACATCGCACCTGCCTGTGCTGAGCCGCTCGCGGCACAGTGAATGCAGGAGTAAGGATCCATCATTGAACCCAACTGAATCTGCGTCCGCGGGCCCCCTTGACTTGCGACCGTTGCGACCCCTATAGCTATGCCACTGCATTAACCATCTTGCTTCCTCCTCAGTGCCTGTAGTGATTCTGTTTCGACATCTGGTGCTGCTTCAACTTAACATTCATTTCCGAGGTTGCCACATTCCTGGTGTGCAGAATAGGATCGCTGACTCTCTCTCACGCTTTAATTTGCAGGTATTTTATTCACTTTGCCCGCAGACAGAATTGGAAGGGACCAGATGCACGGATTCACTTTGGAGGATGCTGGATCTCAATTGGTCCCCTTCGTGAGATCTTCCCTTGCCCCGTCCACCTGGGCAGCTTACAGTAATGCGTGGAACAAATGGTGGGAGTTGTGGGTGAACCGGTCAATGGTCGCAAGGAGCAACCACAGATGTCGTTTGTGTTGGAGTACTTATGGCGCTTGCTCGATCGCTCAACATCATCTTGCGGGGTTAGCATTCTTCTTTAAATTACGGGGTTGGTCGGATGTGACTAAATCTTTCTTTATTTTGCAGGCCCTAAAGGGGTAGAAAAAATCTGCAGTACGTAACTCGGCATCCCATTTTGTTTCCTTATTCTTTTAAAATTACTACGGCATTGCCAGATGTCTGTACTTCTCCCTTCGAGGTTTCTCTTTTTACAGCGGCATTCATCCTCTCCTTTTTCGGTGTCTTGAGGATTTCTGAACTGGTTCCCATGTGTGTGTCTTGCCTGGGGGGCTTGTTTTTCGAGGATGTAATTTTGACTAGTTCAGGGGTTCGTTTCTGTATACAGAGGTCCAAGACCGGCATTTTTGGGAGGGGATGTTGGGTTTCATTGCGGCCAGTTCCTGGTGCAGCCTGCCATCATGCTTCATTTCGGAGTACTTGTGTTTGCGTCAGCAAGGGTCCCAGTTTTTGACTCATATCCACGGAAAACTGCTCACACATTTCCAGTTCTCGGCCGTGTTCAAAAATTCATTACTGCGTGCTGGTTTTCTGCCCAGAGAATTTGGTACCCACTCCTTTCGCATAGGCGCAGCTACTACCGCGACAGCGAATTGAGTCTTTCAGACGACGAGATACGGCGTATAGGGCGCTGGCGATCTGATTGTGTTGCTGTATATGTTCGTCCTGTAATTAGTATTGCACTGATATTTCTTTGTTTTTCTTGTTATTGTCCCTCTGTTTGGATTCTGGGACACATGTATGTGTTTTAGGCAGAACGCAGAGCGGCCATACAACCATGAGGTCTCTCTTTGAGTTTTCTGGTTGCCGAAGTTTATTGGTGGGGTCTCTGAGGCCTGCAATGGTTACAGGCTTTGCCTGAGGTGGTGGAGATAATTAGGCACCGGCTGGTGCCGACTGTACTGGTGGTTCATATTGGGGGAAATTATTTATGTTCCGTTCCTTTAGGCGAATTGATCGCTCCTTACATGGTAACAGTTTGGTTCTTGATAGTCCCCTGAGTGGGACATGGTGCTTGGGACGTGAACGCTATTGAAAGGGGTAGACAGCTTCTGAACACAAGGGTATCCCATTATGTCAGAACTAGAGGAGGAGTGGTGATCAGACATAGGCCGCTGGAAGACGATAACCAGTGTTTATTATTGCAGTACACCTTAACGATATAGGTTTGTATATTTTCCTTGTTAGATGGCATTGAACAGGCTCTAATTCTGTTGGCTGGGGGTCGTGGGGGAGGAGGATCATGACGGCGTAAAGAAGTTTCATTACCTACATGCCGTTTCTATCAGTAGGCTGGCATTCGGGTTATTTCACATGGTAATCCCATGATAGGTTTATATATTTATGTTAATAAAATTCAATAAAGCTTATATTATAATAATAATTGTGACGTCATAAAAATGTTTTGTTATTGGTGGCATGATTTATAAAAGTAAATGCCACTCATAGTGGCATTTACACTAAGGCATTGCTGCCTAGCGCACAGTCAGGTCCTGGTTTTCCGTGGTGTGGACATTATTCCCCAAAACTCATGTGCTCTATTGGGAAATACAGGGCACACTATGCTTTACCAGCAACTGGTATATATAGATTTGCCTTACTCCCAAATAATGATAAATACAGGGGCTAAATATTACCACCAACTCAAAACTGGATAATACAACCAGGTGGTGACTGAATAACACCACCATATCTTAACCCTTTCTTGCCGCAGCCATTGTTCAGAATTTCCGTCCCACATTCTAAAACCCATAACTTTTTTTATTTTACCATCAATAGTGCCATGGGAGGCCTTTTTTTTGCGGGACGTGTTTTAGATTTTCACTACACTATTTATTGTACCATATAATGTAGTGGGAAACTGGAAAAAAATATTTGTGGGGTGAAATAGAAAAAAAACTGAGATTCCTCCATCCTTATACTGTTTTGGGGGGTTTTGTTTTCACGGCTTTATCCATGCGGTAAAAATGGCATTTTAACTTTATTCTGCAGGTCAATATGATTACGGTGATACCAAATTGATATCGTTTTTTTTAAGTTTTACTACTTTTACAAGGAAAAAACTGATTCTTAAAAATAAATTTAGAGATTTCTCCCATATTCTGAGAGCCATAACTTTTTTATTTTTCTGTCGATTTAGCGGTATGAGTGCTTATTTTTTGCGGGGTGAGCTGTAGTTTATATTGGTACCATTTTGGTGTACATGAGACTTTTTGGACACTTTTTATAAAAAAAATTGTGGGAGATGAAGTGCCGAAAAAACGGTGATTCTGGCATTTTTAATTTTTTATGTCGTTCACCATGTGGATTAACTAATGATATATAGCAATAGCTCAGACTTTTACAGACGCGTCGATACCAGTTCTGTTAATTTTTTATTTCTTTTACATTGTTATTGAGGGAAAATGGGAAAGGTTTATTTTAAAACTTTTAATATACATATACATATTTTTTTTTTATCAATTTTTTTTATTTTACAGTTTTTTCAGTGCCTAGTGGTAAATATGGCCCTGATGTACATTAATATAATTCCTGACATCCTGAAAGTTTTCACGCTGGCCCCTAAGCTTTTACAAAAAGCAGATGCTTCCTATTCTGATCACTTTCACAAGTCATCTCATTATCATCATAGGCAGAGTTACAATGACAGGCAATATCTCTATTATAAATCTGGAGGCAGATAACACTGGATCACACCACTAATAATAGGTGGTAGGGACAGTTCACATCCTCCCCCTCCCTGCACATGCAACAGAGCATGCCATGTGGCTGCTGTAAAGCAAATCTCTGGGACTGTTGTTCACAGATCAGAGCAGTTGCTAAGGCATACATATATAAAAATCTGAAAATAAAGACCGATTTAAAAAAATATATTTTCAGTATACAAGTTTAATAATTAAAAAAAAATACTGATACATTTCCTTTATGGAAGATTCTATGGCCACCCAATGGCTGATTCCACATGCTGCAGTCTTTGCAGTAAATTCCCAACGTATCTTCGACATAAACTGCATATGTTAAATGTGGATTTTGACATTGATTTTGATGCCAATTTCACTATATGCATTGCAAAGGGTGAAATCCCTTGTGAAACTCTGGCACTATGGGGGCATTATACTGTGTGGAGAGGCACTATTTGGGGCATTATACTGTGTGAGGGCACTATGGCGGCATAATACTATGTGGGAAGGGAAATTTGGGGGCATTATACTGTGTGGGGAGGCACCATGGGGGCATTATAGTATGTGGGGAGGCACTATAGTGCATTGTACTCTGTGGGACACTACAGGCATTATATTCTATGAGGGCACTATGGGGGCATTATACTGTGTGGGTGCACTATTGTGGCATAATACTGTGTGAGGGGGCACTAATGGGGCATTATACTTTGTATGAGCACTATAGAGGCATGTTACTGTGTGGAGAGTCACCATAGGGGCATGATACTGTGTGTGGGGAGGTATTATTGGGGCATTATACTGTGTGGGGCACTATGGGAACATTATACTCTGTGGGGAGAAACTATGGGAGCATGATATTGTGTGTGAGGAGGCACTATTGGAGCATTATACTGTGTGGGGAGGGGCTATAGAGGCATTATACTGTTTGAGGGGCACTATATAGGCATTATACTATGTAAGGGCACTATGGGTGCATTCATTTGTGTGTGGGGCACTATAGGGGCATTATACTGTGTGGAGAGGCAATGTTGTGGGTATTTTATTGATTATTGCTAGAAAGGGAGGGGGCCCACTCATGACACATTTTACTGGGCCTACCAATGTGTTAATGGGTCCTGACTGTATAGCTGTATTCTATTGATTTCATACAATGATATACTATATGAACAAAGGTATTGCGACACACCTCTTGATCATTGTATTCAGATGTTTCACTCATTGCCACAGGTGTATAAGACCAAGCACCTGGCTTTGCAGGCTGCCTTTACAAACATTTCTGTAATAATGGGACATTCTAAAGAGCTCACTAACTTTGAGCATGATACTGTAACAGCACAGAAAAAATATATGTTAGACCCTAGTAGCTGGCGGGCAAAAATATATACATTATTCACAACTTATTGCGACAGAGGTAAAAAATGCCTTTTTCCCATGCTACCCAACTACATAATGTTACTGCAATAGGATGCCACCGTTGCACCAAGCTAGTTAGTGAAATTTATTCCATCCTAGATATTCCACTTTCAACTGTGAGTGGTATTATTCCAAAGTTAAACCGTTTAGTAACCACGAAATGTCAGACCACGTAAAGTGGAATTATGTTCTGTAGAGTGACAAATCAGGCTTCTCTATCTGTCAGTCTGATAGACAAGTCTGGGCTTGGCGAATGCGAGGAGAACGTTACCTGCCTGACTGCATTTTGCCTGCTGTAAAGTTTGACAGAGCAGGGATAATACTATGGGTTCTTTTTCCGGATTTGGCCTAGGCCCTTTAGCAAAGGCCAATCTTAATTCTTCAGTATACCAGCACATTTTGGACAATTGTTTGCTTATAATTTTGTGAAAACGGTTTGGGGTAGGACCTTTCCAGTTCTAGCACTAATGTGCCCCAGTACACAAAGCAAGGTCCAGGCAAGGCATGGTTGGGTGAGTATGATGTGGCCCTATCATCTAAAATCAGTGTTTGACCTCACAAATGCTCTTCTGGGTGAATGGGCAAAAATTCCCAGAAGAGTAGATGCTGTTTTAGCTGCAAAGGGGAGGACCAACTCTATATTAATACCTATAAGATGTCCTAAAAGGTCCTGTAGGTGTAATGTGTAGGTATCCCAATACTTTTGTCCATATAGTGTATGTTCCATCACAAATGCTGTATTATAGAAGTATTTTTCCCTAAAAGTATTAGGGTATGTTCACACGGAGTGGTTTCAGGCGTATTTTGGGGCGATTACGCCTCCAAAAACGCCAGAAAAAACGGAAGCTGAACGCCTACAAACATCTGCCCATTGAAATCAATGGGAAAAACAACATTTAGTTCATACGGGGCGTCTTTTTACGCCTCTGTTGTAAAAAACTTAGTGTAAAATGACGCTCCGTAAAAAGAAGTAGAATGTCACTTCTTGAGGCGTTTTTTGGAGCTGATTTTCCATTGAATACTATGAAAAACGCTGCAAAAAACGCCTGAAAAGAAGCCTCAAAAGAAGCTCCAAATTAAAAGAAGCTTCAGGGTATGTTAACACGTCTTAACAAATTACATCTGAAATTACGGAGATGTCTTCAGGCGAAAACAGCTCCTGAATTTGAGAAGTTTTTGCAAGTACTCGCGTTTTTCGCGGCGTCCATTATGGACGTAATTGGAGCTATTTTTTAATGGAGTCAATGAAAAACTGCTCCAAAAACGTCCAAAGAAGTGACATGCACTTCTTTGACATGTAGTGTTTTTACGTGCCATTTTTTGACAGCGACGCGTAAAATTACACCTCGTCTGAACAGAACATCGTAAAACCCATTGCAAGCAATGGGCAGATGTTTGCAGGCGTAATGGATCCGTCTTTTCAGGCGTAATTCGAGGCGTAAAACGCCCGAATTACGTCTGAAAATAGGCCGTGTGAACATACCCTCATTTTCAGCTTCAAAAACGCCTGAAAATCAGAGGCTGTTTTATCTAAAAACAGCTCCGTATTTTCAGACGTTTTTTGTTAAGCGTGTGAACTTACCCTTACTTATAGGGTATGTTCACACGACCTATTTTCAGACGTAATTCGGGCGTCTTAGGGTATGTGCACACGATGAGAGGCTTTTACGTCTGAAAAGACAGACTGTTTTCAGGAGAAAACAGCTGCCTCGTTTCAGACGTAAATGCTGCTCCTCGTATTGTGCGAGGCGTCTTTGACGCCTGTAATCTTGAGCTGCTCTTCATTGACTTCAATGAAGAACGGCTCAAATTACGTTGCAAAGAAGTGCCCTGCACTTCTTTGCCGAGGCAGTCAAACGACAGGTCGTCTGCACAGTACGACGGCAAACCCATTCAAACGAATGGGCAGATGTTTGCCGACGTATTGTAGCCCTATTTTCAGATGTAAAATGAGGCATAATACGCCTCGTTTACGTCAGAAAATAGGTCGTGTGAACCCAGCCTTTCACCTCGAATTACGCCTGAAAAAACGCCCCTAATACGCCTACAAACATCTGCCCATTTCTTTCAATGGGAATTACGATGTTCTGTTCCCACGAGCCTTTATTTTACGCGTCGCTGTCAAAATACGGTGCGTAAAATGACGGCTCGTAAAAAGAAGTGCAGGACACTTCTTGGGACGTTTTTAGAGGCGTTTTTCATTGACTCCACTGAAAAACAACTCCAAAAACGTCCGTAAAAAACGCCACAAAAAACGCGAGTTGTTAAAAAAATGTCTGAAAATCAGGAGCTGTTTTCGCCTGAAAACAGCTCCGTATTTTCAGACGTTTCTGGTCACTGCGTGTGAACATACCCTTAGGGTATGTTCACACGCAGTGTTTTCAGGCGTATTTCGGGGCGTTTACGCCTCAAAAAACACGTGAAAGGCTGGGTTTACACAACCTATTTTCACAGCCGTTTTACGCCTCAATTTACGCCTGAAAAGACGGCTTCAATACGTCGGCAAACATCTGCCCATTGCTTTCAATGGATTTGCCGACGTACTGTGCCGACGACATTTAATTTTACGCATTGCTGTCAAAAGACGACGCGTAAAATGACTGCCTCGGCAAAGAAGTGCAGGACACTTCTTGGGGCGTAATTTGAGCCGTTTTTCATTGAATTCAATGAAGAACAGCTCCAAATTACGGCCGTAATTGACGCCTCGCAAAACGCGAGTACGAGCAATTACATCTGAAATACTGAAAACAGCACCGTAATTTCAGATGTAATGGTCATTATCGTGTGCACATACCCAAAAACTGAAGCTAAACGCCTGCAAACATCTGCCCATTGAAAGCAATGGGAAAAACAGCATTTAGTTCATACAAGGCGTCTATTGACGCCGCTGTTTAAAAAAAACGGAGCGTAAAAAGACGCTCCGTAAAAATAAGTGCATGTCACTTCCTGAGTCGTTTTTTTGGAGCTGATTTTCCATTGAACACTATGAAAAACGCCTCAAAAAATGCCTCAAAAGAAGCCTGAGGGTATGTGCACACGATGAGAGGCTTTTACGGCTGAAATGACAGACTGTTTTCAGGAGAAAACAGCTGCCTCGTTTCAGCCGTAATTCCTCCTCCTCGTATTATGCGAGGCGTCTGTGACGCTCGTAAATCTTGAGCTGCTCTTCATTGAGTTCAATGAAGAACGGCTCAAATTACGTTGCAAAGAAGTGTCCTGCACTTCTTTGCCGAGGCAGTCAATTTACGCGTCGTTGTTTGACAGCTGTCAAACGACGACGCGTAAATTACAGGTCGTCTGCACAATACGTCGGCAAACCCATTCAAATGAATGGGCAGATGTTTGCCGACGTATTGTAGCCCTATTTTCAGACGTAAAACGAGGCATAATACACCTCGTTTACGTCTGAAAATAGGTCGTGTGAACCCAGCCTGAAAAGAAACCTCAGGGTATGTTCACACGGCAGCGTCCGTAACAGCCGAAATTACGGGGCTGTTTTCAGGAGAAAACAGCCCTATCATTTCAGCCGTAACGGCATGTGCAGGCGCTTGAACGCCGCGTCCATTACGGACGTAATTGGCCCTGCTTTTCATTGGAGTCAATGAATAACGGCTCCAATTACGTCCCAAGAAGTGACAGGACACTTCTTTGGCGCGGGCGTCTATTTACGCGCCGTCTTTTGACAGCGACGCGTAAATTTACGCCTCGTGTGAACAGACAAACGTCAGCCCATTGCTTTCAATGGGCAGATGTTTGTCAACGCATTCAAGCCGTAATTTCGGACGTAATTCCAGGCGTAAAACACCCGAATTACGTCCGTAATTTGGCCGTGTGTACATACCCTCAAAAGAAGCTCCAAATTCATTTTCAGCTTCAAAAACGCCTGAAAATCAGAGGCTGTTTTCTCTGAAAACAGCTCCGTATTTTCAGACGTTTTTTTTTTAAGTGTGTGAACATACCCTTAGGGTATGTGCACACGATAAGGATAATAAGGGTATGTGCACACGCTAGCTTGAATTTACGTCTGAAAAGACAGACTGTTTTCAGGAGAAAACAGCTGCCTTGTTTCAGACGTAAAAGCTCCTCCTCGCATTATGCAAGGCGTCTGAGACGCTCTTAAATCTTGAGCTGCTCTTCATTGACTTCAATGAAGAACGGCTCAAATTACGTAGCAAAGAAGTGTCTTGCACTTCTTTGCCGAGGCAGTCATTTTACGCGTCGTCACTTGACAGCTGTCAAACGATGACGCGTAAATGACAGGTCGTCTGCACAGTACGTCGACAAACACATTCAAATGAATGGGCAGATGTTTGCCGACGTATTGTAGCCCTATTTTCAGGCGTAAAACGAGGCATAATACGCCTCATTTACGTCTGAAAATAGGTCGTGTGAACCCAGCCTTACGGCTGAAATTACGGAGCTGTTTTCAGGAGAAAACAGCTCCTGCATTTCAGACGTAATTGTTCGTACTTGCGTTTTGCGAGGCGTCAATTACGGCCGCAATTTGGAGCTGTTCTTTACTGAAGTCAATGAAAAACGGCTCAAATTACGTCCCAAGAAGTGTCCTGCACTTCTTTGACGACGCTGTTATTTTACGCGCCGTCTTTTGACATCGACGCGTAAAATTACAGGTCGTCGGCACAGCATGTCGGCAAACCCATTGAAATGAATGGGCAGATGTTTGCCGACTTATTTGAGCCGTGTTTTCAGGCGTAATTCGAGGCGTAAAACGCCTCATTTACGCCTGAAAATAGGTCGTGTAAACCCAGCCTTAGATGAGAATTTTATGTCATTCAATACTATGGCACATGTAGTGCTTATGGCTCTTTAATATTTAACTGTAGAGACTCAGTGTTCGCAAATGTGCATATCTGCATAATAAAAAGTTGGAAAAGTTTCATGCAAATTTGGATTTGGGGCTAAATCTCTAGAAAAGGGCACTCACATTAAAATCACATAATTCTTTAGGCTGTGTTCACACAAAATTTCTCCTGCAAAAACGGCTCTAGACGTTTTTTGCACAGTAGTTTGACAAAAATGCGTCAAAAACACTCGTCAAGGTGTTTTTTTTTACCCTTTCTGACTGATTGCAATGGGGTTTTGGAGGTGGAAACCGCCTCAAGATGGGTCATGTCGCTTGTTTTTACCGCGACATGTTTTATTTTGCTCGCGGTAAAAAAACTCATCCAACTCCCATTGATTTCAATGGGAGGCATTTTTGGGCGCTTTTTGATGAGTTTTGTGGAGCGGTTTCCGCACCAAAAAACTCGTCAAAAAACTCGGTGTGAACAGGGCCTTAGTTTGCAAAAACATTAACATTTACAAATCTGCAAAAGCGCAAAATAAGAAAAAGGTGATTTGTTTCTAGGTGTGTGTAATGTTTTAGTCTCTGGGGACTGGGGATTGGGGATATAGGAATAGCCGTTTAAGAAGACAGATCAAGCATTAGGGATTTGCAGATTACATTTTAGGGATTGAGGATTACGGATTATGGACTGTGATATTATGTCGACTAATTAGGGATAAGGATTAAATGTATAGATTTGGAAAATTATGTGGGCCATCTGCAAGAGGGGAGTGTGCAATTTTTAAGGTTACAATTTTTGTTGCAACTGCACTTATACCTGTGCCCTGTTCACATCATGTTTTTGTTTACATTTAGCATGTACGTTGGGGAAACTCCTGACGTACACCCTAAGGCCGGATTCACACGAGCGTGTGCGTTTTGCCCGCGCAAAAATCACGGCGTTTTGCGCGCGCCAAAGGCACTTGACAGCTCTGTGTGTCAGCCCCGTATGATGCGCAGCTGCGTGCTTTTCGCGCAGCCGCCATCATTATGACATTCCGTTTGGATGTTTGTAAACAGAAAAGCACGTGGTGCTTTTCTGTTTTCATTCATCCTTTTCACAGCTGTTGCGCCAATTACGCCAATTACGCTTGTCCCACGGAAGTGCTTCCGTGTGGTGCACGTGATTTTCACGCACCCATTGACTTCAATGGGTGCGTGATGCGCAAAATACGCCCAAAGAACGGACATGTCGTGACTTTTTCGCAGCGGACTCACGCTGTGGAAAAATCACGCAACTTTCTGCACTACCCCATAGACTAATATAGGTCCGTGCAACGCGCGTGAAAATCACGCGCATTGCACGGACGTATATCCCGTTCCTCTGAATAAGCCCTTAATCTGTCCATAGAGTACCTGGCTATTTGCTAGGGCATATGGCATGACAACTCTTTTACTTTGGGGACTGAACAGTTTCAGTGAAAGTACGTTTTTGCAAGAGATTGTCTCTGTGGAGTGAGAGACACATAAATACTGTGTTTACTGATTTAAAAAAGAGTGGGGGGAATTTACCATCCTTTCTACGCAAAATTTGTAAAAGGGCCTTTTTACGCCACCCTTGCCACCGTTGTGGAAACGGGACATAGCTTCACAAAAAGTGACAGCGGTGTGACAAATTTATTTGCTGTAAATTATAGTGGAAATCTACACTAGATCCTCGATTTTCTTTTTCTTTATTTTTTTTAATTTTCTTTCTTTTTTACTTTATGCACAAAACTTACATTAAATACGATCCCAACATGCTCATTATCACATCAATTAATCCAACATATACCGTACATATCTACAGTCATAATACATCGTATACATACCTTCAAGAAAAGAGCATGAATTGGAAAACAGCATTGTAACCAAATACATATATACAATATATAAACTAATTAATTATCCTCCCCACCCTACAAACCCCACCAAAAAAACAACAAAAAAAACAAACTGTCACCTCTACATCTCCCACCCCTCCCATACTTTCTCTACCCAACTATAATTCCAGAGTTTAACATAGACCTGTGTTCATCTGTCATACCCTTAATCCATGGCTCCCATAATTGTCTGAATTTGGGATTTTGACTTTTGCTGTTATAGTAACCAAATTCCATATTTACATTTCTCACTATCAGCCTGTGCCAATCTGTAACCTTCGGTGCTGCATATGCCATCCATTTTCGTGCTATAATTAACCTTGCAAAGAAAAGCAAAATAGCCACCCATTTTTTTGGACTTTTAAAAATATGTAACTTATGCAGGTTTCTAAGTAAGCAAATCCCCGGATCCTCTAGAAATCTAAATTTCAGATTTTGTTCTATACAATTCAAAACATCTTCCCAAAATTGGTAAACCCTAGGACATTTCCAATATAAATGTGAAAATCTGCATCTGCATCCCCTGTACATATATATATATATATATATATATATATATATATATATATATATATATATATATATATATTTTTTTTTTTTTATTATTTTTATGTATTTACTTATTTTTTTACATTCCATTTTTTGGGGTTAAATATAAACGATGTATAATATTGTGCGATCCTATGTGACCTATTCAAAAGAAGATTATTAATACTGCTACTAGTCTTCCTCCATTGTTTATCATCAATTTTACCCAAAAAGTCTTCCCCTTCCTTCCTACCCCTTTGATTTCCCCCTTCCTAAGTTTCTCCTTTTAGTTTCCTATAAATCAGGGATAAAAAAAAAACTTTTGTCCCCCTAACTGGTATAAATTCCATTGCGAGTCAGAAAACTCCAAATGGAACAAGGTTTTAAATCCACTGTTGCATTCACCGCATGATATATTTGAAAAAACCTAAATCTGTGAAGGAATATTAAATTCTATACTCAGTGTATCACAATATTTCAGTTACCATTCAAAAAGAAGTGACTAACCAACCTAAGACCATATTTGGACCATCCACTCCAATCAATTATTTTATTAACCTCTAATATGTTAGGGTTGCCAAACAACGGCGTAAAACTCATTGCTCCCCCCATGTGATACAGTTTTCTTAGTTTAACCCATTATTCAGACATCATATATTGTTGGAAAGTCCTTATAGTTGTTAGCTCTTAATTGACCGGACTCAAGTACCTCAAGTATATTTTGAAGGGGACCCCTACTAGTCCTAACAATATCCTGTATAAATGCAGACTGTTTACCATATTTTTCCACTGCCCTGCAAAAAAATAAAAATTTTAATCAGGCACTGCCAATCCACCACCTTCTTCTCTATCCATCAAATATTTTCATTTTATCCTAGGTTTCCTCCCTCTCCTAATTAGCTCTCTCAAAAGGCTTTCAATAGTTTTAAACATCTTTTCTCAAATCCAGACCGGACTGTTAGTCAACGGATACAACAACTGAGGTAGCACAATCATTCTTGTTCCAGCTATATATAGTCTGCCATGAAAAGGGGTAGCTTATTCCATATATTATTTTTTTCTCTATGTTTTTAATAACTTTACCTACATTTAATGTTTCATATTGTCCTATATCCCTGGAAACGTTAATACCAAGATATCTAAATTAATCCTTTGATTCTAACACCCTAATCCCCGAGTAATCTTCCCCCGATCTATAGGAAACAAAACCATTTTTTGCCAATTAATTTCCAATCCCGACATTTTTCCAAACTTCTATATCTCATTAGTAACCCTAGGGAAAGTTCTACAGTAATCTCCAAAAACAGTAAAATGTCATCCGCATATAATGCAATCTGATCCTCTATCCCACGACAAACGAAACCAATGATCTCTTTATCCTGGCGAATTCTCGCCGCTAGTGGCTCCAAATTTAATGCAATCATGAGGTCGTAGAGTACCCTTAGTTAAGGAAAACTCTTCTGTTAGTGCTTTATTTACCAGAACTCTTGCTCTAGATGCCCTATACTTTAACCACCTTAAAAAATCATTACCCAACCCAACTCTGTTCAAAGTCTGCCACAAAAAGGGCCACTACACCCTGTCAAAAGCTTTCAGCATCCAGTGACAGGATGGAGCAAAGTCCCTTCCCTTCTCCCAGGTACAATTGCAGGTATTCATAAATGCATCTAATGTTGGTATTTGTGGATTCATTGGGCATAAACCCACACTGATCCAGCCCTACAATAGAAGATATATTTCTTACCAGCCTTCCTGTAAGCATTTTCGCTAGGATTTTAGTGTCCGAATTAATAAGAGAAAACGGACAATAAGATCCTGGGTCCAACTCTTCCTTATCCTTTTTTAAAATAATTATTATATGTGCCTGGTATACTGAATCTGGGAGAACATTTGTTTCCATGCATTATTAAAAACTTCCAAAAGTAGTGGAGCTAATATGTCCCTATATGTTTGATAAAATTCACATGGAAGTCCATTCGGTCCTGGTGATTTTAGCCTAGGCATCCCTTTGATGACATTAACCATGTTCTCCAAAGTAATTGCCACGAAGGGTCTGTGGACCCACTGGGCCATACCGCCTTGGCGGTAAGGCAGCTGGCCAACAGGGAACAGGTGATTGTCTATAGTTCTATAGGTACCTGTGGCAGCTCAGACATCAGCAGGGCAGGCTCGGCTGGGACTTAGGTAGCAGGCGGACGTCAGGCAAGGTGAAGCAGGTCAGACGTGGATGTAGCGCAGCATGACTTTGGCCCATCTCCGTGCTAGACCAGGAAGGTATGGATTGTTAGAAACAGGAACTGGAAACAAGTATAGGTACAGGGACAGGGACTGGAACAGGGACTGGAACAGGAAACACACTAGGAGGCCATCACATAGACAAACTATAGGGAACACAACAACGCTCAGGAATAGAACTAGGGGGCTGGACCCCTCTTATAGTCCAGGGTACTCACGGGTCAAAGTTCGTCCATGAGGTCTGGTGCGCGCGCTGCCCCTTTGAGAGGATGAGTTGACGCGAGCCTTGGCGTCTCCTGAGGAGGAGGCTGGGGCCAGCGCTTGCCGACTCGTGGCTGCGGCTGTCAGGGGGAGGTTGGAACTGACAGCCCGCAGCCACGGACATTACAGTAATCTTGGAATCTAATCTAGAGCTCTGTTCAGGAGTCAATGCAGGCAACACAATATCATCTAGGCAATTCTCTATCTCTCTTTCTGACCCATTATATTCTATAGTGTATAATTTGGAAAAAAAGGCAAGGAATACCTGTTCAATAGCTTTCTGGTCTCCACATATCCTTCCATTTTTATCTTTAATTGCTGCAATTCCCCCTTGCTCCTGTTTACACTTTAACATATTTGCCAAAAATCTGCTTGGTTTTCCCCCATCAATATATTGCCTTTGATCTTGAAAAAAACATTTTATTTTGTGCTTTACAGACTTGTATTTGTTCATATATTTCTACAGCTGTATTCCATTTATTACAAGAATCCAGATCTTTTCATTCCATTTATATGACCCTTACAAATGCCTTCAAGGTGTCCCACACAATTTATATCAGGCCAAATTAAGATTAACCCCTTAATGACCGGGCATGTTTGTACCTTAATGACCAAGCCAGATTTGTCAAATCTGGTATGTCTGACTTTATCAGAGAATAACTCTGTGAAAGTTTTGAATATCCAAGTAATTCTGACATTGTTTTTTCGTCACATGTTGTACTTTATTTTAGTGGTAAAAGTAGACTGATACGATTTGCGGAAATTAATAAAAAAATAGAGAAATTGAAGAAATTTTGTAGAAATTATCATTTTTCCCTATTTTTAACTGCAATATGTCACATATGTACACACATACTGCACAATTTTTTTAATTAAATATATATTTCCATCTCTTTACTCTATTTTGGCAGCACTTTAGTAATCATTTTATACATTTTGAAGTACATTTTGTTTTCCTGCACCAAGCCAGGTTTTCAGAGACTCATAGGTGTCAGAATGGTGGAAACCCCCACAAGTGATCCCATTTTGAAAACTACACCCCTTAAGGTATTTATTAAGGGGTGTTGTAAGTATTTTGACCCCACAGTTTTTTTGTAAGAATTCATGCAAAGCAGGCGTAAAAAAATATAATTTCACTTTTTTCATAAAAGTATCACTTTGAAGACCGATTTCTTTGTAAAGCGACCATGAGAATGAAGAAACACACCCCAAAATCTATCACCCTGTTTCTCCTGTTTTCAAAAATGCCCCCATTGTGACCCTAATGCATTGCTTGGACACACGACAGGGCCCGAAAGGGAGGGAGCACCCGGAGGCTTTCAGGACTCATATTTTGCTTGAAAATGTTTTAGGCCCCACTGTACATTTGGAGAGGTTTTGAGCTACCAGAGCGATAGAATCTCCCCATAAATGACCCCATTTAGAAAACTAGACCCCTTAAGGTATTTATCTAGGGGTGTAGTGCGTAATTTGACACCACAGTTTTTTGCTAAATTTAATGCATAGCAGGTGAAAAAAAAACAAAAAACACTTTTTTCATAAAAGTATCACTTTGAAGACCGATTTCTGTGTAAAGCGACCATGAAAATGAAGAAACACACCCCAAAATATATCACCCTGTTTCTCCTGTTTTCAGAAATGCCCCCATTGTGACCCTAATGCATTGCTTGGACACACGACAGGGCCCGAAAGGGAGGGAGCACCCGGAGGCTTTCAGGACTCATATTTTGCTTGAAAATGTTTTAGGCCCCACTGTACATTTGGAGAGGCTTTGAGCTGCCAGAACGATAGAAACTGCCCATAAACGACCCCATTTCGAAAACTAGACCCCTTAAGGTATTCATCTAGGGGTATAGTTAGCATTTTGACCACACACGTTTTTCGCTAAATATATTGGAATTAGTCTGTAAAAATTAAAATGTACTTTTTTTCTGAAACAACATAGAATTTTTTATTATTTACAAGGAATAACGAAGAAAATGCACCCCAACATTTGTAAAGCAATGTCTCCCGATTACGACAATACCCCATATGTGGTAATAAACTTCTGTTTGGACCCACAGCAGGGCTCAGAAGGGAAGGAGCGCCATTTGCATTTATGATTTTGCTGGAATGGTTTTCGGTGCCATGTCGCATTTGCAATGCACTGGAGGGACCAAAACAGTGGAAACCCCCCAAAAGTGACCCCATTTTGGAAAAACCTTCAAGGAATTTTTCTAGGGGTATAGTGAGCATTTACACCCCACGGGTCTTTTGCAGAGTTTATTAGATTAGGGCGCGAAAATTAATATCAACATTTTTTCCACTAAAATGTTGCATTTTCTAATTTTCACAAGGGATAAAGGAGGAAAAAAACAACCATTTTTTATAAAGCAATTTCTCCCTACGTTTTTTCATTAGAAATGAATTAACCCTTTCAGGACTGATCCAGTTTTTGCTTTCTTATTTTAGATTTTCCCTCCCCGCTTTCCAAGAGACATAACTTTTTTATTTTTCCATCAATAGAGTGGTGTGAGGGCTTATTTCTTGCGGGAGGAGCTGCAGTTCTTATTGGTACCATTTTTTGGTACATAAAAAGTGATTCAAAAGTTGTATTACATTTTTTTTTTTAGAGTGAAGGTGACAAAAAAAACAAACTGCGATTTTGGCGGTTTCAATTATTAAGTTTTTTTAAGGTGTGCACTGTGCAAATTAAATAATGGTATATTGTAATAGTTCGGACTTTTACGGACGTAGCGATACCAATTTTGTTCATTTTTTTACATTACTTTAGAAGAAAAATGCGAAAAGGTGTTTTGTTTTTTTTAACTTAAAAAAAAAAAAATTCTCACTACTAATAACTATAATTCTTCTACACATTTTATTAATCAATCCCCTTAGGGGACCTGATCCAGCGATCATTGGATCCACGGGTACAACACACTGCAATACTAATGTATTGCAGTATATTGTTATTCTTACAGGCTTCTGTAACAGAGCGATCGCTGTTCCTGTCCGTTAGTACCGAGGGGGCCTGCTGTAATACACAGCCGACACCCGCAGAGTATGAAGCGGGCTCAGCACGTGAGCCGGCTCCATACATCAACCGCCGCACCATGACGGGCAATTAAGTCATAGTGCGCAAAGGGGTTAGTGCACAGCGGATGGTTCAATGTGAAAATTGCAATTTTCCACTGATATGCCATTTTAGTGCATAATATGTTGTGCCCAGTGTGTGCCACAGAAGACAAATACCTCATAAAACGTTAAGCGGGTTCTCCCGGGTATGGCGATGCCATATATGTGGGCGCAAACTGCTGTTTGGGGACGCTGCAGGGCTCAGAAGGGAGGGGACGCCATTTTGCTTTTGGAGCGCAGATTTTGCTTGGTAGTTTTTCTGTTTTGGGTTTTGCTGGTATTTCAGTTTATAATGTGGGGCATATGTAATCTGTGCGGAGTCCATCAGGGCATAATAAGAGGGTATAATAATGGGGTAAATAAATAATAATTCATAGATATGTGCCCGGCGTCGCACTGATAAATGGTGACCGATCTTATCCGCTTTTGGACACTCTGCACATTTTGCATCGCCATATTCTGAAAGCCAGAACTTTTTTATTTTTTCACCACCGGAGCCCTGTGAGGGCTTATTTGTTGCGGGACAATCTGTAGTTTTCATTGGAATCATTTTGGGGTACGTGCGTTTTTTTTTCTTCTCACTTTTTGTTAAATTTTTTTGCAATCCTGAGCAAAAAACAGGAATTCTGACACCGTTTTTTAGGTTTTCTTTTTGTGGCGCTCACCGTACGCTATAAATGACATTTTTACTTTATTCTGCGGGTTTGTACGATTACGGCGATACCAGATGTATATAGGTTTGGTCCTTTTTTTTAGCGTTTGCGCAATAAAATTACTTATTTATAAACAAAAAAAAATTCTGTGTCACCATATTCTGAGAGACATAATTTTTTTATTTTTTAGTCAAAAAAGCTGTGTAAGGGCTTGTTTTTTGCGGGACGGAGAGAAGTTTTTATCGGTATTATTTTCGGGTACATGCGACTTTTTGATCACTTTTTATTCTTTATTTAGGGAGCGGTGGTGACCAAAAAAATTGTGATTCTGTCGTCGTTTTTTATTGATTTTTTTTGGGCTGTTCAGCGTGCGAGGAAAATAACATTACAGTTTTATAGTTGGGGTCGTTACGAACGCGGTGATACCAAATATGTTTACTTTTTTAACGTGTTCATTTTTTTTCTATAATAAAAGTCTTATTATAGGAAAAAAAAGCATTTTGTGTTTATATAACTTATAACTTTTATTTTTACACTTTTTTTAAAACATTTTTATTACTTTTTTTTACTTTTTTTACTTGTCCCACTAGGGGACACTTAGACTTGCAGCTTTGATCGCTGCTAGAGTACATTGCACTACACACGTAGTGTAATGTACTCCAACTGTCATTGTGACGTGCCTGTCACACTGACAGGAAGCAGAGGAGGAACGGCCGGAGGCTGTTCCTCCGAGGCTTCCGTACATGGCAACCCGGAGGTCATTATCTGACCTCCGATTGCCGTGACAAGCATCGGTAGCCCCCACGATCACTTCGTGGGGGCTGCCGATGTGCTTCAAACCACTTAAATGCGGCGACGGCAATCCGTCGCCGCACTTAAGGGGTTAACTGTCGAAAGCAGCGGCGATGGTCCGCTGTCCGGCGAGACTGATGTCTCAGCTGTCTAGGACAGCTGTCAGCGCGCGTCTGTCACTCTGTGTTTACACAGAGTGACAGTTTGAAATGCGGACGAAAATGCACGTCCTGGTGCGGGAACTAGCAGCCGACCAGGACGTGCATTTTCGTCCTTGGTCGTGAAAGGGTTAAACTTTATAAATTCAGTTAGTTGTTTACAAATAATATCTTGGTCTGTTATCAATGTTAACCAATGGGGATTAAGTGGAAAACCATGGGCAAAATAGTGAGGGATCGATGATTTAATCACCAACATCAAAGGTGCATGGTCAGATATTGTTCTCGGTTCATATTTTATCTTTTGGACCAAAGATATAGAATCATTTGATCCAAAAACCATATCCATTCTTGACAGGGTATTGCTTGTCTTGTTAAAACAAGAGTATTGGTTCCCATATGGGTTATTCACCCTCCAGAGGTCCACCCACCCCACCTCCTTTACAAACTTACTTAATAAAGTCTCAGGTCTCAATTCTGCCCTGCCGTTTAATCTTAACCTATCAACATCTTCTTCCATCACACTGTTGTAGTTATGCGAATAATGGTACCTTGCTCTTATCTTTTAAAAATTTGCATATTTCAATCAAGACAGACAGTGAAAACAGAGGCAGAATGAACAAAAATGCCAGGATTAATCTCTGACCTCCTAATTGAATATCCAAGAAGATATAGCTTCCCAAAACATCTACCTTTTCTTGGAAGATTTTATACTGCAATGATCTGTATATTAACACACTTACGCCCCTTGAATAATTTGAATATACTGTGTGAATTTCTGACCCAAACCATTTTCTGGAGAGCATTTCTTTTTTCTCCTTTGTTAAATCTGTTTCTAAAAAACAGACTATACCCAGCATATGGTTCTATAATCAATTGGAAAATTGCTACCCTCTTAGATCTCTCAGCTAAACCTCTAACATTCCAACAAACCACTCGTGTTATCACTGTCTATCACATAATATCTAATATAGAGAGGCAGGAGAGTGAGAAGAGAAAACAGCAAATTAAAAAAAACAAAAAACAAACAAACCCTAACCCAATACTTCCCACACTTACGACCTGTTCTGCCCACATATGTTTGTACATAGACTACAGAACCCCTATACCTTATGTCCTATCCCCCCTTCCTCCTCCAATATATATTTATCCTTTTTTAGTATCTAATCAATCATTCATTCACCTCCTTTGGAAGCATAAAGTAAATCTACTCATTCTGGTAAATTACTTTTAGTTCGGCATGAAACAAAAGCATATACTTAAAATTTTTCTCCATCAACCTCTTTTTCATATCAACAAATTTTGCTCTACATATTTGAGTCTCTCTTGTGTAGTCTGGGTACAAAGAGATTTTTTCCCCATTATATTAAATTTGTTGCATCTCCCTAGCTTTCCGGAGTAAGCAATCTCTATCTGATGAGCAAACAAATTTGAATAGAATGGGACAAGGAATATTCGCTGATTTTACAGATCGTAGCGGGATTCTATGATCTCTTTCAATCCCGTATAGACTAGAGAAGCCCTCTTTACCCATAGTCCTCGCAATCCATTCCACTAGAAAGGCAACACAATCTCCTCCTTATGCTTTTTCAGGAAACCAGACTGCCTTTACATTACTTTGCCTGGACTTGTCTTCCAGATCCATTATCTTCTGGATCAGCTGTTAATTAGAAATGGGCAAATCTTTCAATTCTTTTGACATACTATTAGCAGAGTCCTCCACTTCCCCAACTCTTTGTTCCACTTCTCCCACTCTTTCACACATCTGTTTTATATCCTCCCTTATTAGAGTGATATCAGATCTTGCTCCATTTATCTCTTTTTGGAGAGTTTCTAGCGTCTGTTTTGACTCAAGACCCACAGACACTAAATTTTGTGTTTTCATTAACTGTTAGCCATAATCATCAACATTAAAAGAAAAAAATGCTGGAAATAGATCACTCTGTGTGCAATGAATCTATATAATATGAATTGAATTACTGAAATAAATTAACTTTTTGATGATATTCTAATTCTTTGAGAAGGACTAGTGTATAGATGTATCTTTATATATATATATATATATATATATATATATATATATATATATATATATATATATATATATATATATATATATATATATTTATATATATATATATATATATATATATACACTACCGTTCAAAAGTTTAGAAATCTCCTTATTTTTGAAAGAAAAGCAAAGTCGTTTTCAATGAAGATAACATTAAATTAATCAGAAATACACTCTATACATTGTTAATGTGCTAAATGACTATTCTAGCTGCAAACGTCTGGTTTTTAATGCAATATCTACATAGGTGTATGGAGGCCCATTTCCAGCAACCATCACTCAAGTGTTCTAATGGTACATTGTGTTTGCTAACTGTGTTAGAAGGTTAATGGATGATTAGAAAACACTTGAAAACCCTTGTGCAATTATGGCGCTGTAAACAGTTTTGCTGTTTAGAGGAGCTATAAAACTGACCTTCCTTTGAGCTAGTTGAGAATCTGGAGCATTACATTTGTGGGTTCGATTAAACTCTCAAAATGGCTAGAAAAAGAGAGCTTTCATGTGAAACTCGACATTCTATTCTTGTTCTTAGTAATGAAGGCTATTCCATGCGAGAAATTGCCAAGAAACTGAAGATTTCCTACAACGGTGTGTACTACTCCCTTCAGAGAACAGCACACACAGGCTCTAACCAGAGTAGAAAGAGAAGTGGGAGGCCCCGCTGCACAACTGAACAACAAGACAAGCACATTAGAGTCTCCAGTTTGAGAAATAGAGGCCACACAGGTCCTCAACTGGCAGCTTCATTAAATAGTACCCGCAAAACGCCAGTGTCAATGTCTACAGTGAAGAGGCGACTCCGGGATGCTGGCATTCATGGCAGAGTGGCAAAAAAAAAACATATCTGAGACTGGCTAATAAAAGGAAAAGATTAATATGGGCAAAAGCACACAGACATTGGACAGAGGAAGATTGGAAAAAAGTGTTATGGACAGACGAATCGAAGTTTGAGGTGTTTGGATCACACAGAAGAACATTTGTGAGACGCAGAACAACTGAAAAGATGCTGGAAGAGTGCCTGACGCCATCTGTCAAGCATGGTGGAGGTAATGTGATGGTCTGGGGTTGCTTTGGTGCTGGTAAAGTGGGAGATTTGTACAAGGTAAAAGGGATTTTGAATAAGGAAGGCTATCACTCCATTTTGCAACGCCATGCCATACCCTGTGGACAGCGCTTGATTGGAGCCAATTTCATCCTACAACAGGACAATGACCCATAGCACAACTCCAAATTATGCAAGAGCTATTTAGGGAAGAAGCAGTCACCAGATCTCAACCCCATAGAGCTGTTGTGGGAGCAGCTTGACCGTATGGTACGCAAGAAGTGCCCATCAAGCCAATCCAACTTGTGGGAGGGGCTTCTGGAAGCATGGGGTGAAATTTCTCCCGATTACCTCAGCAAATTAACAGCTAGAATGCCAAAGGTCTGCAATTCTGTAATTGCTGCAAATGGAGCATTCTTTGAGGAAAGCAAAGTTTGAAGGAGAAAATTATTATTTCAAATAAAAATCAATATTTCTAACCTTGTCAATGTCTTGACTATATTTTCTAGACATTTTGCAACTCATTTGATCAGATCACAGTCAAGAACAAATACCCGTTGCCACTTATATCTGAGCTGTTTGATCGCATACGAGGAGCCAAAAATGTTTCTAAGCTAGACCTGCAGGGGGCTTACAATCTTGTCCGGATTCACCGGGTTAACGAATGAAAGACGGTATTTAACACCCAGGACTTGCACTACGAATACCTAGTGATGCCCTTCGGACTGTGTAACGCTCCCGCAGTATTTCAGGAATTTGTCAATGATATTTTCTGAGATCTCCTCTATGTCTGTGTTGTTGTTTATCTCGATGATATTTTGATTTTCTCCCCAGATCCAACGACTCATCGGAGGCATGTCCGTCATGTTCTACTACGATTAAGAGAGAATCACTTATACGCCAAGCTGGAGAAGTGCGTCTTTGAGAAGAGTTCTCTGCCCTTTCTGGGCTACATCATCTCGGATCAAGGCCTCAAGATGGATCCTGAGAACATGAAAGCTGTCCTGGAGTAGCCACGTCCTCAAGGCTTAAGGGCCATACAGCGGTTCCTGGGTTTCGCCAATTTCTACCGGCAGTTTATTCCGAACTTTTCTTCTCTGACGGCCACCATCTCTACCCTTACCAAGAAGGGTGTGAACGCCAAGGTATGGACTCCAGAGGCAGAGTCCGCATTCATTAGCCTCAAGAAAGCCTTCACTTCAGCTTTGATCCTCCATAACCCTGACGTATCTCGGCAGTTCTCACTAGAAGTGGACGCTTCCTCTGTTGGTGCAGGCGCACTTCTGTTCCAGAGGAGCTCCAAAGGAAAGGCAGTTGTATGTGGCTACTACTCAAGACTGTTTTCCTCTGCTGAGCGCAATTACTCCATTGGAGATCGGGAGCTACTGGCTATCAAATTGGCCCTGGAGGAGTGGAGACATCTTCTGGAGGGCGCTGCTCACCCCATCCTGATCTTCACCGACCACAAGAATCTCACTTACCTTCAGTCCGCTCAATGACTGAATCCTCGTCAAGCCAGGTGGTCACTGTTCTTCACCCGTTTCCAATTTCTGCTCCACTACCGTCCTGCTGACAAGAATGTGAGGGCCGATGCTCTGTCCAGATCATTTGAGACGGAAGACACGGTGGAGTCCCTTCAGACGATCATAGACCCATCCTGCGTTGTCACCGCCAATCCTCTGCAGCTTAGAAATATCCCTCCGGGGAGAACTTTTGTTCGGTTGGCAGACAGAAAAAGAATTCTCCGCTGGGTACACAGTTCTAAACTAGCTGGGCACGCCGGTGTCCGTAAAACCCAAGACCTGATTGCTCGTCACTTCTGGTGGCCCACACTACCTAAGGATGTTCTGGACTTTGTCTCTGCTTGCACGGTCTGTGCCTTTAATAAAGTGACTCACTCAAAGCCTGCCGTCCTGCTTCAACCCCTGCCTGTACGCAGTGCCCCCTGGCAGCACATCGCTATGCACTTCGTCACAGACCTTCCTCTCTCAGCAGGATGCAACACCATCTGGGTGGTGGTGGACCGGTACTCTAAGATGGCACATTTTATCCCGCTGACCGGCCTACCCTCTGCTCCTCGACTGGCGAGTCTCTTCATTCAGCACATCTTTCGCTTGCATGGCTTGCCTCTTCACATTGTGTCCGACCGGGGGGTTCAATTTACCTCTAAGTTCTGGAGAGCCCTCTGTAAACTCCTGGATGTGAGTTTGGACTTTTCCTCTGCCTATCACCCCCAGTCCAATGGGCAAGTTGAGAGGATCAACCAGATCATGGAAAATTATCTCCGCCACTTCATCTCTTGACAGCACGATAACTGGGTACAGCTTCTTCCATGGGCCGAGTTTTCTTACAACAACCATACAAGTGAGTCCACCACTTCCACTCCGTTTCGCATCGTGTACAGTCAACATCCCAGAGTTCCTCTTCCTGTATCAACTTCATCTCAGGTACCCGCTGCTGACTCTGCATATGGGGACTTCCTGCAAATCTGGCAACAGACCCGGTCCTCTATTTTGCTGGCGGTAGATCGCATGAAGCGAAAGTCAGATACCAAGAGAAGAGAGCCGCCTCAGTATCTTCCTGGGACTACAGTCTGGCTGTCCTCTCGGAACATTCGCTTGAGGGTGCCTTCATACAAGTTTGCTCCCAGGTTCCTTGGTCCTTTCGAGATCCTGCAACAAATTAACCCTGTCTCCTATAAGCTGCGGTTGCCCCCTACCCTCAGAATCCCTAACTCCTTCCATGTGTCCCTCCTGAAACCAGTGGTCCTGAACCGCTACAGCAAGACTTCTAGTTCCACAGTTGCTCCCAGCAGTCCTTCTGATGTATTCGAGGTAAAGGAGATCCTGGACCGCAAGAGGGTAGGAGGAAGGACTTTCTATTTGGTGGACTGGAGAGGGTTTGGTCCTGAGGAGGTGTCCTGGGAGCCAGAAGAGAACCTCAGCGCCCCTACTCTTATTAAAAAGTTCCTCTCTCACTCTGGCCCCAAGAAGAGGGGGCGTAAGAGGGGGGATACTGTAGCGCCCATGGCCGCGGGCCGTCGGGTTTACTCACCTCCCGACACCCGCAGCCATGGATCTGTGAGCGCTGGCCTCCGTCTCCCTCCTAGGAGATGCCAGTGCTCACTTCCTCTCCGTTCGGCTGGGTCCCGTAGGGTGCGCGCGCACGCTCGCGCCGGCCTTAAAGGGCCAGCGCGCGCAATTAGGAAATTGTCATCATCATCAACTGCCACGATTTCCTGGTCTATAAGAAGGCCCCTGGCCTTTTAATCCTTGCCTGAGCATTGTTAGTCTTTCCCAGTCTGTCTCGCAAATGGTCCCTTAGTGTCTCCCGTTCCAGCTGTTACCCGTGCCCTGTTACCGTTCCTGTATACCGTATTGTTCCTGTGCCTACCAGCGTCAAGTGTCATCTGCCACGTCAAGTGTCTTCTGCCATGCCAAGTGCTATCTGCCACGTCAAGTGCCATCTGCCACGTCATGTGCCATCTGCCACGTCTAGTGTCTTCTGCCACTCCAAGTGCCATCTGCCACGCCAAATGCCATCTGCCACGCCAAGTGCCATCTGCCACGTCAAGTGCCATCTGCCACGTCAAGTGCCATCTGCCACGTCTAGTGTCATCTGCCACGTCAAGTGTCTACCGCTTCATCGGATACTGCCCGCCACGTCTGGCGCCACTTGCCGCACCTGCCTCCAACCGTGCTGAAGCCACAGCTATTTCAGGTACCCAAGCATTACTGTCTGCCATTTACTTCCGCATAGACTGTGACCTGGTCAGCTGCCTCCCCGCTACGGCGGAGCGGCCTAGTGGGTCCACATACCCTGTGCCCGTGACACTGTGTTCTTGTGTGACATACAGTTTGCAAAACGGACACAATTGAAAGCCCTTTTTTCCTTCTTAACTGTTGTTCTGCTGTGCAGCTGTGTGGTTTGTATATCAAGTGGTTTGTATATCAAGTGGAGTTACAAAACCGGAGTTAAAAAGAGGATTTAAAGTCCCTGTAAGTACTCTTCTTTTCTTTTACTTTAACAGTTCTTCACTGTTTTTTTGTAGCTGGGATAATGGACAGCAAGATTGGAGGTTTTCTTCAGTGCACAGTTTGCCATATGTATGCACGACTGGAGCCGGAGTTCCAGAGTTAATACCTCTTGGGCAGATGTGAGCATGTTGTTTGCCTGGAAGTTTGCATTAGAGATCTGTAGGAGCAACATTCAACACTGAAGGCGATAGACAATCTTGAGCGGAGCATACTGCTGACTGAAGAAGCAGTTAGTGGGGTAGAACTAGAGGGTGAAGACAGGGTCAGCAGGATCAGGCAAGTAGCTGGGTTAATGTAGTTAGGGGCAGTAAAAAAGGGGTCAAAGAAAAGAAAGGCCAATTCTGTTTCTGATATTCCCAGCAAAATTGCCAAGTTGGGTGATGATGCGAGGGTGTCGGTCTCAGAAATGGCAGCCCTAGTGGATATTGATCTCCCTAACAGCCGGGAGAACAGCCCAGCTAGTAGTTGGCAGGATGGAAATGCAGGTAAGGCAAGACAATTGGTAGTTGTAGGGGATTCTATAATCAGGAGGACGGATAGAATAATTTGTCGCCAAGACTCCCTGGTGCCAGGATTCGGCAGTGGTGGAAAGGGGGGATAAATTACTGGGAGGGGCTGATGATGATCCTTCTGTCGTGGTCCATTTGGGTACCAACGATAGAATAAATGGTAGGTGGAGGCGCCTTAAGAATAATTTTAAAGAACTAGACTACAAGCTGAAGGGAAGGACCTCCAAGGTTGTATTCTCAGGAATACTGCCAGTTCCATGCGCATCACAGGAAAGACAGCGGGAGCTCAGGGAGTTAAATGCATGGCTTAAGTCTTGGTGTAGAGGAGAAAGCTTTGGGTTCCTAGAGCACTGGGCTGACTTTTCATTGGGGTACAAACTGTATTGTGTAGATGATTTGCACCTAAATGGAATGGGGTCCGCTGTGCTGGGGGAGAGAATTCTAGCTGGGGTGGCGGAGTATTTAAACTAGGGCTGAGGAGGGAGGTCAATGTAGAAAATAAAGGGGTAGTCAGGTTGGAGAGGGGTCAGACTATATTGATGGGGGGAGAAACAGACTGTGGGGAGAGGACTAGACAACAGGATAGGGAGATTCTTTTGTTACAAAACAGCAGTTAAAATGAAAATAAAAATGCCCAAATAATGTCAAATAATCACATTTCTGATAATGAAAGTGAAAAACTGAAAGGCAAGTTAAAGTGTATGTTCACAAATGCCAAAAGTCTAGCAAGCAAAATGGGGGAGCTGGAGGACTTGATACTGGAAGAAAATATAGATATAGCTGGTGTTGCTGAAACATGGCTAGACTCTTCACATGACTGGGCTGCAAATCTACAGGGTTTTACACTTTTTCGGAAAGACAGGACAAATAGGAAAGGTGGAGGTATATGTCTGTATGTGAGAAGTGATATGAAGGCGAGTGTGAAAAAGACATTAGAGGGTGAAGATTGTGAGGAGGTTGAAACCTTGTGGGTGGAACTAGAAAGAGAGGTAAGCACTGAAAAAATTACTTTTGGTGTAATCTATAGACCCCCCAATATAAATGAGGAGATGGAAGGTCAGCTATATAAACAGATGGAGCGGGTTGCACAGGCTGGTACTGTAGTGATAATGGGAGATTTTAATTACCAGGATATTAATTTGCGTCACGGTTCGCCTTCAACTGCAAAGGGGAGACATTTCCTCAACCTTTTGCAGGAAAATTTAATGGGCCAGTTTGTGGAAGACCCAACTAGGGGTGACGCTCTGTTGGATCTGGTAATTTCTAATAATGCAGAGCTTGCTGGGAATGTCAATGTTCGTGAAAACCTCAGTAACAGTGATCACAATATACAGTAGTTACATTTTACCTATACTGTAAAAAACAAACACAGGCTGGGAGGGCAAAAACACTTAATTTTAAGAAGGCCAATTTCCCCAGGATGAGGACTGCAATTCAGGATATAGACTGGGAAGAACTAATGTAAAATAATGGTACAAATGATAAATGGGAAATTTTCAAATCTACTTTGGGTAATTATAGTGCAAAATGTATTCCTATACGTAACAAGTATAAACGACTTCCTTTCTGAGACCTGCCGTGTGTCCAAACAGCAGTTTATCACCACATATGGGGTATTGCCGTAATCGGGATAAATTGCTTTTCAAATGTTGGGGTGCTTTTTCTCCTTTATGCCTTGTAAAAAATTTTAATTTCTACATTATTCGAAAAAATGTAGATTTTCATTGTCACGGCCTAATTACACTAAAGTCAGCAAAAAACCGGTGAGGTCAAAATACTCACTATAACCCTAGATAAATTCCTTGAGGGGTATAGTTTCCCAAATGGGGTCACTTTTGGGGGGGTTTCCGCTGATTTGATCTCTCAGGCGCTTTGCTAATGCGACATGATACCCAAAAATCATTGCAGCAAAACTTGAGCTCAAAAAGGCAAATGGTTCTCCTTTCTTTCTAAGACCTGCCATGTGTCCAAACAGCAGTTTATCACCACATATGGGGTATTGCCATAATCGGAAGAAATTGATTTTCATATGTTGGTGAGTTTTTTTCCTTTATGCCCTGTAAAAATGTTAAATTTCAACGTTTTATTGGAAAAAAAATTTCGATTTTCATTTTCACGGCTTCATTCCACTAAATTCAGCAAAAAAAACAAAAAACGTGTGGTCAAAATGGCCACTATACTTCTTGATATATTCCTTGAGGGGTGTAGTTTGCCAAATGGTTTCTTTTTTTGGGGTGTTTCCTCTGTTTTGGCATCACAAGACCTCTTCAAACCTGACATGGTGCCTAAAATATATTCTAATAAAAAGGAGGCCCTAAAATCCTCTAGGTGCTCCTTTTCTTTGGGGGTCTGTGTTTCAATTAATTAGCACAATAGGGCTACATGTGGGATATTTCTAAAAACGGCAGAATCCGGGCAATAAATATTGAGTTGCATTTTTCTGGTAAAACCTTCTGTGTTACAGAAAAAAAGGATTAAAAATGAATTTCTGCAACAGAAAAAAAAAATGAAATTTGTACATTTCATCCCTACTTTGCTGTAATTCTTGTGAAATGCCTAAAGGGTTATTAAACTTTCAAAATGCTGTTTTGAATACTTTGAGGGGTTCTGTTTTTTAAAATGGGGTGATTTATGGGAGTTTGCATTGTATGGGTACCTCAAAACCACTTCACAACTGAAGTCGTCCCTGTAAAAATAGCATTTTGAAATTTTCTTGAAAATGTGATAAATTTCTGCTAAAGTTCTAAGCTTTGTAACGTCCTAGAAAAATAAAAGGATGTACAAAAAACGATGCCAATCTAAAGTAAACATGTCGGAAATGTTAATTAGCATTTATTTTGTGTGGTATTACTATCTGTCTTACAAGCAGATACATTTAAATTTAGAAAAAATGCTAATTTTTGCAGTTTTTCGCAAAATGTTGGTGTTTTTCACAATAAAATACTGAATGTATCGACAAAATTTTACCACTAACTTAAAGTATAATGTGTCACAAGAAAACAATCTCAGAATCGCTTGGATAGGTAAAAGCATCCAAAGTTATTACCAGATAAATTGACACATGTCGGATTTGAAAAATGGGGCTGCGTCCTGAACGTACATACTAGTCCATGTCCTTAAGTGGTTAAAGTTAGGGCTGCATTCAATGGTGGTGAAAGGCAGAGGAGTATTTGCGTTATCAGCCTATATAGCTGATCAGTAAAAAATTTGGTCGCTGGCCCTTTAAATGTTCAGAAGGAGAGGAGCAGTTCAGTTTGGGATGTGTAAGTCGTAATTTTTCACATACTAAAGGTTGGCAGGTAGGCCTGATTGGCTGGACCAGTCTAGAGGGTAGGAGAATGAGGTGATGAAGTGTCGAGTACCCTCATATGCCTGATATGGCGGGTCGAGGCCGTCCTGGATCAAGTTTTATTGTAGGTATCTCAGTGCCAGCTGTTCCTACGAAGGTGGCTTGGTTGGTGGGGAGACAGGGAGACACCAGCAGAGTCTGATCTGTCTGCTCGCTGTTTCCGTTCTGGCGGGCACAGCTCCCGGAACTAACGCAGTGAAAAATGTAGGCAGCGGCTTGCTGCGCGTCACTAGACCGCGATGGCTAAAGTGGTGGGGAGGATGCAGGAATGGCACCAAAATGTTCCTCTAGGTGTGTCCTGTGGAAATATCAGGGTATTAAGTGGAACTGAGCGGTGTAAGTACCAGATGGCCACTAATAATAAAGGTATCTCAGGAGCTCCGTTTAGAGACGTCCACTCCGGTCTGCTGATAGCCACGCCCCCCCTCTGTCATAATATTTAATTGTTTATGTGTCCTCAGGACGCAGATACAATTGAGTAAGGCAGTTGCCATGACACGTCCAGGACAGTAATTTGCCTGGACTGTCTCTGTAAATTCGGGACAGTCCCGGTAAAATCAAGACTGTTGGCAACTATGCTCTCTATGATTAGCCCTGAACCATTTGCCCAGAATACAGTAGCTATAGTACAGAAAAAAGATTCCCTACTCCTGTGATCAGAAGGCAGATGAACCTGCAGATAAAGACATGTGAGTAAACTGTGGGTGGAATCTCACTATTCATCAGTCTGGATCCTGTTCAGAAAGTCTCGAGGGTGCTTCCAGAGATTTTGCCGTTCCTTAAGAAGGGTCCTGAAAGTGATGAGACTGTGACTAGAAACTTTAAGACTGAGTTTGGAACATTGCAACTAGAGATGAGCGAACCTGGACAACCGAACCCGGTTTCGGTCCGAACATCGGGAAAAGTTCGGTTCGCAGCGAATCCGAACTTCACCGTGTTCGGCCGAACACGTTTTGACCCAACCCGGTCAAAAATATTATACAAATCGGCAGCCACTTGTCTCTATCAATCGCTGATAGAGAAAAGAGGCTGCTGATTAAAAATAAAATAAAAAGCATTTCATACGTACCCGGTCGTTGACTTGGTGACAAGTCCCTCTTCTTCCTCCAGTCCGACCTTCTTTCCTGACGCGGCAGCCTGTGATTGTCTGCAGAGGCCGCTGCAGCCTGCGATTGGCTGCAGAGGCTGCAGCAGCCTGTGACTGGCTGCAGCGGTCACATGGGCTGTAACGTCATCCAGGAATGTCGGGCCGGATGTTGAGAGGGACGCGTCACCAAGGCAACGGCCGGGAGACCGGACTGGAGGAAGCAGAAAGTTCTCGGTAAGTATGAACGTCTTTTTTTTTTACAGGTTATTCTATATTCTGATCGGAATTCACTGTCCAGGGTGCTGAAACAGTTACTGCCGATCAGTTAACTCTTTCAGCACCCTGGACAGTGACTATTTACGGACGTCGCCTAGCAACGCTGCCTTAATGACGGGTGCACACATGTAGCCACCCGTCATTACGGAGCCTCATGCACACGACCGTAAAAACACCCGTCTGTTAACTCTCCTCCACTCCTGTCCTCAATAACACCTTCACATGATTGGCAAGTCACCACGTAATGGTAAGAGCAGAGTTCACAGCAGCACAGAGTATTTCAGGAGATGAGCGTGCGGATCTTGTGCGGGGTGGTGACTTGCCAATCATGTGAAGGTGTTATTGAGGACAGGAGTGGAGGAGAGGTAACAGACTGAGAGCTACGTAATGGTAAGAGCAGAGTTCACAGCAGCACAGAATATTTCAGGAGAGGAGCGTGTGATTGGCTGCAGAGGCCGCTGCAGCCTGTGATTGGCTGCAGAGGCCGCAGAAGCCTATGATTGGCTGCAGAGGCCGCGGCAGCCTGTGATTGGCTGCAGAGGCCGCGGCAGCCTGTGATTGGCTGCAGAGGCGGTCACGTGACGTGCGTGACCGCCACTACAGCCTGTGATTGGCTGCAGCGAGCGGCGACATGGATGAAACGTCATCGCTGGAGGCCGGACAGGAGGAATGTAAGTATGAACGTATTTTTTTATTACATTAAAATTGTATTTTCCGCGCGCCGAGCATGGTACTGTCAAGGTTGCTGAAAGAGTTAGTGCAGCCCATTAACTCTTTCAGCACCCTGGACAGTACCATGCTCGGCGCACGGAAATTACAGGTTCGGTCAGAACTAGTTCGGTCCGAATCGAACTTTTTCGTGAAATTCGGCGAACTAGCCGAACCGAACTTTTCATAAGTTCGCTCATCTCTAATTGCAACATAAACTCATTAAATCTAATCCTCTATGTAAAGAGGTTGTGCAAGGACGAGATTTTCAATTATTTTGGTAATTGTTGGGGCAAAAAAATGTCTGTGCTAACTGTACTGTTTATTCCCAGGAGACAACTTCCCCAAAAAATGGTGTTAATTTAAACCAAAAAAGGACTTGCACCTATTGTGACTGTGTCTGGTAAAATTGTGTTGCATTAAACTGTACCTGATCAAAATTATACACAGCGGGTATTTGATGACATTAGAGAAATGTTTGAAAAGGGTTTACCTAAAGTAAATCTGTCAGTCATTGACCCTATCCTACTGGGTGAACTTGACAATGTGCAAGCTATAAAGGCAATCCTAAATTAAACAGTCAGTTCCCTCTTAGAAGTTTTTGCAAGAAACGGTAAGAAAGTCACTGCTGAAATTTGTCTCCCTAGCTTGCCAGTCACTAGAGGTCACTTTGGGATAGCTGAACTCAGAGACCCTATGCTAACCCTTGTATGAGGAAGTATAGAAGTAGAACGTGGGGTACCCCAAGAACTTGGTGCTGAGAAAATGTTTCAGTTTGCAGTTACAGTGGTTACTGTAAAAGTGTTTGAATGCTTAAGTGTGCTCCTAGAGGTTGTGGTTGGTAACAGCTGGACTACATTTTCCCAGAAAAAGAGGTTGTGGGATGTAAATGGTGTTGCTAAAGGTAACTGTAATGACGGGGGGTAGGGAAACGGACAAGTGAGCCCTAGTATACCCGCCACTCTGTCCCTGCCTACTTGCAACGACCCGCCCTAGGCGACGGGGTACAACTGGGCGGCGGTCCCTGCGCTCAGTAAGTGCACGACAAACACGACGAACATACAAGGGAACACAAGCAAGGGAAAGGGGCAGTCGCCCACGGCAACACCGTGAGCAACCAGAGTGGTGAACGAGCCGAGTCAAGCCAGGAGTGTGCGAGGTACCAAACGAAGAGCAGAAGAGTAGTCAGTAAGCCAGGGTCTGTATGGAGCAGGATCAAAATAGAAGGAGCTGTAGCTGGGCCAGGAAACCACACGAAAAGAATCACAAGCACCGAGGGACAGGAAGGGCAGGCTTAAATAGACCGAGGGCGGGAGCTAGCTGAGTCTGGCCAGGTTGCGATAGGCTCTCCCACTCCTAAGCCTGCCAGCCTGAGTGGTGGAAGCTGGAGTCAGTCTCAGGGATGTAGATTCAGGTGCTGACTGATTAATTATGGGAGTTAACCCCGAAGCTGTGCCTGGCAGATCCTTTACAGTAACCCAATAAATAATACCATGTCTTTTTTGGGTAAAACTAAAGTGGTTGCTTATCGCAACCAGCTATCTTCTGCACCTACTGATGTCCCTGATCAAAGAAGTATCATTGTAAGAGTGGGTAATGTTATATTTTATAGTTTTTTAGTTGAAATCACAAAAGACAAAAAGGGTATTCGATAAAATGCTCTGCAAAGATAATTTAGCTCTCAGCTCCAACAAGATATGTGCAGCTTATGAAAGCGAGACTGAATACTGTATTGTCAAGGGCAGGCTAAGGCTGGGTTCACACGACCTATTTTCAGACGTAAACGAGGCGTATTATTCCTCGTTTTACGTCTGAAAATAGGGCTGCAATACGTCGGCAAACATCTGCCCATTCATTTGAATGGGTTTGCCGACGTACTGTGCAGACGACCTGTCATTTACGCGACATCGTTTGACAGCTGTGAAACGGCGACGCGTAAAATGACTGCCTCGGCAAAGAAGTGCAGGACACTTCTTTGCAACGTAATGTGAGCCGTTCTTCATTGAAGTCAAAGACGCCTCGCATAATGCAAGGAGGAGCTTTTACATCTGAAACGACGCAGCTGTTTTCTCCTGAAAACAGTCTGTCTTTTCAGACGTAAGAGACAGTTCCCGTGTGCACATACCCTAATTGTCTGCAGGTTTCCCAGTTAGCTGTGAATTGGACTGTATCGAGTGAATCAAGCAGCAATGATCTGCAGTTGCATTTAGAGGACCACCCCTGTGTGAATGAAACCACAGGGGACATAAATGATTTCCTGGATTGGGGAAGAGTCTGTGGTTTTGAGCTAAAAGTGCAATGTACAGAAGTTAAGGATTCTCAGGTGGGGACTTTAGAAGTAGCGCTGGGACAAGATGATGTAATCGATATAGCATCTAAAATAGTTGTGGTGGCAGTGCCTTCATTCTACTGAGATTGAAAAAAAAGCTGTGTTTTTACTTTCAGATGGCCACCGTACCATACATTGTCCAAAAAAGACTCAGACTGAGGTCATGAGAGAGCCTAAGTCGCTGAAGCCATATAAAGTGTCCAATGACTTAGGCCTTATTTACACGAGCGCTGCGCATCTCAGACATGAAAAACTGCAGTTTTTCACGTCTGAGGTACATCCGTGCTCAGCGCTGCGGGAGACGATGTCATCCATCCCCCATAGTTGAGAGTCTATGGATGGATGCGTGATGCGCGAAAAGAACGGACATGTCCTATTTTCGCACGGACCCTTCACACGGTCCGTTGAAACAACGGCTGTGTGAACGGCCACATTGAATTACATAGGTCTGTGGGACGGCCGCTGTTTCAACGGCCATCCCACGGACGTTTAACACGTTCGTGTGAATAAGCCCTGAGAGGTCAAGAATTTAAGATATTGTGAACTTTAGGCACCAACTGCACATTGTGTATTAACAGATGAAATGGCTCATTTTAGAACGGCAAGTTTGGAGTATAAAAGAATGATGACAAGTAGTGCCAATGGCCACCATGCTGCCGTGTGTGATGTGAGTGAGGGTATATGCACACGACAACGCCAAATACATCTGAAATTACGGAGCTGTTTTCAGGAGAAAACAGCTCCTGTATTTCAGACGTTTTTACAAGTGCATGCGTTTTTCGTGGCGTCCATTACGGACGTAATTGGAGCTGTTTTTCAATGGAGTCAATGAAAACGTCTCCAATTATGTCCCAAGAAGTGTCCTGCACTTCTTTGAAGCGGGCGTAATGTTACGCGCCATCTTTTGACAGTGACACGTAAAATGACAGCTCATCTGCACAGAACATCGTAAGACCCATTGCAAGCAATGGGCAGATGTTTGCCGACGTATTGAAGCTGTCTTTTCAGGCGTAATTCGAGGTGTAAAATGCCTCCATTACGTCTGAAAAGAGGCTGTGTGCACATACCCTGAATCTGAACACTATAAGCCTTTAAATGTGATGACTCATGACACTTCAGATCTAACTGTTTAATATCGGAGACCAAACCCAATTGAGAAATTGCTTATCAATAACTCAAATGTGCGAGATGTGAAACCTGGTCAATGTTCATTCCAGGTGACATGGCAGACTGTCTATATGCCAGGTGTCAAAGTGTTACACAAAGAGGGAAATACCTGGGGGTTGTAGTCAAGTGACCCCACCCATGGTTGTGATCAGGGGAGGAGGATTTGTGATATGGTTACTGCTGGAAGGTGAAGAAAATGTAGTTTTTCCTTTTAGGCTAAAGTGTGTTTGACCAGGGAACTGGCTATTTCCCCAGTGTTAGGGTATATTCACATGGCAGCGTCCGTAACGGCTGAAATTACGGGGCTGTTTTCAGGAGAAAACAGCACCGTAATTTCAGCCGTAATGGCATGTTGAGGCGCTTTTTGCTGCGTCCATTATGGACGTTAAATGGAGCTGGTTTTCCATGGAGTCCATGGAAAACGGCTCCGTTTACGTCTGAAGAAGTGACAGGCACTTCTTTGACGCGGGCGTATTTTTTACGCCCCGCCTTTTGACAGCGGGGCGTAAAAAAAATGACCGTGTGCACAGAACATCGTAAGACCCATTCTAATGAATGGGCAGATGTTTGCCAACGCTATCGAGCCGCATTTTCGGACGTAAATCGAGCCGTAAAACGCCCGAATTACGTCCGTAAATAAGCCGTGTGAACATACCCTTAGTTTTCTAAAAGACCTGGAACAAGAGTCTGGCTGCTGGAGTGAGCAGAGAATAGTGGACTTCCACTCCACCAGTACAAGCTTGATCTTTTATTATCAGGTGGGTGCAATAAGGCATCAAGTCTGCAATCCCTTAAAGATAGATGTAAGGCCTCATTTACACGAGCGTGTACGTTTTGCGCACGCAAAAAAACGCAGCGTTTTGCATGCGCAAAAGGCACTTGACAGCTCCGTGTGTCATCAGTGTATGATGCGCGGCTGCGTGATTTTCGCGCAGCCGCCATCATAGAGATGAGGCTAGTCGACGTCAGTCACTGTCCAGGGTGCTGAAAGAGTTACCTGATCGGCAGTAACTCTTTCAGCACCCTCGACAGTGAATTCCGATCACAATATACAGCAACCTGTGAATAAAAAAAAGACGTTCATACTTACCAAGAACTTCCTGCTTCCTCCAGTCCGGTCTTCCGGCCGTTGCCTTGGTGACGCGTCCCTCTCTCGACATCCGGGCCCACCTCCCTGGATGACGCGGCAGTCCATGTGACCGCTGCAGCCTGTGATTGGCTGCAGCCTGTGCTTGGCCTGTGATTGGCTGCAGCTGTCACTTGGACTGAATTGTCATCCCGGGAGGTCAGACTGGAGGAAGAAGCCGGGAGTTATTGGTAAGTCAGAATTTTCTTTTTTTCATGTATATTGTGATCGGAAGTCACTGTCCAGGGTGCTGAAACAGTTTAACTCTTTCAGCACCCTGGACAGTGACTGTCTCCTGACGTCGCGTACCGGAAATTTTTTTGCCGGGTTCAGTCAAAACGAGTTTGGCCGAACCCGGTGAAGTTCATCTCTAAATTCTGACACTCCGTTTGGATGTTTGTAAACAGAAAAGCATGTGCTGATTGCGAGGGATCAGGGATGCTATATAATTAGTTAGTAACCAGACAGCTTATGATATATTTTTCTGTACTATTGATGTGTTTTATCCTTTTCTGCATGAGGAGATAATAAAACTGTCTGAGGCTTTAGAGGGTAATTTACATAGTTAGGAGCCTCACACACGAGCGTGTTTGGTCCGTGATATACGGTCCATACGTTGGCCGCATTTCCCGGACCGAACACACTGCAGGGAGCTGGGCTCCTAGCATCAAAGTTATCTATGACGCTAGGTGTCACAGTCTCTCCGCGGAACTACTGTCCCGTACTGAAAACATGATTACAGTACGGGACAGTTGACCCACAGCGAGGCAGTGACACTTAGCGTCATAGATAACTTTGATGCTAAGAGCCCGGCGCCCTGCAGTGTGTTCGGTCCAGGAAATGCGGCCGACATGCTGACCGTATATCACGGACCAAACACGCTCGTGTGTGGGAGGCCTTAGTATGGTTGAACTAAGACACATGTCCATCAAGTTCAACCAAGGGATAGGACAAAGGGAAGGAATGAATCAAAAATTCTACACATTGACATAGGAGCTAAAAAAATTTAGTTCCAGGAAATGATCTATGACTTTTTTAAAGCCATCTATAGTCCCTGATGTGACGGCTCCTGCGGTGACTATTCCATAGATTCACAGTTCTCACAGTAAAGAAGGCTTGTCGCCTCTGCAGATTGAACCTTTTTTTCTCCAGTCGGAGGGAGTGTCCCCTTGTTTTTTGAGGGGGTTTTACATGGAACAGGTTTTCACTATATTTATTGTATGTGCCATTCATATATTTATATAAGTTAATCTTTCCTCATAAATTCGATTCTCCATGCCCCTTATTAGTTTAGTTGCTGTTTTTTTTGGTTTTTTTTCCAACTCCAGGGCATCATTTCTATGAACTGCATATTCTAGATGAGGCCGCACTAATGCTTTGTAAAGTGGTAATATTATATCCCTGTCCCGCGAGTCCATGCCTCTTTTACATAGTTACATAGCTCGTACGGTTGAAAAAAGACACATGTCCATCAAGTTCAACCAAGGGATGGGAAAAGGGAAGTAAACAATTTCTACATATAAGAGCTTATATTTTTTTGTTCTAGGAAATTAGCTAAGCCTTTTTTAAAGCCATCTACTGTCCCTGCTGTGACCAGCTCCTGCGGTAGACTATGCCATAGATTCACAGTTCTCACAGTCAGGGCAGCCATCAGGAATTTCTGGGCCCCATACAGCCAAGATGTCTGGGCCCCCACCTCCAGGGGTGGGCAACGGAAATTGTGGCACTCACGTTTGTACGTTATACGCATTAACTGATTTCGGTGCTGATGTCCATTACAGTGAAGGAAACCATGGAGCAGTCAGTGACCGTTTAATGCTCAGTATTTTGATCTATTTAGCCAAAACGTATCCGACTGAATGGCATACAGTCGGATGCGTTGCCCGGGGAATGGCCCAGGGGAAACTACTTAAGTCACTGTCCGTGAACAGGGCTGGAGCCTTCTACTAGCGCTCTGCCCAGGGACTATGGCGCTGTTCCAGATGTCCATATGTACAGATGTACACGGCCGGAGTGTCGGCAACGCTCTGGCCAGGGAATCTGGCCCTGGAGAATGCCCTGACATCACTGTATTTATGTGGACAGTGATGTCAGGAGCTTTCCCAGGGACAAAGTCCATGGGTAGAGCACTTGTGATGCTCTGCCTGGGGACTCCGGGATAGCAAATTCTACTACGCTATTCCAACCTTCAAAAATAAGGTATACCGACGTCTACTAGCCCAACGTAGGCTAAACGGACATAATGGAGCCCTATGAATTATCGTCTACTTTGTTTATACTGTGCGTTAGGATATTTCCTGACATACACGATAAACTTAGGGCAGCAACATGATGTGAAGGGGCCTTAAGGGAGGTGGAAGCGCGTGTGAGGTTGTAAGGAGAACTAATGCTCCATTCTTACGTTGCCATTAAAGTTCAATGTGTTTTTCCACAGCAAAAATCGGAGGCTTACCCTTTGGTTTCTGACGCATATGTGCCACAAGTGTGTAGCAGATCCGCACAAGAATAAGGCCCTGTTCACACAGAGTTTTTTTTGCCACATTTTTTGCAGCGGAAACTGCGTATAAAAAAAACTGCCGAAATCGCCTCCTATTGATTTCAACAGGAGGCGAAGACATTTTTTCCCCTCGAGCAGAAAAAAACGCTGGCGAGAAAGAGAAGCGACATGCCCTTTCTTCAGGCATTTCCATCTCTGACCTCCCATTGACATAAATGGGAGGCAGAGAAAGCCTGAAGGAATTTCAAAATATGAAGAGGATGAAACCCCAGCACACACACAAAAGTACAAAAGAATCAAGATGCGAAATATTCGAGTTTTATTGCGACATAAATGGCAATGGTATAGTAGTAAGCAACTTGATAGTGACGTTTCGGCCGATCCACGGCCTTTGTCACTGTCGCTGTAATAATGACAAAATAATAATTTTAACATAATAGCAATATAATAGGTTAATGTATAATTAACAAATGAAGATTTCTACAAAAAATAATAAGCATAATCATGTATAGATGAACATATAGATGATAGTCTTTTCTTTTGTTGGTACAGTATCAGGATACATTACCTAAGGTATTACAAAAGGAATAGTGTGTCAAACAATAACATAGCGATGTTGAGTATAATCGATATGAATATATTTAGTCACATGTGTATATTTCATTGGTGGCTGAGTAGCTAAAATCGAAATAACGATATACTGTAATAAAAAGGAGAGAATCCTTATGGTAATAGACCATACCACAAAATACCGGAGAATAATAGATAAGATGATAATCAACAAGAGGGAAAGAAAAGAGAACACAAGAACACAGAAAAGAAAACCGGAAGAATTGTATCTGATTATGAGTGTCACTTGTATGGGATGTCCGCCGGAGCTGCCCTGCGTATCTGGAAAGTGTGAGTATCGCCAGTGTTTATATAAGAGGCACTGGAAGTACATCAGTGTCGAGTAGCGGAAGTGACGTCAGCGGCGCTGTGATTGCCGTCTGACAGCTGATCTCGGAGTGGAATGAAAACGGCCGTGAAAAGGAAGTGCATGTCACTACTTCAGACGTTTCTGGAGCCGTTTTTCATTGACTCTATAGAAAAACACCTCCGAAAACGGCCGTAAAAAACGCAGCGAAAATCGCGAGTTTGCTTAAAAAAACGTCTGAAAATTAGGAGCTGTTTTCCCTTCAAAACATCTCCCTATTTTCAGACGGTTTTTGCTAAGTGTGTAAACCTAGCCTAATAGGCATGCAGCTGATTTGACCCCTTCTCTCCTCCTTCCATTTTTCGGATTTTCACTTTTGCTTTTTCCTCTCCACCTTCCAAAAGATATGTATATTTTTTTCTTTGTCTATATAGCCATATTAGGACTTGTTTTTTGCGGGACAAGTTGTAGTTTTTCATGGCACCATTTATTGTACCGCATAATGTACTGGGAAGCTGAAAAAAATATATTTGTGGAGTGAAATGGGCAAAAAACAGCGATTACGCCATTTTTTGGCGCAATGGCTTGTTTCAGGGGGCGCCCCCTGACTCTAACACTTTAAATGCCGCGGTCGCGATTGACTGCAGCATTTAAGGTGTTAAAGGGACGGAATCAAAGTGATCTTTGATTACGCCCGTTGCAGTGAGCTGTCAGCCGGGTAACAGTCATCACCCGCTGTGTATGGAGCGAGCTCAGCCCGTGAGCACGCTCTATACTTCCCATACATACCTAACCCTTATCACGTACAGTTACGTGATATGCGTTAAGGGGTTATTCATCAGCAGCATGTCCTAAATTCCATGCAGATTTTTTTTTCTGCTGCACGTGCATGGGGTTTTGACAAACCCCATTCACATGAGTTAGGGCTTATTCAGACTAACGTGTTAATCGTCCGTGTGAAGGACGTTTTTTCTAATGGCCGTCACACGGCTGCATGTATTTCTATGGGGTTATTCACATGGTCGTTGTTGTAACGGACCATGTTAAGGGCCTGTAAAAAAAAAAATAGGACATGTCCTATTTTTGTGCATTTTCACGGATCCCTCAATAGACTCAAGTCTATGAGGGATCTGTGAAAACAGGTCCCGCACGGGTGCATATCGGCCGTGAAAAATGTCCGTTCTTCACGTCTGATTTCACACACGTTGGTCAGAATATCGCCTTATATTGTAATTTGTCATGAATTTTCAATGCGCAATCCGCACCAAAAACAGGAGACCAGTAAGTGGCTTCCCTGTTCGGTCTGTAATATACGGACCGTGTATCGACCGTATTTCCCAGACCGACCACAGTTCAGGGAGCCGAGTTTCTAGCATCAAAGTTATCTATAATCATAGGAGTCCCTCCCTTCCCATGGGAACACTGTTCCCAGTCCCGTACTGAAAACATCATTATAGTATGGGGCAGTATTCCCGCGGAGAGGCAGGGACTCCTAGCAGTATTGATAACTGTGATGCTAGGAGTCCGACTCCATGAATTGTGGTCAGCCTGGGAAATACGCCCGATACACACTCCATATAGCACGGACCAAACACGGCTGTCTGAATAAGGCCTTAGTCTAGTTACACAGTGCGGTCAAATCCCATTTTTTTTTCCACAATTTTTGCAAAATCGCGGCAAAAACGTGATTTGACCGCACAGTGAGAATATAGCCTAACAGCACTATTTTTTTCATGTTTTGTATCCTTTTTTTTATGCAATTTTTGTGATCGGGGCACAAATCACGCGGTTTTGCCGCAATTTTTATATAATCTTGGCAAAACTGCGCCATTTTTGCCGCGATTGTGTAAATCACGGCAAAAAAAACGCTAGGAAAATGGGGTCAGGAGGAATGGGAAGCAGGATGCAGAGGGGGAAACACTCACCAGCCTGCAGGTCCGGTCGACTGTGTAGAGGAGCTGGTTGGGGGGTGGGATCTCCACACGGAGCTTCTGCACATGCTGCATCTTCCCCGTCCAGTTCGTGAAGCTACAACAGGTATGCAGGGGGTGCCGCGACCAATTGTAGGGGAGGGCCGCGAGCGTTGCGAGAGGGGGCCCGTGAGTGATAACAAGGGGGGGCGACAGTCCGAGGGGGGGGGCGCGATGACAGCCCGGCGGGCCCCTTTTCTTCATCCATGTGGCCGGGCCCCTGACTAGAGTACTACTAGTACTGCCCTGCTCACAGTAAAGAAGTATTGTCGCCTCTGCAGGTTGAACCATTTTTTTTCCAGACGGAGGGAGTGCCCCCTTGTTTTTTAAGGGGGTTTTACATGGAACAGGATTTCACAATATTTTTTGTATGTGCCATTAATATATTTATATAAGTTAATCATGTTCCCCCTTAGTTGTCTTTTTTCAAGGCTAAATAGGTTTAGTTATTTCAATCTGTCCTCATAACTTAGATTCTCCATGCCCCTTATTAGCTTCGTTGCTCTTCTTTGTATTTTTTCCAACTCCAGGGCATCCTTTCTATGAACTGGAGCCCAGAACTGAACTGCATATTCTAGATGAGGCCTCACTAATGCTTTGTAAAGTGGTAATATTACATCCCTGTCCCGCGAGTCCATGCCTCTTTCAAGAGACGACAATATCCTGCTGGCTTTAGAAGCAGCTGATTGACATTGCATGCTATTATTTAGTCTATGATCTACAAGTACACCCAGATCCTTCTCAACAAGTGACTCTCCCAGTATAGCTCCTTCTAGTACATATGACGCATGCAGGTTGTTGGTATCTAGATGCATAACTTTACATTTATCTACATTAAACCTCATTTTGTCAAGTGGATGCCAAAACACTCAGGGTATGTTCACACGAGGTCATTACGTCCGTAATTGACGGACGTATTTCGGCCGCAAGTACCGGACCGAACACAGTGCAAGGAGCCGGGCTCCTAGCATCATAGTTATGTACGATGTTAGGAGTCGCTGCCTCGCTGCAGGACAACTGTCCCGTACTGTAATCATATTTTCAATTACAGACGTAATGACCTCGTGTGAACATACCCTCAATGTGTTCAAATCGGCTTGCAATTTATTGACATCTTCCATAGACTGCACTATACTACATAGCTTGGTTTCTTCTGCAAAAATAGAAATAGAGCTATTAATCCCATTCTCTAGACCATCCTGTTTCGGGGTTTAGGGTCAGTTCTCACGTTGCGTAAATACTGCGGATTTTCCGCAACGGAATTTGTTCCGGAAAATCCTCAGCATTATAAAACAGTAGCAGCAAAGTGGACGAGGTAGAACAAATCTCATCCACACGCTGCGTAAATAGTAAATGGAAAAAACTTTCAAATTGACATGTGGTGCAGAGTATTATTCAGCAGCATGTCAATAGTATTTGCGTAAACGCTGCTTATTTGTTGGGGGTTTTCCCCATTGAATTCAATGGGGAGGTAAAACCCACAACAAATAGCAGTTGTTGCGTTTATTGCAGCAAAATCGCAGAGATTCCGCCGCAAAAAACACAACTCGGGAAAAAAAAAAATTGTATACTTATTCCTCAGAGCCACCCTCCTGGGATGACAATTCATTCTATGTGACCGCTGCAGCCAATCACAGGCTATAGCGGTGGTCACATGATATGAAACGTCATTCCAGGAGGCCGGCCTGGGTGACGTCAGAGGCCCGGCCTCCTGGGATGAAGCTTCATCCCATGTGGCCGCCGCTGCAGCCATTCACAGGCTGCAGTGGTCTCCTGGGATAAAACGTCATCCCAGGAGGGTGGCCAGCTGAATGCTGAACAGTTTTCTGCAGCGGACATTCTGGGTGAAAAACCGCACCACAATTTGTTGTGGTTTGGTGCCCGGAATACCCTGCGGCCACCGGGGCGGATACCAAATACCGTGGACAGGTATCAAATGATCCACGGCCCGATATTGGTCCGCGGCCCGGTGTTTAAGGATCACTGCTCTATATCATTAATAAATAAATTGAATAATAGTGGTCTCAGCATGGAATCCTGGGGTACACCATTTATAACCAGTGACCATTTAGAGTAGGAATCATTGACCGCAACTCTCTGGATACGGTCCTTGAGCCAATTCTCAATCCAATTACAAACTATTCTTTCTAAATTTATAGTCCTTAATTTATCCATTAGACGTCTATCAAATGCCTTTGCAAAGTCCAAAAACACTACTGTATACCCACAGCGGCCCCTCTATCTAGGCTTCTTCTCACCTCTTCATAAATTAAGATATATATTATTACTGTTCTCTCTATTGTCGTGGAAGTCAATGGCTCAAAATGTATTAGACTGAAATTTAGACGAGTGTTTAGACAGCTGTCAAGGAGAACCTAACAGGATCACACATGACAACAGATCCTTATCATTTCAAGAACAAAGGACCCTGATGTGTCTGGAAAATCTGAGCACAGAGGAACCCAACCAAGCTACCAATACATCTACCAGTTTTGCTACCTTGAACCCGAATTTCTATCCTATAGCATCGAGGACTGAATCAATGGACAGATTCCAGCTTGCTATCGAAAGAGATCTGCAGCACATATCAGACATTTCTAGACAACGAATGAGGGACTGGAACATCTCCACCAAACATAATGCTGCAGTGAAGTCCTTACATGACAATAAGGACATAGTTATTAAAAGGAGGTAGCATAACAGTGATGAATAAAGATATGTATAGGACACAGGTTTTAGAGCTAATATCCGATGAAGACACATATAGGCGCTTGGACCGTAATCCAACAACAGTTTTCCAACTTGGCATAAAGAAATTGATAAATGAAGGTCTTTTGGGAGGTTTATTGACAAAAAAGCAATCGGATTACATTCTTCTTGAATTCCCTATAAATCCAATTATGCATGCCCTCCCCAAAACCCATAAAGGTACTAACCCCCCGTTTGCGACCAATAGTATCAGGGATTTGGTCCCTTATGGAGAAGCTGTCTGAATGGTTGGATTCTCTCTTTCAACCCCTTGTATTGAGGACCCCAGGCTATCTATGGGACACACTCGACGTCTTGCGATCATTCTATGACATGACATGGTCCAAGAATTATTCTTGGCTCAGTTATGATGTAACATCACTTTACACGAGCACTCCACATAACGTGGCATTTAGGGCTCTAAGTTACCATTTATCCATATATAGTACTTACAATCATGAATTTCAATCATACATAGTTACATAGTTACATAGTTAGTACGGCTGAAAAAAGACACATGTCCATCAAGTTCAACCAAGGGACGGGAAAAGGGAAGGAAAAATTTCTACACATAGGAGCTAATATTTTTTTGTTCTAGGAAATTATCGAACCCTTTTTTAAAGCCATCTACTGTCCCTGCTGTGACCAGCTCCTGCGGTAGGCTATTCCATAGATTCACAGTTCTCATGGTAAAGAAGGCTTGTCGCCTCTGCAGGTTGAACCTTTTTTTCTCCAGACGGAGGGAGTGCCCCCTTGTTTTTTGAGGGGGTTTTACAAGGAACAGGATTTCACCATATTTTTTGTATGTGCCATTAATATATTTATATAAGTTAATCATGTCCCCCCTTAGTCGTCTTTTTTCAAGGCTAAATAGGTTTAATTCTTTCAATCTTTCCTCATAACTTAAATTCTCCATGCCCCTTATTAGCTTCGTTGCTCTTCTTTGTATTTTTTCCAACTCCAGGGCATCCTTTCTATGAACTGGAGCCCAGAACTGAACTGCATATTCTAGATGAGGCCTCACTAATGCTTTGTAAAGTGGTAATATTACATCCCTGTCCCGTGAGTCCATGCCTCTTCTAATACACGACAATATCCTGCTGGCCTTTGAAGCAGCTGATTGACACTGCATGCTGTTATTGAGTTTATGATTTACAAGTACACCCAGATCCTTCTCAACAAGTGAATCCGCCAGTGTTGCTCCCCCTAGGACATATGATGCATGCAGGTTGTTGGTACCCAGATGCATAACTTTACATTTATCTACATTAAACTTCATTTGCCAAGTGGACGCCCAAACACTTAGTTTGTTTAAATCTGCCTGCAATTCATGAACATCTTCCATAGACTGAACTATATTGCATAGCTTGGTGTCATCTGCAAAAATAGAAATAGTGCTATTAATCCCATCTTCTATATCATTAATAAATAAGTTGAATAATAGTGGTCCCAGCACTGAACCCTGGGGTACACCACTTATAACTGGGGACCATTCAGAGTAGGAATCATTGACCACAACCCTCTGGATACGGTCCTTGAGCCAATTCTCAATCCAATTACAAACTATATTTTCTAAACCTATAGTCCTTAATTTACCCATTAGGCGTCTATGAGGGACAGTGTCAAATGCCTTTGCAAAGTCCAAAAACACTAAATCCACAGCGGCCCCTCTGTCTAGACTTCTGCTCACCTCTTCATAAAAACAGATTAGGTTAGTTTGACAACTTCTGTCCTTAGTAAAACCGTGCTGCCTGTCACTTATAATGCTATTTATTGTCACATAATCCTTTATATAGTCCCTCAATAGCCCCTCAAACATTTTCCCCACGATGGATGTTAAGCTTACTGGTCTATAATTACCCGGGGAAGACCTAGAGCCCTTTTTTAAAATCGGCACCACATTTGCGCTGCGCCAGTCCCTTGGCAATATACCAGTCACTAGAGATTCTCTGAATATTATGAAAAGGGGGACAGAAATAACTGAACTAAGCTCTTTAAGAATTCTAGGGTGTAACCCATCTGGTCCCGGGGCCTTGTGCACATTTATTTTATTTAATTTAGCTTGGACCATATCTACATTCATCCAATTCAGTATATCAACTGATATATTAACAGCACTGGCACCGGCTACATCAGCTGCTCTTTCTTCTGTTGTATATATAGAGCTAAAGAACCCATTTAGTAACTCTGCCTTCTCATGTTCCAAGTTATGTCACATAACTATTTCCAGTTTGATGGCCAATTTTACCTGCAACTTAGGGGAGTGTCATTGGGGGTGAAATTTTCACCCTCATTGGCCAATCTCATAATGGCATGGTGAGAAGAATTCACTATCTTCTCGATGAATAATCTGTTTGGGACCAAACTCAATTATAATATCATTCAGAAGGGGTGTAGGATTGAGGTTAACCAATCAGGGGAATGTGACAATATTTCTTCAGCCAATTATAGACATACGATACATTCCAGATACATCATTATAATTCTTCACACATCAGGTTTGCAGGTGCTTTATCTCTCTTGGCAAGAATATTCCTGTAAGATGTGGGAGGCATTCCCACATGCATATTTGCCACCCTCCCATCTCACTCCCTGTCCCTTCTCTGCAAGCCCCGTATGGGAATCAAGGTCAAAGATAACTAACTTTAATAACATACGAAATTAACATTAATATACTTGTCTTAAAGGAACAATGATTTTCTTATTCACTACAAAATAACTAATATGGGAACTCCAGACAAGATGGCCGCTGCACGAAATTAAATAATTTAAACATTATTTTAATCACTTTCACATCATGCAAAGAATACAAAATGGAGAATATATGTCTTAGTAATTCGGCATCCTGCTTGATTATTCATAATGTAATTTAATACATAAGCAAATAAACCATCCTTCACACTATGGAGGATGGAAAAATTAAAAAAAAATAAAAAGTCAGTAAAATAACATATGCTATGGTGTGTTGTAAAGTAAAATTGAACTGTTTTAGGGACTTGAATCTAATTTAAAACATTTAAGAACTGCACAGGTAAATTTTCATGACTTTTTTTTTCTCATTACAATTTTTCACTATTCATTTAAGCTATGCTGGAGGTGCGACTCACTTGGACATTTTACCAGAGAATGTCGGGCCCCAAGACGCTGCAGAAGGTGGATTGCTCTTGTTCAACGAGAAAGGGCCCACTGCCAAATACTGAGCAGTGGGAACCCTTAGGCTGGCTACACACGAGCATGTTACGTCCGTAATGGACGGAACGTATTTCGGCCGCAAGTCCCAGACCGAACTGCAGGGAGCCGGGCTCCTAGCATCATAGTTATGTACGATGCTAGGAGTCCCTGCCTCTCCATGGAACTACTGTCCGTACTGAAAACATGATTACAGTACGGGACAGTTGTCCTGCAGCGAGGCAGGGACTCCTAGCATCGTACGTAACTATGATGCTAGGAGCCCGGCTCCCTGCAGTGTGTTCGGTCCGGGACTTGCGGCCGAAATACGTTCCGTCCATTACGGATGTAATATGCTTGTGTGAACCCAGCCCAACTCAAGGCTCTACAATAGTTTTAGTAGAACCTGTCAGGCACTGCTTGGTAGTACAAACCATCCGGCAGGCATGCTTGAAAGACAGTTGAACATTGGAACCATAGTTTTCAATTCTATCTACGTCCTGAAAGTGGTGCTGCCACCAGGTGGCTAGGTGCAGATGCACTGTTTGCCCTATGGTTAAAGCAATCCTTCATTTTAATTGCTTCTTTAATTATCATAAAAACTACTACACAATGAGAGCCACAATGTGATTGATTGCTATAGCCAACTGCTCTGTTTTTTTCCCTTGCATCGGTTTGATAAATCCCTCCTTAATATGCGCTAAAATGCAGCAAAACCACAGAGAAAATAGAATTGGGTTCTCTTGGATAACGCTTCCTCAATTACTAAATGTAGTATGAATGGGATTACAGAAATTATAGAAAAAAAAAAACATTTTAAGGTCTGTAGACGAAAAAATTTAATGCAAAATATAATTAATGTAGAAAATATAATGTATGTGTTATCCTTTATGTATTATAGTGCTATCTTACTGTAAATATTTTCATGTTATTATGAAATTGATTCTACTGAAAAAATATATATTTATTTCCTGACTGCCTTCATACAGAATTTTCAAAATACATGTAATTATTGAAGCGTTCATGTGCACATCCTTTGGGACATAAACAATAGTCAATCTCCTATTCATTTATTATGTTATGTAACATATACAGAACTCAGCATCTTTGTATATATTAATACTACAGTAATAATTTGTTTTCATCCGATACTCTGACAATTTTGACACATGCAATTAAGTCAGAAGTAGTAAATTCAATAGCTCAGACAAAAATGTATACCTTAATTACTTTAGTTAAATTTCAGTTTCCATGGCAACTAAAAGAAGCAATTGTATAATTTTCATTGCATCATTCTTGTAATTTAGTAGCCTAGACAACAAAACTGAGTTTATTACTGTATGACTCAAATGTTGTTTAAGTGAGATTTATTTTCCTTCAGGCCGGATTCACACAAGTGTTGCACATCTCGGACGTGAAAAACTGCAGTTTTTCACATCCGAGGTGCATCTGTGCTCTGCGCTGCGGGATGCGTTATCACGCAACTCCCATCGACTAGACTCTATGGAGGGATGCGTGAAGTGTGAAAAAATAAGACACGGCTGTGTGAACGGCCCCACGTTTGTGTGAATAAGGCCTCACTTCATGGAAGGTTTGTATTTTTTTAAATTATTTACCTGGATATAAACTGAATGTAAATTTTTATTCGACATCCATCTTGTAGTGCATTGGCTTTCAGAATCCAAGACTTTTGTCGTGACATAGATTCCACTAGCTGTTGAAACTGTTCTGCAGGAATACTGGCCCATGCAGACAGGATAGCTTTTCCCAGTTACAGCTTAAGGGCAGATTCAGACGAACGTTGCGTTTTTGCGCGCGTAAACAACGCAGCGTTTTGCGCGCGCAAAAACCATTTGACAGCTGCGTGTGTCATCCGTGTATGATGCGCGGCTGCGTGGTTTTCGCGCAGCCGCCATCATAGAGATGAGGCTAGTCGACGCCCGTCACTGTCCAAGGTGCTGAAAGAGCTAACTGATCGGCAGTAACTCTTTCAGCACCCTCGACAGTGAATGCCGAACACAATATACAGCAACCTGTTAAAAAAAGAAAAAGTACGTACTTACCGAGAACTTCCCTCCCGGCCGTTGCCTTGGTGACACGTCCTTGGTGACGCGCCTCTCTTGACATCGGGCCCCACCTCCCTGGATGATGCGGCAGTCCATGTGACCGCTGCAGCCTGTGCTTGGCCTGTGATTGGCTGGAGCTGTCACTTGGACTGAATTGTCATCCCGGGAGGTCAGACTGGAGGAAGAAGTTGGGAGTTATCGGTAAGTCAGAACTTAGTTTTTTTTTTTTACAGGTTCATGTATATTGGGATCGGAAGTCACTGTCCATGGTGCTGAAACAGTTTAACTCTTTCAGCACCCTGGACAGTGACTATCTCCTGACGTCGCGTACCGGAAATTTTTTTGCCGGGTTCGGCCAAAACGAGTTCGGCCGAACCCGGTGAAGTTCGGTTCGGTTGTCCGGGTTCGCTCATCTAAAAAGACACTCCGTTTGGAAACAGAAAAGCACGTGGTGCTTTTCTGTTTACATTCATCCTTTTGACAGCTGGTGCGCTGTTTCAGTCGGTTCGCACGGAAGTGCTTCCGTGCGACCTGCGTGGTTTTCACGCACCCATTTACTTCAATGGGTGCGTGATGCGCGAAATACGCAGAGATATTGAACATGTCGCGTTTTTTGCGCAGCTGACAAACGCTGCACAAAAAGCACGTACTGTCTGTACTGCCCCATAGACTTGTATTGGTCTGTGCGTGGCGCGTGAAAACCACGCGGCCCGCACGGACCGAATACACGTTTGTGTGAATCCCCCCTAAGGCTGGGTTCACACGACCTATTTTCAGACGTAAACGAGGCGTTTTATGCCTCGATTTACGCCTGAAAATACGTCTCCAATACGTCGGCAAACATCTGCCCATTCATTTGAATGGGTTTGCCGACGTACTGTGCCGACGACCTGTAATTTACGCGTCGTCGTTTGACAGCTGTCAAAAGACGACGCGTAAAATTACAGCCTCGTCAAAAGAAGTGCAGGACACTTCTTGGGACGTTTTTGGAGCCGTTTTCTCATAGACTCTATTGAAAACAGCTCCAAAAATGGCCGAAAAAACGGCGCGAAAACGCCGCGAAAAACGTGACTTGCTCAAAAAATGTCTGAAAATCAGGTGCTGTTTTCCCTTGAAAACATCTCCGTATTTTCAGACGTTTTTGGCTCAGCGTGTGAACATACCCTGAGTCTCCTTCTGCTATAGGGTAAATAGTTTAAAGGGACAAACTTTGCCACAATGCTTAGCTAAGCTCTACTGTTCAAACGCCAATCTACAGGTATCAGAGGACATTACTTACTTCACAACCAGTCTGAGCTAATTAACAGCTGACAGGAAGGCTTCATCGACTTATGCTGCTTGCGCCAGTTTCTGATACTCCCATCAGCATGGTTGAACAGTTATATGGATTTCTCTGACCAGGCCAGGCTCAGACTGACCCAACAGGGAGCCAGTGAATCCCCTGGTGGGCCCCTGAGCCAGGAGTGGGTCCCAGACCTTCACATGAGCAGCAAATAGCATCTCAACCAGCCTATGCATCCATATAATAAACTGGAGAATTTATTTTTTGAGACTACCCACTGTATTATTAGGTGCATAGGCTGGCCGGTCAGTATCTTCCATCCCTGGGCCACGCATCCTCAACATCCCTGTGACTTCACCCACCAGTCATTTTATTACTTATTTCAGTATCCTGTGGGCTGCCATTGTGTGAGCACTTGTGGCCCAGCCACAAGTCTAAAACAAAAAGGGGCCCACCTACCACTGTTAACGCATGCCGGCTCCTCTACCATTTCCTACTTTCTCCTCCTGGCTCCTACTGAGTCCTTACTCCTCTGGTACTCTCAGTGAAGTGAGGAAAATGCTTTATCTCTAGTATTTGCTAACGTGTATGACCTCAAACTGTTTCCTGACTACTCTTCTGTTGTTCGTTACTGTGCCTTGTGTCTTTCTTGGTTTAATCTGGCTTGTCATTTCTGTTTTTTGCATTTCCTGTGGCTTTGACATACAATCTTGTTATTAAACAGTATAGACCCTTGTTGTTTTCGTTTGCTCCCTCTGACCGTGTTGCAGTAGCGGAGAGCAAAATATCTTCAAGACAGGTTAAATATCTGATTGAAGAATATTGTAATGAGTTTAGGCGGTGGGCCACCCATCCCTCCGTTGTCCGTCAAATCTAATCTAAACTAAGTCCATCAAAGGCGCGATGGTTTATCACCCAACTCCTGCTACCCTGGAGTTCGCTATTTCTCTAGCGATCCAACAGGATACACACTTTCGTGAGTGTCCCTTCGAGCGTTCTACCACCCTACTTCCCTCGTCCAGGGTAGAGGCTGTTTTGTCCTCTCCTGATGAATCCATGCAAGTTGGGGTCAAGCAGTCTGCCATGAGAGAGCATGAACTTTGCTTCTATTGTGGGGTGTCGGGACATAAACTCTGCTTCTGTCAGAAACGCCAGTTTCCGGAGTACTCCAATGCATAGGTGGGTCCGATGAAGCACACTTGGGCACACAGGTATCTTCTATAATTTCCTCAAAAGTTTTGCTGCCAATGTTCTTGTCCTTGCTAAGAATTACAATTGCTGGGTCCTGCCACATTCTGTGCCCTCTATCTGCTTTCCCAACAGTATGCCTACCACCTTCTCTGCCCTTCTCCCCTCAATAAGCCCTTGTCACTTTCTTTGTCCCTGCCCCCTAGAGTATCCCTACCACCTTTTGTGCCCTTCTCCCCTAACCAAGTCCCTGCTACCTTTTTTTTTTCTTTTTTTTAAATTGTCATCTTTTATTTATTTTATACAAACAAGACAACAAAGAAACAATAAAAGAAAAAAACAAAAACGTATAACAATTTGTTTAAATCAAGACCTAGTTTATATTATCTAATGGTAAACAACAGATTTTTAGCCACTCTTTATTAAAAAAAAAAAGGGGGGTCCTGTCCCCAACCCCAGACCGCCGATACGTGGTGTCAAGAGAAGAGCCAGGGCACCAAAAAGATAAACAACTGACCGGACGGAGGACATACCAGAGGGTCAGGTTAATCAGGTCGCCCGGAGGAGATCTCTATATGCCTCTGTTTGTTGAAACTCAACCCATTTGTGCCATGTTTTATAATATCCCTGATACCCGTCCTTTATCGAAGAAGTCAGGTTTTCCATTGTGATTAGGTCATTGACCTTTGAGATCCACTGGAGTATAGTGGGAGCTAGTGGCGTAACTACCGCGGTAGCAGCCGTAGCAGTTTCTACGGGGCCCGCGGCTTGAGGGGGCCCGTGCCGCCAGCCGTCACGCCCCCCCATATGCTCGGTGGCGCCGCTAGCAGCCGTTATGGCTGCTACAGCGGTAGATGGGGCCTGCGCCACCGAGCCTCCAACAAGTATGGACCGGGCGACACAGGCCCTCTCATGCCTGTAGGCGTCGCTAGCACCAGAGGGGGCCCCGGTGCTAGCCACAGCCAAATACATGCATTAGGTCTGAATGGCCGGGCACAAACCATTCAGCGCATTACAATGACGCTGATTGGCTAGCGGCGCCATGATGTCATCTCGCCGCTTCCATGCTTGAAAGGCGCTGATTGACGGGCAAGTCATTCTGCCCCGTCAAACCGCGCCATTGGACGATGCTCGTTCAGCTCCTGCAGACCCGCTCAGAAGAGAGCAGATCTGCATCACCAGTGAACAGCGTAGAAACGAGATCATGTGAGTATGTCCATTTTTGTGTGTTTTTTCCCTCATAAAACTGTTAATGCCATTATCTATAGTGGGGGCTCTATCTACATGGGGGTCATCTATATGTGGGGCACAATCTACAGGGGGGTCTATATGTGGGCCACTATCTACAGGGGGGTCTATATGTGGGGATGTGGGGCACTGTCTACAGGGGGAGCTATCTGTGGGGCTCTATATACAGGGGGAGCTATATGTGAGACACTATACAGGGGTGGGCTATATGTAGAGCACTATCTATAGGGGAGCTATTTTTTTTTTAGGCCACTTTCTATAGGGATGGGCTATACAGTGAAGGAAATAAGTATTTGATCCCTTGCTGATTTTGTAAGTTTGCCCACTGTCAAAGACATGAACAGTCTAGAATTTTTAGGCTAGGTTAATTTTACCAGTGAGAGATAGATTATATACAAAAAAAAACCAGAAAATCACATAGTCAAAATTATATATATTTATTTGCATTGTGCACAGAGAAATAAGTATTTGATCCCTTTTGGCAAACAAGACTTAATACTTGGTGGCAAAAACCTTGTTGGCAAGCACAGCAGTCAGACGTTTTTTGTTGTTGATGATGAGGTTTGCACACATGTTAGATGGAATTTTGGCCCTCTCCTCTTTGCAGATCATCTGTAAATCATTAAGATTTCGAGGCTGTCGCTTGGCAACTCGGATCTTCAGCTCCCTCCATAAGTTTTCGATGAGATTAAGGTCTGGAGACTGGCTAGGCCACTCCATGACCTTAATGTGCTTCTTTTTGAGCCACTCCTTTTTTGCCTTGGCTGTATGTTTCGGGTCATTGTCGTTCTGGAAGACCCAGCCACGAACCATTTTTAATGTCCTGGTGGAGGGAAGGAGGTTGTCACTCAGGATTTGACGGTACATGGCTCCATCCATTCTCCCATTGATGCGGTGAAGTAGTCCCGTGCCCTTAGCAGAGAAACACCCCCAAAACATAATGTTTCCACCTCCATGCTTGACAATGGGGACGGTGTTCTTTGGGTCATAGGCAGAATTTCTCTTCCTCCAAACACGGAGAGTTGAGTTAATGCCAAAGAGCTCAATTTTAGTCTCCTCTGACCACAGCACCTTCTCCCAATCACTCTCAGAATCATCCAGATGTTCATTTGCAAACTTCAGACGGGCCTGTACATGTGCCTTCTTGAGCAGGGGGACCTTGCGGGCACTGCAGGATTTTAATCCATTACGGCGTAATGTGTTACCAATGGTTTTCTTGGTGACTGTGGTCCCAGCTGTCTTGAGATCATTAACAAGTTCCCCCCGTGTAGTTATCGGCTGAGCTCTCACCTTCCTCAGGATCAAGGATACCCCACGAGGTGAGATTTTGCATGGAGCCCCAGATCGATGTCGATTGACAGTCATTTTGTATGTCTTCCATTGTCTTACTATTGCACCAACAGTTGTCTCCTTCTCACCCAGCGTCTTACTTATGGTTTTGTAGCCTATTCCAGCCTTGTGCAGGTCTATGATCTTGTCCCTGACATCCTTAGAAAGCTCTTTGGTCTTGCCCATGTTGTAGAGGTTAGAGTCAGACTGATTAATTGAGTCTGTGGACAGGAGTCTTTTATACAGGTGACCATTTAAGACAGCTGTCTTTAATGCAGGCACCAAGTTGATTTGGAGCGTGTAACTAGTCTGGAGGAGGCTGAACTCTTAATGGTTGGTAGGGGATCAAATACTTATCTATCTGTGCACAATGCAAATAAATATATATAATTTTGACTATGTGATTTTTTATTTTTTTTTATATATATATATATATATAATCTATCTTTCACTGGTAAAGTTAACCTAGCCTAAAAATTCTAGACTGTTCATGACTTTGACAGTGGGCAAACTTACAAAATCAGCAAGGGATCAAATACTTATTTCCTTCACTGTATGTGGGACACTATATACAGGGGTGGGTTACCTGTGGGGCACTAGCAACAGTGTGGCTATATGTAGGGCACTGTCTACAGAGGTGGGCTATACGTGGAACACTATCTATAGGGGAAACTATATGTAGGGCAGCACGGTGGCTCAGTGGTTAGCACTATTGCCTTGCAGCTCTGGAGTGCATATGTGGGCACTATCTACAGGGGCTCTATGGGGGTGACTATCTACAGGGGGCTATGGGGGCACTATCTCCAGAGGGCACTGTGTGTGTGTGTGTGACAGTGTATGCTACTATTATAATCAGGGACACAGTGTATGGTGCTATTATAGTTAGAGGTGCAGTGTATGCTGCTTTATGATATTTAGAGGTGTTTAAACTTAACTTCGTTTAAAGGTGCAGAAATGTTTTAAAAGTGAGAAGCTGAAGACATCTGAGCGTAAAACTGCAGAAATGGGTCCTGGCCAGTAGAAATACATTATAGATGTCTGGACCGGAGGGAGAATCTATAGACGTCACCGGTGAGTCACTTAATGTAAATGTTTATTCTGCCTCTAATTAGCACTGTAGTCACTGTATGATCTGCAGCGAGATGATTATGATATGATTTTTTTTTTTGTAAAACCGCATCTCCCACTATATCCTCACCATTGTTCGGGCCATGCTGGGAGCTGTAGTTTTATGCCGTACAAACCTATACGGCAGGGGTTGCACTAAATTGAGCTGTATTTGTTCTGGTGTTGTATATATGTACTGAGCTTGGTTCTCGTGCTGTATATACGTATGAGATTGGTTTTGGTGCTGTGTATATATGTAATGAGTTGGTTCCGGTGCTTTATATATGTACTGAGCTTCGTTCTAGTGCTGTATTTATATACTGAGATTAGTTCTCGTGCCGTATATATGTACAGTGAAGGAAATAAGTATTTGATCCCTTGCTGATTTTGTATGTTTGCCCATTGTCAAAGACAGATCGATGTCGATTGACAGTCATTTTGTATGTCTTCCATTTTCTTACTATTGCACCAACAGTTGTCTCCTTCTCACCCAGCGTCTTACTTATGGTTTTGTAGCCCATTCCAGCCTTGTGCAGGTCTATGATCTTGTCCCTGACATCCTTAGAAAGCTCTTTGGTCTTGCCCATGTTGTAGAGGTTAGAGTCAGACTGATTAATTGAATCTGTGGACAGGAGTCTTTTATACAGGTGACCATTTAAGACAGCTGTTATTAATGCAGGCACCAAGTTGATTTGGAGCGTGTAACTGGTCTGGAGGAGGCTAAACTCTTAATGGTTGGTAGGGGATCAAATACTTATTTCTCTGTGCACAATGCATATAAATATATATAATTTTGACTATGTGATTTTCAGTTTTTTTTTAAATATAATCTATCTCTCACTGGTAAAATTAACCTAGCCTAAAAATTCTAGACTGTTCATGTCTTTGACAGTGGGCAAACTTGCAAAATCAGCAAGGGATCAAATACTTATTTCCTTCACTGTATGAGCTTGGTTCTAGTGCTGTATTTATGTACTGAGGTTGGTTCTGGTGCTTTATATATGTATGAGCTTGGCTCTCGTGCCGTATACATGTATGAGCTTGGTTCTAGTGCTCTATTTATGTACTGAGCTTGTTTCTATTGCTGTATTTATGTACTGAGCTTGGTTGTGGTACTGTATATATTGTTACGTCTATGGCCAGGGGTTGTCGTTCTGACTTACCCCTTGACGATCCCGGCCATGGACGTCTCTCTTCTCGGCGTTCGCTCCCTCCAGGGAGACGCCGGCACTCTCTTCCGGGTCCTCGGACTATGTCCCGCAGGGCGCGCCCGCCCGTGCGTGCACGGCCTTAAAGGGCCAGTGCGCGTCCAGCTGCCTAACATCAATTATCAGCCCAAATGGCTGCTGGACTATAATAAGGGGCCCTGCCCACTGGTTCCTTGCCTGAGCGTTGTTGTATACCCTAGTTTGTCTTGCTAAAGGTCTCCCAGTGTTTTCCATTTCCCAGTGTTACCCGTTCCTGCTGCCTGTACCCTGTATCCCGTGCTATCGTTACCTGCTTTGAAAGTCAAGTCGTGTCTTCCCGCTGCATCCGCGGCGTCACCTGCTGTGAAAGTCAAGTCGTGCTCCTGCCACTGTCTGCATTGCCTCAGGTACCCGTTCAGAACTATAGACATTGTTTTGTACCTTGTTGGCCAGCTGCTACCCCGCTACGCGGTACGGCCCAGTGGGTCCACACCCCACGCAGTGACATATATGTGTGAGTTTGGTTCTGGAGCTGTAATTATATAGGATATATTTATAATAACAAAATTTCAGGGTAGATGGAATTGTTTGCAATTCATTGTATATATAATGGGAATCTGTCAGATAGTTTTAACCCCTTGAACTACCACCATGCGGTAATACATGACCTGACAATATTTCAAAACATTCCCGTGTATGTTTTTTTTCAGATGCAGCAAAATTTCTTAAAATCCACTTTTAAAAGGTCACACGCTATATGCTAATTACTCATTAGAGCGTCATGGGACGGTGCCGCTATCCTGAAGAGTCACATGGCCCTGCCTCCAAACCCACCTTTCCATGTTTGAGTGACATCTCCCTGGCTGATACAACTTTCTCGGATGTGCCATTGCCTTGTGGCACTATACACAAGGGGGAGATGTGTGGCACTATACACAAGGGGGAGCTGTGTGGCCCTATACACAAGGGGGAACTGTATGGCACTATTTAGGGGGAGGGCTGTGGCTCTATCTACAGGGGGTTGAGTATGGCGCAATCTACAGGGGTCTGTGTGTGGCACTTTCTACCAAGGGGGGCTGTGCTGCACTTTCTACTAAGGGGGTCTGTGTGGCACTATCTACAGTGGGAGCTGTATAGCACTGTATACAGTAGGGGCTTTATGGCGATATATACAGGGGGGCTGTATGCCACTATCTACAAGGGGGAGGTGGGGGGCGCTATCTACAAATGGGGTGTGACACTGTCTATAGGCGGGGCTATATAGCACTGTCTACAAGGGGGCTGTATGGCACATTCTACAGGGAGCACTATTTATAAAAGGGGCTGCTTGTGGCACCCAGGGGGGGCCCCAGTGAAGAGTTTGCTATGGAGCCCAGTCTTTCCTAGTTACGCCCCTGGTGGGAGCTCTAGTTTCCACATAATCGGGATACATTGGTGAGCTGCCATTACTAAAAAGCAAAGCGCTTGTATACTTTTATTGAAATGTCGCAGTGGTGGAGAAGGAACAAAGCAGGGTCCAGAGAGATGGTAGTTCCAGTAACAACAAAGATCACCCGCATAACCTCTTCCCAAAAAGCTGATAACCTTGCGCAGGATTGTAAAATATGTAGGGGTGTTCCCTCTGCACCGTTACATCTCCAACAACCAGGGGATATCTCTGGAAAAATAGCATGTAAACGAATGTGGACTCTATACCATCTGGACAAGAATTTGTAGCTAATTTCCTGATAGCGGGAGCTAATAGAAATCTTGTGAGCTAGCGTAAGAATGCGGGTTCATTGTGTAGCTGATAGAGAGAGACTCTAGGTCCCTCTCCCATTTATCTAAATAGGGAGGAGAAGGTTGATCTGGAGGACTCTGGAGAAGTGAATAAACCCTGGATAAGGTTTGTCTCATTGGTCCTGATCCCATGCAGAGTGCCTCAAATGGTGTTTCTGTCCCTCTGAAACTTAAAGGAACAGTGTCATCACAAATTATTTTTTTATATGTTAAAGATGTTAGTGCTTTATTAAAAACGTTTATATTCATTTGTGTGTTTGTGTTTTACTTTTTCTTATTTTTACACTTTTTCTTCCCTATGGGGGCTGCCATAGGGACTGTGAACGGCTCCCGTCCCATTGACTTCCGTGTACGGCGTCTGTGTGGGAACTGCGCATGCGCCGCTCCCACACAGTCCAATTCGAAATTGGCGCCGTCCGGCGCCATTTTCCTGTGGACCGGAAGTCGCGGCCGGACAGTAATATTACTACTTCCGGTCGCGGCTTCCGGATTTGTGCACTTGGACCAGCGGCAGCAAACGGAGCGGACGGGCCGGAGGGAGCCGCGGCGGCAGGAGCAGGTAAGAGCTTTCAATGTATGTTCGTGTTTGTGTGTTTACTACTGTATGTAAACCTACTACGCTGTGTGTTAGCTCAAAAAATGGCGACACACAGTGTAGGAGGTTACACCGTTCAAACCCCTCGTTTATCCCGGCACTAGCCAGGATAAAGGAGGGGGGGAAGCTGAGAGCTCACTAGAGCGAGGGCTTTTAACCCAATGTTGCAATGCTGCAATTTTGGGAACTAGCTCCATCTAGTGACCAAAAATGGGTAGTATTATAAATTAGAAATAATTTATAATATTTCCTGACTCGCGAAAAAAAAAAAAAAAATTTGAACAATGTTTAATCACCCACACACTAAATGTTTAATTTTTAAAAAAAAACATGTTTTTCTGGCAACACATTCCCTTTAAGCTAGAGGGTAGTGAAGTTAGAAAATGGTGAAGTTGAAGAGTTCTCCACAGCCCCAGTGGACTAGGATTCACTAAGGCAGATAGTTCTGAGATTGTAAGCCAACCTGTATCTGAAAAAAACGATGATGCTCGGGATTTTTATATTAACAGACCATAATCGCAAGATCGGATCTTCCAGGCCGTGGGTAAAACGAGGATTCCCTAAGATGGGGTAAAAAAAAGAATGTATGGGAAGAAATAATGCCCTAACTATAGCCACTGAACAGCATGCCAGGATAGGTCCAATGATTTGGTGCGCTCAAAGCTTTATTAAGTATTTAGACTCCATCCACGGGAACCCGTAAGTGGGATAGATTAAAAGGTTTGCTCTAAGTCCACCCATGGTATTTCCTTTATATGTCTGCACCAATCTATTACCCATGCTAAATGAGTAGCTAAGTAGTACGATTTTATATCTGGGAGGGCAAGTCCTCCCCTCTCCTTTGATCTACACAGCAGAGCCCACCCTAGCCGTGGCGATTACCGGTCCAATTTAGAGTGGTCTGTATGGAATTAATCATTCTAAAAAAATTAAGTAGGAATCTTAATCGGAAGTGTCTGAAACGTAAATAAAATCAGAGGCAGTATGTTCATTTTAAAAATCGTGCAGCATCCCAACCTGGTAAGCATCCCCTTAGTCCATTTTGTACAATCCACTTTAATGTTAGCCAAAAGAGGAAGAAAGTTCAATCTGCATATATCTTTTGGATTTGGAGGGAGAAACCCCCAGATATTTCAAGGCTTTATTGTTCCATTTAAAACTAAATGTCTGAGACAAAGCTCTTGCCACAGTAGATGATAGACTCGCATTCATTGCCTCTGATTTATTAAGGTTTATGTTAAAATTGGAAAACTGGCAAAGGAGACTAAATTCTTGCAATAGATTCGGGATAGAGATAGCAGGGTTTGTCACAAAGAACAAAAGGTTATCGGCATATCCGGCCACCTTATCTTTCTGTGACCCAACTCTAATACCTGCTATGTCAAGGTATGATCGTACTCGTCTGAAAAAGGGTTCAAGAGTCAAAATAAAAATCAAAGGAGATAAAGGGCATCCCTGCCTATTTCCATTATGTATAGAAAAAGTCTGAGAGGATGACATTCACCGGGACCTTCGCTGACGGATCGGAGTATAAAGACATTACCCACCTAAGCATATTATCTTTAAGCCCTAAGTAACGTAGGGTTTCCTCCATAAATACCTAATTTACCCTATCATAGGCTTTCTCTGCATCGGTAGATAACATCATAAGTGGTATATCCTTCGACTTCTACAAACCCTGCTTGGTCCGGTGAATGACATCCCTCAATAGTGGCAACAATCTTGTAGCTATAATTTTTGCCATTAGCTTAATATCTACATTAAAGTGTAGCTAAACGTTTGACAAACTTCTGACTTGTCAAAGTGACATGTCAGAAGTTTGGATTGGTGGGGGTCCGAGCACTGAGATCCCCACTAATCACTAGAACGAAGCAGCTGAAGCGCTCGTGTGAGCGCTCAGCCGCTTCGTGTCTGTTCGGCTTTTTATCCGGAAAGCCAATGTATCGGAGTACGGGCACTTAGACTTTTTATTGAGCCTGTACACCGATACATTTATTTCCGGAAAAAGCCGAACAGGCACGAAGCAGCTGAGGGCTCACACGAGCGCTTCATCTGCTTCGTTCTAGAGATTGGTTGGGGTCTCAGTGCTCGGACCCCCAGCAATCCAAACTTCTCACATGTCACTATGACATGTCAGAAGTTTGTCAAACGTTTAGCTATACTTTAAGTAATGAAATCGGCCGATAATTAACGCATTGAGAGATGTCTTTACCAGGTTTAGGGATCACTGAGATGTAAGCTCTTAATGAATCAATAGGGAATATAACTGTGGACATTAAAGAATTAAAGGAATAGAGTAGGTGTGGACTTCAAAGGGATACAAATTTACTATAGTATAGAATCAGGACCTGGCGATTTACCCTTTTGGGCTTCCTCAATTGCACGTGACCATTCTTGTTCAGTAATTGGGGTCTCCAGAGAATTTAGCAGTTCATTTGAAGGAAAGGGAAGGACGGACTCTGCGAATGAAATTCTGTTGACAAAGTAAACGGGTTACTTGAATCTATAGAGTATAATGTCGCATAAAATTCTCTGAAAGCATCTGTGATTTCTACCAACAGGTGAGACCTAGGGCTCGTTGGAGTAGTTATATGTGGGACATATGAAGTTGCTTGTTGTGATTGTAAAGCTCTTGCCAAAGATCTGCTACATTTTTTCCGGTATTCTTAAAAGTGTTTCCTACATTTAGAAAGGGTGGTTTTCGCTTTAATCATAAATAAGCACCTCAGTTCTTCACGTTTTCTGAGTAATGTTACCCTAATCTCATTGTCCGGTAGCTGTTTGTGAACAAGTTCTAGTTCTTTAATTTGTAACAATAGAAAGTTAATTGCTAAAGAACGTTCTTTCTTTATGCGGGCTCCATGTTTGATAAACACCCCTCTGATCACACATTTATGTGCATCCCAGAGTATACCAGGATCCTCATTTTCTGTGTCATTGAGTATGAAAAATTCTGAAATAGATCTTTGAATCTCCATAATCACCATCTCATCATCAAGTAAAGAGGCATTTAACTTCCACTGCCACTGGAAGGGTATAGGAGATTTAAGGGTAATAACCATTGCAAATAGGGCGTGGTCTGCAAATGTTATCGCATCTATGGTAGAACATTGTAAAGAGGGCAAGTTATGATGTTTAATAAAAAATAAATCAAGCCTAGAATATGTGTCATGTACCATAGAATAGAAAGAGAAATCTCTTTCTGCAGGGTGGAGTAAGCGCCATGTATCTTCCAGTTGATAAGCGTGTAATAAGCGTTTAATGCAACAAAGTTGATTATTTGACATTGCTGATAAACCAGTGGATGCGTCTAAGCCAGGTTCAAGTGGGACATTAAAGTCCCCTCCCAAAACTATGGTACCTTCTCCAAAGTCGCCCAGATCCTCCAGACATTTGGTAAAGCCTTCCCTTGTCCCACATTAGGCAAGTGAAGGTATAAACATGAGAAGCGATAGTACCCTTTAACAGTAGCATTCGACATTCTCCATCACTGCGTGAATACATAAAGTCCCATGGAAGTGACTGTGTAATCAGAATACTGGGTCATCTGGATTTCGAGTCTGGGGAGTAACTATGATATACTTTAGGAAACCATGCACTTGTAAGTTTAAATGGTTTTCGTTCACTCAAATGGCTTTCTTGCAGAAAGACTACTTGTAGCTTTTTGCCTTTCAAAATGTTCAATAAAATCGAGCACTTCTCAGGGCTATGTAGACTTTTAACATTGAGTAAACCTACTGTTAAATACGTCCGCTCAGGTACCCTCATTATGTATTAACAAAAACAAAAAGAAAGAAAAAAAAAACACTAAAAAGCCCAAAGGAAATTCTCTCTGCTACCTTTTGTCATCTAAGTCCTTGCTTCTCCTCGCAGAGCTCGTGGCACCTTCTGAGCCCCCGCCCCACCACACAGTTCCTCTACCACCTACTGTGTTATCAAAATGCCAGGAGGCAAAAAAAGCCCTTTTTTTAATAACCAAAAAAAAGGAACTACACAAATATTAAAAGTAAAATGTAGGCTGGCAGAGGAAGTGAAAAACCGACACATCAGTGTCTGGTTTGTTCCACACAGTGCCTCTACCACCTACTGTGCAAACCTCCCCTAATGGTACCATGCCAACTGCTGTCCCTTACTACCTCACAAAGTTCCAGGTACCTTTGGAACTGCCTGTCAACCCACAAGGCCCCTGCCACATGCTCCTGTCCCCTCCCGCAACACAGTATACACCTGGACAACTAAGTTATCCTTCAATAAAGTGCATGCAATTTATACACATACAGTTAAGTCCAGAATTATTTGGACAGTGACACAATCTTCATGATTTGGGCGTTGCATGCCACCACATAGGATTTGAAATGAAACAACTGAGATGCAATTGAAGTGTAGACTTTCAGGATTAATTCAAGGGGTTGAACAAAAATACCCTGTGAAACGTTTAAGAATTGCAACCATTTTTCTACACAGCCTCCTCATTTCAGGGGCTCAAAAGTAATTGGAGAAATTAACATTACCATAAATAAAATGTGTTTTTTTAATACTTTGTAGAGAATCCTTTGCAGGCAATGACTGGCTGAAGTCTGGAACCCATGGACATCATATTGCATAATATTCCACTCAGGGGCGTAACTAGGAAAGACTGGGCCCCATAGCAAACTTTTGACTGGGGCCCCCCCCCCTCTCCTGGGTGTCACACAACCCCCCCTTGTAGATAGTGCCTTTTTTACAGCTCCCCCCTTGTAGATAACGCCATACAGCCCCCCTGTAGATAACACCATACAGCCCACCCTGTAGAGAACTCCATACAGCCCCCTCTGTAGATAGCGCCATACAGACCCCCCCTGTAGATAACTCCATACAGCCCCCTTTGTAGATAACGCCATACAGACCCCTCTGTAGATATCTACAGGGGGGCTGTATGGCGTTATCTACAGTGGGGGCTATATGGCGTTCTCTACAGTGGGGGCTCTATGGCGTTCTCTACAGTGGGGGCTGTATGGAGTTATCTACAGGGGGGCTGTGAACGCCATACAGCCCCCCTGTAGGGAACGCCATACAGCCCCCCCTGTAGGGAACGCCATACAGCCCCCCCCCTGTAGGGAACGCCATACAGCCCCCCCTGTAGAGAACGCCATACAGCCCCCCCCTGTAGAGAATGCCATACAGCCCCCCCCTGTAGAGAACGCCATATAGCCCCCCTGTAGGGAACGCCATACAGCCCCCCCCTGTAGGGAACGCCATACAGCTCCCCCCTGTAGGGAACGCCATACAGCCCCCCCCTGTAGAGAACGCCATACAGCCCCCCCCTGTAGAGAACGCCATACAGCCCCCCCTGTAGAGAACGCCATACAGCCCCCCCTGTAGGGAACGCCATACAGCCCCCCCTGTAGAGAACGCCATACAGCCCCCCCTGTAGAGAACGCCATACAGCCCCCCCTGTAGGGAACGCCATACAGATCCCCCCTGTAGGGAACGCCATACAGCCCCCCCTGTAGAGAACGCCATACAGCCCCCCCCTGTAGAGAACGCCATACAGCCCCCCCTGTAGAGAACGCCTTACAGCCCCCCCTGTAGAGAACGCCATACAGCCCCCCCCTGTAGAGAATGCCATACAGCCCCCCCTGTAGGGAACGCCATACAGCCCCCTCCTGTAGGGAACGCCATACAGCTCCCCCCTGTAGGGAACGCCATACAACGTCCCCCCTCCCAAAAAAATGCGACCTACAGTGTGTCCTACAAAAGACATGTATCCCCTATCCACAGGACAGGGGATACATGTGTGATCGCTGGCAGCGATAGGGAGAACGGGGGACCGAAAGTCCTCCGAAGTTCTCCATGACTAACCTCTGACTTCCGGTGTCTGCGCAGCTCAATAAAAATGAAAGGAGCGCTGGTCACGCATGCGCAGAAGCGCGACCGGTGCTCCATTAATTTCTACGGAGCTGCCGACACAGACCCCGGAAGTCTGAGGTTTGTGCTGGAGAACTTCAGGGGACTTTCAGTCCCCCGTTCTCCTTATCGCTGCCAGCGATCACACATGTATCCCCTATCCTGTGGATAGGGGATACATGTCTTTTGTTTAATGGCAGAGCGGGGAGATACCTCCCTGCTCTGCCGTAGTCGTGTTCAGTGGCGTCGCGCTGTAGTAGCCATAGCGGCTGCTAGCGGAGCCTCCGGCCATGGTGTGGGCCCGTGTCGGCGGGCGACACGGGCCCCCTCATGCCGCGGGCCCCGTAGCAGCCGCTACGGCGGTAGTTACGTCACTGATTCCACTACTTTGCCTTAAAAAAAACTCCTGGGTTGTTTCGCAGTATGTTTTGGGTGATTGTCCATCTGTACTGTGACTGTAAAGTGACGTCCAATCAACCTTGCTGCGTTGGGTTGAATCTGAGCAGAAAGTATTTCCCTGAACACTTTTTAGAATTCATCTGGCTGCTTCTGTCTTCAGTCACATCATCAATAAACACTAGTGACCCAGTGCCTTTGGCAGTCATGCATGCCCATGCCATCACACTGCCTCCACCATGTTTTGCAGAGGATGTGGTGTGCTTTGGATTTTGAGCTGTTCCACGCCTTCTCCATACTTTCTTCCTCCCATCATTCTGGTACAGGTTAATCTTAGTTTCATCTGCCCAAATAATGCTGTTCCAGAACTGGGCTGGAATATTTAAATGTTGTTTGGCAAAGTCTAATCTGGCTTTTCTATATTTGAGGCTGATTAATGGTTTGCACCTTATTGTGAACCCTCTGTAATTGTTCTCATGAAGTCTTCTCTTTATGGTAGACTTAGATACTGATACACCTACTTCCAGGAGAGTGATGTTCATTTGGGTAGATGTTGTGAAGGGGTTTTTCTTCGCCATGGAAAGGATTCTACGATCATTTACCACTGTTGTCTTCCATGGACGTCCAGACCTTTTGGAGATCACCAATACGTTCTTTTTTTGTTTCAAGAATGTACCAAACTGTTGATTTGGCCTTTCCTAGCATTTGTGCTATCTCTCTGATGGATTTCTTCATTTTTTTTCAGCCTAACGATGGTCTGTTTCACTTGCATTGAGAGCTCCTTTGACCTCCATGTTGTGGGTTCACAGCAACAGCCTCCAAATGCAAATGCGGCACCTGGAATCAACTCCAGACCTTATACCTGCTTAATTGATAATGGATTAACGAGGGAATTGCCCATGTAGCCCATTAAATAGCTTTTGAGGTAATTGTCCAATTACATTTGGTCCCTTGAAAAAGAGGCAGCTACATATTAAAGAGCTGTAATTCCTAACCCCTTCCTCAAATTAGGATGTGAATAGCCTCAAATTAAAGCTGAGAGTCTGCACTTTAAGCACATATTGATTATATAACTGCATATTCAATATATTTTGGTAAACCGCTAAAATGCCAAAACTTGTGTCACTGTCCAAATAATTCTGGGCCTAAATGTAGATTGCTAACAATAATGCGTGAGTTCCCAGTAGAAAAGCAACAATAGTACACTAAAAGCACATAAATTAAGCACACCAAATGAGATATGTCCAGCATTAATCAGAGCCTAACTAAGCAGTAAACCATAATCCTATGTTCTAAAGCATTGTGACTGCATACAAGGTACAAATACTGACCAGGAAGGGGATAGTGCCCCAATTCACTTTCAGCCATGGCTTCTTCCCGGAAGCTGCTGTTTTTTGTGATTTTAATTAATGAATTAATAAAGATGTTACTCTTAGGGCCCCGTGCCCCCAGCTCCTATGGGGCCCGAGGGGGCCTGCGCCGCACTGCCCATAACATTTTAACATGGGCCGGGCAGCACTGGCCCCCTCATGCCGGGTGGCTTCGCTTGTACCGGAGGGGGCCCCGATGCTAGTGACAGCCACATTCACTTGTATCTGCGTCCTCGGGACACAGATACAATTGAATACTATAGGCTGCAGGCCACGATATGCCTGTAGTCCACGTTAGGCCTGCAGCCGCTGAATGGTTGCACATTTGTTGCGAATGTTTCCCATTGAGTTCAATGGGGAGGTATCTGCAACAAATACCAACTGTAGTGATTTTTGCTGCAGAAAAGCTGTGAATCCGCTGCAAAAATTGCAAGTTAGAAGATAAAAAAAGGCCCCATTTCCAGTTGAAAATAAAAAAAATATTCTACTCCTTTTCCCTAGTTTTCCGTAGTAATGCCTCACTGCTCCTGCGTATGGTCTCTCTTCTGCCTGTCTCCTGCATAGACGTTTTGACAATCACAGACAGCAAAGGTCACATGAGACAAAACAGGAGTCCCGTCATCACAGAGGTCAGCCTGGTGCAGCAGGGACACATCGCATATGGGAGACAAGGGGAGATGAGTATAATTATTTTTTTCATTCCCTCTTCTGCTTCCTCAGCGGCAAATCCGGCAACCTAGTTTGACACTGGTCCGAGCGAAGTTCTTCCAGTGATCAAATTTTCGCACTCTTTTGCCCCTTGGCATCTTGCCTTTCTGTTTCCTTTAAACAGTTAGTTGGCATTGTATTCGGTTGCAATTTGCTTTAATGAGCACCACCTGTTCGTCAGATGTTTTCCTCGATCACACCATTCTCTGTATACTCTTGACAGCTCGCTGAGGTGGTTCCAGTGTGAGTAGTAGTTGGCCCAATGGACCAGGAGAAAACAGTGAAGTACACCTTGGGTTCAGGCAAAGGCAGAAGATACTGTAGGAGGTAGGTATAGGTCACAGTTCGTAGCAGGTAGCGGGTCTCAGGCTTGCAGCAGGATACAGGTTGCCAAGAGGTAGTAGGTTACAAGATTGTATCGGTAAGCAAGATACAAACTTAGCAGGATATGGAGTGATATTAGGTAGAGGGATAGAATAGAAGCTTCGCAGGAACAACTAAATTTGCACCAAAGTTGCTCAGGCATCAGGTGACCAGTGATGCTGCCTTAAATAGGTACAGAGTATCAGGGATTGGTTGTAGAAGAATGTGAATGTGCAGATGCTGGCCTTTTTAAGAGACGGCAAGGGAGCGCACCCTATAAGACTCTTTGAAAAGCAGGGAGGAGAGCGGCAGTGAGCATAGGATCGCAATTGTCTGTGCTAACCGGGGCAGACAGCATGCCGGCAGGCACGGAGCGCCGACATGCTTGCCGGACTAGGTCGCCGGCAGGAGAGGTGAGGAACCCGGCTGTGGGGACCGCTCGCAGGAGCGGCACCTGATACTGCCGTTACAGACAGATGGCGAATCAGATTAAACTTCCTGCACTTTTTTTTAGTACCAGGCCAAGAGGGGAAACCTCAAAATTGGGAGTGATCACTCTGCAAATTGACCACGCTAACTCAACTTCTTTATCCAATTTTTTATGAGCCACTTCAAAATTCTTATGAACAGACTTGAAATTATCAGACAAAATCAAAACAGATGAATGCTTGTGAGGGCTAAAGAACCCCTCATGAAAGCAATTACTGAGGAGTTCTGACGACCATCTATTGGATTAGGGGGCGAGCCACTGACCAGTAGCTGGATATGCAGAAGCAAAGCCATGTGTGATTACCCCCTGGTTAAGTTGCAGAGATGACAGCATTAGCTTTTTTTTTTTTCATCTAAACGAGTCAAAACCACATCGGAATGAAACGAAATAGAATACCATGTCCAAAATATACCAGTGTCAGGCAACAAGGCCTTGAAGCTCTCCAACCCATTGACCAATTAATGTGCTGAAGGTGCCACCTAGCTGGGCATATAGCAGCATACTGCCCCACCGAGGCAGAGCAATAGATCTTGACATAGCACATGTTTACCTGTGAAACTTAGGGATATTGTTAAGGATCTGCCAGGCACAGCTTCTGTATCCACGCCCATAGGCAATCAGTCTGCACCTGCTTCTATGTCTGTGAGACTGACTCCATCTTCCACCACTCAGGATGGCAGGCTTAGGAGTGGGAGAGCCTATCACAGCCTGGCCAGACGGAGCTAGCTCCCGCCCTCTGTCTATTTATACCTGCCTTTCCTGTTCCTCCTTGCTTGTGATTCTTGTTTTGTTTCCTGGCCCTGCTGCAGCTTCTTTAACCATTTGACCCTGCTTCATATTGACCCTGGCTTATTGACTACTCTCCTGCTCTGCGTTTGGTACCTCGTACACTCCTGGTTTGACTCGGCTCGTTCACCACTTTTGTTGCTCACTGTGTTGCCGTGGGCAACTGCCCCTTTTCCCTTGCTTCTGTGTTCCCTTGTCTGTTTGTCTGTCGGGCACTTATTGAGCGTAGGGACCGTCGCCTAGTTGTACCCCGTCGCCTAGGGCGGGTCATTGCAAGTAGGCAGGGACTGAGTGGCGTGTAGTTTAGGGCTCACTTGTCTGTTTCCTTACCCCCATCATTACAGATATAGCAATTCCCCAGGAATGGGTGCTGACCGTAAATAGTTAGGAAGTGGTTGCCACACTGCATTTTGGCAGCCAGGTAACCGTACTTAATGTGAATTTTCCTATAAACTAAAATGAGTGTTATCTGCATATACGAGGGACATCAATGTACCCCATTGCTCAAATAACTTTGGAAAACCACTGTGGGTACAAGAAGATCTGTTGCATGTACTGATTATTGGACAGTACTGTGTCTTGTTCTGGCAACTTTGGGAACAGGGCAAGAACTCGACTGAATTGAATAGTAACCATCTGTTTGATATGTCGGTGAATGCTGATACTAATGAACCTGCAAACTTTAAGGCCTTATTCACACGAGCATGTACGATTTGCAACCACAAAAACAATGGTCCGTTTTTAATGCATATGACAGTCCATGTTGCGTCAGTGTGTCATCCATTTTTGTCATCTGGAAGGACTTCCTGGCTTTACTTTTTTGTCTCTGCATTTCTAATGCATGAAAAACGGACAGCACACGAATGTAGTCTGTGTACTGTCTGTGTTTTCCATAGACTTTAATGGGCGAGTCTGATTCGCAAAAACAGACCAGAATAAGACATGTGGTGAGTTTCACTCAACGGACACACACTACGTGAAATAATACGGACATGTGAATAGCCGCATTGATTTACATTGGTTAGTGTGCTGTCAGTCATTAAAACGGACAGCATACGGACGTCAAATACGTTCCTGTGAATTAGGTTGTTGTAGATTGATGTTGGAGGAAAGAAGATGCTATCCTCTGCCAGGGCAGTTATGATCAAGTGCTTAGACACCAGTTTTGAGATACTGAGGGGTTCTGTGAGCTGACCTACAACCTAAAATACATAGGTCAAGGGTGTTGATGTTGTTACCAAATGCAAAATATAACATATGCCATCAACAAAACTAATTGCATCGAAAGAGAAGAACTAACAGGAGAATATTGTATACCGTTTTAGGCATCGATGTCACAGAACAGAAGGGAAGAACACTAATCACTCTGGAGAAAATATATTCAACATCTCCCCAAAATCTCCTATGAGACTCCAGAAGATCCCACTTGGATTTAGCTCTGATCTGAAATGTCTCCACCTAGATTTCAGCTAGAAAAAGGCGATTGTGATGAAGCACAAAGAGTCTAAAGGTCAAGCCAATATCCTGCTGAAGCATGCTCAATCAAGATCACAGGGATTGTGCATGCCCTGAAAAGAGACTTGGCTATGTCCTGGTGCAAAAAGATGTTTGGGTATATAGTCCAAAGCTACATTCTTCTTCAATTCTGTTATCAATCTTTTTGCCCTGGTTGCCGTCATGTTTTGTGGTACTGGTCTGATTTACAGAAAGACAAATGGACTGGCTGACCAGTTGCAATAAGTAGCGGTGGTTAAGGAAGTAATGCCAATATAGTCCAGAACCATTGTACATTCGCATGTTTTTGCATATTTTAAGTTTATTGATGGCGCATTGCGCTGCTGGCGTCGCTCTAATGGATGCGGCTTCGTAAGAAGAGACCAGGCCTGCATCTTTGGAGAAGATGACGGCACTGGAACGGGGACAGGTAAGTGTGGCGCTATCTACGGGGGAGGGGGTGGCACATTCTAAAGGGAGCTGTGTGCCGTATCTACAGGGGGGCACTATCTAGGGGGGTTGCTTTTTCTACAGGGGGCTGTGTGGCGCTATCTACAGGTGTGTGTGGCACTATATACAGGTGGGCTGTGTGGCACTATATACAGGTGGGCTGTGTGGCACTACCTACAGGGGGGCTGTGTGGCACTATCTACAGGGGGCTGTGTGGCATTACCTACAGTGGGGTGTGTGGCACTATATGCAGAGGCGGCTGTGTGGCACTATTTACAGTGGGGCTGTGTATCACTATCTACAGGGGGCTGCGTGGCATAATCTACAGGGCTGTGTGTGATGTTATCCACAATGGGTGGTGTGGCACTATCTACAGTGGTGGTGTGTGGCATTTTCTACAGGGGGCTGTGTGTGGTGCTATCTACAGGGCACACTGTGTGTATGGTGCTTTACTTTACAGTGTTTGACACAACTATATTTGACAGAATTATATTCAGGGGCACAGTGTTTGGTACAATTTTATTCAGGGGTGCAGTGTATGGATATTATTACATTTAGGGGCACAGTGTGTAGCACTATGAGAATTTTATCTTCGTTTTTAGGTGTGGGAATGTTGGAAAAGTGAGGAACATGAAGACATCTGCGTGGCAAATTCTGCAGAAATGGGGCGTGGCCGGGAGAAGATGTCATGAGGTCTGGACCGGATGGAGAAGAAAAGAGGGAAAAAAACTATTAGAATATGAGAAGACCTCATCTGTGAGTCCCTGGATTTATGGAGAATCTGTCACCTCTCCTGACATGTTTATTATAGGAAATCCTTGTATTTCACAAAAATTATTTGTGCAGTCCAGGACTGTTAGACATGCGTGTTACCATTCCCCTTGTCAGGAGGATGTGTCCCTGCAGTGTGATACTGTCAGCGATGGATGGAGACCATCAGTATGTAGGGACACAGCCCTTTGACAAGGGGAATCGTAGAACCCATTTGTTAATGCTTGTACAAAAAGGTAGTGTTAAGAATAGTTGCGTCAGGGCTGCGGTGGAGAAGGGGGGTCCAAGTTTGGGTAACAGCCCAGGGCCTATTGTCTACTTAATCTGCCACAGGCAGTGCTGCATGTCTTGACACAATAGACTGCTTAATTTACCGGGTAACCATTCGATAGCGGAACTTCCTGTGTAGTTGCAATAAACCGTTGTTAAAAGACAACACCACTCCAATTCTGTGTGAGGGATAGAAACTGTTTTTACGTCGGTTGGTATGACAAAGTCTGATAGGCTGCTGAAAAGAAACTGTTGACGCAACAGAATCGAGACAAAGGAAGACTCTTTGGCCAAGAACTTCAACCCAGATCACGAAAGAAGAAGATTACTTATTCTGTGGACGTAGAATGTTGGGTTATGGTGATTAGCGGGAAACCGTCTCTGTGGGAATAAGTGATGTCTAGGTACCAAAAGGCAAAATTATACTTTATTCAATCCCAGGCCATTACTGGTAACAAATAGTGTTGAGGAAGCAAACACATCCCCACAAAACACCATATGGCACTGTCGAGTTCCCAAAAGAGGGGGTGGTAAAGAGAAGTGTACAAACACATTTATGGCCTAATTGTATGAGTTATACCCCACAGTGTAAAAAGGGTCATCTTGCAAAGTAATATATACAGTATATTCTATATACACTGATGTATATGTATATATATATATTAGTATATAAGTATCTATAAATGGCCCCAGCTTCATGACTTATCTGATTCATATCAATGTACAACTTTTTTGGTTTGGCTGGTGCGTGCCCACCACACCTCAATAAATTCTCGTGACATTCTTGTGTTTTCATCAGGAGGAATGTTAGTCAACAAATACTGCTGTTGGGTGTTGAGATGTAGGAATCTTATAACATTAACATTAATGATGAATACATATATTATAAACATTATCGGTAACATGAGATTGTCAGGATGTGTGTGTGTGTGTATATATATATATATATATATATATATATATATATATGTGTATATATATATATATAAATTAATTTCTGTTGTCTTTTGCATGTTCTTTATGCACGGCCAAACGACTGGACCAATCTGCACCAAATTTGGCACATAAGTAAATCACGTGTTTCCGAAGGTTTTAGAATTTATTTCAGCTATCTAGGACCTACCATTCTCGACATATTCACAAAAGCAAATAGGACACCAATGGCTTCCACATCAAGACCTTCCTCCATATCACATGACCCGCATTAGCCAATAGAAGCTCGCAGGTCCTTCATTCTTAGCCTCACTCACATACACACAGTTTTAGACAATCTTACCATAACAACCAAGTCATTTTCTTTACTCGACATGTTACTCGCTGTAAACGAACTGCACCTATACTGGATTTGAGCATTCTCATAAATTGAAACCCTTTCAGACCAGTCATGCCTCCAAAAAGGAACCCTGCACTTGGAATTTATTGGATGTGTTGGCTTCATATCAGTAGGAAATTAAGTTTTTAACTACACACATAAACAACAATCAAATAGACCAGTGTGAAGCCGGGTAACTCTGCTATTCTATATTATAAAAGTGAATGTCTGTTTGTTTGTCTGTTCTCTATATGCATCCAAACGCCTCAACCATTTGACCCCAAATTTGGCACATAGGTACATCTGGTGTTCAGGAAGGTTTTCGTAAAGGTCTGACCTTGCTGTTGTTCTCTGTTATCAGCCATTATCACATGATCACAATACAATACTACGAAAGCGAATACAGACATTCGCTTTTATAGTGAAGATGTTTTTATCTGACAGTAGCAGGTAGTGCAATTTACAAGATAATCATAGATAGGAAGGTACAGGGGAGCAGTTACCCTTAGCAATCAGATTACTGATGACCAGGAGAAAAGCTGCATTACCATCTGCACAGATGGTAAAAGCTGATCAAATGCGTCATACTGCGGCTCGAGCTGCTGAAACTCCTCAGCAAACTCGGGCTTTCTCAGCAACAGATCAGGCAGGTGGCTCTCAGAAGAGCAGAGCCTCCTGCCTCAACCCAGGCCAGTCAGAAAGCTGATAGAGCGCATCATGTTCAGCGTGCTAATATGTGGGCTTTCATGCATGATGCTATTTTGAATTATGATCCAACCATAGTTATGGCCAACTGGTAATAATACTGCCAATGTGGTTAATCAACAGGCTCTGTCTCAGTCTTATGACTTAATTTTCTACCAATTTAGCAGTTAGGTATTTAGGAAGTTAAAATTGAAATAAACAGTGTGTAACTGTCGGGGTATATAGGGCTACTAGCGATTTTTCCCGTAAACCAAGAAAATACGGGGGCCTGGATTGGCCTCCTGGGCACCCTTGGAACAAATCCAATGAACACACAGACAGACCGACACGTTATACCTGGGCAGTGCCGGGCACTTTTTCTACTATATATATATATATATATATATATATATATACATATACATACAGCTGGGATAAAGACAAGTGTCCATCAAGTTCAACCAAGAGATGTGAGAAGGAGAAGGAATATGGGAAACCTATAGAACCTTGTTTTACCTCAATTGATCCGAATAAAGTTTAGAAAAAGTAATAAAATACCCATAAGGACTAAAAAGGAAAAAACTTCCCTCCTGATTCCAAGTGGCGGTCAGACTGGATCAACATTTAAACAAGAATTCTATTCATTGACATACTTGTAGGCACTGATATATTTTGTCCGCAGAAATTATCTAAGCCTTTAAAAACAATCTACTGTTCCTGCTATGACCAGCAACTGTGGTAGGCTATCCCACAGATTCACAGTTCTCATGGTAAAGAAGACTTGTCGCCTCTGGAGATTGAACCTTTTAAACTCCAGACGGAAGGAGTGCCCCCTTGTTTTTTGAGGGGATTTTACATGGCATAGGTTTTAATAACACCAAAACAGAGCAATGGTTCCAATAACGAAGTGTTTGAACAAGTCTGGGTCTACACCAACACTCCTAAATCCAAATGAACATCTATAGAGACATGAATGCTGAACCCAAAATGCAATAAAAATTGTATAAAGTTTATTGATATATATTAAAAACATACATACTGTAAAAAAAAAAAAGGTAGAGACATAAAATGGAAATGGGTATCATGGACAAATATCTGGTCAGTACGGAAGGTGAGCAATCCAACAGCAATCCTGTAATTCAAGTTATAATAGTAGGGGCAGGATGGTCAAGCTGACAGTAAAAAGGAGAAAGAGTAAAAGTGAAACATTGTAAATCAATGCATAAAAACCTGCTAGCCTATCAAAAAAATGCAAGTGCCTAAAACCAGTAGCCATGCATACCCAGAAACACTATATGCAAGTTTCGCTTAGCTGAGCCACCCCAGATTAAGCTTTTCTAAGCGAAACGCGTGTCTGTGTTGCTGGGTATGCATGGCTAGTGGTTTTAGGCACTTGACTTATAAACTAATAGGTGTTCATATGACATAGGTTTTTACCATATTTTTAACTATGTCCCCCCTTAGTCGTCTCTTTTCAAAACTAAATCAATGTAATTTTTTAATCTTTCCTCATAACTAATATTCTCCATGCCCCTTATTCGGTTGGTTGCACTTTTTTTTGTATTTCTTCCAACTCCAGGGTATTTTTGCTATGAACTGGACCGCAATACTGAACAACCTACTCTAGATGAGGCCTTACTAATACAATGTTAAGCAGTAATATTATGTCCCTGTCCCGCGGGTCCATGACTGTATCCTGCTGGCCTTAGAAGCAGCTGATTGACATTGCATGCTGTTATTTAGTCTATGATCTACAAGTACACCCAGATCCTTCTCAACAAGTGACTCTCCCAGTATAGCTCCCCCTAGGACAAACGATGCATGCAGATTGTTGGTACCCAGATGCATAACTTTACATTTATCTACATTAAACCTCATTTGCCAAGTGGACGCCCAAACAATTAGTGTATCCAAGTTGGCATGTAATTTATGAATCTTCCATAGACTGAACTATATTACATAGCTTGGTTTCATCTGCAAAAATAGAAACAGTACCGAATGTTGGGTTTCACCACTTATAAATGGGGACCATTCAGAGTAGGAATCATTGACCCCAACTCTCTGGATAGGATACTTGAGCCAATTTTCAATCCAATTACAAACTATACTTTCTAAACCTATATGTCACGTACTCCCTTCATGCTGCTCCCTCGGTCTCCAGGACGTCGAGGGTTACTCGCTCGGGCGTCGCCCAGCCTGGCAGACTGAGGATGTCTGCAGCCAATAGGAGCTCAGGAGCGTCAGGCCAATCAAAGCCTGGCTGATGTTCCTGAGCTCCCGCCCTCTCCTTATTTAGTGCAGCCTAGGGTAGTAGCCCTTTGCCTGTAATTAGAGTTACGTAGCCTGGGCCTTTCCCTTGTTTTAGACTCCCCTGAATGACTTGCATTTTGACTCCTTTGTGACCTGACCCCGGCTGGACTCCTGACTTTTTTTTGCCTTCTGACTTTTGTTTTTTCAGCACTCTCCCAGTTTGACCCTATTTGCCTGACTCCGCCTTTTGCGTCCGGACTTGTCTGTGGCGCAATTGCCCTGCCTCTCTCTCCGTTTACTTCCCAGGTGACCCTTTGTTATTTCGTACTGTCTCTGTCTTATCCGTTTGTCAGTTTCACTGGTACTAGTATAGGGAACGCCGCCCAGTTGTGCACCATCGTTTAGGTCGGGTCGTACAAGTAGGTAGGGACAGAGGTTTGGGAAGAACAGGGACCTCACTGTTTACTGTGTATTTGTTTGTGACAGAATTACACGCCCTTTACCTGCTCTTCCCTGTTGTCTGGCTTTGTTTGCCATGGACCCCTTGGTAGTGTTAACAGAGCAAATGCAGGTTTTCACCCAATTGGTGCAGGATCTGGCCCAGAGAGTCTACCAGCAGGAGCATGCCCCGCAGGTGGCTACCCCTGTGTTACCCGTGGCAGCCTACCCTACCGCACCACCCTCCCACACCTGTGCTGGAACCCCAAATCCAGTTACCCGATCGTTTCTCTGGCAATCTAAAAATGTTTGCATCTTTTCGTGAGAGCTACATGCTTTATTTTCAGTTACGGCCCCATTCTTCTGGCTCTGAGTCTCAACGTGTGGGGATCATCATATCCTGTCTGCTGGGAGACCCCCAGGATTGGGCATTTTCTTTATCTCCCACTAGTCCCCAATGCTCCTCTATCGACGCTTTCTTTTCCGCCCTGGGATATCTCTATGACGAACCCGACAGGACAGCGTTCGCTGAAACTCAGTTAGGGGGACTTTGTTAGGGTAAGAGGCCGGTAGAGGAGTACTGTTCTGAGTTTAGGAAGTGGTCAGCGGAATCTACCTGGGGCTTTGTTTGGTGTGTTGAAGAATCTGGTGTATGTGTCATCAATCAAAGTTTGGTACGGAAAACCATAACATATGAATGGCCTTTGTCACATAGGAGACTCTTCACTTCCGCAAATTAAGATTTTTGCTTACTTAGCGCTAGAGAAAAACGTCACGCGCATTATCAAATTATACACCGATCAACTGTAACATTGAAACCACCTGCCTAATATGGTTTAGGTCCCCCTTGTGCCACCAAAACAGTTTGGACCCATTGAGGCATGAACTATACAAGACCTCTGAAAGTTTCCTGTGGTATCTGGCACCAAGACATTAGTAGAAGATTCTTTAAATCAACCAAAGTTGCGAGGCGAGGCCTCCATAGATCGGATGTTTTTTTCCAGCAGATCCCACAGATGCTTGATCAGATTAAGATCTGGGTAATTTGGAGGCCAAGTCAACACCTTGAACTCTTTGTCTTTGTTCTTCAAACCATTCCTCAACAAATTTTGCAGAATGGCTGGTCGCATTATTCTGCAGAAAAAGCCCACTGCCATTAGGGAATATCACTGCCATGAAAGGGTATACTTGGGCTGCAACAATAATGTAAAAGAAAACATGATGCATCACATTAGGTCACCTTCTTCCATTGCTCTATGGTCCAGTTCTGATCTTCGTATGTGCACATGGTAGGTGCTTTCGGTGGTGGACATGAGTCAGCATGGGCACTCTGACCAGCCTGCTGCTACGCAACCCCAAAGACAGCAAGTTGTGATGCTCTGTGTTTTCTAAAACTTTTCTATCTTAGCCAACATTAACTCTTTCAGCAATTTGTGCTTTTCTGTAATATCGGACCTGACGAGCTAGCCTTCGCTCCCCTCATGCATCAATGAGCCTCTGGGGCCCAGGACATTGTTGCTGATTCATTAGTTGTCCTTCCTTGGACTAGTAGGTGTGAACCACAAAATACTGGGAACACCCCACAAGACCTGCCATTTTGGAGATGCTCTGATTCAGTCGTTTAGTCTTCACAATTTGGCCCTTGTCAAAGTTGCTCAGATCCTTCCACTTGCCCTTTTTCTCTACTTCCAACACATCAACTTTAAGAACTGACAGGTCCCTTGCTTCCTAATATATCCCACCCCTTGACAGGTGACAATGTAATGAGATAATGTTATTCACTTCCCCTGCAGAAGTCTACATGTATCTTCCACCTCCCCACACTCCTTTCCACCTCTTGAATTTTCTGTCCTGCTGAAATTCATCAACTTTTTTTCATCAGCATGGACTGGCAGTTATTTATAGCATCCTTGTGCTCAAGGTTAGGGGAGAGAGCCTTTGTAAATGCTGGAGAGAGGAGGGGAGAGGCCGGTGAAAACTCAGCCTCCATACTATTCTTTGGATAGTCTGAAAAACCTTTCCAACCTTCTTGCTGCCACTGATTCCACATTGGAGACCAGCACAGAAGATCCTGTTGTAGCATGAGGAGCTGGGACAGATTCTATAAGTGTGTTTTGCTTTGGGCGCCTCCTTTGGCTGCTGTGCGCATGGTCGTCATGAAAACTTTTTCCTTCATCTAACCGTGCATCCAGTAGTCTAAAACTGGCATTTCAGAGGCAGGAGGGCTAAAAAGTAATCTATTTTCATCTTCATCGGGGTGTAAGGTACTGGGCACACCACAGTAGTAGGATAAATGAGCTGCCATATCTCGGACACATCTGCTTAGCCGCCATCAAAGCTCCACTCCCCCATCATTTGCATATTTAGTAACACTGTAATACTACTTATTTATCTTCTCTATTTTCATTTATTTAAGTTAAATGCGTTTGAAAACTAGTTAAGGCCTCATGAACATGGCAGAATACAATAGCAAAAAAAATCTGTATGCCTACGTATGAAAATGGAGGCATATGAATTGTAAGGCGAGGGCCCAAAGACCCTCTATGGTAGATTTGTTATCTATTTTCCATTATAACTTACACTTAGGAAGATAATTATTTCAACAATTTTTTTCAGTTTCAGTTAAAATTTATTTTGGTTCACATTCAATTTAGTTGGCAAGAATGTAACTGGATGCCTAGACCAATATTTGGTTTTAGGTAGTTGTTCATGCCCCCTTACTATTAAAAAACTTTAGTGTAACTTATGTGTACTTATGACTATTCTGATAAATTACCACTCTTAATGTTTTCTATGGGGGATTTAAAAATATTTGATGCAAACTGATGTCAGTTTGCCATCAGTTTTCATTAGTTGCAGAGCAACAAAAACATACTGAAAAATGCAAATGTGAACCTAGCCTAAAGGCTGGTTTACACCGTCAGATTTCTGCGTGATCGACAATATAATAAGTCGTTAATATGATGGTTCAGTCCCCTTCAGTTTGGATCATTGTCGGTAGCAAATCTCCTGTTTAGGCCAGTGTTTTACCTAGACTTATTGTAGTGCTACTGATTGATTTCAACTCTTGAGTGACAGCTGCAGTCCACAAGATTGCATGCAACTCAATGTATTCATTTAGACTCCAACTGTAACTCAAGTGTTAAAATCAATCAGTAGTACTACAAAAGTTTTGCTGCCAACAAGGATGATTTTTTTTTTAGGCTACACAAATAATGTGATCAGCCGACAAATGTTTGCTAGTTTGTCAGATGATCACTGTCTTGTTTACACAGGCCAATAATCAGGAACGAGCACTCGTTCAGACGGTTATTGGCCCGTGTAAATTGGCCTAAACACACACACTATAATAAGCACCCTGTGAACATAGACTTTACTGTATGAATAAAGAGCCCCTCCGTAGAGACAACATTCCCAGCAAAGTTTCCTGAGGCTATGACTTTAATACAGCTAATTGAAGTGCTCCATATATCATTTACCACATCTTTGAAAGCAGGAGTCAGATGTACTGTATGTATGTATGTATGTATGTATATACCACCTTACAGAGGTCGCCTTGTCGTGGCAGGTGGGCAAACACTTTTTGATCAAAATGTGCACTAAGAACCTCCCTATTATAAGTAGATTTAGCAGTAATGCATATTTATTTATATTTAGTGGTTTAGGTGGCATTGGTGTTCGCAGGGTGCTGTCGCCATTCTTTTTCTGCAGTATATTTGCAGTCTCAGGTGTTCTTGCACCTGAATACACATTTTATATAATTTTGTTGGAATGTGCTGTTCAAACTTTTGTGTTCTTTATGTGATCCATATATGTGGGGTTAGTGACTGCCTCCATTTTTATTCTGCCCTGGGTGATTTTAATTAGTTTAATGCTGGTTCCTACCATCCCCAGATATATATGTAGGCTTAGTCCCAGTTCTGGGTGTATGTGCAGAGTAGGTCCCCACCTTACAGAGGTCGCCTTGTCGTGGCAGGTGGGAAAACACTTTTTGTTCAAAATGTGCATTAAGAACCTCCCTATTAGGTTTCATGCCCACTTCAGTCTTTTTATTCAGGGTGCTATCCATTTTTCTGACGGCTAGCACCCTGACCCATTCATTTCAATGGGGCCATGCACACTTCAGTTTTTTTGACGGTCCCGTTGCTCCGTTCCGACAAAAGTAGAGCATGTCCTACTTTGGTCCGAGATTCCGTGACCGTGAAGCCCATGCAAGTCAATGGGGCCGTCAAAAAAACTAAAGGCACACGGAAGGCATCCATGTGCCGTCCGTGTGTGACGGAGTCGTTGCCTAGCAACGGCCGGGCGGGCAGAAGTACATTAGAGATATTACACTAATCGGCAGCCACTGATAGAGAGAAGAGGCTGCTGATAAAAATAAAATAAAAAGCAGTTCATACGTACCCTGTTCGTTGCCTTGGTGACGAGTCCCTCTTCTTCCTCCAGTCCGACCTTCCCGTATGACGCGGCAGTCCATGTGGCCGCTGCAGCCTGTGATTGGCTGCAAAGGCGGACACGTGGGATGAAGCGTCATCCCTGGAGGCTGGCCTTCTGACGTCATCCAGTCCGGCGTGACCGCCACTACAACCTGTGATTGGCTGCAGCGGTGACATGGGATGAAACGTCATCCCAGGAGGCCGGACAGGGGAAAAATGCAGGGAGTTCTGGGTAAGTATGAACTGATTTTTTAATTTTTTATTTCATTAAAATTGTATTTTGCGAGCGCCGAGCATGGTCATTCTTCAGCGCTAGTCACTGTCCAGGGTGCTGTAAGAGTTACCGCCGATCAGTGCAGCCCATTAACTCTTTCAGCACCCTGTACAGTGACTAGTGCTGAACAACTCTGCTCTTTCAGCACCCTGGACAGTACCATGCTCGTCGCTCGGAAACGGAAACATGGAGTGCACACGGGAGTGCACATGGAAACCACATGGCCAACAAAACGGGCACACGGATCAGTCAAAAACGGCCGCTAAAACGGTGAAGGTAGTGTGCACGAGGCCTTATAAGTAGATTTAGCAGTAATGCATATTTATTTATATTTAGTGGTTTAGGTTGCATTGGTGTTCGCATTGTGCTGTCGCCATTCTTTTTCTGCTATACTGTTCCAAATTATTATGCACATTAGATTTAAGTGTCATAAACATTTAATTATTAGTTTTTCAATTAAACTCATGGATGGTATTGTGTCTTAGGGCTCTTTGAATCATTGTAATCAATCTCAGACACCTGAGATAATTAGAAGGACGTTCCACATTATTAAGCAGGCCACAGGTTTCAAGCAATATGGGAAAGAAAAAGGATCTCTCTGCTGCCGAAAAGCGTGAAATAGTGCAATAACTTGGTCAAGGTATGAAAATATTGGATATTTCAAGAAAACTTAAGCGTGATCATCGTACTGTGAAAAGATTTGTGTCTGATTCAGAGCACAGACGGGTTCGTTCAGATAAAGACATAATGAGGAAGGTTTCTGCCAGACAAATTAATAGGATTAGGAGAGCAGCTGCTAAAATTCCATTGCAAAGCAGCAAACAGGTATTTGAAGCCGCTGGTGCCTCTGGAGTCCCGCGAACCTCAAGGTGTAGGATCCTCCAGAGATTTGCAAGTGTGCATAAAGCTATTATTCGGCCACCCCTAAACAATGCTCACAAGCAGAAACGGTTGCAGTGGGCTCAGAAATACATGAAGACTAATTTTCAAACCGTGTTGTTTACTGATGAGTGCCGTGCAACCCTGGATGGTCCAGATGGATGGAGTAGTGGATGGTTGGTGAATGGCCACCATATCCCAACAAGGCTGCGATGTCAGCAAGGAGGTGGCGGAGTCATGTTTTGGGCTGGAATCATGGGGAGAGAGCTGGTAGGCCCCTTTAGGGTCCCTGACGGTGTGAAAACGACCTTTGCAAAGTATGTAGAGTTTATGACTGACCACTTTCTTCCGTGGTACATAAAGAAGAACCGTGCCTTCCGTAGTAAAATTATCTTCATGTATGACAATGCACCATCTCATGCTGCAAAGAATACCTCTGTATCATTGGCTGCTATTGTAATGACAGGGATAGGGAAACAGACAAGTGAGCCCTAATCTACCCGCGACTCAGTCCCTGCCTACTTGCAACGACCCGCCCTAGGCGACGGGGTACAACTGGGCGACGGTCCCTACACTCAGTAAGTGCACGACAGACAACCAGACAAGGAAACACAGAACAAGGGATACGGGGAAGTTGCCCACGGCAACACCGTGAGCAACAAGAGTAGTAAACGAGCCGAGTCAAACCAGGAGAGAACGAGGTGCCAAACGCAGAGCAGGAGAGTAGTGAACAAGCCGAGTCAAACCAGGAGTGTTCGAGGTACCAAACGCAGAGCAGAAGAGTAGTCAGTAAGCCAGGGTCAATACGAAGCAGGGACAAGTAATTCAAGAAGCTGCAGCAGGGCCAGGTTACCAACAGAGAAGAATCACAAGCAAGGAGCAACAGGAAAGGCAGGTGTTGTGCATAATAATTTGAAACAGTGCATTTTGAGTTTTTTACTTCTAAAAAAAAATCTGTTATCATTAGGAGATTTGTTCAATAAAATTTGCATTATACTCCAACGGTTGATGACTTGAAGATTATACTGACTGTCATTTGCATCGACTATTTAGGAAAATCAGCGAAAAATAACATTTGCATAGTAATTTGGAATGCGGTGTATATATATATTTATATATATATAAAAAATATATATATACACCGCATTCCAAATTACTATGCAAATGTTATTTTTCGCTGATTTTCCTAAATAGTCGATATATATAGCACTTTTATTAATTGTAATGTCTAAAGTATTATTTATCTGTACAGTATATTATGAAATTATGTGTACAGTATATTATGACATTATTTATGTGTACAGTTTGCATGTAAATATTGTTTTTGTATCGATAGAAGGTGGACCCTAGGATTTATTTCCTCTAGTGGGCTCTATGTACCCCAGGCTGATATTTTTGCTGCTACGGGTCCTGCTTTGGCTGCTGTTGTATTCTGGAACCGGGCAGTAAGAGGAACTTTTAATAGGATTCCTGTTGTACTTCCAAGAAAAAAGTTTTTTTGTCATAGATGTCATCTGTTTACTGGTATGTAGCCTCTCTAAGCAGATTTCGTACTTCAAATGGGTATGATGGCAACAACTTCTTGTGTATGATGATCAGTATACCAGAGTGCAGGTGTACAGTGGAGATTAGATTCTTTAAACAATACTTCCCAACCATCCTGGATTTAGCAAGACAGTCACGTATTCCGAGCTGTGTCCTAATGTCTTGGGCGGCCGCAGATACAGTTGAATCCAATGCTAAAGCAAGTTGCCGTCAGCTCCCTGCTTCAGTATTAGCACAGAGCGGAGGAGCAGTGGGAGCTCCTCCACTTATCGAGTACTCCTCGGGCACCGCGCTACTTTAAATGCTGAGCTCGTGGAAGCCCTTGACATCAATGTCTATATATGGACAGTGATATCAGGCTTTCAACCATGGAGTCCCCGGCCAGAGCAATGCAAGCTCTCTGCCTGGGCACTCCTGCCTTGGGAAAGCCCTTGACGTCACTGCCCATATATGGACAGTGATGTAAGTGGCTCCTCCAAGGGAGGAATCCCCGGTAAGGTCCTCGAAAAGCCCCGGCGTCACTATCCATATATGGACACTGGCGTTAGGGGCTACTCCTGGAATGGAATCCCCTGCCAGAGTGTTGCCAACGCTTTGGTTAGGGACTCCGCTCCGAGAAGCAACCCCTGACATCACTGTATATGGACAGTAACGTCAGGGGCTCCTTCTGGAGTGGAATCCCCTGCCAGAGCGTTGCCGGAGCTCTGGCCGGATATTCCGCTCATAGAGCGAACCCCTGACGTCACTATCCATATATGGGCGGTGACGTTAGGGGCTCCTCCTGGAGTGAAATCCCTGGCCACAGCATAGCCGATGCTCTGGCTGGGGCTTCCGCTCTTAGTGGGAGCCCCAATGGGGCTATATACAGGGGGGTAATGCTGTCTATAGGGGGAGGGGTGGCACTATCTTCAAGGGGGTTTTGTCATTATCTACCTGGGCACTGTAGCAATATATAGGCACTATCTACAAGGGACTTTGGAGCTATTCACATAGGCGCTGGCACTTTATATGAGGGCACTGGCACTAGGGGCAGCTAAGGGGGCATTATACTGTATGGGACAGCTGTGGGGGCATGATACTGGATGGGGGCAGCTATGGGACCATTATACTGTATGGGGGCAGCTATGGGAGCATCATGCTGTATGGGGGCATCTGGGCATTATACTGTATCGGGGGGCAGCTATGGGGGCATTATACTGTATGGGCATCTGTGTGGGTATTATACTGTATGGGGGCAGCTATGGCGACATTATACTGTATGGAGGAAGCTATGTGGCATTATACTGTACGGGGGAATTTTTGTGCGCATTATACTGTATGCTACGTGCGCCACATCGGTTGTCCCTCTTTGTGATACTTGAAAGTTGGGAGGTATGTATAAACTGAGATATGGCTGTGTCTGTGCAAGCAAAATGACTTGGGTAAATTTTACATATGTGTATACAAGTGGTGAAATCAATATATGCAATTTTGTTAGAACATAGAGGGTAACATTTATTGATATATGCTGCTGTAACACTGCCAGCTGGCCACTAGATGGCAGAACTAGCATTCACTTATAGCAATCCCCTTTCCCTGGGACCGTGTCTCCCGATGTAGTTATACGCAGGGCTTAGTGGCTGTATTGTGAGCCAACCAGGTTGTCGAAGAAAAGGGAAATATGGACCACATATCACAATACTAGCAGGTAACAGGAATACATGAAACAGGAACTCATCAATTGGAGACAGGGATGGTAACAAGATGATGATGTGAAACAAGACTGAGTAAAAATGGATAGACTGCTGGGTCAGAGTGCGCTGTTTGAAAACTTACCATGTATAGCTATGCTCCTATGCTGCTGGCCACAAGGCCAAAACACACTAGTCACCCCCCTTCATTGGCACGGCACTGTTTACAATAGGCCCATCATAATTCTCCTGGGCGGCTTTCAACTTTTTTTTCCCGGGCGGCTTTTAGCCGCTTGCTGAATAAAAAATGTGTCATGCTCTTTCTTTGAGCAGTTGCTGCATCTGACCTTCCATGGAAATAAATGGGAGGCAGAAAAAACCAGCGGTGCTGGTTTCTGAGCGTTTTTTGCTGCTTTTTTTGCCTGCGGTCCTTGCATTAGATCCATGGCTGTGGGCCAAAAAATGCTGCAAGAAACGTGGGGAAAAAGCCTTAAAACAATGCTGACAGTTCAAAATCTGCCTTAAAATTCCTGAACGAATTCTGAGGCAGATTTTTTTCTGCCTGCAAACAAATCTGTGTGTAGGCCTTAGGCCAGGTTCCGACGTAGCGTAAAGGCTGCAAAATTTTCACAACGGAATTCTGTGTGGAAATTCCACGCCATTTACAGTAGCATCAAAGTGGATGAGACTAAGAAAATCTCATGCCCATGCTGCGGAAAAAAACGAAGCATAAACGTTAATAAATTGTCCTGCGGTGCGGAATTTAATTTAGCAGCATGTCAATTTATGCTGTGTTTTTGTTGATTTTCTGTTGCAGGTTTTCCCCATTGAATTCAATGGGGAAGCAAAACCCATAACAGAAAGCCAAGTGTTTTGCGACTTTAGCGGCGGAATCGCAGTGATTACGCCTCAAAAAGTCGCGACTCTGGAAAAAAATATCATACTTACCCAGAACTGACACGTAGTGGGTTTGTGGACGTACCACCGTAGCGGGGAGGCAGCTGGCCAAACAACAGGGAACCCCAGCAATACAATGTCCGGCACAAGGGTACCTGGATAGTCCAGACAGTGGCCGCAGCTCTGGTACTGATGGAGATGGGTGCAGCAGGTAACGACAAACGTGGCGGATGACACAGGTGCCACAGGTTGCGCCAGATGTGGCGAATTCTTCCGGACGTGGCAGATGACACAGGTCATGGCAGATGACACAGGACGTGGCGGATGGCACAGAAGCCGCAGGTTGCGCCAGATATGGCGAATTCCTCCGGACGTGGCAGATTACACAGGACATGACACGACTCCGACACTAATAGGCACAGGAACAAGAACAGCACGGGTAACAGGGACAGGTAACAAGGCACGGGTAACAACTGGAACGGGAAACACTAAGGGACAATTTGCAAGACAGACTTGGGAAAACTAACAACGCTCAGGCAAGGATCAGAAGGGCTAGGACATTCTTATAGGCCAGGAAATCATAGGCAGTTGAAGAAGATGATTCTCACCTGTGCGCGCGCTGGCCCTTTAAGGCCGGGAACGAGCGTGCGCGCGCACCCTACGGACACCGCAGGCCGGAGCGGAAGTGAGCGCTGGTGTCTCCTAGGAGGGAGATGGGAACCAGCGCTCACAGATCCATGGCTGCGGGCGTCGGGAGGTGAGTAAACCCGACGGCCCGTGGCCATGGACGCTACAAGAACGCTCTCCTTTTTCCAGCAGACCGGCCTCCTATGATGACGTTTCATCCCATGTCACCGCTCCAGCCAATCACAGGCTGCAGCTTCACATGGCCTGCAACGTCATCCAGGGAGAGCGGACTACGCGCAGAGAAGAGGAAGGGGGTAAGTCTGAGCTTTTTTTTTTACAGCGCTGCTTTCCGCAGCGGAAAGTCAGTTCGAAAAACCGCACCACAATGTGATGCGGTCTTTCGGGCGGAAAGTGCTGCAGGTTACAGGTCGTGTGCGCTACACAGTTTTTACGCAGCGTATCCGACCCGAGGAAAGCCGGCCGTAGGGTAAGTTCACATGGAGGTTCTTGTCAGGCAGAAAAAAATCTGCCTCAAAATTCCTTCAGGATTTTTGAGGCAGATTTGGAAATGCCAAAGTTTCTTGATGCATTCTATGGCACATTTTTAATGCCATTTTTTTTTATAAGCAAAAACTGCGGGCAATTTTTAGTCAAAGACCCTGCCAAAAAAACGCTTCAAACAAACGGCGTATTTTTTTCTGCTTCCCATTGATTTCCATTGAGGGTCAGAGGCGGCAGCCGCTCCAAAATGGGGCATGACGCTTTTTTTGTTTTCGAAAAAAAATGCCTTGGGAAAAAAATGCCTCTGCCTCCCATTAAAATCAATGGTGGGAGATTTGGGTAATTTTTGGTGCTGATTCTGACGCGGTTCCCACACCAAAAGACACTGTGTGAACTGGGCCTTAATCTAGCACTGGTTCTCACACATTGAGACACAAGATAAAACACATGATATCTCAGCTAAAATGAAAAGTGAATGTTTAGCTGCACAATACTGTGATTACTTATCCAGAATGCAAAAGTTGCGTTTAGTGAAGAAGAGCAAAATGACTTTGTCATGTTTCACAGGGCTAGACAGTACAGCTTTACATTGAGACAAATTCCGTACGGATGTTCTTTATTCCCACTTGTCATATGGAAAGTGTTTTGTATGGTATGCATTCAGAGTATGTATTCCTGTTTGAATGTAGCCAAAACAAGGAGTTGTCTTCATTCAAACAGGAACATATTGGAACAAAGATTTTTATCTATTTATCATAGACATCTGCCAAACTACCTTTCTTTGTATCCATGCACGGTTATAATAGCAATAATATAAACAGAGGGATGACAACGGTCAGGAGATCAGAATCACAGTACAAGAGGATTCCACATGAGAGCAGGGCCAGGTAAAAAAAAAACATGGAATCACAGGGAGAGCAGGGTTGGCATACAGGAACGCAATGTTGGAACAGACACAGGGCGGACAATCTAAGAACAAAAGCACAATGCTGGGAATTTCAGGCAAGTTGGGGGAAGACAATAAAAATAAGACCCAGATATGGACAGGACAACACAACAAACTGAAGAATAGAACAAGCCATAGACATTTAGTGATGGAATTTGTACTAGGTTTGAATCTAGGTAGATCCTGATCCTGTGTTATCCAAACAGACAGAGGTACGGTCGGCCTGTCTGAGCAACGGATCTCTTCTGTATGAAATAATTATGTTAGTACCTTATAAAAAGCAAAATATTGTAAAAGTACACAGGAAGATACTTTTAAGGGAACAATGTTTGACTTATCTTTGGCTACATAATGTACCATATCACTAGCTGCAAAATCATGACCTAAAGCAATTTCCCTTAGGATTAGGTCTGTGTATGAGAGATCACTTCATTCAGATTCCAAAACGGGTGATAACTTCCAAGCCTATTGGTTATTGCTAACTGGCTTTTCATTGACTAAAAATTAGCTTGAAGGTTATGGATTCCTGCAACGTCTTTTCGTTTCCATGTGTATTATAAGAGTAGAATTACATAATATTTTTTTTGTAACATGCCGTTCTTCTGCAGTGGAAAAGTTCAATACTCACGGCGGAGCTTTGATTGGTAATTTCAGAACAAGCGCAGGGTATGTGTCAGTTCCTATGGCAACTACTGAAAGACTTCCAAGTCCAATTTGAATTACTTTCTTCCTATTCACGGTAAGTAAGGTGATGCATGCAATTAACTGTAAGATACCACATTTCAGCAGAACATTAACTTCAGTTCTCTTGGAAAGCAATACGAGATTTACAATGTTTATGAGCAACTTATAATATATAGGGAGTAAATCATACCTACTGTGAAGTGCAAGAGCGTATTAAGTCAAATATATACATTGTGACCCACTTCACAATAAAACAATATAAATTGAAATCTTAAACACAAATTAAAGATACGTAAATGTCAGAGACCGTATATGCACATACAATAAACCCACTTGGATGCCTTGGTAGATAAACCATGTCATAAAGTCACTTGATGAGATATTTATAATGTGTGGTATGATCTATCACAAGGAAAATTTAGAACGCACAAATAAAAAATAAATAAAAAAAGTTGCACTAAATTTAACAACTGTGTCGTGACATAGTTCAGCTGGACCAGGTGTCAAATTTCAGAAAAGCCCAATAAGGCTTCATGCCCACTTCAGTCTTTTCCTTCAGGGTGCTATACGTTTTTGTCACTGATAGCACCCGGAACCCATTCATTTCAATGGCCCCATGCACACTTCAGGTATTTAAACGAATCCGTTGTTCCGTTCCGTCAAAAGTAGAGCATGTCCTACTATGGTCAGTGATTCAGTGACCATGGGGCCCATAGAAGTCAATGGGTCAGTCAAAAAAAACGGATGGTACATGGAAGGCTCCCGTGTGCCGTCCGTTATTTACGGATCAGTTGCCATAGCAACGGCTGGGTGAGCCAAAGTTCACAGACTCACAGACTACAGTACACATTCATTCCTGAAGATGGATGTGGAGAGACTGGTGCATGATCACCCAGAACAGTGGGATACGCGGGCAGAATGCTACCACGACCGCTATAAAAAGGACGCCGCGTGGGAGGAACTTGCCAAGGAGCTTTTGACGCACAGATGGCAGCAGGGAACTAGTGCCCAGCGTCACAAAATAAGGAAGTAAATACACACATTTTACTCCAAAAATCCAAAAAAACAAAGCAAGCCAAGTAGAGTAATCTCAAACTGTTCTCTATACTCTGAAAGCCACAGAAAACAGCACCAAAAACTTCTTGTAACCTTTCTATGGGTGTTTCCTGGGACATGTGACAAGTGCAAATGAAGTTTACCTTCTGTTTTTTTAAACGGAAAAACGGAAGCCAAACGGAAGCACAACGTCCGTGTAAAACGGAAACACGGAACGTAAACGGAGTGCACACGGAAACAAAAACGGACACACGGATCCGTCAAAAACGGCCGATAAAACGGTGATGGAAGTGTGCATGAGGCCTAAGTGTTTCTGGTCATGAGAGTAAATAAGCTTCATAATAGATCAGTATTAGAGCAGTAAATAGCCGTTATTCTTGGTGATAACATCAGATCGCTGGGGGTTCATAGCAGTGGGACCTCCGCTGCATTCAGTTCATAATAAGGGAGTAGCTGCTTCTGCAGATGCTGGACAGAGATTGGTCAAATATATTTTTTATTTTAAAAAAGGAATTGCATATGTAGTTATAACAACAAACATATAACATCTATAAATGTAACATCATAAACTGTGTTCCCAAATAAAGAATAATTTCATATACTAGGACTATTCCATATATGATGTCCATAGAGAAACTCCAAGTATAAGAAAACAATGTTACCACTATAGGATTTTTAATCCATAAAAAGGAATAATGGGAGTGATAATGATAAAATTATTCAGCACGTTTTCGGTGGGAGTCGGTTAGGGGATACTCCTATGCTATCCTGTTTATAGTAAACGGATCTTGTGGAAAAAGTGACCAGGGACTCCAGATCCTGATAAATTTTGTGGGATGTCTCAATTTCCAGTAGCATATTTTCTCTAGTCTGGAAATCTGGGCTAAATTCTGCACCCAAAGTGTGATAGAGGTTGCGTCAGTGCTGCGCCAATAGAGAGGGATCATAACTTTGCAGCTAAGACCAACTGAGACCATGAAGGTTTGTTAAATGAGGCTCAGGTTGGGGGAATCAGGTTCAGAAATAATATCTAGGGGTTTAATGTTGGAGCATGAGGGCATATGGTTTCAGTTATTTCCCCGACCTTAGGCCAGAAGGGTATTAGTAATGCACAGTCCCACCAAGTATGAGAACATAATCCCAAATGTTGAAGACATCTCTAGCCGATTGAATGGATAGAATTGTCAATCTTTTCAAAAGCACCGATGTCTTGTACCATCTGCTTGTGAGCCTATGCCTAGTTTCTTGCAAATTAATGCATCTATAAGGCCCACAAGTTAGTTTATAAACCTGATTTCCTCAGAGGTAAGACTGACATCTATCTCTCTCTCCCAAGTCTTGATATAAGGCAAAACCCTATCTGGATTCTGAGTTTTGAATTATTTATCAATTCAAGAGGTGGCCTTGAGGGGTGCGGGAGTTTGTGCAATCATTCTCTCATACCATGTGTGGTCATGTAAAAATGTTTCTTGTATTATCAGTTGTTCACAGTTATGTTGCAGTTGTGAATAGATCAAAAAATGTATCAGAGTTTGTGGGACTATAGAACATAACTGATCTAAGTTGGGAATGTTCCAGAATATCACAAATAGTTCCCCCTTCAGTGTTGCTTGTAAAGGAATTCATGATGTAGACATAGAATCATCGCAAAATATAAGTGATCTTGGGAAAGATCTGCATCTTTAGGCTACATTCTCACGACAGTGAAAAAAAATGTCCTTTAAAAACTGACCAACTGTCAGTTTTTCATGGCCATTTAGCATCAGTGTGTCTCCAAATTTTCATACATTTCCAGTCCTTCTGTCTGCTATTAATGGCCATTTGTCATCCGTTTGCCATCCGTTTTTCATGGCCGTTAAAAAATAAGTATAGATTTCATTTGTCAGGTTTTTTTTTGTCCCAACCCCCTGAAAACACCACAGTGCCCATATAGATAGTGCTGCAATGTCCCTGTAGATAGTGCCACTGTGCCCACTGTAGATAATGCCCATATAGGGCCAGTGCCCACATAGTGCCACTGTGCCCACTGTAGATAGTGCCACAGTGCCCACATATAAAGTGCCAGTGCCCACATAGTGCCACATTGCCCATTGTAGATAGTACCACAGTGCCCACATAGTACAACTGTTTTCACATATAAAGTGACACAGTGCCCACACAATGCCATAGTGTCCATTGTAGATAGTGTCACAGAGCCCACATAGTGCCACAGTGCCCATGTAGATAGTGCCATAGTAGGAAGATTGTCTTCAAATGCAGCAGTGGAGTGTGTGTCCTCTTAGGCCCCATGCACACGGCCATGCCTGTAATAACAGCCCGCGGTTGCAGGCACGGCCAGCCGCTGACTGTCGTCCGCATTTTTGGCCTGTGCTCCCATACAGAGTATGGGAGCACGGTCCGTAAAAAGCGAAAAAACTGACATGTTCCATCGTTTTCTAAACATTTCTACGGCACGGACACCCATCTGTAGCGATACAGAAAGGTGTCCGCGGCCAATAGAACTGAATGGGTCCGTAATTGCGGAAGGTATTACAGTCCGCAATTACGGAACATTTTTATGGTCGTGTGCATGGGGCCTTGCAGTTAAGCCTTTAATGCAAGAATGTTGTCGGATATGCTGAATTAACATTTCAATTGTGAGGACAAAAAGTATTAAGGGTATCTAGCATGTTTGACACGAGAATATCCTGAAAGGTTTTAGAAGAAATAGCTGAAAGACCATCTGGGCTTGGACTTTCGCACCAAAGGAATCTCCCGCAAAGCCAAGTCTAATTCCTGCAAAGAAAATGGTTTTGATAAAGCCTCTTGTTGGATTCAAGTCAACTTAGGAAGGTCCAATGCCCGAAGAAATTCCTGAATGGAACCGCTTGTGCTATCTCAATTCTTCCCGGACTCCTGACCCCCCTAATTGTAATAGGTATTAAATTCTTGTGCAATCTCTGGAGTGTGCATAACAATATTCTCAGAAAGGGATTGTATATGTTTAGTATAGGTCTTTTTTTGTCGCTTTTTAGCTATTAGAGGCCTAAGGTTAGATCATTTATTAGCATGCACATATATTTTTTCATGGATAAATAGATATGCTCTAGATGCTCTCGAGTTTAGTAGGTGCTTTAACTTCTCTTTCTGAATTGTCAACTCAATGAGAGTTTAGGCTCCTAAGAATTTCATATGATGCCTCTCAAACTTAATAATACAAGCTAGTGCAGTTTTTTTTGTTTTTTTTGCTGTTTTCACATAGGATCCTAAGGAGATGAGCTCCCCCCTCACCACGGTCTTATGTGCTTCCCAAACAACCGATTGAGAAATACTAGTGTGCTTATTTTCAGTGAAATATTTACAAATCTTTTGCTTATGTTTTTCATCTTTAAAAATTGTTTCATTAAGCCTCCACGTAAAGAAGTTCTGGGGAAGATTCAAAATATTAAGATCAGACAGGTGTGTGGTTGGAGGACACTATATGTCCGATACTGGACCACGTAAAGAGTTGTTAGTGCTGTGAGGTAATAAGAAGATAATCCAATCTTTGGTAATAATTAATGGGGTCTGAAGAGTAGGTATAATCGTTATGAGTTGGATAGAATGTTCACCATACAGCTCACATATGCATATCAGAGAAGATTTTATAATGTTCTTTTAAATTTCTATATGATTGCTGGGAAGATCTAGTGGATGAGTCCCATTGAGGTTCTAACAAGATATTTAAATCCCAATAATACATATCCTTTCCTTGAAAGATTGTAAGCATTGTAGGGTCTCTATTATCCAGGCTGTATTAGGTGTATTTGGTGCATATAATCCCACCAATATGACAGGTGTATTTTCTATGTGATCTTTCAAGATAAAAAAAAAACTGCCTTCTGTGTCAACTAAATGTGATTCTAGTGTAAATGGCACAGACTTTTTTACGCTACGGAGACCCCTCTAATTTTAGGAGAATGGTGGCACACATGGTACCATTTAAAAAAATAGGAGGAAGGAAGGTTTCAAAGTTTTGTCACTTTAAATTGGGTTACTTGTAGGATCGCAATATCTGTGTGCATGTATCTGAGCATTTGAAAGATTATTCACCATTTTCGGCAGAGCTCTTCTTTTCACATTCCAGGTGGTTACATTAAGTGGTTACATTAATTGTGGACATCGTAAACTTGAAATAAGAACACAATAAACAGTTGAACTAGAACCGTAAGAAAAAGTACAGAAGGTGTTGGTAACCTGCGCAAGTGCAAATCAAAGTAGTCTGGACTTGGTTAGTTTGAGATCAGGAGGAGATAACAAACGAACGAACGAACGAACGAACGAACGAACGAACGAACGAACGAACGTGTGTCAGTACAACCACTGGTTGGACAACCACTGGTGAGATATCTTGAAAGATGGAAATTTTGGACACTTCAGAAGTAAAGATCAGTGGATGATCCCTTGCCTGTTTCAAGACTTCATCCCGGTGGGTTGAATTTAAGATTTTACAGATTACATCTCTCGGGGGCTCTTCTTATTTTGGTTCGGTCTAAGTGCATGGTGTGCCCTTTCTACAACCAAGGTTTTAGAGTATGTCGTGTTTAACAGCTTTAATATAGCATAGGTAGATTCTATGACTATAGCGCCGAGAACAATCTCAGGTATGCCCCTCAGGCGTAAAATGTTTCTTCCTCTTTTGTCTTGATCTTCAATATATAAGAGGAAGCTGTTAAGATGAGACTGTCAGGTGGCAAGTGCTGCTGTGGTGTAGTCCCCAAAAGTTAGGACTGAAGCCTGGATTGCTTCAAGTTGTTCCACTTGATTCCCAATGTGTCTAACATCTTCTTTAATGTCTGTCAATTCCTTTAACACAGGTTAAAGAAAATTTTCTATATTTTTTTGCATAGATTTCTGAGATAGCTGAAGGGAGGAAACAGGTGCAGCTTGTTCATCCCCTCCAAAACTGTCAGCCTCTAGTACTTCTGACATTGCAGCAGTAAAAGAAGTATCATTTTATGTTTGCCCTGTGGGCCCAAAGGAGATAGTTTTCTGAGAAACTTGTCCATTTTGGTTTGCGATTTCTTTAGTTTAGGAGTGCCCGCTAGAATATGTTTGTTACCTTTTGACCATGGTTAAGCAAGTATAAATAGTTGGTAGTAAGAATTAAGAAAAGCACAACACCGTCACTTTTTCACCCGTCTCTAGGTAAAGTTCCTTCCCCTTTACCAGATTTAGAAATGGATCATTGGCATGTGAGGTCCCAGAAAAATGAATGGGTATTTTCAGGGAATGCACAGTGGTGCCTTAGTAACCTCTATTAAACAAGCCTATGGTATACAGTTGACTTGCCCTAGTCTTGAGACATTGACATGGCTTGCCCTGGCTTTGGTATTAAGCTGGGCGCTCATTCTTAAAAGAACGCCCCAAATACCACTTGAACCTCGCCCTAGCTTCCTATAATTAACTGGCGAAATGCGTAGGAGTACAAGTAGTTAGCGTGAGGGCAAGTCAGTTGAATACTATAGGCTTGTCCAATAGGAGGCTACTAAGGAACTATTGTGCATTCCCTGAAAATACCCAAATACAAACTACTGTTAAAACAAAGAGAATGCAACCCAAGCAACCACCCAAGTAATAGTGATTTGTTTGTTAGCTTAAAGGGATTGTCCGAGATATATTTTTATTTAAAAGTTAAACACACAATTAACATTAACACAATTAACATTAACTATTCCCTAATATACTTACCTGTGCAATCTTGCTTCTGTTCTCCGTTCTGGCAGCTCTTTTCTTCCGATCACCTGTCTTCTGACGTCACGTTTTCTTCCTCCTCCACTGTCGTGTCGTGTCCCGATCACATGGTCTCGCCCCAGCGAGACCTCGGATGGGACACGACACGTCACTGGAGACGTGTCGTTTCTGCGGGTGCCCGCCCAGCCTATGCAGCTTTTTTTCACTGTGAGCGCGCCTATGCGTGTTCACAGTGAAAAAAGTGAAGAGGGACGGCACCTGCGGACTAGAGAGGTACAGTGACCTCTGTACTTTTAGTTCTTCCCCTATCAAAGCCTACACATAGTAGGCTTTGATAGGGGATCAGACAACACGATGCAGCACACGGGTCGCATGCAGCCCTTGAGGCTGTTATCTGCGGCCCGCGGGACACCGTTGTGCCGTAGCACCGAGCAGGCCCAAGGAGGAGCCGCACTACTCTATTATAGGCTCTGCTACGATGTCAGGCGAGTCCTGGAGCAGAGCGTATAATATTAAACTGTATAAGATCTTCTGGGGTCCTGTATCTAAGCCTACATTGTTAGGCTTAGATACAGTGGCTAAAAAAAATTGTCACACATGGAGCCTGTATCTAAGCCTAACACAATGTATGCTTAGATACAGGACCCCAGATGACATTCTTTTTATTCCTGTATAAGATTTGTGTTTTGGGGCCCTGTATCTAAGCCTAACATGTATTCTTAGATACATGGCCCATGTGTGACACTGTCTTCTTGGGTAATGTATCTAAGGCTACCTTGTGGTAGGCTTAGATACATGGTCAAACAGACAGTATCACACATGAGCAGTGTATCTAAGCATCACTTTTTTTTTTCTTAGTTATTAGGTGTTTTTTACAGGTTGGGTCCTTGGTACTACATCAAGTTCAAGGACTACTTCAATGACACCCTTTTTTATTTTTAATAAAATCGTTAACCAGTGTTGTGTGTTATTTCATTACAATATTTTTTCTATGTCCTCATTTATTTTAAAATTTATTACTAGTTCATTACTGTCTAACAGCGTCCATTAGTAAGGCTTCATGCACACGAGCGTGTGTATTTTACACGCGTGAAAAACTTGCGTCAATCATGTCTGTGTGTGTGCGTTACGGCGGATTTACACGAACGTGCTATACGTCCGTGCAACCCGCGTGGTTTTCACGCGGGTCGCACGGACCTATACAAGTCTATGGGGCAGTGCAGACTGTCCGTGAGTTTTGCCCAGCGTAAGTACGCTGCGTAAAACTCGCGACATGTTCTATATTTCTGCGTTTTTCGAGCATCGCGCACCCATTGAAGTCAATGGGTGCGTAAAAATCACGCGCACCACACAGAAGCACTTCCGTGGGACGTGCGTGATTCGCGCAACAGCAGTAAAAAGTATGAATGTAAACAGGAAAGCACCACGTGCTACAAACATCCAAACGTAGTGTCATAATGATGGCGGCTGCGCGAAAAGCATGCAGCTGCGCACCATATGAACATGACACGGAGCTGTCAAGTGCATTTTGTGCACGCAAAACACCACTGTATTTGCGTGCGCAAAACGCACACGCTCGTGTAAATCCGCCCTTATGCATCAGTGTGCTTTTCGATTGTCATGTGTTATTCACGCACTCACAAAGCCAGCACATTTTTTTCATCTAACAAATTGTGTAAATCACGCACCAAACACGTGTGTGCGGTGCGTGGTTTTCACGCATGCATTGACTTCAATGTGAGTGTAGGTGCATGATAACGCACCAATAGAGGACATGCAGTATGTTTCACACAGCGGACTCTCGCTGCGTGAAAAGTCACGCATGTGTCAACGGCCCCATTTAAATAAATGGGTCGCGTGTGTTGTGCGTTTTTTCAAAGCACAGCACACGGACGTGATTCACGCTAGTGTAAATCGTGCCTAAGGCCCCATTCTCAACAGGGTGAATCTCGCCCGTGTGCTGATCGTGAAAACCACGCACAGCACACGCGACCCATTATTTTAAATTGGCCTGTTTTCACGCAGCGAGAGTCCGCTGCGTGAAACATACTGCATGTCCTCTATTGTTGCGTTATCATGCACCTACACTCACATTGAAGTCAGTGCGTGCGTGAAAACCATGCACCAAACAAGCGTGTTTGGTGCTTGATTTATGCTGCAATTTGGTGTAAAAAAAAATGGCCTTTCTGAGTGCGTGAATAACGCATGCCACTTGCTAAGCACACTGATGCAGAACGCACACAAACTGACCCGATTCATATGCGTTTCTCACGGGCGTCAATCTTACACGCAAGTGTGCATGAGGCATAAGACGGGGCTGGACGAACGCTAACCATCACTATGACCCTGGTACCCTCCGCCACCAGGGGTACTGGCAGGGGTGTAACTAGGAAAGACTGGGCCCCATAGCAAACTTTTGACTGGGGCCCCCCTCCCCCGGGTGCAGATAGTGCCTTTTTTACAAACCCCCCCTTTTGATAACGCCATACAGCCCCCTTTGTAGATATCTACAGGGGGGCTGTATGGCGCTATCTACAGGGGGACTGTATGGCACTATCTACAGAGGGGCCTGTATGGCGTTATCTATAGGGGGGACTGTATGGCGTTATCTACGGGGGGACTGTATGGCGTTATCTACGGGGGGGGTTGTATGGCGTTCCCTACAGAGGGGGCTGTCTGCCGTTATCTACAGGGGGGACTGTATGGCGTTATCTACAGGGAGTCTGTATGGCCTTCCCTACAGGGGGTTCTGTAGGGAACGCCATACAGCCCCCCCCTGTAGGGAACGCCGTACAGTCCCGCCTGTAGATAACGGCAGACAGTCCCCTCTGTAGGGAACGCCATACAGCCCCCCCATTAGGGAACGGCATACAGCCCCCCCTGTAGGGAACGCCATACAGCCCCCCCCTGTAGGGAACGCCATACAGCGCCCCCCCCTGTAGGGAACACCATACAGCGCCCCCCTCCAAAAAAATTGAGACCTACAGTGTGTCCTAATAAAATACATGTATCCCCTCTCCACAGGATCTCCACAGGATAGGGGATACATGTGTGATCGCTGGCAGCGATAGGGAGAACGGGGGACTGAAAGTCCCCTGAAGTTCTCCATGACAAACCTCTGACTTCCGGCGTCTGCGCAGCTCAATAAAAATGAAAGGAGCGCTGGTCACGCATGCGCACAAGAGCGACCGGCGCTCCATTCATTTCTACGGAGCTGCCGACACAGACCCCGGAAGTCCGATGTTTGTGATGGAGAACTTCAGGGGACTTTCAGTCCCCCGTTCTCCCTATCGCTGCCAGCGATCACACATGTATCCCCTGTCCTGTGGATATCCTGTGGAGAGGGGATACATGTCCTGTGGATATCCTGTGGAGAGGGGATACATGTCCTGTGGATATCCTGTGGAGAGGGGATACATGTCCTGTGGATATCCTGTGGAGAGGGGATACATGTCTTTTGTTTAATGGCAGAGCGGGGAGATACCTCCCTGCTCTGCCGTAGTGTTCAGTGGCGTCGCGCTGTAGCAGCCATAGCGGCAGCTAGCGGAGCTTCCGTTCATGGTGGGGGCCCGTAGCCTCATGCCGCGGTCCCCGTAGCTGCTGCTACGGCGGTAGTGACGCCACTGGGTACTGGGAATACCATACCTGGGTAACATACAGTAGCTGACCATCGATAATACTGTGGTGGCCACAGCGCTGGATGTTATTATTAGGGCACGTTCAGACGTGGCAGAGTTTTTACGCTTCAAATGTTGTTGCAGATTTAGGGGAAAGTACGCAACGAATCTGCACCAATGTTTGCAGTTTTGACAGGTAATTCAGACGTTGCAGAAAACAGCTGAATTGGTAAACTGCCTGAAGAAGGGGCCTCTGTGCTCTGAAAGCTTGCATATAGAACTTTTATGGTTAGCCAATAAAGGTATCATACCTATTATACTTTTGTCTTTTTTGACACAAAAGTATTTAACATTTCAGTTTTTGCATTGCAAAGGCTGAAATACTTTGTGACATTACACTTCTCCGCAACAGACAGTGCATGCTGCGGCCAGAAATTTCTGCACCGCAGCCTATAGTCCGCAGCGGAGTTTTCATCAATGTCTGAACTAACTTGCCTAAAAATGTGTAGAAGGGCTGATTTTCGCGCAGCCGCCATCATTATGACACTCCATTTGGATGTTTGTAAACAGAAAAGCACGTGGTGCTTTTCTGTTTACATTCATATTTTTTACTGCTGTAGCAAGAATAACGCGCGTCCCACGGAAGTGCTTCTGTGTGGTGCGCGTGATTTTCACGCACCCATTGACTTCAATGGGTGCGTGATGCGCGATAAACGCCGGAATATAGAACATGTCGTGAGTTTTACGAAGCGGAATGACGCTGTGCAAAAATAAATGACAGTCTGCACTGCGCCATAGACTTGCATAGGTCCGTGCCACACGTGTGAAAAACACGCGCGTTGCACGGACGTATATGGCGTTCGTGTAAATCCGCCCTTAGGTACACTGCGCCACTATGATTCCGGTCCACAACGGATTGCTTCATGTCTCTGCCTAGGTCTATGTCCAAGCAAAGCGTGCAGGAGCAGAATCCCCGACCATAGTGGGATTCCACTACTCCGATAAGTTACAATAGCGCTACGCACAATAGCGCTAGGTACAGGTGGGGGGAGGGGTAGTGTGTCATCTATGTAATAAAATTACTCTTCCTCACAGCACAAAGTGCATGTGAGGAGGAGGAATGGTACATGAAGTACAATAACGGAGGCAGCATTAGGATAAGTTCACACATAGTATTTTGAGGAGTTTTTTTTAAGCGGAAACAGCATCGCAAAACTCTTCAAAAATGGACCGAAAATGCGTACCATTGATTTCAATGGGAGGCTTCGGCGTCTTTTTCCCGCGAGCAGTAAAACTGCCTTGCGCGAAAAAGAAGCGACATGCTCTATCTTCGGGCGTTTACGCCTCTGATCTCCCATTGACTTCAATGGGAGGCAGAGAAAGCGTATTTCGCGTTGTTTTATGCCCGAGGCGCTCAATTAACGTGGGCGTAAAACGCCACGGAAAACGACGCGAAAAACGCTGCAAAAAAAGCCGCAAACAACGCCGCAAAAAACAAGCAAAAAACAACGCCAAAAAGGCTACGATAAACGAGGGGAAAAACATTTTAAAAAAAACGTGAAAAAAACAGCAAACAAAGAGGCAAAGAACGCCACGAAAAACGACAGGGAAAAAGCCACGAAAGACGCAACAAAAAACGCAGAAAAAAAAAACACCACAAAAAAAGACGCGAAAAGCGAAGCAAAAAAGGCTATGATAAACGCCACGGAAAACATTGCGGAAAATGATGCGAAAAAAGCCGCAAACAGAGGCTAAGAACGCTGCGAAAAACAACTGGGAAAACGCCACGAAAGACGCAACGAAAAACGCAGAAAAAAAAAACAAAAAAAATGACGCGACAAGCAAAGAAAAAAAGGCTATGATAAACGCCACGGATAACATTGCAGAAAATGACGCGAAAAAAAGCCGCAAACAGAGGCAAAGAACGCTGCGAAAAATAACAGGGAAAACGCACCGAAAGACGCAACAAAAAAGGAAAAAAAAATAAACCCCCAAAAAAGACGCGAAAAGCGAAGCAAAAAAGGATATAATAAACGCCACGGAAAACATTGCGGAAAATGACGCGAAAAAAGCCGCAAACAGAGGCTAAGAACGCTGTGAAAAACAACTGGGAAAACGCGACGAAAGACGCAACGAAAAACGCAGAAAAAAAAACCCCCCAAAAAAGATGCGAAAAGCAAAGAAAAAAAGGCTATGATAAACGTCACGGAAAACATTGCGGAAAATGACGCGAAAAAAGCCGCAAACAGAGGCAAAGAACGCTGCGAAAAACAACTGGGAAAACGCCACGAAAGACGCAACGAAAAACGCAGAAAAAAAAACCCCCAAAAAAAGACGCGAAAAGCAAAGAAAAAAAGGCTATGATAAACGTCACGGAAAACATTGCGGAAAATGACGCGAAAAAAGGCGCAAACAGAGGCAAAGAACGCTGCGAAAAACAACTGGGAAAACGCCACGAAAGACGCAACGAAAAACGCAGAAAAAAAAAACCCAAAAAAAGACGCGAAAAACGACGGAAAAAAGGCTATGATAAACGACACACAAAACGCCGAAAAAAATATTGCGGAAAATGACGCGAAAAAAGCCGCAAACAAAGAGGCAAAGAAGGCTGCGAAAAAAAACGGGGAAAACCACACGAAAGACGCAACGAAAAACGCATAAAAAATTTCCGAAAACAACGACGCAAAAAAAGAAACGATAAACGACGCGAAAAAAAGGATACGATAAACTAAACGGAAAACACAGCGAAAAACATCGCAAAAAAAGACGCAAACAAACAAGCAAAAAACGCCAAGATAAAGTAAGCGAAAAACGCCACGAAAAAATCGGCAAAGAAAAACGCAAACAGCGCACAAAAAACGCCGGGAAAAACGACGCAAAAGACAACGTGCAGGGAGAGGTAAATCTGCCGCAAACTTCAAGACGGAATTTTGAGGCAGATATACCTCCTGCAAAAAAACTCTGTGTGAACATGGCCTTAGTGGAGAGAGACATGAGATAGAGGAGGGCGGACAAGGATTAGGGTATGTTCACACGAGGGCGTCCGTAACGGCTGAAATTACGTGGATGTTTCAGCCTGAAAACATCCCCGTAATTTCAGCCGTAACGGCATGTGCAGGTGCTTGAACGCCGCGTCCATTACGGGCGTAATTGGCGCTGCTATTCATTGGAGTCAATGAGTAACAGCTCCAATTATGCCCAAAGAAGTGACAGGTCACTTCTTTGACGCGGGCGTCTATTTACGCGCCGTCATATGACAGCGGCGCGTAAATATACGCCTCGTGTGAACAGACAAACGTCTGCCCATTGCTTTCAATGGGCAGATGTTTGTCAACGCTATTGAGGCGCTATTTTCGGACGTAATTCTGGGCAAAAACGCCCGATTTATGTCCGTAATTAGTGCGTGTGAACATACCCTTAGGGTAGACACGAAGAGGTTTATAGACCTGAAAAGAGAAATAAAACATAAATGTGAAAAACATAATGGGGAGGAGAACATTTGCTCATCATCCTTCAAGAATGTCAGCAAGGAGGAGCAAGGACAGCTCACATGAACTCTTGGAAGGTACGTGCACGCTCATTGCAGCCTGCAATGAGCGTGCACGTGAAAAAAGTTTCATAACAAGGAAAGATCAACAAACCAGACCTGAACTGCATGTAAACAAACTGTGCTGAATTCAAAGAAGAAATGTGTTAAGTAGAATTTTTTTTTAAAATAATGCTTTATTTAGGTTGTCTGTATAAGGGGTAATGTATGACACAGTTTTTGAAAAAATGTTGGGATCTCGGACAACCCCTTTAAGCTAAATATAAGTGTTATCCTATTTTTACTAAAAGCTAATAAAGGCTACGTTTTATACATTAATCCTTCTCTATCAAGTATCAATTAAGAAGGAATAACCGGTAACCAGCCCGTTGTACTAACTCTGGGATATTCACAACTCATGTTGCGATATTGTATGGAATTGGTTTAATAAAAATTAGAGTCCTTAACCAAATTCAAGCAAAGGTAAGGGTGGACACATCTGTATCTTGCAATTAGCACATCAGTAATTTGTGCTTTTTGTAATGTTTCATACTTTCATACTACTGGCTTTATATTTATATACAGAATATAAAGTAACAGCTAATCTTAAAGGCATGGTGTCGCCCCAAAAACATGGTTTTTTTTTAAAATTTAAACATTTAGTGTGTGGGTGATTAAACATTGTTCAAATTTTTTTTATTTTTTTCGCGAGTCAGGAAATATTATAAATTTTTTCAAATTTATAATACTACCCATTTTTGGTCACTAGATGGAGCTGTTTGGAGCTAGTTCCCAAAATTGCAGCATTGCAACATTGGGTTAAAAGCTATCGCTCTAGTGAGCTCTCAGCAATCCCCCCTCCTTTATCCTGGCTAGTGCCGGGATAAACGAGGGGTTTGAAAGGTTTAACCTCCTACACTGTGTGTCGCCATTTTTTGAGGTAACCCACAGTGTAGTAGGTTTACATGCAGTAGTAAACACACACAAACACTAACATACATTGAAATCGCTTACCTGCTCCTGCCGCCGCGGCCCGTCCGCTCCCTTTGCTGCCGCTGTTCCATGTGCACTTGTCCGGAAGCCGCGACCGGAAGTAGTAATATTACTGTCCAGCCGCGACTTCCGGTCCACAGGAAAATGGCGCCGGACGGCGCCAATTTCGAATAGGACTGTGTGGGAGCGGCGCATGCGCAGTTCCCACACAGACGCCGTACACGGCAGTCAATGGGACGGGAGCCGTTCGCAGTCCCTATGGGACTGTGGCTGCCGTATTCCATGTCTGTGTGTGTCGTTAATCGACACACACAGAAATGGAACAAAAAATGGCAGCCCCCATAGGGAAGAAAAAGTGTGAAAATAAGAAACAGTAAAACACAAACACACAAATGAAAATAAACGTTTATATTAAGGCACTAACATCTTTAACATATAAACAAATTATTTGTGATGACACTGTTCCTTTAAAGTCGGTTCCTACCTACCCTGAGTGAATTTTGTTAGCCTAGGCACTAGAGTGAGATGAGTAATGTAAGGAGCCATCTGAATGACGTCACCTGATTGTGACAGTACGACTCATACAATTGGCTCAAAATGTGCGCTAAGAACCTCACATTTATATAGTAAATATAGCAGTAATGCAATTTAAAAAATCAATAAAAAATCTGTGTTTACATGTATCGAAATGCCTGCTAAATGCTGCGGCATTTTTTCACATTAATGTGACTGAATAGTATTTGTCCTGTCCTTCATCAATATTCAGTATTATAAATAAAAGATTATTTGAACTATAATGTTTCTCTAACTGATTTTGCAGTACTTTCATAGCATTTTGATATAATATATTTGGTCAATTACTGGCTATGCTGTATCTAATTCTGCTTTTAGAGATATTGGAATGGCATGTAAGTCCATGAGTGCTATTTCAGAATGCCAGATGTTCTTGTCTGCCATACATCACCCAGCTGTCTACATGATTTTGATGTTGTGACACACTAGTCCGTGTGAGTGCTAATCCACTCTTTTCTGTCATACTAAGCCTTTTCTACATTGTCCTGTAATTGGTTTCCAGTTCTTTGTATATTTCTAGCTAATTGGTGACACATTGTAATTTTTTATATTATTCAAAAGCCTATGGAAATAGGTCTGAGAATACAACACTTTCATTTGGGCAATTGAGAAACTGAGTGCTAGCATTAGTCGTTTCAGTAAGTTATATTTTCTGCAAAACACAAAACCACTGTAGGGGAAATTTATTACACAAACTATGGGATAATTTTGGTACACACCATGCAAAAAATAAAAAATACGCTAATTTTAAGCTTATCTAGATATTCTTTAAAACGGTCTAGAAAAAGAGGCTTTTGTGAAGTCATAAAACACACCAAATTTATTTAAAGAGGCTCTGTCACCACATTATAAGTGCCCTGTCTCCTACATAAGGAGATGGGCGCTATAATGTAGTTGACAGTGATGCTTTTTATTTTAAAAAAACAATCTATTTTTACCACTTTATTACCGATTTTGGTTTATGCTAACGAGTTTCTTAATGCCCAAGTGGGCATGTTTTTACTTTCGACTAAGTAGGCGTTGTACAGAGGAGTGTATGACGCTGACCAATCAGCATCATGCACTCCTCTCCATTCATTTACACAGCAGTATTGCGTTCTTACTTGAACGCGATGTGCAGCCACATACACAGACATTAATGTTAATCAAGTGTCCTGATAATGAATATACATTACCTCCAGCCTGGACGTCATGTGTATTCAGAATCCTGACACTTCTGAATCATTTCTGTGAGATTTCCAGCAAGGGAAACGAAATCTTGTTTACCTCGTAATCTCGCGAGATTACGCGTGGCTTGCTGGAATCTCACAGAAAAGACTCAGAAGTGTCAGGATTCTGAATACACATGACGTCCAGGCTGGAGGTCATGTATATTCATTATCAGGACACTTGATTAACGTTAATGTCTGTGTATGTGGCTGCACGTCGTGTTCCAGTAAGAACGCGATGCTGCTGTGTAAATGAATGGAGAGGAGTGTATGACGCTGACTGGTCACTGATTGGTCAGCATCATACACTCAGTACAACGCCCACTTGGTCGAAAGTAAAAACACGGCCACTTGGGAATTAAGAAACTCATTAGCATAAAGCTAAAAATCGCTAATGAAGTGGTTTAAAACAGATTGTTTTTCTAAATAAAAAGCACTGCTGTCACCTACATTATAGCGCCGATCTCATTATATAGGAGATAGGGCACTTATAATGTGGTGACAGAGCCTCTTTAAGATTTTTGTCACAAAACATTGGTGTACATATACGCTAGTCAAGAGGTGGTGTAAATTAGATAACCGAGCCTAAAATGTCTTGTAGTTGTGTCCAATTTACTGTTGCATTTGCCCCAATGGAATAAATATGGTATTATTTTCGCCATCTTGCGCATTGATGCACTTTATAACAGTATTTATAACAGTATTGAGATATAAAAAAATATTCCCTATTGTGATTATATGTATTTGCCCTGAAATGTGTGATTTAAAAAGTTTCCACATGACATACACTATATGAAGGTGCACATGACATACACTATATGGACAAAAGTATTGAGGCACACTTCTTACTCATTTAATTCAGGTGTGTCATTCAGTCCCATTACCACAGGTGTATAAAATTGTGCACCTAGTCATGCAGTCTGCCTTTCCAAAAATTTGTGAGAGAATAGGTCGTTCTAAAGAGATCACTGAATTTGAGTATGGTACTGTGATAGGATGCCACCGTTGCAACAAGTAAGTTTGTGAAATGTATGCCTTCCTAGATATTCCACGATCAACCGTGAGTGGTATTATTACAAAGTGGAAGCATTTAGGAACCACAGCAATTCAGCCACAAAATGGCAGACAACATAAAGTTACAGAGCGGTGTCGCCGAGTGGTGAACCGCATAGTGAATAAAGTCGCCAACGCTCTACTCTCTCAAAAACTGCAGAGTTCCAAGCCTCCTCTGGCATTAACATCCGGACAAAAACTGTGTGCCAGGAGCTTCATGGCATGGGTTTCCATGGCCGAGCATTCTGCATGCAAGCCTTACATCACCAAGCACAATGCCTAGCGTCGGATGGAGTCATGCATAGCAAGCCACCACTGGACTTTGGAGCAGTGGAAACGTGTTCTTTGGAGTGATGAATCATGTTTCTCTATCAGGCAGTGTGATGGATGAGTCTGGGTTTGGCGAATGGCAGGAGAAAGTTTCCTGTTTGACTGCATTGTGCCAACTGTAAAGTTTGGTGGTGGAAGAATAATGCTATAGGGTTGATTTTCAGGGGTTAGTTCCAGTGAAGGGAAATCTTAATGCTTCAGCATACTAAGACATTTTGGACAATTGTATGCTTCCCACTTTGTGGGAACAGTTTGGAGAAGGCCCTTTTATGTTCCAGCATGACTGTCCCAGTGCACAAAGTAAGGGCCATAAAGGCATGGTTGGGTGAGTTTGGTGTGGAAGAACTTGACTGGCCCGGACAGAGCCCTGACTTTAACCCCATTGAACACCTTTGGGATGAACTAGAACAGATATTGCCAGCCCTCTTGTACAACATCAGTGCCTGACCTCACAAAAGCTCTTCTGGATGAATGGGTGAATATTCCCACAGACATACTCCAAAATCTTGTAGAAAGCCTTCCCAGAAGAGTGGAAGACATTTTTTCTACAAAGGAGAGGAACAACTACATATTAATGCCTATGGAGTTCGAATAAGATGTTATAACATCTCCTGTAGGTGTTATGTAATGTGTTGGTGTCCGAATACTTTTGTCCATATAGTGTATATTTTTTACAGTATTTTCAGCTTTTTTTTTAAACTTTCTTTATTATTTAGTCCTACCTTATCCAATTCTTATGCATTAAAATCTAAAATATATTGCCTATAGGCTATTCTCCAGCTCAGTTCTAAATTTAGAGAGCAAAATATACCGATGTAGCCTTAGCTAATTTGATCCCTGGTGTGCAATCCATTGTTTACTGCAATGCAGAACTTGCAGTGTCTAAAAAAAATATTTGTCTACAGCTGTAAAAAACGCAGTTCAAGATCCTAAAGAGCTTGAAGGGAATGTATCACCTATATATTTTTTACTAACTTGAATTATATATTGATACATAATCTTTTCTTCTAGTTTAATTTTTAGATTTTTGGTTGTAGATTTTTTTTTAATTCTATTACAGTACATGATTAAGGGGGGAGGCCAACTTACCTGTGCTGCTGTTAACAACATTTAGAGATATGCCACATGGAACATAGGAACCTGGAGACTGGAGATATTGTCTTTTTCTAAATCAATAATTTTTATTCAGTTATTCATATATCAAAAGACAAAGTAAAACAGTACAGGTATATGCAACAAACCTGTATGATAAGTATTACATGAATAAAGACCAATATAACAATATACATAAACTGTATGGGTAGATATCTGCAAAAAAAGAAACTTGGGGAACTTCATGGGAGGGGGGGGGGGCAAGTGAAGGCAAAATCAAGGTGTTTTTGACCTAGAAAGGATGAGGTGTCACATCTAGTTGAACTATTATCTGGGATATTTATGTGAATAGCATCAATAGCGGTGCAAATGCCAAACACTTGATTCCACCTGGGAACTTCTGTAGCCAAGCGTCCCAAGTGAAGTTAAGAGAATGTAATCTTTTCTGCTGAAGTGCAAACAGCCTTTCATATAAGCAATGATTCATGATAAATTCTATCAATAAAGACATAGTGGGATTCATAGGGGATTTCCAAATTTTGACTATAAGTAATTTAACAAATAGCCACATGTGGCAAGTTAGTAGTCTAAATTCCATAGGAATAGTTTATATTCCCAATAATGCTGGGGTCGGATCAGAAGGTATAGAGAGACTCTAACAATGTGACAGTCCCAAAATACATGGAATAAGAATCCTGTATGCCCACAGAGTCTCCAACATAGTTTTGAAGTGCCAGGGAACACGTGCTAATCTGGAAGGCATATAATACATCCTCAGTACCAACTTATGATAGACTTCTAAAAGATTCACATATAAGAATAATTAAAGCGTCCAACTAAATGCCTTAGACTATTGTTTAGTAGAAGAGGTCAACTGTAGGTCTTTTTCTCAATTGATTAGATGGCCATTCTTTGAAATCTTCACATTCCAAATAAATTAGTTATATACAGGGTGGGCCATTTATATGGATACACCTAAATAAAATGGGAATGGTTGGTGATATTAACTTCCTGTTTGTGGCACATTAGTATATGGGAGGAGGGACATTTTTAAAGCTGGGTGTTGACCATGGTGGCCATTTTGAAGTCAGCAATTTTGTATCCAACTTTAGTTTTTTTCAATGGGAAGAGGGTCATGTGACATCAAACTTATCGAGAATTTCACAAGAAAAACAATGGTGTGCTTGGTTTTAACGTTACTTTATTCTTTCATGAGTTATTTACAAGTTTCTTACCACTTATAAAATGTGTTCAAAGTGCTGCCCATTGTGTTGGATTGTCAATGCAACCCTCTTCTCCCACTCTTCACACACTGATAGCAACACCGCAGAAGAAATGCCTCCCGATCTGACCCCCTTAGACTTTTATCTTTGGGGTCATCTGAAGGCAATTGTCTATGCTGTGAAGATACGAGATGTGCAGCAACTGAAACTACGGATACTGGAAGCCTGTGCTAGCATTTCTTCTGCGGTGTTGCTATCAGTGTGTGAAGAGTGGGAGAAGAGGGTTGCATTGACAATCCAACACAATGGTCAGCACTTTGAGCACATTTTATAAGTGGTCAGAAACTTGTAAATAACTCATGAAAGAATAAAGTAACGTTAAAACCAAGCACACCATTGTTTTTCTTGTGCAATTCTCGATAAGTTTGATGTGTCACATGACCCTCTTCCCATTGAAAAAACTAAAGTTGGATACAAAATGTCCGACTTCAAAATGGCCGCAATGGTCAACACCCAGCTTGAAAAGTTTCCCCCCTCCCATATACTAATGTGCCACAAACAGGAAGTTAATATCACCAACCATTCCCATTTTATTTAGGTGTATCCATATAAATGGCCCACCCTGTATATTTCTTGCAGACTTCAGATCTGAAATAGGAGAGTTATAAAAAAAAGCGTTGCAATTGCGGAGAGATCTGAACCTCCGATATAGGGGATTTTGTGAGAAAATGCTTGTTCTGCAAATATTTATACAAGTCATGTGGCAAGATAGAATATCTGTCTGCGAATTCCAAGAAAGGCCTAACTGCTTCCATCGACATAAGGTCAAACACAAGAGAGAGACCTTTACTTATCTAAAATCCTTGACATTTACATTAGGCATAAGAAATTCCAGATTTTTTAAGGGTAAGGGGATATACATTTTTGACGTCAAAGAATTTCAACTGTGTATTAGAGAGAGCCAGGCCTGTACAGATCCACAAAGTGTGGGAATGGTGGGCAAAGGTTGTTTAGGTCCATTACATTAGCTAAAAGCAAAGATATGAGAGAGCACCTTCCGATTAGGTGTTGTTCTATAGCAGGCCAGCTAGACCCTTGGAAAGAAGTCCACCAAGGGCAAAGTTGGTTCAGGATTATTGATCTATGTTATAAAAATAAATCAAGTACTCTCATTCCACTTCTTTATCTACTTTAAATAGGATAGATGCTGCTTTCTGTGTTTTTTTTTCCCTCCTCAAATAAATCCTGTCAATTGTTTTTGAAATTTAGAGAGTATATTTCTAGGGAAAGGAACAATTAATGTTCTGAAATAATACAGAATCTTAGGGAGTATCAACAGTTTATAAAGCACAATGCGTGCCATACAGGATGGTTTGAATTTGTAGAGATTATTGGGTTCAAGTTGTACAGAGGAAAGGAGGAGTATCAAATTTATATTAGTTATTTTTGATAGTGGAGAGCAAAGCTTGATCCCCATGTATGAGATTGAGTCATATTCCCATTGAAAGTTAAACTCTTTTTGAATAGATTCTTTAAGATTCAGATTAATGTGCAGCTCTAACAGCTGGGACTTGGAGGGGTTAATTTTATAGAAGGAAACTTGTCCAAATTGGTATATAATGGTAGAAACTTCCCTTATGGAGACTATGGGATATTGTAGTGTTAATATTACATAATTAGCAAATAATCCTAATTTGTGCTGCCTAAAACCCACTGAAATTACTGATATTAATATTCGTCTTAGAATTTCCGCCAATGATTCCATAACCAATGTGAATAGGAGGGTGGATAAAGGACATCCCTGCCAGGTTCCGTAAGAAGTCGTAAAATACTTAGATTAAATGTCATTAGCCAAAACTTTAGCCAAAGGGAAAATGTGTAAAGAGCATGTATAGCCTATAGAATAGTACCTGAAAAAGCCCAAAAGCCTTTAAAAAGTTAAAAACAAATTCCCAATGTATTCTACCGATGGCCTTCTCTGCGTTCAGAGTTAGAAACAGAAAATGTGTACGTGATCTCTCTTGTAACCCTTTCTCGTTGCATTTGTTTCTGAACCTGGCTATAAGGATGTCTATAAGTGGTTGAGTTAACATCTTATATTTTTGTGTCATAATTCTTAGAGAGATGGTTCTCAAATTAGCAGGAAAGGTTGGAGGCTTACCAGGCTTAGGAATTTTGACTATAGTAGCCTGTAGCATCTCTGCAGGTAATTTGCCTGTTACCATAGCTACATAAAAAAAATTTGGGGACAGGATGGATTCAAATGATTGATAGTTTTCATTTGAGAAGCCATCTGTAACATTGCTCTATAACGATACAACCTGTCTAGCAAAAGCATTTTCACCTTCGTTCTTGACACTGGCTACTCTGTTTAGCAGAGTCTAGGGACCACAGGTTTTCAACCTTTAACCCCTGTACAGGGATCTGGACTTTGTTGCAGCCATTGGAGACGCTGGAAAGTAGACGAGAGATCTGTGTCTTGCGCATCATGAGTTTCCTCGTTTTCATATATGATGCAAAAAATATTTATCTTTTAATCTAAGTTAACTATTAATATACTTTTAAGTTTTTGCCTCATTGTGAATAAGGGCATCATGTAGAACTTCAAAGGGATTGTGTTGAAGTTAGGATTCTAAAGGTTTAATCTAGTAGAGTTAGTTTCCATTTGGGCTGCTTTTTATAATGAGATCCCTGCTGGATCATCATTCCTCTAATGACAGCCTTATGGACGTTCCATAGAGAAAAAGGGTCTATGTCCTGGAAGTCATTAATAAAAAAAAAAGTACTGTTTTAAATGGGTAGACAGCTTGTCTCTATAAATGGGAAGAGACATAAGAAATTTGTTATTCAGACAAAATTTAAGAGACACCATGGAGAATAGATTGATAAGGAGAATATGAGTGTGGTCAGACCAAGTAGTTTGTCCTATGTACGAGGACTTATCATTCTGTAGGTTCCACCTGTCCACCAGAAACGGGTCGATCCTGGAAAGAGATCGGTGTCTCATGGATTAGAATGTGTACTCCCTAGAGGAAACATTTAAACATCTGGAGGAATTATTCAAATCCTCTATATATAGTCATGAGGCCAGAGTTGGAAGAAATCTCTGTCTCAATTTAGTGGTATCAAATATGGGTTCTTGGATGATATTGAAATCTCCACATAGAATCAATTTGTCTTGCTGAATTTTGCAGATACTCTTAATTGTTTTATTTAAAAACCTTATCTGGGATGAGGTAAGTGCATAAACATTTACAATCGTAAAAAGGGAAGTCAGCTTGCAAACCAGTACAAGAAATCTCACCCTTACAAAGTTGGAAAACCACCATATCTCTAACTACTATTTGAACTCGTGCTTTTTTATGTTCTGAATTAGCCTCATACAAATTGGGAAATCTTTGATGGGAAAATGTAAAAAAATTGTGATCAAGAGAAATGTGTCTCCTGAAGGCAGAGAATATCCAAAGCAGAGGCAAGAGCATCTCTCCACACAGATCTTTTGAATAGGCTATTCAGGCCCTTGACATTTAATTGTTTATGGGTATGTTCACACGCACTAATTACGGACGTAATTCGGGCGTTTTTGCCCCGAATTACATCCGAAAATAGCGCCTCAATAGCGTTGACAAACATCTGCCCATTGAAAGCAATGGGCAGACGTTTGTCTGTTCACACGAGGCGTATATTTACGCCCCGCTGTCAAATGACGGCGCGTAAATAGACGCCCGCGTCAAAGAAGTGACCTGTCACTTCTTTGGGCGTAATTGGAGCCGTTATTCATTGACTCCAATGAATAGCAGCGCCAATTACGTCCGTAAAGGATGCGGCGCTCAAGCGCCTGCACATGCCGTTACGGCTGAAATTACGGGGATGTTTTCAGGCTGAAACATCCCCGTAATTTCAGCCGTTACGGACGCCCTCGTGGAAACACACCCTCAGGGTAAATACAAAGAACTAGCACATCATTTGTTCTTTCCAAGGACTTTACATAGGACCAACAAGGAGACATTCATTGCATGACGAAGAAAGACGTTTCAGACATCAATACAGGAAGGGGTTCTTTACAGTTAGAGTAGTCAAACTAGGGATTGCCCTACCCAAAGAGGTAGTAATGGCAGATACAATGTCAGCAGTTAAAAAAAGGCATTTCTGGTTGTAACTAACCTAGCAATAAAAGAAGTGTTATTATTTGAGAAGGGTTGAACTTAATGCTCCTGTCTCTTTTTTTCAACCTATGTAAATATCTAACTATGACCAAATGGGGAAATACCATTCTATATGGTTCCATATTTCCAGTTCAGACATTTTCCCTTGGAGGCAGATAAAGATGCATTGTACAAATAAAGATGTGAACTGCGATCTAACAATAATGAAATGGGAGGGCAAAAGGTGTAAAATAAATGTGTACAATTACTAAAGAGTACAAAATCAAGACCTATAGCAGAGCATAACAGTCATAGCAGGCAGTTGCCCCTACTTCTGCAAATGGAGTAGACAGTCCATCTTATTGAGAACTCAACCTCCTTATTGAGGCTAACTTAAATAGTACATTATCAAGTAGATGCCTTTCGAGACCATTCAAGAGTTTTGCAGGGCCTTTGGATTCATCCTGGTGAGTTTGGTCCGGTAGTGGGAGCCCCTACTTCTTCAGCATAATAGTGCTGTTTTCAGAGTTGTTTAGGACATGAGGTGTGCCCTCTTATGGATGAGTAGCTTCTTGCGGAAGTCCCACTAGTAAGCTATTTTTCATTTTCAAAGAATCAAAGTGATCAGAGCGAATTTCCGTCTCGCCTGAATTGTCGTTGATTTTTAATCAGAAGGAGATTTAGATATCCATCGAAACTTTCACATTATTTCCTCTGTTCCTATCTTTTTATTTTTTGCAAATCTCTATTTATTTTTTTAAAACAAGATACAGAATCATGAATAAAAACAATATTCATTCAGATGCAAGTGTAACATTTCATATTAAGACAATCATAGTATTTGAAATAAGGCATTCGAGAGTCATAGACATTAATGCAATATGAGAAAGAAAGCAAGTAATTAACTGGAGTTTGCAAACTGAAAAGGAAGAATGATGAAGAAACTATGTACAAAGTTCCCTTGTTGAGTATCGATTAATTTGAAGTTCAAATATTTGAAAAACATAATTAAAGTGTCTTATAGGTTTAAAGAGATAAATGGCATGTAATAACAGTATGAGTAGTGAAGTATTTATATTAATGAATAGATTAGAGGTAGCTAACTGAATATTATTGAGGAGAAATAATATCTCTTCCACTAAAGAAAGAGGATATTTTCTGTGTTACTATAGGTATATCAACTGGGACCTGAGAGCTTGCATTAGTAATTCAGGACAAGAGAGTTTCCAAGGATTCCATAGATCTAATTTTCCATGTCTACATAGTTCCCAACTTAACAGTTCCTCCATTCTACAAAGCATATTAATCCAGGAGTTCTTGGATATCTTTGAACTTTTGCTGAAACTGTTTGCAGGTTTTTTGAAAATGAATGATATGTAGAAAGGAGGAACGGACCAAGCCCTGAGACATAAACATAAATATGTTATAATTGGTCAGTTTATTCCATAGTGATAAAGGTGGGTCATGGGCATTTAGAAAGCGGGTTAACAGCTTCAGGGGTGCTAATGAAGAATGTGATCTGGATGGAGTCAGAGAATTTAAATAATTGTGAAAGACCGATATAGTCCCTTTGGTAGTAGGGCTTATTTTGAGGGATCGGTTCGGCTTGACAGTGGAGCACCATAACTGTGCTAAGCCTGTTGCATCTAGGAGGGCTCTTTCAGCATCATTCACCCATCTACTCATGTGGACTGTTCTATAATATAGAAGAGGGTCAGGAAGCCCTATACCACCTGAGAGACCTTTGAGGATTAATAACCTATATGGGAGTCTCTGTGGTCTATTGTTCCATAACAACCTCAAGAATATTCTACATATGGTGTTGAAAAATGTTTGAGGAAAGAAAATTGGAACTGTTGAGAGAACGTATAGCAGGTGAGGTAGTATATAGGATTTTAAAGAGTTCTTCCTATCTATCTAGCCCCACGCACATGACCGTAAAAAATCTCCGTAATTGCGGACCATAAATACGGACCCGTTTAGTTCTATTGGCCACAGACACCTTTCCGTATCGCTATGGAAGGGTGTCCGTGCAGTAGAACTGTGCCGTGAATTATGAAGCATGTCCTACTTTTTGTATTTTACTTTGTATGGGAGAATGGCCCGAAAATGCGGTCGGTGGCCGGCCGTGCCCGCAGAGGCCTAAGATAGTGTAGCAGAAGTTGAATCTTGCGGATCAGTGGGAGGTAATATGCAGAAAATTATTTTGGGAGATCCTTAGTTAGTTGGATACCTAAATATTTATTCTAAAAAAAGGAACAAGCAGCAGCACTGGACAGATGGATTAGGTGGGTCACAGGCCAATAACCCTTCAATGTAGAGAAAAATGGAGAATGAGGCAGCACAACCAATTCAAAGAAAAATAGTGATCCTATTTCTCCCACAAGCAACATTTCAACTCAGTATAAGCCTTTCTCAAGCATGAAACATTGTTTGTGGAATACATAGGATCACTATTTTTCATTGAATTGGTTGTGCTGCCTCATTCTCCATTTTTCTCGAAATATTTAATCTGGTGTTCAGGCCATTGAAATGGTGCCAGTCTCTTAAGTTTTTCAATGTCTCGGTTATTTACGGAAACATTCAAGACTTCAGATTTTGTATAATTGATTTTAAAATTAGATATCCAAACAAACGATTCAAATATCTGAAGTATATGTGGGAATGCTTGGTGAGGATTAGTGACTACTAATAAGAGATAATTTGCAAAGGCTGCATTTTTATGATGATATGTGCCTAACTTTAAACCCTGAATTTCGTCTGTTTGGACCAATTTCTGGATGAGAATTTCCATCATAAGAACAAATAATGTAGAGGACAGTGGGCAGCCCATTCATTATAGTAAATGCGGGGGATAGCGTGCCATTCAATCTTAATTTAGCTGAAGGTGACGTATAGAGGGAGAAGGTGGCATTAATAAAAAAAATCAGGGAAACCAAATTTGTGGAGCATGGCTTGCATGAATGACCATCTGACTCTATTGAATGCTTTTTCAGCATCTGTTACTATCAGGACAAGAGGCAATTTCTTTGGAAAATCAGAATGGATAAAATTGATGAGTCTGGTGGTGTTATTTCTGCGCTCTCTCATGGGGACAAACCCCACTCAGGGGAGATTAATTTAGATAGCAGGGGCTGTATCCTAGAGGCAATGATTTTCGCCCACCATATAATGTCTGTGTTTAAGAGCAAAATAGGGCGATAACTGGCACAGATTGTGGTGTCTTCCCTTCTTTAGGAAGTAGTGTAATGTAGGCCTCTAAGGTCTAAGCGGGTAGTCGGGCGCCTTTCATGAGATCATTACATACGTTAAGAAAGTGTGGTAGTAAGATATGTTGACATTTTTTGTAGCAACTGATGGGTAACCTGTCAGGTCCAGGGGATTTACCAGTTGGGATAGTGGCGAGTGTTTTGGACAGTTCTAACATTGTAAAGGGTTGTAGTAAGGTTTGTTTGTCTTCATCTGATAGGGAAGGGAGATTAATGGAGTCTAGAAAAAGCTAAGTGGCCTCAACTGCTTGTGGAGATTGGTTCAAATTATACAGTGTAGTATAAAATGTTAGAAATTCTTCGGTGATACCTTTTATGTCTGTCACCACTTTATTCTTTCGTGTTTTGCTCTCGTATATAGAGGATTTCTCCTTTCATTTCTTAGATAATGTAGACATAATTTTAGAGCCTCTATCTCCATGAGCATAAAATTTAAAGGTGCTTCTTTGGTAAAGCTTGGTAGATTTAATGTTTAAGACATCTTTCAGCTTATTTTTAAGATCTGTAGGGTCGTTTTGTATGGACACAGCTTTAGGGTCAGTTCACACAGAGTTTTTTTACATGTTTTTTTAAATGTTTTCTGACGTCGGAAAACGCGCCAAAAAACGTCCGAAAATGCCTCTCATTGATTTCAATGGGAGGCGGAGGCAGTTTATTCCCGCGAGCGAAAAAACCGCCTCGTGGGAGAAAGAAGCGACATGCTGTATCTTCGGTCGTTTACGTCTCTGACCTCCCATTGACATAAAAAAACGCCTCGAAAAACGCGGAAAACGGCATGCAGGCAGATCAAAATCTGAATTTTGAGGCAGAATTTTCTGCCTGCAAACAACTCTGTGTGAACATACCCTTAGAGTGCTTCCCAGTCCTCTCCAGTTCATAAATCTGAGCTAAAAGAGAATTAAGCTCTGCAGATCTCTTTTTTAATTTTAGTGTCTAAAGCTATAAATTCGCCTCTGATAAATGCCTTATGTGTTTCCCATAAAACAGGAGAAGAGATATCTGGGGTAGGGTTGTTAGAAAATAACTCCACGAGAGAGGATTGCAAGGCGCCAGAGTTTTTAGTGTCATCTAGTAAAGTTTTATTGAGCGTCCACACCCACGATCTATAGGAGACATTGGAGAAATGAATATAGGGAATATATGTAAAACATAAACATGGCTTTGAGCCAAAACAACCTAAGAAAAGGTGAGATGATGAACATCATAAAAGGTGTATACTGGAGTAACAAGCAATATGAGATACAGATATATTAGAATGACAATGGTATCAAAAGGTTATCTTAAATGGATGTACTAATACAGTTATAAAGGAAATGTTATTGTTCTGTCTATTTCAATAAATTGTGTTACTAGACAGACTTCGTGAACTAAACTAGTTGGATGACATAGAGACCCTATTTTAATATTTCCTAGTGAAAGTGTAGAAATTAACCTGGTGGTGGTGTTAGGGGCGTAGCTAGGGGGGGGGGGGCAGGCGGGGCATGTGCCCAGGGCGCAGCTTAGAGGGGGGCGCCAGCGCCACCTCCTCCTGCACTATAATTGTACCTGTGTTTATAGGACACAGGTACAATTAGAAGCAATGAATGGCCGGGTACGTTCCGTGCCCGGCCATTCAGCGCCTTTCCACGAGTGAAGCGACTGGTACCTTTTGTACCAGTGAAGCTTCCGTCGATGAAAGGTGCTGAGTGACAGGGAAAGGCATCCTGCCCAGCCAATCAGCGCCTTTCTTAGACGCTGCGTTCAACCCCCAGGAGACCTGCGCAGAAGAGAGCAGGTCTCCATGGCTGCCGGACGGCGTGGGAACGGGATTAAGGTGAGTTTAAATAGTTTTTTTTTTCGTTTTTTTTAATTGTAATAAAAGTGTGGCTGTATCTACAAGGGGGCCTTTATCTATGGGGGGGACTTTGTCTACACGGGGGGGACTTTGTCTACACGGGTGCGGACTTTATCTACGGAGGGGGGACTTTATCTACGGAGGGGGGACTTTATCTATGGAGGGGAGCCTTTATCTACATGCGGGGGGCTTTGTCTACGGGGGGGTGTATATCTACAGGGGGGGCTATATACTGGGGTGGGCTATCTATGGAGCACCATATACAGGGGTGGGCTATAGCTACAGGGGGGGCTATATAGTATATAGCCCCCTGTAGATATAGCCCACCCCTGTATATAGCCCCCCCTGTAGATATAGCCCACCCCTGTAGATATAGCCCACCTCTGTATATAGCCCACCCCTGTAGATATAGTCCCCCTGTAGATATAGTCCCCCTGTAGATATAGTCCCTCTGTATATAGCCCACCCCTGGATATAGCCCACCCCTGGATATAGCCCACCCCTGAATATAGCCCCCCTGTAGATATAACCCACCTCCGGATATAACCCACCCCTGGATATAGCCCACCCCTGGATATAGCCCCCCCTGTAGATATAGCCCCCCTGTAGATATAGCCCCCTGTAGATATAGCCCCCCAGTAGATATAACCCACCTCTGTATATAGTCCCCCTGTATATAGTCCCCTTGTAGATATAGCCCACCCCTGTAGATATAGCCCACCCCTGGATATAGCCCACCCCTGGATATAGCCCCCCCTGTAGATATAGCCCCCCTGTAGATATAGCCCCCCTGTAGATATAGTCCCCCTGTAGATATAGTCCCCCTGTAGATATAGTATCCCACAAATAGCTCCCCCTATAGTGCTCCCCAGAAAGCCCACCCCTGTATATAACCCCCCTGTACATATAGTCCACCCCTGTATATAGTGCTCCACAGATAGCCCACCCTTGTATATAGTATATACAGGGGTGGGCTATCTGTGGAGCACTATATACAGGGGTGGACTATCTAGTGGAGCACTATATACAGGGGTGGGCTATCTGTGGAGCACTATATACAGGGGTGGACTATCTAGTGGAGCACTATATACAGGGGTGGACTATATGTACAGGGGGGCTATATACAGGGGTGGACTATATGTACAGGGGGCTATATACAGGAGTGGGCTATCTGTGAAACACTATATACAGGGGTGCACTATATGTGAAGCACTATATACAGGGGTGGACTATATGTGGAGCACTATATACAGGGGTGGGCTATATCTACAGGGGGGCTATATACAGGGGTGGGCTATATCTACAGGGGGGCTATATACAGGGGTGGGCTATCTGTAGAGCACTATATACAGGGGGCTATATACAGGGTTGGGCTATACGTGGAGCACTATATACAGGGGTGGGCTATATCTACAGGGGGCTATATACAGGGGTGGGGTATCTGTAGAGCACTATAGGGGGAGTTATTTGTGGGACACTATATACAGGGGTGGGCTATATGGGGGCGCTATCTACAGGGGGCTCTATTGCAGGCACTATCTACAGGTGGCACAATGTGTGTGTGGGACACGGTGTATGCTGCTATTATAATTAGAGGTGCAGTGTATGGCGCTATTATATTTAGGGGTGTAGTGTGTGGTATAATGATAACTTTATATTTATGTATAGGTGCAGAAATGTTGGAAAAGTGAGAAGCTGAAGACATGTGAGCGGCAAACTGCAGAAATGGGCTGTGACCGGGAGAATTCATCATAGAGGTCTGGATCGGATGGAGAAAAATAACTAGACTCACGCTGACGGTGATCACTTAATGTAAATGTTTATTCTGCCTCTAATCTGCACTGTAGTCACTGTATGATCTTCAGTGAGATGATGGGTGGTGTGATTATGATATGATTTATTTTTTGTGAAACAGCATCTCCCAGCATATCCTTACCATTGTTCGGGCCATGCTGGGAGCTGTAGTTTTACGCCGTACACACCTGTACAGCAGGGGTTGTACTAAATTGAGCTGTATTTGTGCTGGTGCTGTATTTATGTACTGAGCTTTGTTCTGGTGCTGTATATATGTAATGAGCTTGGTTCTGGTGTTGTGTATAGAACCATATTGCTTGTAAAATGTACAAATGTTTTTATGCTCGCGTTAGATAAAAAGAAATGACACGTCGATTAGTAGGGAAAACAAACACGGCGAGGGGGAAGGAGATGTCGGGAAAGAGGTTGGGGGGGGGTGCCAAACGGAATCTTTGCCCCGGGTGCTGGAGAACCTAGCTACGCCTCTGGGTGGTGTAATCGTGAGTGTGCTAATTATGGTGTGCACCTTCATTCTAATAAATCAATCCATTGGAGAGGTTGTGAAGTAGGGGTGGAGGACAATCTCCACTATCACATAACATTGTTTTACAAGAACAATAAAGGTAATCTAATATTGACAAAAACAGGTTATGTAAACAACAGGACTCACTTAACCCCTTGAGTACCCAGCTCATTTTGGCCTTGAGGACCAGACCCATTTTTTCAAATCTGACATGTATCACTTTATGTGGTAATAACTCCGGAATGCTTTTACCTATCCAATTGATTCTGAGATTGTTTTCTCGTGACATATTGTACTTTAGTTTAGTGCAAAAATTTGGTCGATAAATTCATTGCTTATTTGTGAAAAACACCAACATTTAGCGAAAATATGAAGAAATTATGATTTTTCCAATTTTAAATGCATCTGCTTGTAAAACAGATGGTAATACCACACAAAATAGTTACCAATTAACATCTCCCATATGTCTACTTTATGTTTGCATCGTTTTTTGAACATCCTTTTATTTTTCTATGACCTCACAAGGCTTAGAACTTTAGCAGCAATTTCTCATATTTTTAAGAAAATTTCAAAAAGCGATTTTTTCATGGACCAGTTCAGTTCTGAAGTAGTTTTGAGGGCCCTATATATTATAAACCCCCATAAAACACCCCATTTTGAAAACTGCACCCCTCAAAGTATCCAAAACAGCATTCAGAAAGTGTTTCAACCCTTTAGGCGTTTTACAGGAATTGAAGGAAAGTAGAGCTGAAATGTTCAAATTTCATTTTTTTTTACAAAATTCATATGTAATACATTTTCTTCTGTACCACAGAAGGTTTTACCTGAGAAACGCAACTCAATATTTATTGCCCAGATTCTGCAGTTTTTAGAAATATCCCACACGTGGCCCTAGTGCGCTAATGGACTGAAACACAGGCCTCAGAAGCAAAGGAGCACCTCTTGGATTTTGGGGCCTCCTTTTTTCAGAATATATTTTAGGCACCATGTCAGGTTTGAAGAGGTCTTGTGGTGCCAAAACAGTGGAAACCCCCAAAAGTGACCCCCATTTTTTAAACTACACCCCTCAGGGAATTTATCTAGGGGTATAGTTAGCATTTTGACCCCACAGGTATTTTGCTATATTTTCTGGAGTTAGGCCTCATGCACACGACCGTAAAAACTCCCGTTATTACGGGTCGTGATTACGACCCCTAATAACGGGCTCATAGACTTCTATTGGCGACGGGTGCCTTCCCGTTTTCTCACGGGAAGGTGCCCGTGCCGTTGAAAAAGATAGAACATGTCCTATTTCAGGCCGTAATAACGGCACGGACAGTCCATAGAAGTCTATGGAGCTCGTAATGACGGGTGGCTACATGTGTGCACCCGTCATTACGGCAGCGTTGCTAAGCGACGTCAGTAAATAGTCACTGTCCAGGGAGCTGAAAGAGTTAACTGATTGGCAGTAACTCTTTCAGCACCCTGGACAGTGACTACCGATCAGTATAAACCTGTAAAAAATAAAAATAAAAGACGTTTATACTTACCGACAACTTCCTGCTTCCTCCAGTCCGGTCTCCCGCCCGTTGCCTTGGTGACGCGTCTCTCTCGACATCCGGCCCGACGTCCTGGATGACGTTTCAGGCCATGTGACCGCTGCAGCCAATCACAGGTCAATCACAGGCTGCAGCGGTCACATGGACTGCCGCGTCATCCAGGGATGTCGGGCTGGCTGTGAAGAGAGGGACGCGTCACCAAGACAACGGCGGGTAAGTATGAATTTCTTTAACTTTTATTACAGAAAAGGCTGTCCCTTCTCTCTATCCTGCACTGATAGAGAGAAGGGGCTGCCGATTAGTGCAGTGCTATTTTGCCGCCAAAAACGTGCTCGTAAATACGGGTGGAATACGTGTGACACCGGACCCATATTTACGAGCATGGGTTCGTAAATACTGGTGCAAAACGGGTGGAATACGTGTGACACCGGACCCGTATTTACGCCAGTATTTACGGGTGGGAAAAAATACGGTCGTGTGCATGAGGCCTTAGTCTCTGAAAATGAAAATCTACTTTTTTTCTGGAAAAACGTAAAAATTTCAAATTTTTGCAAGAAATAAAGGAGAGAAAGCACCCCAACATTTGTAAAGCAATATCTCGCGATTACGGAAATACCCCATATGTGGTAATAAACTGCTGTTTGGACCCACAGCAGGGCTCAGAAGGGAAGGACCCCCATTTGGATTTTGGAGCTCTGATTTTACTGGAATGGTTTTCAGTGCCGTGTCACGTTTGCAACGCCCTGGAGGGACCTAAACAGTGGAATCCCCCCAAAAGTGACCCCATTTTGGAAACTATACCCCTCAAGGAATTTTTCTAGTGGTATAGTTATCATTTTGACCCCACAGGTTTTTTGCTGAATTTATTGGAATTAGTCTGTGAAGATGAAAAGAGACTTTTTTTGGGAAAAAACACAGAATTTTCTAATTTTTATAAGGAATAAAGGAGAAAAAGCACCTCAAAATTTATAAAGCAATTTCTCCTGATTACGGAAATACCCCATATGTGGTAATAAACTGCTGTTTGGACCCATGGCAGGGCTCAGAAGGGACGGAGCACCATTTGGATTTTGCAGCTCAAATTTTGCTGAATTGGTTTCTGGGGGCCATGTCGCATTTGCAGAGTCCCTGAAGTACCAGTACAGTAGAAATTCCCCAGATGTGATCCCAATTTGGAGACTATACCCCTGAAAGAATTAAATTAGAGGTGTAGTGAGCATTTTGAGCCCTCAGGTGTTTTATAGATTTTATTAGAATTGGTCCGTGAAAATGAAAACATTTTATTTTTCCAATAACCGTAGCTTTAGCTCAGAATTTTTCATTTCCACAAGGAATACAGGAGAAAAGACACCCCAAAATGTGTTACACAATTTCTCCTGATTACGGAAATACCCCATATGTGGTTGTAAACGGCTATTTGGACATACGGCAAGGGTCTAAACGGAAAAAGTGCAATTTCGTTTTTGGAGTGGAGATTTTACAAAATTTGTTTTTGACATCATGTTGCATTGCGCTGAGGTACCAGTACAGTGAAAACTCCCGAGAAGTGACCCCATTTAGGAAACTACACCCCTCAAGGAATTCATCTAGAAGTGTAGTGAGCATTTTGACCCCCAAAGGTTTTTCAGAAATTAGTGCACAGTGGATGTTGCAGATATAAAATTGACATTTTCCACATATATGCTATTTCAGTGCCCAATGCGTTGGGCCCAGCTTGTACCACCGGAGACATACGCCCCATAAATTGTTAAGCGGTTCTCCAGAGTACGGTAATACCCCATATGTGGTCATAAACTGCTGTTTGGGCACATTGCCAGGCCCAGAAGAACCGCCATTTGGCTTTTGGAGCGCAGATTTTGCTTGGTAGTAGTTTTGTTTAGTGTTTTACTGGTGTTTCAGTTTATAATGTGGGGGCATATGTAATCTGTGCGGAGTACATACATTTTTTTTTTTTGCGTGACACACTGTCGTTTTTATTGGTACCATGTTTGGCTACGCGCGACTTTTTGATCACTTTTTATTCAATTTTTTTGGAAACAACGTGACCAAAAAAGGAAATTCTGCCATTGTTTTTTATTGTATTTTTTTTACTGTGTTCACCGTGCGGGATAAATAATATGATATTTTTTTAGGTCAGGCCGATACGAACGCGGCAATACCTATTATGTCTAGTTTTTGTCTTTTTTTTTCATTTTTTTTTCTAATTATAAAGGGCTTGGTCAGGGAAACAAGGCGATTATTGTTTTTATTACGTAAAACTTGTATTTATTTATTTATCGAAAACTTTTTTTTTACTTTTTTTTCACTTTTTATTTTACACATACTAGGGGACTGGAAGATCTGATCTTCTGATCCCCTGCACAATACTTCTGTATGCACTGATGTAGTGCAGTGTATTGTAACTGTCACTTTACAACTGACAGTTGAGCCTATTATGTCCTGCCTTGGGCAGGACCTAATAGGCTCCCGTACCTGGCAACCAGGAAGCCGTTGCTAGGCTTCCTGGTTGCCATTGCAACCATCAGAACCCCGCGATTTTTCGCGGGGGGGGGGGGGGGGCAATGGGGTGCAGAGGGAGCCCCCTCCCTCTGTATCAATCACTTAAATACCGCTGTCGCTATTGACAGCGGCATTTAAGGGGTTAAACTACAGCGATCGGAGAGGACAGTGATCGCTGTAGTTGCAGTGGGATGTCGGCTGTATATTACAGCCGACATCCGATGAAGATGGAGCGAGCACAGCTCCTGTGCCCGCTTCATCCTCAGGGCGTTACTATACGCCCATTTTCGGGAAGGGGTTAATAAAAATAGTGTTTTTTTACACCGCTTTCTCTGATCTCCTCACGTATCTCACAGAAGTGAGGAGATCAGAGAAAGTGACAGGAGCTTTCTCCTGCAGAAAACGTCACAGACGGCTGTGATTGGTCAGTCTTCAGAGACTGACCAATCACAGCAATCACCGGCATTGGGGACTGCTAATTGGTCCCCAGGCCGGTAGCAGAGACGGTTAGCTGTCAATGACAGCTGCCGCCGCTGTTCTGTCACTATGTGATTTCACATAGTGACAGTTTATTCCTGCGCCGTAATAGTACGTCGAAGGTACGCTGGAATAAGCGGCCAGCGACGTACTATTACGTCGAAGGTACGCAAGGGGTTAAAGAGGCTCTGTCACCAGATGATCAAATCCCTATCTCCTATTGCATGTCATGGGCACTGCAATGTAGATAACAGTAAAGTTGTTTGTTTTTTTTTTAACCGGTTAAGGACTAGGCTGTTTTACAGCTAAATGACCAGAGCAAATTTCACAATTTTGCTATGCGCTTCTTTAGATGACTATAACTCAGCAGGTGAATAAAGTTCATCTTTGAATTTTACACTCTTTTTAAAGGACAGATAGGGCTTTGTTTTAGTGGCATTTGTCAGTATATATCATTTATTTTTTTTTCTCTAAAGTGGGCAAAATTGGAAAAAAATGCAAGAATTTAACAATTGCGTCGGTTTATGCTAGCATTTTTCACACACGGTATGGACCACGGCCAAAATTCATCTCCTTTCACGTTCTTCCACTTCTCCCGTGCATGGGGATACCAAATATGTGTGCCTTATTCGCTGTGCGGGCATGTGCCAGGGCTTGGCATAAAAGGAGGCTTTTTGGCCTTTTCGGTCCAGGAATTTTGCATTTGATTTTAGAGCCGCATACTGTTTTCTGGGGGGCCTAATGCTGCTGAAACATTAGAAACACCCCATAAATGACTTCATTCACACAAGTAGACCCCACAAGGTTTCCTTCAAGGGGTTTATCATATTTTTAGCAAGTCCAGTTTTCTTCTGAAAGTTTCTTGAATAAGATGGAACAAAATAAAATCAGCACTTTTTTAGCAAATGCGTCAGTTTAGGCTAGTATTTTTCACACACGATATAGACCACGGCCAAAATTCATCTCCTTTCACGTTCTTCCACTTCTCCCGTGCATGGGGATACCAAATATGTGTGCCTTATTCGCTGTGCGGGCATGTGCCAGGGCTTGGCATAAAAGGAGGCTTTTTGGCCTTTTCGGTCCAGGAATTTTGCATTTGATTTTAGAGCCGCATACTGTTTTCTGGGGGGCCTAATGCTGCTGAAACATTAGAAACACCCCATAAATGACTTCATTCACACAAGTAGACCCCACAAGGTTTCCTTCAAGGGGTTTATCATATTTTTAGCAAGTCCAGTTTTCTTCTGAAAGTTTCTTGAATAAGATGGAACAAAATAAAATCAGCACTTTTTTAGCAAATGCGTCAGTTTAGGCTAGTATTTTTCACACACGGTATAGACCACGGCCAAAATTCATCTCCTTTCACGTTCTTCCACTTCTCCCGTGCATGGGGATACCAAATATGTGTGCCTTATTCGCTGTGCGGGCATGTGCCAGGGCTTGGCATAAAAGGAGGCTTTTTGGCCTTTTCGGTCCAGGAATTTTGCATTTGATTTTAGAGCCGCATACTGTTTTCTGGGGGGCCTAATGCTGCTGAAACATTAGAAACACCCCATAAATGACTTCATTCACACAAGTAGACCCCACAAGGTTTCCTTCAAGGGGTTTATCATATTTTTAGCAAGTCCAGTTTTCTTCTGAAAGTTTCTTGAATAAGATGGAACAAAATAAAATCAGCACTTTTTTAGCAAATGTGTCAGTTTAGGCTAGTATTTTTCACACACGGTATAGACCACGGCCAAAATTCATCTCCTTTCACGTTCTTCCACTACTCCCGTGCATGGGGATACCAAATATGTGTGCCTTATTCACTGTGCGGGCATGTGCCAGGGCTTGGCATAAAAGGAGTCTTTTTGGTCCAGGAATTCTGCATTTGATTTTATAGCAGCATACTGTTTTCTGGGGGGCCTAATGCTGCTGAAACATTAGAATCACCCCATAAATTACTTCATTCACACAAGTAGACCCCACAAGGTTTCCTTCAAGGGGTTTATCATATTTTTAGACAGTCCAGTTTTCTTCTGAAAGTTTCTTGAATAAGATGGATCAAAATAAAATTAGCAATTTTTTAGCAAATGCGTCAGTTTATACCAGCATTTTTCACACACGGTATAGACCACGGTCAAAATTAATCTCCGTTCACATTCTGCCACTTCTCCCGTGCACGGGGATACCAAATATGTGGCCTTATTTATCACATAGAGATGTAGGAGGGCGGAGGATAGAAGAAGATTATTTCACAAATCGCTTTTTTTCAAAGCTGGTTTTACAAAACTCAACAGAGTTTCTATAACACTTCCAAAATATCTGCTCTTGAAGCAGAAATCTCAAAATATTCATCTAGGGGTATAATGGGAATTTATTTTTTGGGGTTTTCTAAAATAAGAAATTGCAGGTTAATGCAAATGGAGCTCTCCAGCAGATGAACTTTAGAAAACATCAAACATGACATCCACCCCCCACCCATTCCCTCCCTCACCCTTGGAGTAAAATCAGGGGAAAAATAAAAACGTAATGTAGGGCAAATATATTTTCAACAAATTAACTAAAATCTAATAATTCAGAACAGTGTGGTATTTTTTAAAACATGGCTCAATGCACAGGCCTGGTTGTGAGGGACATGAGGGACAGAAATATCGGGAATCTTTGCGGTCCCCGTCTTTTCTGCAGACGCGGCACTTTTTCTGGGGGTTGCTTCTGGTTGCTGTTGGGGGAATCCGACTGATGAAGTGTCTTTCAGTCAGTCGCGTGACATCCTCAGACTGGGGGCATTCTCGGGTGTCCTGAACATCAAAAATGAGGCCTTCAATAATTTTTTCCTGGAAATCCAGGTATGTGTCTCTGCCTCTGTTTTTTTTATAGAGCACAAATGAGTTGTGGATGGCCACCTGTAACAAATAAATGGCCACCTTTTTGTACCAGGTTTTAGTTTTGCGTTTTACTAAATAGGGCTGTAAAACCTGGTCGCTTAAATCCACCCCCCCCCATGTACTTGTTATATTCGGACACGCTCACTGGTTTGTGCTTGTCCGATGTTGCCCCTCTTTCCCTCACTGCCACTGTTCCTGCGGTATGAATCGTGCTTAGCACATACACATCTTTGCGATCCCTGAACTTGACCGCCAGCAATTCTTCAGATGCATAAGCACAGGAGTCCCCCTTTACCATGCGCTTCCCCACTAATTGCTGTGGAAAACCAATTCGGTTTTTGCGCATGGTACCACATGCCCCAGTCCTTGCAGCATGCAAATGCCTAAACAGGGGCACACTGGAATAAAAATTATCACAGTACAGGTGGTACCCCTTGTGAAGCAGAGGCTGCATTATCTCCCACACGATCTTACTGCTGGTGGAAAGATCAGGGGGACATCCAGGAACATTTATTGTGCGGTCCCGCCCTTCATAAATCCTGAAGGCGGTGGTATATCCTGACCCGCTTTCACACAATTTGTAGAGCTTAACGCCATATCTTGCCCTTTTGGAAGGTAGATATTGGCGAAAGCTAAGTCTGCCATGAAAGTTGAGGAGGGATTCGTCCACACTTACATTCTGCTCAGGGGTGTAGAGTTGCAGAAATAAATTATTCAGGGAATTTATTAGCGGTCTTATTTTGAACAACCGATCCCGGTTTGTATCGGTACTTGGGGGGGCCTGTGCGTTGTCATTGAAGTGGAGGAACCTCATTATTGTCTCATAACGAGACCTGGGCATTACTGCAGAATATACTGGGGTGGCTTGGGCGGGTCTTGTTGACCAGTAAGACCTAATGGAGGGCTTTTTGACAATACCCATATTTAGGGTGAGCCCCAAAAAAATTTTTAATTCCTGCAAATTGGTGGGCGTCCAATCTCTGGCATGGGTGGATGAAGGTTTCTGCCTTATATATTGCGTGGCATATAAATTTGTTTCGTGGACAATCTGATTTAGGATGTCGTCCGTTATAAATAAATGGAAGTAATCCATTTGGACAAAATTTGTATTGTCCACGGTTATGCCAGGAGTGGCCGTAAATCCGTGGATTCTAGGCCCAAAAGATGGGGCAGGTGCCCATACAAGAGCCTGGACTGGAGGGACCAGGCTGTCCCGTGCTACAGCGCTACTTGGCCCTGCGCTTTCATGTTCTGCAGTTTCGACTGCATCAGGGACAACGTCCCCTGAAGATGAACCTGAAGTGACGCTGTCATCGTCACTACCTAAAACAGGTTCCATCTCGGACGCCATCTCTGATGCGGTCTCCGACTCAGACCACAGCATGGCGTATGCCTCCTCGGCGCTAAACAACTTCCTCGCCATAACGTAACTAACACTAACACTAACTAAACAAATTTTTTATTTTTTTATTTTTTTTATAAAACACACAAACTAACTGCTATATATATCTACACTACCGCTAACAAAAAAATAAACCGCTATTGCTATATATATTATATATATGTGGATATATATATAATTATATACTCCCTACCTGCCTATTCTAATAGAATAAAAGAAAGAAAGGTAGATAGATAGAAAAAAAGATAGATGGATAGATAGATTGTATAGATAGATAGAAATCTATCTATACAGAGAATGTTTTAGAGTGTAACTGTATTTTTTTGTAACTGTAACTGTAATCTTCTGGCAGCAATTCTCCCGAGTCTCTTCTTCTCCTCAAACTGAAACAATGTTTGAGGAGAAGAAAAGAGGCAGGAGATTTACTGCCAGAAAAGTCAAAATAAAACAAATGTGGTCGCTGTGATAGGTTTTCACAGCGACCACATGATCAGGGACCATCAGATTGGTCCCTGATACTCTGCCCAGTGCCCAGAGCTGTTGGTAACAGCGTGGGCACAGGGCTGTGTGCACGCGATCGCGTGCACACTGTTTTATAAGCAGGAATGCATGTGATCGCTGTGATTGGTTGTCACAGCGACCACATGTTCAGGGACCATCAGATTGGTCCCTGATACTCTGCCCAGTGCCCAGAGCTGTTGGTAACAGCGAGGGCACAGGGCTGTGTGCACGCGATCGCGTGCACACTGTTTTCTATGCAGAAATGCATGTGATCGCTGTGATTGGTTGTCACAGCGATCACATGTTCAGGGGTCAAAAGATTGACCCCTGACATTCTGCCCAGTGCCCATGGCTGTTAGCAACAGCCAGGGCATAGAGCTGTGTGCACGCGATCGGCCGTATATATACTATACGCCGGACTTTAGAGACCCTGACCGCTGGCCGTATATTTACGGCCAGCGGTCGGGAACCTGTTAAACTATCATTTTTGCCCAAGTTATGAGCAATTTTATATTTATGCAAATTAGCTTTTCAATGGACAACTGGGCGTGTTTTCTCGTATTTCCAACTGGGCGTGTATTGTGTTTTTACCAACTGGGCGTGTTTACTTGTTTTACCAACTAGGCGTTGTGAATAGAAGTGTATGACGCTGACGAATCAGCATCATACACTTCTCATAGTTCCCACCCAGCTCCTTTCACGGCAGACACAGCGTGACGTCACCCACAGGTCCTTCAACCTTGTCGTCGGACAAAGAAGATACATCGGCTCCAGGCGTCCAAAAGGTTAATATGCTCGTCTCTAGGGAGTTTGCTATGCTTACCTGCACATGGTGATGCTGCTGCAAATTCAACTGTACTCTGACGCCTGGAGCGGATGTGTCTTCTCTCTTCCGACACCAAGGTTGAAGGACCTGTGGATGACGTCATCATTCCCAGGCAGCTTCTTTCACTGCAGACACAGTGTGAGGTCACCCACAGGTCCTTCAACCTTGGCGTCGGAAGAGAGAAGACACATCCGCTCCAGGCTTGAGTTAACCAATCATTTACAATATGACAATAACTCTGATTCAGCCAATAGCATACAATGAGAATATTTCATATTGAGCCAATCACAGACATACAATATATTGTATTATTGTAATATTATAATTTTTCAGTCGATGCTTACATCAGACTTAAAGGTAATGTGTCGCTAGATTTTTTTATTTTTTTCAGTTAAACAGTTAGTATTTAAGTGATTAAACATTGTTTTAATTTTTTACATTTTTTCACAAGTCAGGAAATATTATAAATTAGATTCTAATTTATAATATTTCCATGTGCGGGTCACTAGAGGGAGCAATTCCAAAAATTGCAGCATTGCAATGTGGTAAAGCAACCTCATTGCTTTATGCTGCAAATTTCGTGTAGACACACACGCTCTTCTGAGCTCGCACAATCCACGCTCCCTTATCCTGGCTGGTGCCAGGAGAAGGAGATGGTTGAATCTTCTAATCCTCCTACACTGTGCATTCGCTCAGAAAATGTCAGCACACGGTGTAGGAGGATTAGATACAGTGGTAATCAGACAGTATAACACGAACATAATACACACATCACATACACAAACATAACTTACCTGCTCCTGCCGCCGCTGCTGCCCCCGATCCTACTCCTCGCTTCTTCGCTGCCTGGAACATATGTCCGGAAGCCGCGACCGGAAGTAGTCATCTTACTGTCCGGCCGCGGCTTCCGGTCCACATGAAAATGGCGCCGGATGTCGCTCTGCTGAAGACCTTCCTTTTGGACTGTGTTCCCACACAGACGGCGTACTCTATAGTGAATGGAACGGCTCCTGTTCGCATTCTCTATGGGGATGTATGTGCCGTATTCCATCTCGTTAATCGAGACATACAGAGATGAAAAAAAAAAATGGCAGTCCCCATAGTGAAGTAAAAGTACGAGAAAAGCAAAAACTAAAACACAAAAACACAAATAAATGAAATTCATTTTAATAACATACTAAAAGCAAATTTCTATAAAAAAAATTTTTTTTCGCAACACCTTCCCATTGACACATGCAAATTCTCAGACAGGAACACAATACTATCCTTTGCCTTGTTCTCTCCCACCTAAAGTATCAAACTCTTATCTCACTCCCTGTCTTCGCTATGAATAGTCTTTTCATACAATTGCAACCCCCCCCCCCAAGTCAAACACACATTTGTCCATACCAAACTCTAGATAAGAACTCAGAGAGACACATAGCTACTTGTCTTAATGGATGGAAGCAAGATGGAGACTGCATGCAAGATGGACACTAAACAAAATGAAATGATTTAAACATATTTTAATCACTTTCACAGGGAGTTAGCCGGAGACATGGCTTAACAGAGGCAGACAAAAGGCAAACCTGAAGTTTTTCATTAGGCCCCTGGGCTGCCATAACAACTATTGGCACCTCTCGATCGCATTTTGGGGGCACCGATGAGCTATCGGAAGGCCGCCCACCTCTGCTGAACGCAGTCGACTCCGCTATTGTTTCTGTCGTTAAAACGGAAACCTGCCGGAATGGTGACGAACGGAAACCATTAGCGATGTTTCCGTCACCATTGGGTTCACCAAACGGAAATCTCCGACGGAACCCCGGAACAGAAAGCGAATGGTGATGTGAACAGGCCCTAACTCACAAGTAACTGATTGACACCCACTGACAAGTGATGCGACTGACAGTGACAGATTGACACTAACGACTCCGCTATTGATTCCGTTGTTAAAACGGAAACCTGACGGAATGGTGACGAACGGAAAGCATTAGCGATGTTTCCGTCACCATTGATAACAATGGTGACTGAAAGGGAAGCTGTGGTTTCACTTTCTGTTGCCGGGTTCACCCGACAGAAACCTCAGACGGAACCCCTGAACAGAAAGTGAACGGTGATGTGAACAGGCCCTTAGTAAGTGGTACTGTTATAAAGAAATAAAATAACAATAATAATTGTGTATGTCAGTGTTAGCGTTAGCAAACGTTAGTGTTTTTAGTGTTTTATGTGAAAAAAACTAAAAAAAATCTTTGTTATGCAACGGTTTGTTACAGCTACGTGTGTATAAACTACAAACATATACTAGTCCTTCTCAATATATTAGAATATCATCAAAAAGTTAATTTATTTCAGTAATTCAATTCAAAAAGTGATTCTCATATGTTATATAGATTCATTACACACACAGTGATCTATTTCCAGCATATTGAGACAACTTTGGGGATATTTCTGAACACAGAAGAAATACCCCAATAAATATTGAGGCGCTTTCCTTCACTTACATGCTGTGTCTGAAAAATCTATCCAAACAAATGACACATTTGTGAAAAATGTAACATTTTATTTTTCATGCCAGATTTCCACTAAATTCAGCAAAAAAAACTATGGGGTCATAAAAGTGATCACACTCCTAATAAAATTCTTTCTCTTTAGAGCCCTGTCGTGGGTACAAACAGTAGTTTATTACCACATATGGGGTATTGCCGTAATCGGGAGAAATCTCTTTACAATTGTTGCTTTTATTCCTTGTAAAAATTAAAAAATTCTATGTTTTTTCAGAAAAAAGTAGATTCTCATCTTCACAGTCTTTTTCCACTAAATTCTGCAAAAAACCTGTGGGCTCAAAATGGTAACTATACTGCTACAAAAATTCCTTGAGGAGTGTAGTTTCCAAAATAGGGTCACTTTTGGGGGGATATCCACTGTTTGGTCCCTCCAGGGCGTTGCAAACACGAGATTGCACCAAAAACCTTTCCTGCAAAATCTGCGTTCTAAAATCCAAACGGTGCTCTTTCCCTTATGAGCCCTGTTGTGGGCCTAAACAGCAGTTTATTACTTCATATGGGGTATTGCCGAAATCGGGAGAAATTTATTTACAAATGTTGGGGTGCTTTTTCTTCTTTATTCCTTGTAAAAATTAAAAAATTCTATGTTTTTTCAGAAAAAAAGTAGATTTTCATCTTTACAGTCTATTTCCACTAAATTCTGCAAAAAAAACCTGTGGGGTTAAAAATTCTAACTATGCCACTTGAAAAATTCCTTGAGGGGTGTAGTTTCCAAAACGGCGGTCACTTTTGGGGGATTTCCACTGTATTGGTCCCTCTAGGGCACTGCAAACACAGCTTGGCACCAAAAACCATTTCTGCAAAATCTGAGTTCTACAACCCAAATGGTGCTCCTTCCCTTCTGAGCCCTGTCGTGGGTCTAAACAGCAGTTTATTACCACATATGGGGTATTGCCGTAATCGGGAGTAATTTCTTTACAAATGTTGGGGTGCTTTTTCTCCTTTATTCCTTGTAAAAATTAAAAAATTCTATGTATTCTCAGAAAAAAGTAGATTTTCATCTTCACAGACTAATTCAAATTAATTCAAATTAATTTAGCAAATGCTAACTATACCCCTAGATACATTCTTTGAGGGGTGTAGTTTCAAAAATGGGGTCACTTTTGGGAGGTTTCCACTGTTTTGGCACAAGACCTCTTCAATCCTGACATGGTCCCTAAAATATATTCTAAAAAAAAGGAGGCCCCAAAATTCACTAGGTGCTCCTTTGCTTCTGAGGCCTGTGTTTCAGTCTATTAGGACACTAGGGCCACATGTGGGATATTTCTAAAATCTTCAGAATCTGTGTTACAGAACAAAATGTATTACCAATGAATTTTGGCAAAAAAAAAATATTTCTAAAATGTCACCTCTTTACTGCTTTCATTTCTGTGAAACGCCTAAAGGGTTAAGAGACTTTGAGAATGCTGTTTTGAATACTTTAAGGGGTGCAGTTTTTAAAATGGGGTGATTTATGTGGACTTTCTAATATATAAGGCACTCAAAGTCACTTCAGAACTGAACTTGGCCCTGAAAAAATTGGCTTCTGAAATTTTCTTGAAAATGTGAGAAACTGCTGCTAAAGTTCTAAATGTTGTAACGTCCTAGAAAAATAAAAGGATGTTCAAAAAGCGATGCAAGCATAAAGTGGACATATGGTAAATGTTAACTAGTAACTATTTTGTGTGGTATTACTATATGTCTTACAAGTAGATACATTTAAATTTCGAAAAATTCTATTTTTGGCAAATTTCCTTGAGATTTTGGTGTTTTCACAAATAAATATAAAATTTGTCGGCCAAATTTTTTCACTAAGATAAAGTACAATATGTCCCGAGAAAACAATCTCAGAATCACTTGGATAGGTATAAGCATAAGTATAAGCATTCCAAAGTTATTACTACATAAAGTAACACATGTCAGATTTGAAAAATCGGTTGTGCCACAAGGCCAAAGGGGTTAATGAAGGGGTTAATGATAAAAAAGTAGTACAATAGAACATTGTATAGGAGAACAGTTACATTGTCCCCATGCAGGAGACAAAAGGTATAAACAATAATCCACAAAATACATGTGTATAAAATACATTTCTAAAATATCAATTTCTGTTGTTAAACCCTTTAATGACCAGTCTATTTTAAACCTTTATGACCAAGCTATTTTTTAAGTTTTTCCATCGTCGCATTCCAAGAGCTATAACTTTTTTATTTTTTGCGTCAACGTTTCTTTATAAGGTCTTGTTTTTTGCGGGACAAGTTGTATTTTTTAATAGTACCATTTTGGGGTACATGTAATTTATTGATTAACTTTTATTAACTTTTTTTTGGGGGAATAGAAAAAAACCTGACATTTTGCCACTCTTTTTTGCGCCCTAAATCTACGCCGTTTACCATGTGCTACAAATAACACAATAACTTTATTCGGAGGGTTGTTACGATTGCAACAATACCAAATTTGTATAGATTTTGTATGTTTTACTACTTTTACACAGTAAAAACTCATTTTTTTCAAACATTTTTGTTTTTGTGTCTCCATATTTGAAGAGCCATAACATTTTTTATTGTTCCACTGATGCAGCTGTATGAGGTTTTTTTTTTGCGGGACGACTTGTAGTTTTTATTGGTACCATTTTGGAGTAGATGCGACTTTTTGATCACTTTTTATAAAAAAAATTTAAGGCAGGATTCACAGAAAACAGCAATTTTTCCATCGTTTCTTTAATTTTGTTTTTTACAGCGTTTATCGTGCGGGTTAAACAATGAAGTAGCTTTATAGTTGGGGTTGTTACGGACGCGGCGATACCAAATATGTGTAACTTTTTTATTATAGTTGGGGTTGTTACGGACGCGGCGATACCAAATATGTGTAACTTTTTTATTTTATTTAGTTTTTTTAATATTAAAGCATTTTGTAAGGGGAAAATGTGGGTTTTTCATTTTTTTACTTTTTTTATTAACATTATTAAACTTTTTTTTAACTTTAATATGCGATCATCCGATCCCTTTTATAATACACTGCAATACTTTTGTATTGCAGTGTATTACTGCCTGTCCATCTAAAATGGACAGGCATCTGCTAGGACATGCCTGTGGCATGACCTAGCAGGCATTCACTACAGGCAGTACTGGGGGCCTTTATTAGGCCCCCGGCTGCCGTAGAAGACACACTCTGCGAACTTATCGCTGGGTGAAGGTGGGATAACAGTATTTGCTTACAGTTGGCAACTGCTATAGGGTGCAGTTCAGATTTAACCCCTTCCCGCTTTGGCCACATTTGACCTTCCTGACAGAGCCTCATTTTTCAAATCTGACATGTTTCAATTTATGTGGTAATAACTTCGGAATGCTTTTACCTATCCAAGCGATTCTGAGAATGTTTTCTCGTGACACATTGGACTTTTTGTTTCTGGCAAAATTTGCTCGATTAAATTCAGTATTTAATTGTGAAAAACAACAAAATGTAGCAAAAAATTGCAAAAATTTGCATTTTTCTAAATTTAAATGTATCTACTTGTAAGACAGGCGGTTATACCACACAAAATAGTTGCTAATTAACATCCCCATATGTCTACTTTATGTTGGCATCGTTTCTTGAACATGATTTTATTTTTCTAGGATGTTACAAGGCTTAGAATTTAACGCCTTCAGGACACAGACGATTTTTTCAAATCTGACATGTGTTACTTTATGTGGTAATAACATTTGAATGCTTTTACCTATCCAAGCAATTCTGAGATTGTTTTCTCGTGACATATTGTACTTTATGTTAGTGAAAAAATTTGGTCGATAATTTTGGTATTTATTTCTGAAAAACACCAAAATTTAGCATTTTTCTAAATTTAAACGTATCTGCTTGTAAAACAGATAGTAATACCACACAAAATAGTTACTAGTTTACATTTCCCATATGTCTACTTTATGTTTGCATCGTTTTTTGAATGTCCTTTTATTTTTCTAGGACGTTACAAGGCTTAGAACTTTAGCAGCAATTTCTCATATTTTAAAGAAAATTTCAAAAGGCCATTTTTTCAGGGACCAGTTCAGATCTGAAGTGGATTTGACGGCCTTATATATTAGAAAATCCCCAGAAGTCACCCCATTTTGAAAACTTCACCCCTCAAGCTATTCGAATCAGCATTCACAAAGTGTTTTAACCCTTTAGGCGTTTCACAGGAATTAAAGCAAAGTAGAGGTGAAATTTACAAATTTTATTTTTTTTGCCGAAATTCATTTCTGATACATTTTTTTTTGTAACACAGAAGGTTTTACCAGAGAAATGCAACTCAATATTTATTGCCCAGATTCTGCAGTTTTTAGAAATATCCCACATCTGGCCCTAGTGTGGTAAGCAAAGGAGCACCCAGTGGATTTTGGGCCTCCTTTTTTTTAGAATATATTTTAGGCACCTTGTCAGGTTTGAAGAGGTCTTGTGGTGCTAAAACAGTGAAAACACCCCAAAAGTTACCCCATTTTGGAAACTACACCCCTTAAGGAATTTATCTAGTGGTATAGTTAGCATTTTGATCACACAGGTTTTTCGCTAAATTTATTAGAATTAGTCTGTAAAAATGAAAATCTACTTTTTTTCTGAAAAAACATAGAAATTTGTAATATTTACAAAGAATATTAAAGAATGTCTCCCGATTACAGCAACATCCCATATGTGGTAATAAACTGCTGATTGGACCCACAGCAGGGCTCAGAAGGGAAGGAGCGCCATTTGGATTTTGGAGCACGGATTTTGCTGGATTGGTTTTCGGTGCCATGTCGCGTTTGCAACACCCTGGAGGGACCAAAACAGGGGAGACCCCCCAAAAGTGACCTCATTTTGGAAACTACACCTCTCAAGGAATTTATCTAGGGGTATAGTTAGCATTTTGAATACACAGGTTTTTCGCTAAATATATTGGAATTAGTCTGTAAAAATGAAAATCTACTTTTTTTCTGAAAAAACATAGAAATTTTAAATATTTACAAAGAATAATGCATTTTGACCTCACAGGTTTTTTGCAGAATTTAGTGGAATTAGGCAGTGAAATTGAGATTTTTTTCTGAAAAAGCATAGAAATTTTAAATATTTACAAAGAATAATGCATTTTGACCTCACAGGTTTTTTGCAGAATTTAGTGGAATTAGGCAGTGAAATTTAGATTTTTTTCTGAAAAAGCATAGAAATTTTAAATATTTACAAAGAATAATGCATTTTGACCTCACAGGTTTTTTGCAGAATTTAGTGGAATTAGGCAGTGAAATTGAGATTTTTTTCTGAAAAAACATAGAAATTTTACATTTTTACAAGGAATAAAGAAAAAAAAGAACGACAACATTTGTAAAGCATTTTCTCCTGATTACGGCAATATCCCATATGTGGTAATAAACTGCTGATTGGACCCATGGCAGTGGTCAAAAGGGAAGGAGCGCCATTTGTATATTGGAGCACAGATTTTGCTGGATAGTTTTTCGGTGCCATGCCGCGTTTGCAACGCCCTGGAGGGACCAAAACAGTGGAAACCCCCCAAGTTATCCCATTTTGGAAACACCCCTCAAGAAATTTTTATAGGGGTATAGTGAGCATTTAGACTCCGCGGTTCTTTTGCAGAATTTATTAGAATTAGGCTGTGAAAATGAATATCACAATTTTTTTCCACTAAAATGTTGCATTTTCTCATTTTCACAAGGGATGAAGGAGATGAAGGAGAAGAAAAAAACAATTTTTTTAAAGCAATTTCTCCCGAGTACGGAAATACCCCACATGTGGTCAAAAGTTGTTTTTTTATTAGAAATGAATTAACCCTTTCAGGACTGATCCATTTTTTGCTTTCTTATTTTCGTTTTTCACTCCCTGCCTTCCAAGAACCATAACTTTTTTCTTTTTCCATCAGTAGAGTGATGTGAGAGCTTATTTCTTGCGTGAGGAATTGTAGAATGTACTGGGAAACTGAAAAAAAATAGGAAAATATAGGAATATAGGAAAAAAATCTGATTCCATTTTTTAGGGTTTTCGTTTTTACAGCTTTCGCCGTGCGGTAAAAACGAAAATGACAGCAATTTTGGCTGTTTAAATTATTAAGTTTTTTACCGTGTCCCCCGTGAAAGTTAAATAATGGAATATTGTAATTGTTCGGCCTTTTACGGACGTAGCGATACCAATTTTGTTTGTTTTTTTACATTAATTTAGAAGAAAAATGGGAAAAGTTTTTTTTTTTTACTTTAAACTTTTTTCTTTCTCACTAATAACTTTAATTCTTCTACAATTTTTTTTAGTCCCTTAGGGGACTTGTACCAGCGATTATTGGATCGCTGGCACAATATACTGCAATACTAATGTATTGCAGTATATTGTTATTTTTACAGGCTTCTGTAACCGCACGATCGCTGTTCCTGTCCGTTAGTCCCAGGTGTCAGCTGTAATACACAGCCGACACCCGCAGCGTATGGAGCGGGCTCAGCATGTGAGCCCACTCCATACATCAAACCCCGCACCATGCTGTGCTATTAAGTCATAGTGCGCAAAGGTTTTAATGCACAGCGGATGGTGTGAATATTGCAATTTTCCACTGGTATGCCATTTTAGTGAATAATATGTTGTGCCCAGTTTGTGCCACTGAAGACAAATACCTCTTAAAGCGTTAAGCGGGTTCTTTCGGGTATGGTGATGCCATATATGTGTGCTGTTTGGGCACGCTGCAGGGCTCAGAAGGGAGGGACGCCATTTTACTTTTGGAGCGCAGATTTTGCTTGGAAGTTGTTCTGTTTGGGTTTTTGCTGGTATTTCAGTTTATAATATGGGGGCATATGTAATCTGTACAGAGAACATCAGGGCATAATAAGAGGGTGTAATAATGGGGTAAATAAATAATAATTCATAGATGTATGGCCGGTGTCGCACTGATAAATGGCGCCCGATCTTATTCGATTTTGGAACACTCTGCACATTTTGCATTGCCATATTCTGAGAGCCAGAACTTTTTTATTTTTTCACCACTGGAGCCGTGTGAGGGCTTATTTGTTGCAGGACAATCTGTACTTTTCATTGGTACCATTTTGGGGTACATGCGATTTTTTTGATCACTTTTTATTCCATTTTTTTTTTGCAAGCCAGGTGACCATAAACAAGCAATTCTGACAATGTTTTTTTAGTTTATTTTTTTTGCAGCGTTCACCGTGTGCTATAAATGACAATTTTACTTTATTCTGTGGGTCGATACGATTATGGCGATACCATATATATATAGGTTTTTTTTATGTTTTGCAGCGTTTGCGCAATAAAATCACTTTTTTATAAAATAATTCATTTTCTGTGTCACCATATTCTGAGAGCCATAACTTTTTTATTTTTCAGTCAAAAAAGCTGTGTAAGGCCTTGTTTTTTGCGGGATGGGTTGTAGTTTTTATCGGTACTATTTTCGGGTACATGCGACTTTTTGATCACTTTTTATTCTCTATTTTGGGAGGGGTGGTGACCAAAAAATAGCGATTCTGGCATCGTTCTTTATTGATTTTTTTGGGGTGTTCATCGTGCGGGAAAAATAACATTATAGTTTTATAGTTGGGGTCGTTACGAACGCGGTGATACCAAATATTTGTACTTTTTTTAACATGTTCATTTTTTCCGGGCACATGCGACTTTTTGATCACTTTTTATTCTCTATTTTGGGAGGGGTGGTGACCAAAAAATAGCGATTCTGGTGTCGTTTTTTATTGATTTTTTTTGGGGTGTTCATCGTGCGGGTAAAATAACATTATAGTTTTATAGTTGGGGTCGTTACGAACGCGGTGATACCAAATATGTGTACTTTTTTTAACATGTTAATTTTTTCCGGGTACATGCGACTTTTTGATCACTTTTTATTCTCTATTTTGGGAGGGGTGGTGACCAAAAAATAGCGATTCTGGTGTAGTTTTTTATTGATTTTTTTTTGGGGTGTTCATCGTGCGGGTCAAATAACATTATAGTTGGGGTCGTTACGAACGCGGTGATACTAAATATGTGTACTTTTTTTAACGTGTTCATTTTTTTCCTATAATGAAAGACTTATTATAGGAATAAAAGCAGTTTTTGTTTATATAACTTATAACTTTTATTTTTACACTTTTTTTTAAAACATTTTTATTACTTTTTTTGATTTTTTTCACTTTTCCCACTAGGGGACACTTAGACTTGCAGCTTTGATGGCTGCCAGAGTACATTACACTACCTACGTAGTGTAATGTATTCTAACTGTCATTGTGACGTGACAGTCACACTGACGGGAAGCCTCGGAGGACCGGCCGGAGGCTGCTCCTCCGAGGCTTCCATACATGGCAAACCGGAGGTCATTGTCTGCCCTCCGATTGCCACGACAAGCATCGGCAGCCCCCACAATCACTTCGTGGGGGATGCTGATGTGCTTCAAACCCCTTAAATGTGGCGAACACAATCTGTCGCGGCATTTATGGGGTTAATTGCCGAAATCAGCGGCGATGGTCCGCTGACCGGCAAGACTGGAGTGTCAGCTGTCGGGGACAGCTGACCTCCCGGTTCCCGAACACTGTCCGTTAGGACAGTGTGCGCCGGGAGCTACTCCGCAACTGTACGTCCTGATGCGGGAAGCAAGCCCTCTGCAGGACGTAAAGTTGCGGAGCAGCGCGTAAAGAGGTTAAGCAGCAATTTCTCATTTTTGAATTAGCTATTTTTTCCAGGGACCAGTTCAGTTGTGAAGTGGCTTTTAGGGCCTTATACATTAGAAACCCCCAATAAGTCAGCCCATCTTAAAAACTTCACCCTGAAAGTATTCAAAACAGCATTTAGAATGTTTCTTAAAGAGGCTCTGTCACCAGATTTTGCAGCCCCTATCTGCTATTGCAGCAGATAGGCGCTGCAATGTAGATTACAGTAACGTTTTTATTTTTTAAAAACGAGCATTTTTGGCCAAGTTATGACCATTTTTGTAGTTATGCAAATGAGGCTTGCAAAAGTCCAAGTGGGTGTGTTTCAAAGTAAAAGTCCAAGTGGGCGTGTATTATGTGCGTACATCGGGGCGTTTTTAATACTTTTACTAGCTGGGCGCTCTGAAGAGAAGTATCATCCACTTCTCTTCAGAACGCCCAGCTTCTGGCAGTGCAGATCTGTGACGTCACTCACAGGTCCTGCATCGTGTCGGCCACATCGGCACCAGAGGCTACAGTTGATTCTGCAGCAGCATCAGCGTTTGCAGGTAAGTTGCTACATCGACTTACCTGCTAACGCCGATGCTGCTGCAGAATCAACTGAAGCCTCTGGTGCCGATGTGGCCGACACGATGCAGGACCTGTGAGTGACGTCACAGATCTGCACTGCCAGAAGCTGGGCGTTCTGAAGAGAAGTGGATGATACTTCTCTTCAGAGCGCCCAGCTAGTAAAAGTATTAAAAACGCCCCGATGTACGCACATATTACACGCCCACTTGGACTTTTAATTTTAAACACGCCCACTTGGACTTTTGCAAGCCTCATTTGCATAACTACAAAAATGGTCATAACTTGGCCAAAAATGCTCGTTTTTTAAAAATAAAAACGTTACTGTAATCTACATTGCAGCGCCTATCTGCTGCAATAGCAGATAGGGGTTGCAAAATCTGGTGACAGAGCCTCTTTAACCCTTTAGACGTTTCACAGGAATTAAAGCAAGGTAGAGGTGCAGGAATTTATTTTTGTATGTATTTATTTTGTTTTTTTGTAACACAGAAAGTTTTAGCAGAGAAATGCAACTCAATATTTATTACCAAGATTCTGCAGTTTTTAGAAATATCCCACATGTGGTCCTAGTGTGCTAATGTACTGAAGCACTGGCCTCAGAAGCAAAGGAGCACCTAGTGGATTTTGGGCCTCCTTTTTGTTAGAATATATTTTAGGCACCATGTCAGGTTTTAAAGGGCTCTTGCGATGCTAAAACAGTAGAAATCCCCCAGAAGTGACCCCATTTGGGAAACGACACCCCTCAAGGAAATTATCTAGGGGATAGTGAGCATTTTGACCCCAAAGGTTTACTGCAGAAATTATTGGAATTAGGCCGTGAAAATTAAAATCTACATTTTTTCAAAGAAAATGTAGGTTTAGCTAATTTTTTCTCATTTCCACAAGGAATAAAGGAGAAAAAGCATAAATTTGTACAGCAATTTCTCCCGAGTAAAATGTGGTCATAAATGGCTGTTTGGACACACAGCAGGGCTTAGAAGGGAAAGAACACCATTTGCCTTTTGGAGCTCAAATTTTGCAGGAATGGCTTGCGAGGGCCATGTCACATTTGCAAAGCCCCCGAGGGGACAAAAGAGTGGAAACCTCCCACAAGTGACCCCATTTTGGAAACTACACCCCTTGGGGAAATTATCTAGGGGTTTAGTGAGCATTTTTACCCCACAGGTGTTTCATAGATTTTATTATAATTGGGCAGTGAAAATAAAAACAGTCCTTCTTTTTCAATAAGACTTAGCTTTTATGTAATGGCAGGAAGGAGGTGAAGGGAAAGTGAGCCCTAATCTACCCACCGCCCTGTCCCTGCCTACTTGCAACGACCCGCCCTAGGCGACGGGGTACAACTGGGCGGCGGTCCCTACGCTGTCTAAGTGCACGGGAGAACAAACAGGGAACACGCAAAGGAAGGGGCAGTAGCCCACGGAACGCCGCGAGGAAACGGAGCGGTGAATGAGTAGTCAGGACCAGGATGAAGTGGAGTATACCAACGTGAGCACGGAGAAGGAAGCAAGCCAGGGGCAAAGCGAAGCAGGTTAAGCGGAACTGCAGCAAGGCAGAAGCACGGCAGAAGCCGGCTGAAGCAAGCAGCAGTGGGGCCAGGAATCCAGAAGAATTACAAGCACTGAGGAAGAGAACACGGCAGGTAATAAAGGACAGGGGCGGAGCTAACTCCGACTGACCAGGCCGCGATAGGCTCTCCCACTCCTGAGCCTGCCACCCTGGTTGGTGGGAGACGGTGTCAGTCTAACAGGTCTGGCCTCAGGTGTGGATTGATTAATCCCAGGAGTATACCTAGACGTAGTACCTGGCAGATCCCTAACATTTAGAACCCCAAAATCTGTAAAGCAACTTCTCTGGAGAACGGAAATACCCCACATGTGGTCAAAAACTGCTGTTTGGGCGCATAGCAAGGATCAGAAGAGAAGGAGCGGCATTTGGCTTTTGGAGCACAGATTTTCTGGTTTGGTTTCTTGACACCATGTCGCTTTTGCAAAGCCCCTAAGCAGGGCTGGCATTAGGATAGATGGTGCCCCGTCCGAAATGATCTTTCGGCGCCGCACCCCCATCATTTAAAAAAAAAAAAAATGCCCCATAAACAAAGTATAATGCCCCTTTAGTGCCCCCATACAGTATAATATATATATATATATATATATATATATATATATATACAGTCCAGAAATAGATGAACACAGCACTCCAATAATTCCAGAAAATCAGGCCATGTGCTCATTACCTGGGGGTGAATCAAGTCCCCAATACACAATAGAGAGAAGCATAGAACACAGTAACGGCACCAGGACTTCAAGGTATGGCAAAATCTACAGGGGGCACTATACTGTGTAGGGGGCCACTTAGTGGACATTATGCTGTGTAGGGGTACTGGGGCATAATATTGTGGGCACAATTATAGGTCAAAATACTGTGTCCTTGAAGGTGTTGTAATATATTATATTATTAAATATTATATATATATATATATATATATATATATATATATAATATTTAATAATATAATATATTACAACCCCTTCAAGGACACAGTGTATATATATATATATATATATATATAGAGAGAGAGAGAGAGAGAGAGAGAGAGAGAGAGAGAAAAGCATAGAACACAGTAACGGCACCAGGACTTCAAAGTAGATGAAGGCAGGGTGGATTTATTCACCTCAACACAGCAACGTTTCGGTTCAACAGGAACCTTTCTCAAGCCTGGCTTGAGAAAGGTTCCTGTTGAACCGAAACATTGTTGTGTTGAGGTGAATAAATCCACCCTGCTTTCATCTACTTTGAAGTCCTGGTGCCGTTACTGTGTTCTATGCTTTTCTCTCTCTCTATATATATATATATATATATATATATATATACATATATGTGTCCTTGAAGGGGTTGTAATATATTATATTATTAAATATTATATATATATATATATATATATATATATATATATATATATATATATATATATAATATTTAATAATATAATATATTACAACACCTTCAAGGACACAGTATTTTGACCTATAATTGTGCCCACAATATTATGCCCCCTGTAGTACCCCTACACAGCATAATGTCCACTAAGTGGCCCCCTACACAGTATAGTGCCCCCTGTAGATTTTGCCATACAGCCTCCCTGTAGACAGTGCCATAATCCCCCACCTCCTCCTTGTAGATCGTGCCATACAGTCCCCCAAACTCCCCTTGTAGACAGTGCCCTCAAACAAAAACAAAAATTGTACTCGCCTAGGCCCCGTTCCCACGACGAACTGAGCTGCTCCACGACGGGATCCTTGCGTAGGCCGGCCTGATCCTGTAGCCTAGTACAGAGTTTCCCAACCTTTTTGGACTCGAGGCAGCACTGGAAAAATAACATTTTCTCTGGGCACCCCTACCAAAAATTGTTTAGAGAAAGACAGAAAATGGCTAAAAACAAGCACTACACTCGTAGGGTATGTTCACACAGCGTTTTTTGTAAGTCAAAAAAAAATCTGCTTTAAAATTCCTTCAGGATTTGACCTTTTTTTTTTTTGCGTTTTTTCTTATGCTGTTGAAGCTAATGCAAAAGGCGCAGGCAAAAAAGCTCCAAACGGGCAACGCAGGTATTTCCTGGCTCCCATTAATTTCAATTGGAGGTCGGAGGTGGAAACCACTTGTAGACCATCAGCCCCCCACTCATAGTAAAATGACCATCAGCCACCCACTCACTGTAACATGACCATCAGCCCTCCACTCACAGTAAAATGACCATCAGCCCGCCACTCACAGTAAAATGACCATCAGCCCCACACACATAGTAAAATGACCATCAGCCCCCCACTCACAGTAAAATAACCACCAGCCCCCCACTCACAGTAAAATGACCATCAGCCCCCCACTCACAGTAAAATGACCATCAGCCCCCCACTCACAGTAAAATGACCATCAGCCCGCCACGCACAGTAAAATGACCATTAGCTCACCACGCACAGTAAAATAACCATCAGCCCGACACTCACAGTTAAATTACCATTAGCCCACCACTCACAGTAAAATAACCATCAGCCCGCCACTCACAGCAAAATGACAATCAGACCGCCATTCACAGTAAAATGACCCTTAGCCCCCACTCACAGTAAAATAACCATCAGCCCACCACTCACAGTAAAATGACCATCAGCCCGCCACTCACAGTACAATGACCATCAGCCCGCCACTCACAGTAAAATGATCATCAGCCCACCGCTCACAGTAAAATAACCATTGCCATACAGCCCCTTGTAGGTAGTGCCACACCGCCCCCTTGTAGATAGCGCCACACAGCCCCCTTGTACAGAGGCGTAGCTAGGTTCTCCAGCACCCGGGGCAAAGATTCAGTTTGGCGCCCCCCCCCCCCAACCTCTTTCCCGACATCTCCTTCCCCCTCGCCGTCTTTGTTTTCTCTACCAATCGACGTGTCATTTCTTTTTATGTAACGCGACTATAAATTTATTTGTACATTTCACAAGCAATATGGTTCTATACACAACACCAGAACCAAGCTCACTACATATATACAGCCCCAGAACAAATACAGCTCAATTTAGTGCAAACCCTGCCGTATAGCTGTGTACGGCGTAAAACTACAGCTCCCAGCATAGCCCGAACAATGGTAAGGATATGCTGGGAGATGCCGTTTCACAAAAAATAAATCCTATCATAATCATACCACCCATCATCTCGCTGCAGATCATACAGTGACTACAGTGCTGATTAGAGGCAGAATAAACATTAAGGGTATGTTCACACGGCCAAATTTCAGACGTATACGAGGCGTATTATGCCTCGTTTTACGTCTGAAAATAGGGCTGCAATACGTCGGCAAACATCTGCCCATTCATTTGAATGGGTTTGCCGACGTACTGTGCAGACGACCTGTAATTTACGCGTCGTCGTTTGACAGCTGTCAAACGACGACGCGTAAATTTACTGCCTCGGCAAAGAAGTGCAGGGCACTTCTTTGCCACGTAATTTGAGCCGTTCTTCATTGAAATCAATGAAGCACGGCTCAAGGTTTACGAGCGTCACAGACGCCTCGTAAATTACGAGGAGGAGCTTTTACGTGTGAAACGAGGCAGCTGTTAACAGTCTGTCTTTTCACACGTAACTGCCTCTCAGCGTGTGAACATACCCTTACATTGAGTGACATTGATTCTAGTTCTTTTTCTCCATTTGGTCCAGACCTCTATGATGACTTCTCCCGGTCCATTTCTGCAGTTTGCCGCTCAGATGTCTTCAGCTTCTCACTTTTCCAACATTTCTGCACCTATAAATAAATATAAAGTTATCATTATACCACACACTATGCCCCTAAATATAATAGCGCCAAACACTGCACCTCTAATTATAATAGCACCATACACCGTGTCCCACACACACACTGTGCCCCCTGTAGATAGTGCCTGCCATAGAACCCCCTGTAGATAGTGCCTGCCATAGAGCCCCCTGTAGATAGTGCCTGCCATAGAGCCCCTGTAGATAGTGCCCCCATAGAGACCCCTGTAGATAGTGCCCCCATATAGACCACCCCTGTATATAGTGTCCCACAAATAACTCCCCCTATAGTGCTCTACAGATAGCCCACCCCTGTATATAGAGCTCTACAGATAGCCCAACCATGTATGTCGCCCCCCTGTAGATATAGCCCACCCCTGTATATAGTGCTCCACATATAGTCCACCCCTGTATATAGTGTTTCACAGATAGCCCACCCCTGTATATAGCCCCCCCTTGTACATATAGTCCACCCCTGTATATAGTGCTCCACTAGATAGTCCACCCCTGTATATAGTGCTCCACTAGATAGTCCACCCCTGTATATAGTGCTCCACTAGATAGTCCACCCCTGTATATAGTGCTCCACTAGATAGTCCACCCCTGTATATAGTGCTCCACAGATAGCCCACCCCTGTATATACTATATACAAGGGTGGGCTATCTGTGGAGCACTATACACAGGGGTGGACTATATGTACAAGGGGGCTATATACAGGGGTGGGCTTTCTGTGGAGCACTATAGGGGGAGCTATTTGTGGGATACTATATACAGGGGTGGGCTATATCTACAGGGGGACTATATACAGGGGTGGGCTATATCTACAGGGGGACCATATCTACAGGGGGACCATATCTACAGGGGGACCATATCTACAGGGCTGGGCTATACACAGGGGGGCTATATCTACAGGGGTGGGCTATACACAGGGGGGCTATATCTACAGAGGGGGGCTATATACAGGGGTGGGCTATACACAGGGGGGCTATATCTACAGGGGTGGGCTATACATAGGGGGGCTATATACAGGGGGAATATATCTACAGGGGGCTATATCTACAGGGCTGGGCTATATCTACAGGGGGGGCTATATACTGGGGTGGGCTATCTATGGAGCACCATATACAGGGGTGGGCTATATCTACAGGGGGCTATATATTATATAGTCCACCCCTGTATATGGTGCTCTATAGACAGCCCACTCCAGTATATAGCCCCCCTGTAGATATAGTCCCCCTGTATATAGCCCCCCTGTAGATAAAGTCCCCCTGTACATATAGCCCCCCTGTAGATATAGCCCCCTGTAGATATAGTCCCCCTGTAGATATAGTCCCCCTGTATATAGCCCCCCTGTAGATATAGTCCCCCTGTATATAGCCCAGCAGATATAGTCCCCCTGTATATAGCCCAGCCCTGTAGATATAGTCCCCCTGTATATAGCCCCCCTGTAGATATAGTCCCCCTGTATATAGTCCCCCTGTAGATATATTCCCCCTGTATATAGCCCCCTGTAGATATAGTCCCCCTGTATATAGCCCAGCAGATATAGTCCCCCTGTATATAGCCCAGCCCTGTAGATATAGTCCCCCTGTATATAGCCCCCCTGTAGATATAGTCCCCCTGTATATAGCCCCCTGTAGATATAGTCCCCCTGTATATAGCCCTCCTGTAGATATAGTCACCCTGTATATAGCCCAGCAGATATAGTCCCCGTGTATATAGCCCAGCCCTGTAGATATAGCCCAGCCCTGTAGATATAGTCCCCTGTATATATCCCAGCCCTGTAGATATAGTCCCCCTGTAGATAGACACCCCCGTAGATAAAGCCCCCCGCGAGTAGATAAAGTTCCCCCCTGCAGATACAGCCACACTTCTATTACAATTTAAAAAAAAATAAAAAAATATTCAAACTCACCTTATTCCTGCTCCCACGCCATCCGGCAGCCATGGAGACCTGCTCTCTTCTGTGCAGGTCTCCAGGGGGTTGAACGCAGCGTCTATGAAAGGTGCTGATTGGCTGGGCAGGATGACTTTCCCTGCCAGTCAGTCAGCGCCTTTCATCGACGGAAGCGTCACTGGTACAAAAGGTACCAGTCGCTTCATTCGTGGAAAGGCGCTGAATGGCCGGGCACAGAACGTGCCCGGTCATTCATTGCTTCTAATTGTACCTGTGTCCTTGCGACACAGGTACAATTATAGTGCAGGAGGAGGGGGCGCTGGCGCCCCCCTCTGAACTGCGCCCGGGGCACGTGCCCCGCTTGCCCCCCCTAGCTACGCCCCTGCCTTGTAGATAGCGCCACAAAGCCCCCTTGTAGATAGCGCCACACAGCCCCATTGTAGATAGCGCCACACACCACCCTTTTAGATAGCGCCACACAGCCCCCTTGTAGATAGCGCCACACAGCCCCCTTGTAGATAGCGCCACACAGCCCCCTTGTAGATAGTGTCTCACAGCCCCCTTGTAGATAGTGTCACACAGCCCCATTGTAGATAGCGCCACAGAGCCCCATTGTAGATAGACCCACACAGCCGCCTTGTAGATAGTGCCACACAGCCCCATTCTAGATAGCGCCACACAGCCCCCTTGTAGATAGCGCCACACAGCCCCTTGTAGACAGCTCCACACAGCCCGCTTGTAGACAGCGCCACACAGCCTCCTTGTAGATAGCGCCACACAGCCCCTTTGTAGATAGTGCCACACAGCCCCTTGTGATAGTGCCACACAGCCCCCTTGTAGATAGTGCCACACAGCCCCCTTGTTGGTAGTGCCACACAGACCACAGACCCCTTGTTGGTAATGCTAAACAGCCCACAGCCCCCTTGTTGGTAGTGCCACAAAGCCCACAGCCCCCTTGTTGGTAGTGCCACACAGCCCACAGCCCCCTTGTTGGTAGTACCACACAGCCCCCTTGTTGGTAGTGCCACACAGCCCACACACCCCCTTGTAGGTAGTGCCACACAGCCCACAGCCCCCTTCTAGATAGCATCCCCATTCCTGCAGATAGCGCCACTATAGCTCCCTGAAGGAGTGAAATCCCCGTTTGGCCGGGGATTCCGCTCCTGGAGTGCTCCGCTTAATGTCTGTCCATATATGAACAGTGACATTAGGGGCAATTCCTGAAGCGGAATCCCCGTCCACAGCATTGCCGACACTGTGACCGGGGATTTTACTCCAGGAGAAGCTCCTGTCGTCTGTGTCCTTTTATGGAATTCTCCTGGAGTGGAATCCCCCCACTAGACATTTTTGTTTTGCTCTACCCTTATCTGCTACTCACCTAATCGTATCCCTATTTCTCCTGTACATCCCCCATACTCTGGAATTCTCTACCCCAACACATCAGACTCCCACCATCCAAACCTTCAAATGCAACCTGAAAAACCCACCTCTTCAGAAAAGCTGAAAACCTGCAATAGGCCTGCTGCAACTAATCTAACGGATGAACAGCTTCTACCCTCACCTACTGTCTTCTTTCTGCTTCCCTTGTAAATTTAAAGCCCCACAGGCAGTCTCTCCTTCAATACCAGCTTATGTTTATTATGCTTGATTTTATTCACTTATATTATTCTTAAAACTTTTTCATATGTACAGTGCCCTGCAATTAATGGTGCTTTCAAATAAATAATAATAACAATTTTTATTCACTTAACATATAGCCATTTTAATCTGAATACGTTAGTGAGCTGCACTGACGGCTATGCTGACAGTGGTTAATGTGTGCCTTGGACAGTTTCTCAAACCCTAATACCAATCACATCTAAGTTGATCAACATAGATTTAATCAGTGTTAAAATTGAATAAGCTGTCAGAGTCACAAAGTAGCCACTGTCAGCACAGCCGTCAGTGCAGCTCACTGACGGAATCATCTTAAAGCGCCGAGAGTCTTCTATGTAAAATAAATGTATAGAAGCTGCATCTCTAAAAATAAGAAAATTTTTAAGAAAAAACACTTTACTGTTATGGAAATGAAAGTGGAGCGATACCTCAAGGCTGCTGGAGTCTGCCAGGAAAGAGCGTGCATGTAAACCCGCAACCTCAAATCAGTAACCACTCTGATCGACAGTGTCTAAGGCTACTCTAAGGTGTTTGCCAGAGCCGACCGCATGGTGGGATGGACTTTGTTGCTTAGAACCCAGGATGTCTTAAAGGGAATGTGACGCTAGAAATTTTTTTTATTTTTTTTTAGTTAAACAATTAGTGTATAGGTGATTAAACATTGTTCTAATTTTTTAAAAAAAAATCACGAGTCAGGAAATATTATAAATTAGATTCTAATTTATTATATTTCCCAGTGCTGGTCACTAGATGGAGCAATTCCCAAAATTGCAGCATTGCATGTGGTAAAGCAACCACATTGCTTTATGCTGCAAAATTTGAGAAAACTCACTCGCTCTAGTGAGCTCTCAGAATCCCCCCCTCCTTTATCCTGGCTAGTGCCGGGAGAAACTAGGGGATTGAACGGTCAAACCTCCTACACTGTGTGTCACCATTTTTTGAGCTAACACACAGTGTAGTAGGTTTACATACACTAGTAAACACACAGTAAAACACTTACATACACAGAAATAACTTACCTGCTCCAGTTGCCGCCGCTCCCTCCGGTCCGTCCGCTCCGTCTGCTACCGCCGCTCCAAGTGCACAAGTCCGGAAGCCGCGACCGGAAGTAGTAATCTTACTGTCCGGCCGTGACTTCCGGTCTACAAGAAAATGGCGCCGGACGGCGCACAGTTCAACTTCGACTGTGTGGGAGCGGCGCATGCGCCATTCCCACACAGACAGCGTACAGCATAGTGGATGGAACGGGCCCCGTTCGCATTCACTATGGGACTGTAGCTGCCGTATTCCATGTCTGTATGTGTCGTTAATCGACACATACAGAAATGGAAAAAAAATGGCAGCCCCCATAGGGAAAAAAAAGTGAAAAAATAAAAAAAAGTAAAACACAAACACACAAATAAATATAAAAGTTTTTAATAAAACACTAAAATCAAACTGATGTAAAAAAAAATGTTTTCGTGACATTGTTCCTTTAACAGAGTGTCGTTTTGGATAAGAGGTGCAATGCAAGCAAACCTAAGCTGGAAACCAGACAGCCAATAGGGTTAACTGAAAGTTCAAAAATGGAGTAGAGGTAATCAGATAAGCCATGGTCAAAACCAGCCTGGAGTGGAAAATCAGAATCAGTAAGCGGAGGGTTAACGAGAGACAGGGCTAGGTCAGTATACACAAGGTCCAAAAAACAGAAGTGCAGGAGCAGTCAGGAGCTTGATCAGAAACCAGGAGATAGGAAAATTCACAAGCAAAGGCAGGTAGGAAAATACAGGTATGTCATAGCGACCTTAAGGGAACAGGTGTTTTCCTAACATTTACATAGCCTTTACCATAATATTTCATACATAAAACCACCTTACACATACCCAAATAAAAGTACTACACTTCAATAGCTACCTCTATTAAAACCCATATTCATAAAATACTGTATATGAAAAACGGTGACTAAACAACAATGCAATAAAAGTAGCCCACTAACACTATCATACAGTACCCATATAATACAACCATACAGTATGCATATGAAACTGCCATGCACTTCAAACATAACTGCGCCATATAATGCATAAATAATACCCCTATACAGTGAATAAATACATATATATATACATACATACATACAGTACTGTGCAAATGTTTTAGACAGTTGTGGAAAAATGCTGCAAATTGAAATGCTTTCAAAAATAGAAGTGTAAGGGCCTGTACACATTAGCGTCGGTTTCAGTTTGGGGTTTCCATTCATCTATTCCGTCAGAAGAAACAGATGAACGGAAAGCCGAGCCTAAACTATAGCTTCTGTATGCATTACCGTTGATTTAAATGGAAATGCTTCCGTTTCAGTTGGTTTCTGTTTGTTTCCGTTCCCTAAAGTTTCCATCTTTTTAACGGAAACAATGGCATAGTGGAGTTCCGTGAATAAAAATGTAAACTTTACGAAACTGAAAAAAACGGAAACAAGCTGCATACATTCGACGTGGATACAAGGCCAAGGGACTCAACTATGCATAAAAACATAAGGACAGGGGTGCAGAAAATAGCAGCACCTTTCCTGGACTGATGAGTCAAAATTTTAAATATTTGGCTGTAACAGAAGGCAGTTTATTTGCCTATATGTATACGCATACCCACGGTACTAGCTACCCTATACTACAGCGCTATTTCTGTGAGGGCTTTTTTCTATTGACCAGTGGCAATAGAGTTTGATAAAGGCCGGATTGTGGCCGAAACATTACTTACATCTAAATATTGCCTTATCCGAATAAATTCATTTTTATGCATATTTACCAAAGGAGTGCTTGAGTTTATCTTTTAAATGTTGACGGGGTGGCCACCCTACCCATAGCACCAAAAAACCTGCAGAGTGCCACAGATTTGATCTATACTTGGGATTATATGAAGAGACAGAAGGATTAATGGATGCCTACATCACATCTACAGAAGATCTGTGGTTAGTTTTTCAAGATGTTTGGAATAACCTCCCTACGAAGTGCCTTCAAAAACTGTGTGCAAGTGTACCTAGAAGAATTCATGCTAATATACATTGTAGCGTCCATGGCCGCGGACCGCTGGGTTTACTCACCCCCGGCGGCCGCAGCCATGGATCTGTGAGTGCTGGCTCGCATCTCCTTCCCAGGAGATGCCAGCACTCACTTCAGCTCCGGTCCGCTGTGTCCCATAGGGCCAGCACGCACACAAATAGAAATGATCATTATCAACTGCCCATGATTCCCTGGGCTATGAAAAGGGCCCTGCCCTTCTGATCCTTGCCTGAGCGTTGTTAGTGTCTCCCATGTCAGTCTTGCAAATGGTCCCTTAGTGTTATCCTGTTCCTGTTGTTACCCGTGCCCTGATACCTGTTCCTGTATCCCGTGCTGTGTTCTTGTTCCTGTGCCTACTAGTTGGAGACGTGTTCCTCTGCACCTGCGTCATACGCCACGTCCTGTTTCATCTGCCACGTCCAGAGTGATCTGCCACGTCCGGTGTCATCTGCCACGTCTGGCGCAACCTGCTGCACCTGCTGTCATCCGCCACGTCTGGCATAATCTGCTGCATCTATGTCCATCCGTGCCAAAGCCTTGGCCACTGTCTGGACTATTCAGGTACCCTAGTACGGGACTTTGTATTGCTGGGGTACTCTGTTGTTTGGCCAGCTGCCTCCACGTTATGGCAGTGAGGCCTAGTGGGTCCACATATCCACAGACCGTGACAGTACGCTCAGGCCATGGACCCCGCTGGTCAACCTGAGCCCTTGACGATACATGCCACGCTGGCCGAGATGCAAGACCTTCAGTCAAGCCAAGGCCAACTCCTCCTGTCGGTGAACGCCATGACACATCGGCTGGTTGCCCAAACCACAGTCATCACCGCACCTATTCCTGCTGTTCCTCCTGCTACACTTCCTGTCTGTACCAGTGCCAACCACCTATGCTTCTTGCCGCTACCTCCTCGCTATAACGGAGACACGAGGACCTACCGGGGATTTCTCAATCAGTGCCAGATCCACTTCAGACTACATGCCAGGGCCTTCTCTTCTGATGACGCAAGGATCTCCTTCATAATCTCTCTCCTTACTGGCAAAGCACTGGCATGGGCAAACCCTCTGTGGGAACATCAGGTACCAGAGGCCCGTGACTTGCAGTGCGTTTTGCAGACTTTCCATTCGATATTTGAGGAACCTGGGAGAGTTTCTTCTGCTGCTGCATCCCTGCTGACGCTACACCAGGGAGACCTCTCCATGGCCGAGTATGCAATTCAGTTTCGTATCCTGGCTGCTGAGCTGACCCGGAACAATGAGGCTTTGGTGGCCACATTCTGGCAGGGACTGTCTTATGGGATTAAAGACTAGCTGGCCTCTCGCGATTTGCCACCTACCCTGGACGATCTAATCCTACTAGCTACTCGGGTTGACATGAAGATCCGGCAGCGTTCACAAGAGGTTCTCTTTTACTTTCCAGCAATCCCTACTGTCCTCTTCAGTCGTCCCACCAAAGGAGCCTATGCAGATGGACCGAGCCAAATTGTCCATCCAGGAGAGACAACACAGACACACTTCGGGAATTTGCCTGTATTGCGGCCTCGGAGGCCATGTTGTGCGTTTGTGCCCCCAGAGACCAGAGAGACCCCAGTGCCTAGGATTGGTTGGAGAGATGACTCTAGGTCAGGGGTCTCAAACTCGGCCGGGTAAGTGGGCCGCATATAGAAAAAATGGGAAGTTGACGGACCGCATTACTTTCAAATTTGATACAATACAAAATTATTGTTAATCAATTAGTTATTTGAACTACTATAACACTATATTACTAGAATAATAATACTACATTACTATAATAATAGCGCTAGGTTTAAAATTTGAGATATTTCTCCACGTGCTTATTTCAACAATCCAGCTTTCCAGTTTAAGTGTCGCTAAATGCAGTCCTGCGGCTCAGTTAGCACACATGTCAAGATTGGGCAGCCCCTTTTTAGATAGTGCCGCAGTGCCCTCTGTGGATGCTGCCACAGTGCCCTCTGTGGATAATGCAACACACCCCTAGATAAGGCCACAGTGCCCTCTGTAGATAAGGCCACAGTGCCCTCTGCAGATAAGGCCACAGTGCCCTCTGTAGATAAGGCCACAGTGCCCTCTGTAGATAAGGCCACAGTGCCCTCTGTAGATAAGGCCACAGTGCCCTCTGTAGATAAGGCCACAGTGCCCTCTGTAGATAATACCAGTGTCCTCTTAAGATACTGTCACACACCCACTTGTAGATAACGCCACAGTGCCCTCTGTAGAGGCTGCCACAGTGCCCTCTGTAGAGGCTGCCACAGTGCCCTCTGTAGAGGCTGCCAAACTGCCCTCTGTAGAGGCTGCCCCAGTGCCCTCTGTAGAGGCTGCCCCAGTGCCCTCTGTAGAGGCTGCCCCAGTGATGTCAGGGGCTTGCCCAGAGCTGGAGTCCCAGGCAGAGCGCTAGTAGGTTCTTCCTGGGACTCCAGCTGTGATCCTGACATCACTGGGACTCCTGCTCTGGGAAGCCCCTGACATCATTGTCGATGTATGGACAGCGATGTCAGAGGCTTCCCCAGAGTCCCGGAGCAGAGCCGATAATAGCGCTCTGCCCGGGACTCCGCTCTGGGGAAGACCCTGACACACTGTCCATATATGGGCACATATGTCAGGGAATTCCGCAGCGTCCCGGAGCAGAGCCTATACTAGCGCTCTGCCCGGGACTCCGCTATGGGGAAGACCCTGACACACTGTCCACATATGGGCAGCGATGTCAGGGAATTCCACAGAGTCCCAGAGCAGAGCCTGTACTAGCGCTCTGCCCGGGACTCCGGCTCTGGGGAAGCCCCAAACATCGCTGTTCATATGTGGACAGCGATGTCAGGGAATTCCACAGAGTCCAGGAGAGGAGCCGACACCAGCGCTCTGCTCGGGACTCCGGCTCTGGGGAAGCCCCAGACATCGCTGTTCATATGTGGACAGTGATGTCAGGGAATTCCACAAAGTCCAGGAGCAGAGCCGACACCAGCGCTCTGCTTCGCTCTGGGCAAGACCCTGACACACTGTCCATATATGGGCAGCGATGTCAGGGAATTCCACAGAGTCCTGGAGCAGAGCCGACACCAGCGCTCTGCTCGGGACTCCGGCTCTGGGGAAGCCCCAGACATCGCTGTTCATATGTGGACAGCAATGTCAGGGAATTCCACAGAGTCCAGGAGCAGAGCCGACACCAGCGCTCTGCTCCGCTCTGGCCAAGACCCTGACACACTGTCCATATATGGGCAGCAATGTCAGGGAATTCCACAGAGTCCCGGAGCAGAGCCGACACCAGCGCTCTGCTCGGGACTCCGGCTTTGGGGAAGCCCCAGACATCGCTGTTCATATGTGGACAGCGATGTCAGGGAATTTCACAGAGTCCAGGAGCAGAGCCGACACCAGCGCTCTGCTCCACTCTGGGGAAGACCCTGACACACTGTCCATATATGGGCAGCGATGTCAGGGAATTCCACAGAGTCCCGGAGCAGAGCCGACACCAGCGCTCTGCTCGGGACTCCGGCTCTGGGGAAGCCACAGACATCGCTGTTCATATGTGGACAGCGATGTCAGGGAATTCCAGAGTCTCGGAGCAGAGCCGATACTAGCGGCTCTGTGTCCCGCGGGCCGCAGATGACAGCCCCAGGGGCCGCATGCGGCCCGCGGGCCGCGTGCTTGAGACCCCTGCTCTAGGTGGAATGGTACCAAATAAAATATTCAATTCCAAGCTGACAATTCCTGTGACCATAGTATCCGGCGAGAGGATGCAATGGGTTTCTGCCTATCTGGACTCCGGGTCTGCTTCAAACTTCATCCAAAAGGAGCTAGTTGATCGTCTCCAGTTGCCCACAGTTCCCCTGGAGACATCTTTGGCTGTTGCCTTGGTGAATGGACTGCCTCTCCCCAATCCGATTGTATCTAAGACAAAGCCGCTGAAGCTCCAAGTTGGAGCCCTTCATTCAGAAATAATTTTGTTTCTTGTTTTTCCCAAGGCCATCAATCCTGTTCTGCTGGGCCTGCCTTGGCTATGACTGCATGCCCAAGTCCTGGACTGGAATTCCGGAGAGGTTCTCCAATGGGGCTCCAAGTGCCTCGCTCGCTGTCTGTTGCAGATCCATCCTGTCCAGCCTCCTCCTCAGTCATTGATGGGATTGCCCCCCCCCATTTTGCTCAGTTGGCGGATGTCTTCAGCAAGAGGGATGCTGAGATGCTGCCTCCACATCGGACTTATAACTGCCCCATTGAACTGGTTCCATATGCAGAGGCGTAGCTAGGTTCTCCAGCACCCGGGGCAATGATTTAGTTTGGCGCTTCCCCCAAAACCTCTTTCCCGACATCTCCTTCCCCCTCGCCATGTTTGTTTTCCCTTAGGGTATGTTCACGTGGCCTACTTTCGGGCGTTTTTCAGGCCGTAAATCCCCGAAAAATGGCAAAAAAATCGGAAGCAGAACGCCTCCAAACATCTTTGATTTTATTGGAAAAACGGCGTTCTGTTCCGACGGAGAGTTTTTCGCGGCCTTTTTTTATTTGCTAAAAATGGCAGCGAAAAAGAAGTGCAGGACACTTCTTGGGACATTTTTGGCCGTAAAAAAACACAGCGAAAAACGCCGCGAAAATCGCGAGTGGCTTAAAAACCGTCTGAAAATCAGGAGCTGTTTTCCCTTGAAAACAGCTCCATATTTTGAGACATTTTTGCTCACTGCGTGTGAACAAACCCTAACAATCAATGAGGTGTCATTTTTTTCCACATTTTTTTTATGGAACTCGATCATAAAGCCATTTGTACATTTTACAAGCAATATAATTCTATATACAGCACCAGAACAAAGCTCATTACATATATACAACACCAGCACCCAGCTAATTACATGTATACAGCACCAGAACAAAGCTCAGTACATATATACAACACCAGTACAAAGCTCAGTACATATATACACCTCCAGAAACAAGATCAGTATGTATATATATATATATATATATATATATATATATATAGCAGGAACAAAGAACAAGTAACGGCACCAGGACTTCAATGTTGGGGAGATGTTGGTTTATTCACCACCAGGTGGAAAGAAGCTTGAGAAAGGTTCAGGTGTGAACCGAAATGTTGCTCATTCTTTCCACCTGGTGGTGAATAAACCAACATCTCCCCAACATTGAAGTCCTGGTGCCGTTACTTGTTCTTTGCTCCTGCTATTTCATTCCAAGGAGTTGATTCATCCTTCCAATGGTAACGTGCACATGGCCTGATTTCCAGTCTACATTGAGTGCTGTGTTTCTTGCATCTATTTGAACTATGTATATATATATATATATATATATATATATATATATATACAGCACCAGCACCAAGCTCAGTACATATATACAGTGCCAGAACCAAGCTCAGTACATATATACAGTGCCAGAACCAAGCTCAGTACATAAATACAACACCAGCACGAATACAGCTCAATTTAGTGTAACCCCTGCAGTATATGTTTGCACTAAATTGTATACAGCTCCCAGCATGGTCCAAACAATGATAAGGATATGCTGGGAGTTGCTGTTTCACAAAATAAAAAACATACCACCCATCATTTCGCTGCAGATAAAAAAAACATACCACCCATCATTTCGCTGCAGATCATACAGTGACTTCAGTACTGATTAGAGGCTGAATAAACATTTACATTAAGTGACTCACCAGTGACGATCTCAGATTTTAGTTGTTCTTTTTCTCTTTTTTTCTCCATCCGGTCAAGACCTCTATGATGACTCCTCCCAGCCACAGCCCATTTCTGCAGTTTGCAACTCAAATGTCTTCAGCTTCTCACTGTTCAAACATTTCTGCACCTATAAACAAATATAAAGTTATCATGGTGGCAGACACTTAAATATACTTAAATATAATAGCACCATACACTCCACCTCTAATTATAATAGCACCATACACTGTGTCCGACACACACACACACACACACACACACACACACACACACACACACAGTGCCCCCTGTAGATAGTGCCCCCCATAGAGCCCCATGTAGATAGTGCCCTACATAGATCACCCTGTAGATAGTGAACCCCATAGAGCCCCTGTAGATAGTGCCCCACATACAGCCCCCTGTAGATAGTGTCCAACATATAGCCACCCCTGTAGATAGTGCCCACATATAGCTACCCCTGTAGATAGTGCCCCACATGTAGCCCCCAAGTAGATAGTGCTCCACATATAGCCCACCCCTGTAGATAGTGCTCTACATATATCTCCCCCTATAAATGGTGCTCCAAATGTAGCCCACCCCTGTATATAGTGCCTCACATATAGCTCCCCCTATAATGCTCCATATATAGCCTACCCATGTATGTAGCCCCCCCTGTATATAGTGTCCAACATATAGCCCACCCCTGTAGATAGTACCCTACATATATCTCACCCTATAAATAGTGCCGCACATATAGCCCACCCCTGTATATAGTGCCTCACATATAGCTCCTCCTATAGTGCTGTACATATAGCCCAACCCTGTATATAGCCCCCCTGTAGATAGAGCTGACCTCTGTATATAGCCCCCACTGTAGATAGAGCTGACCTCTGTATATAGCCCCCCCCCGAAGATAGAGCCTGCCCTTCGTAGATAAAGGCCCCCCTGTAGATAATGTCACTTACATTTTTATTAGGATAAAAAAACAAAAAACTTGACATACTCACCTTAATCCCGTTCCCGCAACATCCGGTGTCAATGCAGACCCGCTCTCTTCTGACATCCTCGCGTCGCTTGCATTGTTGAAAGGCGCTGACGTACAGGGCCTATCATTCTGCCATGCCAATCAGCGCCTTTCTTAGATGCAAGCACCTTTCTTAAACCCTAGACCCTGTAGATAGCATCCCACATATAGCCACCCATGTAGATAGTGCCCCACATGTAGCCCCCCAAGTAGATAGTGCCAGACATATAGCCCCCCTGTAGATAGTGCTCCACATATAGCCGACCCCTGTAGATAGTGCCTCTCATATATCTCCCCCTATAAATAGTACTCCACATGTAGCCCACCCCTGTATATAGTGCCTCACATATAGCTCCCCCTATAGTGCTCCATATATAGCCTACCCTTGTCTACCCCTGTAGATATAGCCCACCCCTGTGTATAGTGTCCAACATATAGCCTACCCCTGTAGATAGTGCCCTACATATATCTCACCCTATAAATAGTGCTGAACATATAGCCCACCCCTGTATATAGTGCCTCACATATAGTTCCCACTATAGTGCTCCACATATAGCCCACCTCTGTATATAGCCCCCCCTGTACATAGAGCCGACCTCTGTATATTGCCCACCCTGTAGATAGAGCTGACCTCTTTATATAGCCCTCCACCTGAAGATAGAGCCTGCCCTCTGTAGATAGAGCCCCCCCTGTAGACAATGTCACTTACATTTTTATTAGGATTAAAAAAAAAAAAAAAAATTGACATACTCACCTTAATCCCGTTCCCGCGCCATCCAGTGTCATTGCAGACCTGCTCTCTTCTGACATCCTCACGCCACTTGCGTTGCTGAAAGGTGCTGACTTACAGGGCAACTCATTCTGCTCTGCCAATCAGCGCCTTTGTTAGACGCAAGCGCCTTTCATCTATGAAAGGTGCTGATTGGCACGGAACTATGACTTGCCCTTTCAATCAGCACCTTTCAATGATGCATGCGGCGCAAAGAGGTAATCTCGCCGCTTGAGTCGTTGAAAGGCGCTGAATGGCCGGCACGGAACGTACCCGGCCATTCATCGCCTACAGTGCAGAAGGGGGTGGTGGCGGCTGGTTTCAGTGACGCGGTCGCCCCATTAGAGAGGCAGCAGGCCGCCGTCATGGACGGTGCACTCCTGGCGCCCCCCTACCTTACCTCTTAGTTGTGCCCGGGGCACATGCCCCGCCTGCATCCCTAGCTACGCCACTGCCAAATGCCTCTCTCCCCCGTGGATGGGTATATCCTCTCTCCTTGCCAGAGACTCTATCCATGTCGGCCTATATCAAGTAGAATTTGGAGAGGGGTTTCATACGAAAGTATTCCTCCCCGGCCAGGGCCGGGTTCTTCTTCATTAAAAAGAAAGACGGATCTCTTCAACCCTGAATTGACTACCATGGTCTCAACCAGATCATGGTCAAGAACAAATACCCATTGCCACTTAGGTCCGAACTGTTTGACTGTATACGAGGAGCCAAGATTTTATTCAAAATTAGACTTGCATGGGGCTTATAATTTGATCCGAATCCGTCAAGGTGACGAGTGGAAAACGGCGTTCAACACCCGAGACGGGCACTACGAATACCTGGTGATGCCCTTCGGACAGTGTAACGCACCCGTGGTCTTCCAGGAATTTGTCAATGATATCTTCTGAGATCAGCTCTATGTCTGTGTTCATACCAAAAAACTAACAAAGATGCAATGACGCATGAATATTAAATCATGATATAAAAAATATAATTTTTATTGTTAATTATATTTAAAATGGAACATATAAAAAGGTCCACAGACACACTAACAGAAAGACGGACATCAGATAAACTCCTACTGAAGAGTGGTACATAGCATGTAAATGGGGGCCAGACAATAAGATGTATCATATATCATAAGGTGCATCATCTATAGGCAGACTAAATTGTAAACAAAGCCCAAAGTAATGTCAGGTATATATATAACATTAGTCTGTATGCAAAAATCAGAAATAGAGTATCACCACACTGACCCATAGGCTGATAGGAGAAATGTGATGGACGTCCACCCTGACACGCGCTGCGGCGCACTTGCCTTCGTCTGGGACAAGTGCGTCTTTGAAAATAATTCTCTGCCCTTCCTGGGCTACATCACCTTGGATAAAGGTCTCTAGATGGATCCTGAGAAAGTAAAGTCTGTCCTGGAATGGCCACGTCCTCAAGGCCTGAGGTCCATACAGCGTTTCCTGGGATTCGCCAATTTTCTACTGGCAGTTCATCCCGAACTTCTCATCACTGACTGCTCCCATCTCTACCCTTACCAAGGGTGTGAACGCCAAGGTGTGGACTCCAGAGACTGAATACGTATTTATTAGCCTTAAGAAAGCCTTCACTTCAGCCTCGATCCTCCATCATCCTGATGTGTCTCGGCAGTTTTCATTGGAAGTGGATGCTTTTTCTGTTGGTGCAGGTGCACTTCTGTTCCAGAGGAGCTCCAATTGAAAGGTAGCAGTATGTGGCTATTACTCGAGACTTTTTTCTTCTGCAGAGCGCAACTACTCTATTGGGCTATTGGGAGCTACTGGCCATCAAATTGGCTTTAGGGGGAGTGGAGACATCTGCTAGAGGGCGCAGCTCACCCCATCCTGATCTGTACCGACCACAAGAACCTCACCTATCTCCAGTCGGCTCAACGACTAAACCTCCGTCAAGCAGGTGGTCGCTGTTCTTCACCCATTTCAAATTTGTGCTCCACTAACGTCCCGCTGATAAGAATGTGAGGGTCGATGCCCTGTCCAGGTCATTTGAGACACATGACACGGTGGAGTCCCTTCAAAGTATCATAGACCCATCCTGCATCGTCACTGCCAATCCTTTGCAGGTTAGAGACATCCCTCCGGGGAGGACTTTTGTTCGGTTGGCAGACAGGAGAAGAATTCTCTGCTGGGGACACAGCTCTAAACTGGCTGGGCATGCTGGTGTTCGTAAGACCCTAGAGCCGATTACTCCTCACTTCTGGTGGCCCACGCTGCCCAAAGATGTTGTGGACTTTGTCTCTTCCTGCACGGTGTGTGTTTCTAACCAGGTTGCTCACTCCAAGCCTACCGGCCTGCTCCAACCTCTGCCTGTACCCAATGTCCCATGGCAGCACATTGCAATGGACTTTGTCACAGACCTTCCACCCTCAGCAGGATGCAACACTGTCTGGTTGGTGGTGGACCATTATTCGAAGATGGCACATTTTATCTTGCTGACCGACCTACCTTCTGCTCCCCGACTGGCGAGTCTCTTCCTTCAGCACATCTTCTGTTTGCATGGCTTGCCGCTTCACATAGTGTCCGATTGAAGGGTTCAATTTACCTCAAAATTCTGGAAAGCCCTCTGTAAACTCCTGGATGTGAGATTGGACTTTTCCTCAGCCTATCACCCCCAATCCAATGGGCAAGTTGAGAGGATTAATCAGATCATTGAGAATTATCTCCACCACTTTATCTCCTTGCAGCTTTAGTACAGCTTTTTCCATGGGCCGAGTTCTCGTATAGCAACCACACAAGTGAGTCCACCACTTCCACACCATTCAACATCGTGTACAGTCAACATTCTAGAGTCCCTCTTCCTGTGTCGGCTACATCTCAGGTACCCACTGCTGACTCTGCATTTGGGGACTTTCTGCAAATCTGGCAACAGACCCGGTCCTCTATTTTGCTGGCAGTCGATCGCATGAAGCGAAAAGTGGATATAAAGAGAAGAGAGCTACCTCAGTATCTTCCAGGTACTAAAGTCTGGCTGTCCCCACGGAACATTAGTTTAAAGGTGCCTTCTTAGAAGTTTGCTCCCAGGTTGCTCTGAACTTTTGAGATATTGCAACAGATTAAACTGTCTCCTATAAGCTTCAGCTGCCTCCTACCATCAAAATCCCCAACTCCTTTTATGTGTCCCTCCTTAAGCCTGTGGTCTTGAACCGCTATAGTAAGACTCCCAGTCCCGCAATTGCTCCCAGCGGTTCATCTGATGTGTTTGACGTGAGGAAGATCCTGGACTGCAAAAGGGTAGGAGGAAGGACTTTCTATTTGGTGGACTGGAGAGGGTTTGGTCCTGAGGAGAGGTCCTGGGAGCCGGAAGAGAACCTCAGTGCCCCTGCTTTCATTAAGAAATTCCTCTCTCGCTCTGGTACCAAGAAGAGTGGGCGTAAGAGGGCGGACACTGTAGCGTCCATGGCCGTGGACCGCTGGGTTTACTCACCCCCGGGGGCCGCAGCCATGGATCTGTGAGTGCTGGCTCGCATCTCCTTCCCAGGAGACGCCAGTGCTCACTTCTGCTCCGGTCCGCTGTGTCTCGTACAAATAGAAATAATCATCATCAACTTCCCATGAGTCCCTGGACTGTAAAAAGGGCCCTGCCCTTCTGATCCTTGCTTGAGAGTTGTTAGTGTTCCCATGTCAGTCTTGCAAATGGTCCCTTAGAGTTATCCTGTTCCTGTTCTTACCCGTGCCCTGTTACCTGTATCCTGTATCCCATGCTGTGTTCATGTTCCTGAGCCTGTTAGTGTTGGAGTCGTGTTTCTCTGCACCTGCTGTCATCTGCCACGTCCATGTCCAGTGTCATCTGCCAGGTCTGGCATAACCTGCTGCATCCATGTCCATCCGTGCCAAAGCCTTGGCCACTGTCTGGAGTATTCAGGTACCCTAGTGCGGGACTTTGTATTGCTGGGGTACTCTGTTGTTTGGCTAGCTGCCTCCCCGCTACGGTGGTGTGGCCGTGACATACATTAGCCAAGTTAAGAGCACTGATGCTGGCAGTGGCACAGGGGGCATGGGGATACAACTTTGTAGGTAGGGAAAATAACGGAGAGTTGCTAGCAAAGCTGAGGGGTTTATACCTTTTAAATAATTTTAACTCTCCTACTAAGCCGCCAGCACAGGACCACTTTAAAACTTCAGCAAACCTCTGCCAGGCGCACATATTGATCGTCAGTTTACTGGCCTGTTGTGTATTGGCGGTACAGTAGGAGAGCTAAATTGAGTACAAAAGGAGAGGTTCTGACTTTTGTTCTAAGCTGCCAACGCCCCTTCCCAATTAGGTCTCATGTGTATGAATACACATAAGACTGAATACAAAGGGTGCAGATGCCTTTACTGGTATCAATGATGCCTCTACATGCCATCCACCATTTGCCTAAAAAAGACCACCATTCAGTGTCTAAACAGCACATGGCTCACAGTTGATGTGTCCTCTGCATTCTCATTTATGGACATCTTTGAATAAACCAGTGCAGCTCCATTCCCCTAAGGCACTTCTCATAACCTCCCGCACTATCAGCCGCTTTCTCCCCTTCCTACCTCTCCCCCACTGGCAGCAGCTTTCTCCCCCCTTCCACATCTCCCCCACTGGCAGCAGCTTTCTCTCCCTTTCCACCTCTCCCCCACTGGCAGTAGCTTTCTCCACCTTCTCCTCCACTAGCAACATCTTTCTTAACACTCCCCCCTCCACCGACAGCAGATTTCTCAACACCCCCTTCCACTAGCAGCAACTTTCTCAATTTCCCTCACCCCTCCACTGGCAGAAACTTTCTCCATATCTATGACTTTATTGGTAGCAACTTTCTCCACACCCCTCCCTATCACTGGCAGCAGCTTTCTCCTGCCTTCCCACCACTCCCCCACTGACAACAGCTTCCCCCCCTTCACACCCTTCCCTCACTGGCAGAAGCCTTCTTCTCTTCACACCTCTCCCCCACTGGCAGATGCTTTTCCCCCTCTTTCCTCCCCTCCCCCTTTGGCAGTAGTTTTCTTCAAATCCCCCTCCACTGTCAACAGTTTTCTCTCCCTTCCCACCTCTCCCCCACAAGCAGCAGATTTTTCAACATCTTCCTCCTCCACTGGCAACAGCTTTCTCAATATCACCCCTCCACAAGCAGCAGCTTGTTACATATCCTCCCCCTTTAACTAGCAGCAATTTTCTCTACATTTCCCCGCCCCTCCACTGCCAGCAACTTTCACCCCCTTTGCACACATCCCCACTGGGAGTAGCTTTCTCCCATTCTCACCCTTCTCCCACTGACAGCAGCACTTTCCACATTTTATCCTTCCTCAATGACAGCAGCACTTTCCCCATACTCACCTCAACCCTTACTGGCAGCAGCATCCCCACCACAGTGCAGTGGTAAAAAGGTGATGAGAGTGTCAGCTGAGCTCTCCAGGCTTCTCTCTTACCTTCTCTTTGGTGCCTTTCTAGTCTCCAGACTGCCGCTGTGTTGAGGAACTGTGCGGTCATGTCAGGGAAACAGCCAGGGAAGACGCTGTCTGATGCAAGATGCAATGCTGGACCGTCCATGGGGAAGTGTGGTATATTTGTAGTAACCACGGGCGCCGAGTTGCGGTGGGCGGCGCTCTCTGAGCTGAAGTTGGTTTTCGCGCCCTTTGGTCATGGTGGCGCACTTTCTCTCTCCTGCTCCTCGGGCCACAGAACCAGTGAAATAAGTGGTGCTTGTGGGATACACTGTTCTCTGTCCCCTGGGATGTTATGTGGTGTAGCCCGAAATAAGGATGTTCCAAGAGACAGGGTTCAATAAACTTTCACAGTAGTTTTACTGGGCACAATATGCTTGGTGGTTACTTCTGTTACAGACAGGTGGCTGAGGTGGTAGTTGAACAGGCTAGCTCGCGGCACAATTTACTTCAGCTTACAAAATGGCAGTTACAATCTTCCGCATGGAGGCACAATTCCTTGTAGTAAACTCAATCCTTTCAATACAATGCAGCCCCCAAAGCTTTCTGCTTCTCATCTAATCCGCAGGAGTGGGAGACCCTCTCTCTCTGCTTCTCTTCTGATACTACCCTTGGCAATTCTAGGGCATAGCTGACCCCATAGTAAGTGGGACAATACAATATCTGTCCAATCTCTGCCATTCTCTGTAATGGCTCCTTGCCTGTGCTACTTCTGCCTCTAATGGGTAGTCAGGGCTAATATATGAAGGATGAGACTCACCAACATATCTGTTGGCGGTGTTCAAAATCCCAATAATGGCTTCTTGTTTCTTTACGTTTTCTCTTCTAAGAATTCCTTCTCTCCAGACTGTTCTCTTTCTCTTTCTGCGAGCTTCTCTATGGTCTGATGTTGTAGGCAGCCTGTCTCTGGATCCTAGATGGATGAACGCAGGAGCAACTCCACTTTGCTGTTAACTTAACTGATCACTCACTCCAACTCCCTCCTCTTCAACTGCCTTCTCCAACTGCCTCTGGACCCCCCTCTATCTTTTAAGCTCCTCCCACCTTCTGGAAACTTCCCCGTATAAGACACTCCTGCATAGGCTGTAAAACAGTACATTGCAAATTCACATTTACTTTTTAAAGTGACAGTACCTAATAGTGGAAAAAGGTCATGAAATACAATTACAACACATTATCTTTCTAGTAATGTTTTGGGGACATTACATAAATAATAAGTTATCTATATTCTACGGGTTGATGCGATTGTGGTGGTACCTAATATGTTTGTTTTTTTAATGGTGAACCATTTTAAAATAGATTTAATAATTTTAATTTAAAAAATGACTTTTTTTCAGTCAATTTTAGTAAACATAGTTGTCCATTTTTTTTGTCCCACCAGGAGACTTAAAGAGGATCTGTCACCACATTATAAGTGCCCTATCTTCTACATGACGTGATCGGCGATGTAATGTAGATTACAGCAGTGTTTTTTTTATTTAGAGAAATAAGCAATTTTGACCATGTTATGACCTATTTTAGATTTATGCTAATGACTTTCTTAATAGACAACTGGGTGTGTTTTTACTTTTTGACCAAGGGGGGCGTTGTGGGGAGAAGTGTATGACGCTGATTGGTCATAGTCCACAATAAGAAAGAGCCTGGGTAAAAAAAAAAATGGTTTACGGAACAGTAGTACAGTGAAAACTAAGACTATCCAATTATAAACAATATACCTGAATTAAGACATTTAAGGTAGTATTCTGCAGACATATAACACAAAGTGAGACACTGCAAACAAAGCATGTTCCATAATGTTTTTGCATAAAGAATGAGAACCCATTAAACCATTCTTCCTCTTCACAGAACAGAACAAAGTTTCCTAAGTTACATATTACATAGTCCGTCAATGTTGAATTGGTGTGTATGGGAGGACAACATCTAAGATCCCCACCAATCAGCACAATGATGGGGTAGTGGTGCTCTTGCAAATGTTTTCCATTCATCGTTTACACAGGTACAACGGTTCATCCATACAGGTGGCTGTGCCTGGTACTGCAGCTCATCCCATTCCCTTGAATAAGTCTGAATGGTACTGAGTTGCAGTGCCAAGAACAGCTACCTGAAGGGAAAAGTCAATGTGACTGTGTCCCAGGGTTGTGGCCCCTTCATTGGGCTGATCAGTGGGGTTCGCTGAGATCGGACCCGGAGAGGTCCATTTATATCCAACAATGGCATACAACATACAATATACATCACATTCTTCTGTGGAATTTTATAAGCATTAATAGTAAAAGAAAAATATTGAGAAATATTGACATAGAAAAATCTGTATTTTCGCCATATAGAAGATGATCTAATCTATTAATGAAGATTGACAACATCTTAGTTTAGCATTATTTAAATGTCATGGGGCACATAAACCTAACACAGCGTGTAATCATCTTTGAGCAGTTATCTGATCATAAATATACTTCTGAGAATATAAAAGTTAATGGACACAAATATATCTTTCTGCTGCAGTTGTCTGTCTTAATATCCATTGTAATCATTATCTGTCAGGTGCAAAATAAGCATCCAGTAGTTTAGGCAGGGGCGGACATACCGCATGTGCAGCCGGTGCAGCTGCACAAGGGCCCCGCGTGGGAAGGGGGCCCGTTCAGTGGCGTAACTACCACAGTAGCAGCCGTAGCAGCTGCTACGGGGCCCGCGGCATGGGGGGGCCCGTGTCGCCCTGACAGGCACATTACATTTTATGTACCAGGCCTGGCGGCACGGGCCCCCTCATGCCTAGTAGCATCACAACACTAGGCATGAGGGGAGGGAGGGGGCGGGGGCCCGGTGATAGCCGCCACACTGCACTACCAATCGGGAGGGAGGGGGCGGGTGCCCGGGCCCGGTGATAGCCGCTACACTGCACTGCCAATCTGGCACAGATGAATAGGACAGGACGGCGATGCTGGTGGTAGGAGGAGCGCTCAGGCAGGGGAGAGGACAGGGGGCGGTGCGACGTAAGACTTCGGGCGGCTGGACAGTACAGTCAGGACTGCCGGAGAACTCATAGGATGAGCGGAGGACAGACACAGGACGAGTGGAGGACGTGCAGACTGCAGAGGACAGGTAGATGAAGTTAAAAAGTTCATGTCAGAAGGGAGAAGTTTTTATGTAGAAAAATCTGCCTCATAATTCCTTCCGGAATTTTGAGGCATATTTTGACCTGCCGGTAGAACACTTCCCGCGTTTTTCATTGCGTTTTTTTGTGGCGTTTTTCGGCCATCGGGCCGTGGGCAGGGAAACGCAGCAAAAAACGCATTTTCTGCCTGCCATTGTTGTCAATGGGAAGTCAGAGACAGAAACGCCCGAAGAAAGGGCATTGCGCTTCTTTTTCCCGCATGCGGTTTTTACTGCTCGCAGGAAAAATTTCATGGATTTCAATGGGAGGCACTTTCTGACGTTTTTCGCGAAAAAAACCTCAGTGTGAACTCCCCCTAACACAGGGGCGTAACTACTGCTATAGCAGCCGTAGCGGCTGCTACGGGGCCGCGGCATGAGGGGGCCCGCGTCACCTGCCGGCACGGGCCCCCACCTTGGCCGGAATCTCCGCTAGCTGCCGCTATGGCTGCTACAGCGCGATGCCACGGAACACTACGGCAGAGCAGGGAGTATCTCCCCGCTCTGCCATTAAACATAAGACATGTATCCCCTATCCACAGGATAGGGGATACGTGTGTGATCGCTGGCATTGATAGGGAGAACGGGGGACCGAAAGTCCCCTGAAGTTCTCCATCACAAACCTCGGACTTCCGGGGTCTGTGTCGGCAGCTCCGTAGAAATGAATGGAGCGCCGGTCACACTTGAGCTGCGCAGACACCGGAAGTCAGAGGTGAGTGATGGAGAACTTCGGGGGACTTTCGGTCCCCCGCTCTCCCTATCAATGCCAGCGATCACACATGTATCCCCTATCCTGTGGATAGGGGATACATGTCTTTTGTCTTTTCACACTGTAGGTCGCATTTTTTTGAGTGATTGGGGGTGTATGGCGTTCCCTACAGGGGGGGGGCTGTATAGCGTTCCCTACAGGGGGGGGCTGTAAGGCGTTCCCTACAGGGGGGGCTGTATAGCGTTCCCTACAGGGGGGGCTGTATAGCGTTCCCTACAGGGGGGTCTGTATGGCGTTCCCTAAAGGGGGGTCTGTATGGCGTTCCCTACAGGGGGGGGCTGTATGACTTTCCCTACAGACCCCCCCTGTAGGGAACGCCATACAGAACCCCTGTAGATAACGCCATACAGACCCCACTGTAGATAACGCCATAAAGTCCCCCCTGTAGATAACACCATACAGCCCCCTGTAGATAACGCCATACAGCCCCCCTGTAGATAACGCCATACAGCCCCCTCTGTAGATAGCGCCATACAGTCCCCCCTGTAGATAGCGCCATACAGTCCCCCCTGTAGATAGCGCCATACAGTCCCCCCTGTAGATAGCGCCATACAGTCCCCCCTGTAGATAGCGCCATACAGTCCCCCCTGTAGATAGCGCCATACAGACCCCCCTGTAGATAGCGCCATACAGACCCCTCTGTAGATAGCGCCATACAGTCCCCCCTGTAGATAACGCCATACAGCCCCCTCTGTTGATAGCGCCATACAGTCCCCCCTGTAGATAACGCCATACAGCCCCCTCTGTAGATATCTTGAGATTCAGTCCTGCTTGATAGGTAACAGTGCAGTAAGCTAAGCATGATAAGATCATCTAAATTATTGCATCTCAGTTGCATGAGTGCTTTGTGTTATATTCAATGATTCAATTTAACCTAAGTCTCTAAATGTGGGCAAAGAAAATAAAAAAACTATACTCACCTCCTCCCTCGCCTCCGTTCACCCGCCGCAGCCCCCATCCTCCTGTCTCGGTCTGTGTTACAAGTGTACAAGGCTGCACTGGTGACGCGCTGCCGATGGCACGTGACCGCTGCTGCCAATAACTCCTCATTGGTGTGCTGCTGAGGACAGTAGTTCCACAGCAAATCGCTGTTGAGGGCATTGATTGGCTGCAGCGGTCATGTGCCATCGACCGCGCGTCACCACAGCAGCTTTGTAAACACAGAAAGGGATAGGGGCTGCGGAGGGGGAACGGAGGCGCCGGAGGAGGTGAGTATAGGTTTTTCATTTTCTTTGCCCACATTTAGGGACTTAGTTTAGATAAGAATTTAACCCGGAAAAAAATGTGTTACTTGTGTTCTAAACTGGTAATAAAATGTACAATATAAATCTTCCTTCATAATTTTTATTAGTAAGGTTTATTTTTATATGCATATATATGTTTAGGTAACTTTGTCGGTATTGGGGGGGGGGGCGGGGGGGCCCTGGCACATTATCTGCACAGGGGCCTTTTGCAGTCTGTGTCCGCCACTGAGTTTAGGGAATTTTATGACTCAGAAATCTGTCTCCATTTCAAGTACATTATTATGTATTTCTACACTTTAGTAATTCGAGCACACCAACCATCAGTAATGCAAAATTTGAGGCAAATATGACTACATATATGTGAATGGCCAACTGTAGGATCTTCATAGAGAATTTAATGTTTGTATTGTAACTGCATTTTCTATGCATTATTCCAGGAATATCAAATCACTTGGTCGATTTCTGTCCACTCATGAATTTAGCACTGACTATAGACCCATGCTAACTGGAGACATAATGCTTATGTTGTATGAATCAATGATATTAGCCTAGGTTTCTTGAAGGAGTTCTCCAGGAGTTTGCGATTAGATACGTTTCTAACACATCTGTGTATCATTTAGTTGAAATAAAATAATATGTGTTTCCTTTACAATCCTTTTGTATCTACTGGTTACATCACAGGAATCCAATCTGGTATTAAAGTAGTGGGCTAGATCACATAACACTCATCCATGTACCTCAGAGATGGTTACACTGGGCTTATGTCTAGTTTGTTTTCTTGTTCCAATGCTCTGACATTGAGAACAATAGGTATGAATCACAAACTGCACAGTAATAAATAAAAGTTTTCAGATTTCTAATTTAAAAAAAAATTCTAGTAGAATTTGGAGTGTACAGTGTACCTTTATTTAATTCATCATCTATGGCTGTGTGAAGGGAAATAGATAATTTTGATCTCTAATGAAATAAGTATGTGTCAACTATTCTAAAGATATATTATGAAATTAATCAATTTAGAATTTTGGAGCTACAGTATTTAGATTAACAAAACTGAAAACATAAGTTCATGTCATGTACAGTTACATCGCTGCAGCTAACAACAGCGCAACATCATGTAACTCTACGTGACAGTGATGGAGCGGGCTCAGTAGCAGAGCCTGCTCCATCACAAGCTGGTGTCAGCTGTATATTACAGCTGCCACCCTGCTGTAACGGCAGGGACTAGAGTTAGCTTCGGTCCCCGCCATTAACCCTAGGTGGTTTGTAGCCGGTCGGCACCCCCTTGATGCGATGTGGGGGTTCCGATGGTTTCTATGGCAACCGGAGGCCTAACAATGGCCTCCTGGTCTGCCAAGTATGGGAGACTATTAGTGCCTACAAAAGGCAAGGCCCTAATAGGCTTGCTGTCAGAGTGACACTTACATCTCTAATGCATTGAACTATGTAGGTAGTGAAATGTATTAGAATAGAGATCAGGCGACTATTATACCTCAGTCGTGCATGGGCCGGGAGGTTATGTAAAGCACACAAATGTGCGATCCGGCAATATTGTGAAATAACAATTTAAAATACCAACAATCCCTGATGATGCACCATAAACACTGGTGGTGCAGAAACGCGTAGGATGAGCGCGGTATATCACAATAGACATTGAGTGAATGTGGGGCAGCAATTGTAGAAGAAGGTGTATGCTACTTATCACCGGAATTTGTTGGGTTCGATTGCTGACCATATCACTGTACTTGGCTTAAAGAGCCGGACTAGCGCGGTGTAGCGCATGGTATAGCGTGGTACAGCGCAATTACCTTTCAATTATTGTGGTTCAGCAATTATAATATAATAGGAGAGACTGGTCTGGGGGTTAATACTACTCATTGCCTTTTAGGCCGTGTCTCTGCTGCTGACCCTATGATTGAGGCTGTTATTTTTGGCTTTAAGGGCCCATTTTAATTATCAATTAAAATTTATTTTAATCGTTCATTTCAGGCAGTAAAATCGAGACTATTAGTGCCTACAAAAGGCAAGGCCCTAATAGGCTTGCTGTCAGAGTGACACTTACATCTCTAATGCATTGAACTATGTAGGTAGTGAAATGTATTAGAATAGAGATCAGTGATGCAGGCCTTCAAGTCCCCTATTGGGACAAAATAGTAAAAAAAAGTGAGTAAAAATGTTTGTAAAAAAGAATAAAAATAAGATTCAAGTTAAAAACAAACAAAATGCCTTTTTTTCCCGTAAATAAGTCTTTTATTATAGGGGAAAATGAAAATATTTTAAAAAGTATACATAATTTGTATAGCCGCGTTAATAACGACCCAAACTATTTAAGTATCACGCTAATTTTCCCGCACGGTAAACACTCGCTGTTGTTTGGTTACCAACCTTCCCAAAACATAGAATGAAAAGTGATCAAAAAGTTGCATGTACCCCAAAATAGTACCATTAAAAACTACAACCATCCAGCAAAAAACAAGCCCTTACACAGTTTTCTTGACGGAAATAAGGTGACACAAAAAATTAATGATTTTATACGCTGTTAAGCATTAAAAAAAACTATATACATATTGTATCATTATAATTGTATCGGCAGAATAAAGTTAATATGTCATTTATAGCACAGCGTGAACACTGTAAAAAAAAGGAATAAAAAACAATGCCAGAATTGCTGATTTTTGGTCACCTTGCTTGCCAAAAAAAGAAATAAAAAGTGATCAAAAAGTCACAAAATGGTATCAATGAAAACTACAGATTATCCCGCAAAAAATAAGCTCTCACACAGCTCTGTTGGCAAAAAAAAATCCCCAATTCGAAATATTACAAAGCAAAATAGCAAATCAGTGGAAAAGTGAAATTTTCACTGTGCACCATCCGCTGTGCATTAATTTCTAATGAAAAAAAAACTAAAAAACACCTGTTAAATGCCTTAACCCCTTAATGACCAGCCTATTTTAGACCTTAATGACCAGGCCATTTTTTACGTTTTTCCATCGTCGCATTCCAAGAGCTATAACCTTCTTATTTTTGCGTCTACATAGCTGTATAAGGTCTTGTTTTTTGCGGGACAAGTTGTATTTTTTAATAGCACCATTTGAGGTACATATTATTTATTGATTAACTTTTATTAACTTTTTTTGGGGGGGAGATAGAAAAAAATCTGACATTTCGCCACACTTTTTTGCATCCTAAATCTATGCCGTTTACCGTGTGGTATAAATAACACAATAAGTTTATTCAGTGGGTTATTACGATTGCAACGATACTAAATTTGTATAGTTTTTTAAGTTTTACTACTTTTACAAAGTAAAAACGCTTTTTTTTCAAAATTAATTGTTTTTGTGTCTCCATATTTGAAGAGCCGTAGCGTTTTTATTTTTTCGCCGATGCGGTTGTATGAGGGCTTTTTTTTTGCGGGAAGACTTTTAGTTTTTATTGGTACCATTTTGGAGTAGATGCGACTTTTTGATCACTTTTTATAACATGTTTTTAAAGTCAGGATTCACAGAAAACAGCAATTTTTCCGTCGTTTTTTATTACATTTTTTTACGGTGTTCACCGTGCGGGTTAAGTAATGTAATAGATTTATAGTCGGGGTCGTTACGGACGCGGCGATACCAAATGTGTGTAACTTTTTAACTTTATTTTGGTTTTTTAATAGTAAAGCAGTTTGTAAGGGGAAAAAGTGGGTTTTTCATTTTTTTTTCAATTTTTTTTTAAATTAACTTTATTAAACTTTTTTTTCACTTTTTTACTAGTTCCTGGGGGTCTTTATTAGGCCCCCGGCTGCCATGGGAGACACAGACACTCGGCGATCTTATCGCCAGGTGTCAGTGGGATGAGAGGGAGCTGCCTCCCTCTCTCCAAAACGACTCAGATGCGGTGCTCGCTATTGAGCACCGCATCTGAGGGGTTAAACGGGGGAGATCGATACTAATATCGATCTCACCCGGCAGAGCAGGGACACTCCCAGCCCTCAGCTACCTCTGGCAGCTGAGAGCAGGGATATTTGACAGCTCCCTGCTCTGTTTACTTATTCCGATGCCGCGACGTAAAAAGTCTATGTCATCGGAATAAGGCCCGTTAGTGACCGACGTAAAAACACTATGGGCCGGTCACTAACGGGTTAAGAAGTGTCGTTTCCAAAATAGTGGTTACAATAGGGAGGTTTGTTTTGTTCTATTTGACCTCAGAACCCTGCAATTGCGGGCCAATGCTGCGACAATCAGCAAAAAATAGGCCTCAACTGCTCATGGGGCTTTTTTACTCCTGAGCCCTGTCATATGTCCAGGAAAGATAAGTGTAGTTTCCAAAATGTGGTAACTTCTCGGGGATTTCCACTGTTCTCTGGTTCCTAAGGGAGATCTGCAAATGCGACATGGCACCTGAAGACCAATCCAGCAAAATCTAAAAGCCAAATGGCGCTCCTTCCCTTCTGAGCCCTGCAATGTGCCTAAACAGTTTAGGGCCACATATAGGATATTACCGTAATCTGAATAAATTGAGTAACAAATTGTGTGGTGTTTTTTCTCCTATTACCTCTTATGAAAATTAAAAATTGGCATCTAAAACTATATAATTTTAAAAAAAATAAAAATTTTCATTTTCATTGTCAAATTATAATAAAATCTATAAAAACACCTGTGTGGTCAAAATACTCACTTCACCCCTATATGAATGCCCTGAGGGGTTTCGTTTCCAAAATGGAGTAACTTTTAAGGGGTTTCCTCTGTACTTGTACCTCACGGGGCATGGCTCAGGGACAAATGCGACATGGCACTCAGAAACAAATCCAGCAAAATCTGCATGCCGAATAGCGCTCCTGCATTTCTGAGTAGTTGTGTGTGTCCAAACAGTAGTTTATGACCACACATGGGGTATTGCTGTACTTGGGAGAAATTGATTTACAAATGTTGGGGTTCTGTTTCTCCTTTATCCCTTGTGAAAATGAAAAAAATCAACATATTAGTGGAAAAAAATGTTGATTTTCATTTTCACAGCCTCATTAAAATAAATTTGACAAAAGACTTGTGGGGTCTAAATGCTCACTATACCTCTTGATAGACTCCTTAAGGGATGTAGTTTCCCAAGTGGAGACACCTTTGGAGGCTATCCACTGTTTAGGTTGCTAAGGGGCTTTGCAAATGGCACCTAAAAAACATTCCAGCAAAATTTGAGCTCCAAAATTCAAATTGTGCCCTTTTTTTCTGAGCCCTGCTGGGTGTCCAAATAGCAGTTTATGACCACATATGGGGCATTACTGTACTCGGGAGAAACTCATTTACAATTGTAGGGGTGACGTTTCTCCTTTATTCCTTAAGAAAATTAAAGAATCTGAGCAAAACCTACATTTTATGGAAAAAAAAAATCGATTTTCATTTTCACTGTTGAATTCCAATTATTTCAGCTTAAAAAACAAACTGTGGGATCAACATGCTTACTATAACCATATACAATTTCCTTGAGGGGTTTAGTTTCCCAAATGGGGTCACTTTTTGGGATTTCCATTGTTTTGTTCTCTCAGGGGCTTTGCAAATGCAACATGGCACCCAAAAAGCATTCCAGCAAAATTTGATCTCCAAAAGCAAAATGCTGCTCCTTCTCTTCTGAGCCCTGCCGTGTATCCAAACTGCAGTTTATTATTACATATGGGGTATTGCTTTATAAATGTTGGGGTACTATTTTTTCCTATATTCCTTGCAAAAATGTAAAATATCTATGTTTTTTTAGAAAAAAATTAGATTTTAATGTTTACTGCCTAATTGCAATAAATTCAGCAAAATACCTGTGGGGTCAAAATGCTCACTATAACCCTAGATACATTCCTTGAGGGGTGTAGATTCTTAAATGGGGTCACTTTTGGGGGTTTCCACTGTTTTGATACCACAAGACCTCTTCAAACCTGACATGGTTAGAAAATAAAGTATAATCTAATAAAAAAAGAGGCCCCAAATTCCACTAGGGGATCCTTCAATTCTGAGGCCTGTGGGATATTTATAAAACCTGCAGAATCTGAGCAATACATATTGAGTTGCGTTTCTCTGGTAACGCCTTCTGTGTTAAATAAAATTTATTAAATATGAATTTCTGCAAAAAAAATGAAATTTGTAAATTTCACCTTTTCTTTGCTTTAATTTCTGTGAAGCGTCTAAAGTGTTAAGAAACTTTCTACATGCTGTTTTAAATAATTTGAGGGGCACAGTTTTTAAAATGTGGTGATTTATGCGTAGTTACTACAAACAGATACATTTTACTTATAGAAAATGCACATTTTCTCTAAATTTTGGTGTTTTTCACAAATAAAAACTGAATGTATCGAACAAATTTTACCACTACAGAAACAACTAACTAAAACATTCTAAGCGATTCTTGTATAAATAAAAGCATTCCAAAGTTATCACCACATAAATTAACACACGTCAGATTTGAAAATATCGGCTGTGTCCTTAAGGGGTTAATTGATGTCTTGTATTACTCTCATCTTGTACTGGCTCTGTAAAAATTACAGTTTTGTTTTGCATTTGACAACATGTAATTTTTGTTTGCAGAATAAATCTAGTTTGTACAGAATAGATTAATAAAATATTGTTTCGTTTTTAGAATAATAGACATTTTCTGAAGACACTTATTTCTTTAAAGATAATATCAATTTATTTATATATATATACATATATATATATATATATATATATATATATATATATATATATATATATATATGTATATACACACACATACAGAATACACAGATTTGCATAGTAATGAATGTTTAATGTAAAAAAAAGTATTATATAATAAGAAAGTAACATAACATAAAGTGACATAAAATGCATCTTACACATTAGCAGCATGAGAAAGTTAACAAGGTTATTTTAACAGATGTAATACACTCCAGTCATGGTTGTCTCTTTCTCTTATCTACCTCCAAGTGCTGCATTTATTTAACTGCCCACTCCCTATCTTTAAAAAGAAAATTATATAGCTATAATGTGTTCTGGTTGACCTATGGACTTAAAATAGACCTACCAGAAAAAAAAAGCCATTTAGTGTAACCTGCAGTCACGGACTGAACATGTGGATTTTCTAAGCTGTATTTTGTTTGCCGCTAGCTAGACTGGGGTGTGGAGTCTCAAAAATCCTCTGGTCTTCAACTCAAACAATTCAAAGGGCAAGGCAGTAGCGTATCCAGTAACAAGACTTGAAGTCAAGAACAAGGTCAGAATCAGTATCCTATCATAGATCAGCAACAAGCATACAGGAACAGAAGCTAGGAACGGTGAAAACCTTAACCCTACAACGATCACACCATTTTTGTCCTTAAAAGGGTTATCCAGTTTAAGCAAAGTCATGTTATTTTTTTGTATAATTAAAAGTTGTATAATTTTCCAATATACTTTCTGTATTAATTACTCATGGTTTTCAAGACCACTGCTTGTTTTTTTTCAGAAGAACAATCATTGTTTACTTCCAGTGGCTAAAAATCTGTCCTGATCATGTGATGTACTGTAGACACAGGTGCACAGCTCGTTACAGTATCAGAGTGTTTCAGAGCTTGTGTCTTCGAATAATCCCAGTACCTGTATGTCTATCACATGACCATGGACAGAATTGTATCCACTGAAAGCAAACAATCAATGTTACTACTGGATAACAACAAGCAGGGATTTTGAAACCTGTGAGGAATTAATACAGAAAGTATATTGAAAAATTGTATAAATTTGAATTATTGCTGGAGCAGCTGAGGCATCCGGTTGCCTAGCGGCAGGAACCGAGAGCACTGAGCAATATTGTACATTAAAAAGTTGTGGGACCAAAACCTGAGGCTGCAATACTGCAAATTTCTAATGCAATTTCCTCTTCTGATTTAAGTCAGGTAAAGTGTTATTATGAAGACTTTTTGTGGATCCAAACAACCTTTCACATCAATGAACCAATATATAAACACATTACTACAAGCCAGTTCAATTTAATAACAATTATGTGCTCCTTATCAACTCAAATGAAAAACCCACTTTTTCCCCTTACAAGTTGCTTTTTTATGAAAAAACAAAAACATTTTTAAAAAGCTAGACATATTTGGTAACGCCGCGTCCATACGACCCCTACAATAAAACTATTGTTATTTAACCCGCACAGTGAACACCGTAAAGAATTAAATAAAAAAACAATGCCAGAATTGCTGTTTTAAGTTCATTCTGCCCTCTAATAAATGCGATAAAAAGCGATCAAAAAGTTTCATTTGTAATAAAAAAAAATCTGTAACACATAGGCTTTTACCGGAGAAATGCAGTTTTTAGAAATATCCCACATGTGGTCCTAGTGTGCTAATGGACTGAAACACAGGCCTCAGAACAAAGGAGCATCTAGTGTATTTTGGGGCCTCCTATTTATTAGAATATATTTTAGGCACCATGTCAGGTTTGAAGAGGTCTTGTGCCAAAACAGTGGAAACCCCCCAAAAGTGATTCCATTTTTGAAACAACACCCCTCAGGGAATTTATCTAGGGCAAATTTAGCATTTTGACTCCACAGTTTTTTTGCTAAATTTATTTGAATTAGTCTGTGAAAATGAAAAACTTCAAATTTTCACATTTTTGCTAGGAATAAAGGAGAAAAAGCAACCCAACATTTTGTAGAGCAATTTCTCCCAATTACGGAAATACCCCATATGTGGTAAAAAACTGTTGTTTGGACCCACGGCAGTGCTCAGAAGCGAGGGAGCGCCATTAGGGATTTGGAGCGCAGATTTTACTGGAATGGTTTTCAGTGTCATGTCGCGTTTGCAATGCACGGGAAGGACCTAAATAGTGGAAACCCCCCAAAAGTGAAACAATTTTGGAAACTACACCCCTCAAGGAATTTTTCTAGTTGTATACAGTGAAGGAAATAAGTATTTGATCCCTTGCTGATTTTGTAAGTTTGCCCACTGTCAAAGACATGAACAGTCTAGAATTTTTAGGCTAGGTTAATTTTACCAGTGAGAGAAGATTATATAAAAAAAAAACAGAAAATCACATTGTCAAAATTATATATATTTATTTGCATTGTGCACAGAGAAATAAGTATTTGATCCCTTTGGCAAACAAGACTTAATACTTGGGGGCAAAACCCTTGTTGGCAAGCACAGCAGTCAGACGTTTTTTGTAGTTGATGATGAGGTTTGCACACATGTTAGATGGAATTTTGGCCCACTCCTCTTTGCAGATCATCTGTAAATCATTAAGATTTCGAGGCTGTCGCTTGGCAACTCGGATCTTCAGCTCCCTCCATAAGTTTTCGATGGGATTAAGGTCTGGAGACTGGCTAGGCCACTCCATGACCTTAATGTGCTTCTTTTTGAGCCACTCCTTTGTTGCATTGGCTGTATGTTTCGGGTCATTGTCGTGCTGGAAGACCCAGCCACGAGCAATTTTTAATGTCCTGGTGGATGGAAGGAGGTTGTCACTCAGGATTTGATGGCACATGGCTCCATCCATTTTCCCATTGATGCGGTGAAGTAGTCCTGTGCCCTTAGCAGAGAAACACCCCCAAAACATAATGTTTCCACCTCCATGCTTGACAGTGGGGACGGTGTTCTTTGGGTCATAGGCAGCATTTCTCTTCCTCCAAACACGGCGAGTTGAGTTAATGCCAAAGAGCTCAATTTTAGTCTCATCTGACCACAGCACCTTCTCCCAATCACTCTCAGAATCATCCAGATGTTCATTTGCAAACTTCAGATGGGCCTGTACATGTGCATTCTTGAGCAGGGGGACCTTGCGGGCACTGCAGAATTTTAATCCATTACGGCGTAATGTGTTACCAATGGTTTTCTTGTTGACTGTGGTCCCAGCTGCCTTGAGATCATTAACAAGTTCCCCCCGTGTAGTTTTCGGCTGAGCTCTCACCTTCCTCAGGAACAAGGATACCCCACGAGGTGAGATTTTGCATGGAGCCCCAGATCGATGTCGATTGACAGTCATTTTGTATGTCTACCATTTTCTTACTATTGCACCAACAGTAGTCTCCTTCTCACCCAGCGTCTTACTTATGGTTTTGTAGCCCATTCCAGCCTTGTGCAGGTCTATGATCTTGTCCCTGACATCCTTAGAAAGCTCTTTGGTCTTGCCCATGTTGTAGAGGTTAGAGTCAGACAGATTAATTGAGTCTGTGGACAGGAGTCTTTTATACAGGTGACCATTTAAGACAGCTGTCTTTAATGTAGGCACCAAGTTGATTTGGAACGTGTAACTGGTCTGGAAGAGGCTGAACTCTTAATGGTTGGTAGGGGATCAAACACTTATTTCTCTGTGCACAATGCAAATAAATATATATAACTTTGACAATGTGATTTTCTTTTATATATATATATATATATATATATATATATATATATATATATATATATATATAATCTATCTCTCACTGGTAAAATTATAGACTGTTCATGTCTTTGACAGAGGGCAAACTTACAAAATCAGCAAGGGATCAAATACTTATTTCCTTCATTGTAGTTAGTATTTTGACCCCACAGGTTTTTTGCTGAATTTATTGGAATTAGTCTGTGAAAATGAAAAAACGTAGAATTTTCAATTTTTTTAAGGAATAAAGGAGAAAAAGCACTTCTACATTTGTAAAGCAATTTCTCCTGATTACGGCAATACCCCATATGTGGTAATAAACTGCTGTTTGGACCCACGGAAGTTCTCAGAATGGAAGGAGCGCCATTCGGATTTTGGAGCGCAGATCTTACTGGAATGTTTTTCGGTGCCATGACGTGTTTGCAACGCACTGGAGGGACCTAAACCGTGGAAACCCCCCAAAAGTGACCCCATTTTGGAAACTACTCCCCTCAAGGAATTTTTCTAGTGGTATAGTTAGCATTTTGATCCCACAGGTTTTTTGCTGAATTTATTGGAATTAGTCTGTGAAGATGAAAAATCTACTTTTTTTCTGAAAAAATATTGAAGTTTCAAATTTTTATAAGGAATAAATGAGAAAAAGCACCTCAACATTTGTAAAGCAATTTCTCCTGATTACTGCAATAGCCCATACAGTATTAGGTAACAAACTGCTGTTTGGACCCATGGCAGGGCTCAGAAGAGAAGGAGTGCCATTTGGATTTTGCAGCTCAGATTTTGCTGAATTGGTTTCTGGGGGCCATGGCCTGAAGTACCAGTAAGTAGAAATTCACCAGGTGTGATCCCATTTTTGAGAATATACCCCTCAAAGAATGAAATTAGAGGTGTAGTGAGCATTTTGATCCCTCAGGTGTTTTATAGATTTTATTAGAATTGGGCCGTGAAAATTAAAAATTTTTTTTCCAATAACGTAGATTTAGCTCAGAATTTTTCATTTCCACAAGGAATACAGGAGAAATGACACCCCAAAAGGTGTTACACAATTTCTCCTGAGTAAGGAAATACCCCATATGTGGTTGTAAACTGCTATTTTGACACACGGCAAGGGCCTAAAGGGAAAAAGCGCCATTTTTGGAGTGGAGATTTTACAAAATAGTTTTTTGGCGCCATGTTACATTGTGCTGAGGTACCAGAACAGTGAAAACCTCAGAGAAGTGACCCCATTTAGGAAATTACACCCCTCAAGGAAGTCATCTAGAAGTGTAGTGAGCATTTTGAAGCCAAAGGTTTTGCAGAAATTAGTACACAGTAGATGTTGCAGATTGAAAATTGCCATTTTCCACAGATATGCTATTTCAGTGCCCAACGTGTTGTGCTCAGATTGTGCCACTTTAGACACAAACTCCATAAATTGTTAAGCATGTTCTCCAGGATACAGTAGTACTCATATGTGGTCATAAACTGCTGTTTGGGCACACTGCCAGGCCCAGAAAGAGCGCCATTTGGCTTTTGCAGCGCAGATTTTGCTTGGTAGTAGTTTTGTTTGGTGTTTTACTGGTGTTTCAGTTTATAATGTGGGGGCATATGTAAACTGGGTGAAGTACATCAGGATATATTTAAGCTGTGTGGAGTACATCAGGTTATATGTAAGCTGTGAGGAGTATATCAGGGTATATGTAAGCTGGGCGGAGTACATCAGGGTATATGTAAACTGCGCGGAGTACATCAGGGTATATGTAAGCTGAGCGGAGTACATCAGGGTATATGTAAGCTGTGAGGAGTATATCAGGGTATATGTAATCTGGGCAGAGTGCATCAGGGTATATGTAAACTGTGAGGAGTACATCAGGGTATATGTAATCTGTGAGGACTACATCAGGGTATATAATCTGTGCAGAGTACATCCGGGTATATGTAAGCTCGGCGGAGTACATTAGGGGATATGTAAGCTGTGTGGAGTACATCAGGGTATATGTAAGCTGTGCAGAGAACATCAGGGTATATGTAAGCTGTGTGGAGTACATCAGGGTATATGTAAACTGTGCGGAGTACATCAGGGTATATGTAAGCTGTGCGGAGTACATCAGGGTGTATGTAAGCTGCGCAGAGAATATCAGGGTATATGTAAGCTGGGCGGAGTACATCAGGGTATATGTAAGTTGTGCTGAGTTCATTTGGGTATTTGTAAGCTGTGCGGAGTGCATAAGGGTATATGTTAGCTGGGCAGAGTGTATCAGGGTATATGTAAGCTGGGTGGCGTACAACAGGGTATATGTAAGCTGGGCGGAGTACATCAGGGTATATGTAAACTGGGCGGAGTGCATTAGGTCATAATAGGATGATGTCATAATTGGGTAAATGAATAATAAAATTAATTATCCATGAATAGTGACGTACGCTTTGAACCAATCCTTTATGCACAGGCCAGATTTTGGGTGCAGGAGTCGCACTTCTAAAGGGTGTCCGTGGTTTTGTACAAAATATCCGCACTCGAGCATTGCCTAATCTTTGACTTCTTCACTAGCTCCATATGTAGCACAGACCCCAAAATGTCATAGTTTCCGCTGCATTTACAGGGTCTACCAGTGGGGGCTAGCAAATGATCACATGGGGTTTTAGGTGAAGAACTGCTGCACATATAAATTAGTCTGGGGTACATGTGATTTTTTTGATCAGTTTTTATTCCATTTTTTGGGAGGTCAGAAAACCCAAAAACTGAAGTTCTCTAACTTTTTATACATTTTTAATGCTGTTCTCTGTGCAGCATAAATAACATGTTTACTTTATTCTGCGGTTCCATACGATTATGGCAATACCAAATTTATATTGTTTTTATATGTTTTACTACTTTTACAGAATAAAAACACTTTTTTCTAAATAACATAATATTTTAGTGTCACCATATCATGAGAGCCATGACTTTTTTTTATTTTTTTGCCGACGGAGGTAAGTGAGGGCTTGTTTTTTGCGTGACAAACTGTAGTTTTTATTGGTACCATTTTGGGGCACTCAACTTTTTGATTACTTTTTATTCCATTTTTTTTTTGAAACAACGTGACGAAAAAAGGAAATTCTGCCACTTTTTTTATGGTGTTCACCGTGCGGGATAAATAATATGATATTTTTATTGGTCAGGCCGATACGAAAGTGACAATATTTATTATGTATAGATAATTTTTATTTTTTCATTTTTTTCTAATTGTAAAGTCTTGATCAGGGGAAACAGGGCGATTATTGTTTTCATTACATAAAACAGTTATCTATTTATTTATCTAAAACATTTTTTTTAACTTTTTTTTAACTTTTTTCTTTATACTTACAAGGGGACTTGAAGATCTGATCTTCTGATCCCCAGTACAATACACTGCACTACTTATGTATGTACTTATGTAGTGCAGTCTATTGCAACTCTCATTTTACAACTGACAGTAAAGCCTATTACGTCCTGCCTTGGGCAGGACCTACTAGGCTTCCATACCTGGCAACCAGGAAGCCGTTGCTAGGCTTCAGCTTCTGAGGGTGACACAGGCCTGTGTTGATCTGAAATTAAATTAATAAACCAATATGTCTCAATTATACAATATAACCATCAATACATCACAGGCACATAATGTCCATAAATATCCTTTATTACACCAGAATTGTGGATACCCCCCATTAAAAACAAATATACATACAAAAATACTTTTAAAACATAATTAACCCCTTCCCGCACACGGGTGTGACTGTACGTCCAAATACAAAGTGCTTTCCCGCACACGGGCGTACAGTCACGCCCAGTAGATAAAGCGTGCACAGGAGCAATGGCTGCAATGGCTGCTACCGCCGATCACAGCCATTTAACCCCTTCAATGCGGCTGTCAATGACGTCCGCCGCATTGAAGTGGTTCACAGAGGGAGGGAGCTCCCTCTGTACCCCCCGGGCCCCCCCGCGATGGATCGCAGGTGGCGATTGTTGCTATGGCAACCAGGAAGCCGTTACTAGGCTTCCTGGTTGCCCAGGTACGGAAGCCTATTAGGTCCTGCCTCGGGCAGGTGGCGATTGTTGCTATGGCAACCAGGAAGCCGTTACTAGGCTTCCTGGTTGCCCAGGTACGGAAGCCTATTAGGTCCTGCCCGAGGCAGGACCTAATACGCTAACTGTCAGTTGATGAATGACAGTTACAATACACTGCACTACATAAGTAGTGCAGTGTATTGTACCGGGGATCAGAAGACCAGATCTTCAAGTCCCCAGGTCAGTGTAAAAGAAAAAGTGAAAAAAGTAAAAAAAAATGTGAAAGAAAAATAAATAAATAAAAGTTTTAACTAATAAAAACAACACTTGCCCTGTTTCCCTGATCAACTCCTTTATTATTAGAAAAAAAATAAAAACATGAAAAAAAACTATACATAATAGGTATCGCCATGTTCGGAACGGCCTGATCTATAAAAATGTCACATTATTTTTACCACACGGTGAACACCGTAAAAAAAAAATTCATAAAAAACAATGGCAGCATTTTATTTTTTGGTCATCTTGTCTCAAAAAAAAATGTAATAACAAGTGATCAAAAAGTTGCAAGTAACACAAAATGGTACCAATAGAAACTACAGTTCGTCACGCATAAAACAAGCCGTCCCGCAGCGATATCAACTAAAAAATTAAAAAGTTATGACTGTCAGAAAATGGCGACACTAAAACATGATTTTTTTTAGAAAAAAGTATTTTTATTGTGGGAACTAGAGATGAGCGAACTTA